>NC_083683.1:46565000-47187500 GCF_033118175.1 Dama dama
ATAGTTAATATAGTTTTTTTTTTTTTTAAAAAAAGAATAAAGGCCAAAATTCATAGCATGAAACACAAGGCCTAAAATGATCTGCCCTGATGACCTTTCTGTTCTCATCCCCTCCTTCTCTCTTTTTCTTGATCATCCTGCTCCAGCCACACTAATCCCCGTCCTGTTCCTCAGTCTCTCCAAATTCTTTTCTGCTTTGGAGCTATACTGTCCCCGCTGACTAGGCCATCTTACCCCAGCTCTTTGCCCAACTGATCCCTTATCAAATGTCAAATCTCAATTCAACCCTCATCTCCTTAGAGACCTCTGTGATAACTCTCACCTAGTATAGCTACTATGCTATATTTAGCACAGTCCATCACATCTTGTATCAGAAAATACAGTCTTTCAGGGGAAATACAGTAGGTTAATGCTTATTAAGCAAGATCACAAATGAACAGGGGACTCTTGTCCCCTGAGAATGTATGAAGGCTATCATACACTCTCAGGGCCGGAAGGGCCAGCCTCCCATCTAACACTTAAATCACCTGGCAATGTCCAGGTGAGGAATACTTGACACCTCCACTGAGGGGTCCAACCTAGCTGCTAGACAGCTTTGGAATTGTATCTTTCTTATTCTGAGCTGCAGTATGTTTCTTTAGAGCTTTTACACTTGTATGTCCCTCCAAGGAAGCATAAAACAAATAGAAACTCTTTTAGAGGACAGTCTTTCTGGTTTCTCAAGGCAGCTCTCACACCCTCAAACGCCCAACTTATCCTGTAGGCTTGTCCTCCCATCTTCAGGGCTTCCCCTCTGAAAGTGCTTCCGCGGGTCGTCTTACCTCCCAGGACCCACAGCTCCCTCCAGCAATCCAGGCGTGGTGGGGCTGACTGGAAAGGCACTCCTTCTCCCAGGGCCTCTACTCTCTCTTTTTAGCCTCTGCTCTCTAGAGCCGCGGTTCACAACTCTCCATCCTTTCGTTAGACATCAACCTCCCGGCCCCTTCTATACGCCACATCTCTCCGGCTGGAGGGAGCTCCTCAACACCGTCTCCCCATATTGTGCCTAGCACAGGCCTGCCACAGAGCAGTTTCTCTAAAACCGCTGGTGGAATCAAACAATCTATAAGTGATCCTGGGTAACTATCAGAGTCCTAGATCTCTAGCAAGGCGGCAAGATTCGGAAGCCGAAATCAAGCAGCTGCGTGGCCCCACCCTCCGGTCCACCCCCTCCCAGGGTTGCCTCACCTAGCCGCTCAGGCTATCCTGCTCCAAGTCTTGCCTTTCCCTTTAATCACTTCCTCCAACTTGGGGCCTATAATACCCGATGTCTCCCAATAAATTGTTTCAATTAGGAAAGATTTTAATTTCGGCTGATAACAAAACAGGAATTTCTTCGCTACCATGGCCACGCCCCTTTCCTTACGCAGTCTGGGAGAACCGGAAGGGATTGCTCAACCCTTAGTTCGTAGACCCGGAAGTAGACGAATCTCACGGAAGCCGGCCTTGGCCCTGCGGCTGCTGCCGTCGCCGCGGAGAAAGTGTTGGAACTGGCAGCCTAGGAATGGTGAGACTTCGCGGTTCGCCTTTGATGATTGATGAGGAGAGTTGGGGGTGAAATGGGGTTTCCCAGAGTGCTGCCGGGTACGATCCCCCCCAGGTTTGGGGCCCCGCCCCGGTAGCGCCCCGAAAATCTGCGCATGCGTGGGCCGGACCGGGCCAGAATCTGGTCCGAGAAGTTACGCATGCGCAAAGGTAGCATGCCAAAGGTGGGGTGAGAATTAGGCTGGGAGTTGACTCCCTTCCCTCGTCACCGGCCCCTGGAGCTTAACGCTCCGAGAGCATCGGGGTTCATTCGGTGCTTTGCTTTTGAGTTGCAGGACCGACTTCACCACTTCTATCCCGAGCCCCTGAAATAGACCCGGACAAATTCCCTACTTTGGGTGTGCATTTGGCGGGGAAAACGAAGGGCAGAGGGGCAGAAAAGGAAGGGGGCGCAGACCCTGCCTCAGTGTAACGGCGACATCGGGCTCTTCACCCTTTCCCCAAGTGGCTAAATTCCCAACCGTATACGATGGAGCGGTTTGACGAGCGCACCTGGGAGTAGGGCTGGAGCGCCTCCTGGTCAGAAGCGTCCCTCATCAGGGTGGGCGGGACCGGAAAGTCCCCAGTACCTGAGTTCTCCGGTCTTAGGCGAGGGTACCCCAGATGGCGGTTGATGTTTGCTCAGTGACCAAGCCGCGTTTTTTTCTTCCACGAAGTAACGCCCTCTAAATCTTTAGCCAAAGCTTAAAATGAAAAAAAAAGTGAGGTAGACTGGTTAGTCCTATCTCGTTTTCCTTTCCCGTGCTTGGGACTGGGAGGGGAGCTGAGTGGGCAGCTGACAAAGCAAAAGTGAGCCAAGAATCCTTTGTTTCTTGCTAGTTTGGAGTCAAGGCCCTTCACCTAGGGGCTGTTGGTAGAATTAGAGGGGGTTGTGAACTTCCTGAAATGTGTACATTTTTCTAGGGTCCCTAGCTTTTGTCACTGTCTCAGAGATGTTGGTGACCTTCAAAAGGCTACTGGTTTATTAGGGTCATATTGGCAGACTATATTGTCTCTTCTGGTGTTTTCACTAGCTTATGGGATGCTGAGGACCAGTTCCAGTATAAGGAGGTGAGGCTGGCCAGATGGAAATCTGAGTCTCAGGGAGCCTCATTTCTCCTTTACAGAATCTCCTCTCGGCCTCTAAGCTCACCTGGTCAGAATCCTTGGATGAGCCTGTGGGACCTTTCCTTCTAGCCCTGTGGTTTGGAACCAGTGGCTTTGGGACTGTAAGAGGATGGACAAAGGTAGTATGAGGCCGGGCCAGCTCCCCAAACGCTCAGGCGCCAAGCATCTGCTGATTCCACCCCGT
Source organism: Dama dama (assembly GCF_033118175.1). Lineage (NCBI taxonomy): Eukaryota > Metazoa > Chordata > Mammalia > Artiodactyla > Cervidae > Dama > Dama dama. Next base: position 46,567,876 of record NC_083683.1, read on the forward strand.
GCCTGGCACGTGTGTCTTTCGGTCCTGGCCGGGCATTGCCACCTCCCCCTGGGCCAGCACCACCCACGTACCTCTCGGCAGAGGCCACAATTGACTGACTTTCTGTTGAGCTGCTGCTCTTTGGCATGGCTGCATTTTGATGGCAGAGGGAGCAGTTATGCCCAGAGCCCGGTGTGTCGGCATCACCAGTCTGACCTGAGCACCATGTGCTGCACGACATGACACGTGGCACCGGGAGAACTGCCCAGCGTGGAAGGTCTGGGCCCAGATGGGACTGGATGGCCAAGGAACTCCCACCTTAAAACCTCAAATGTCGAGGAGGCAGGGGAGGGACCAAGAGGGCTGGCTGGGAAAAGGGGGGCTGAGGAGGGGTCCCCTGTGCAGAGGTTCAAGGCTCTGCTTGGCAATTAGGAGGTCTGACTTCACCACTTCTCTTTTTTCTAGATTCTCAGGGGCTGCTAGATTCATCCCTGATGGCATCGGGCACTGCCAGCCGCTCAGAGGATGAGGAGTCACTGGCAGGACAGAAGCGGGCCTCCTCTCAGGCCTTGGGGACCATCCCTAAACGGAGAAGCTCCTCCAGGTAATAAGGGTTTGAAGGGCCAGAAACTGAGACTGCAGCATGTCTTCACCCCTGCATCCCTCTGGGGCCTGCGTTGGCAGAGGCTTGTGCTTTTCCTGACCTTACTAAGTCCCTCTCCTTGAGACTAAGCAAGGGAGGGAGATCTTAGGTCTTTGATGTGAAGTCTTTGTAGTGTGGTACCCAGTCATCTCAGAGGGTTGGAGCATAGAGGTTCCATGCCTCGACCACTGAGCCAGAGCAGTGAGCACTCTGACTACTGGGAACCTGCTCTCCTTTGGAGGCTGGGTGTGGGTGAGTGGGTACTGGGGGTGGGGCACGGAGAGCTCTCTGAGTAGGACTCTTCACAGGTTCATAAAGAGGAAGAAGTTCGATGATGAGCTGGTGGAGAGCAGCCTGGCTAAGTCCTCTACCCGGGCGAAGGGGGCCAGTGGGGTGGAACCAGGGCGCTGTTCGGGGAGCGAACCTTCCTCCAGTGAGAAGAAGAAGGTAAGGATTGGGAGAATGGGGAGTAGCAGGGGGTGGGGGCCAGTGCCAGATTTCGTGTTTCCCCACAACCTTCGCCAGCTGGCAAGAACCCTGCAGAGGAGGCTTGTGAGAGGATCAAGCCACCCCAGCCCCAACCTCAGATGCCTCCCTCCTGGGAGCCCATCTCACTACTCCCCCTTTCTTGCTGCACCCCCCCCCCCCCACCACCACCCTGTCAGCACATCCTGTATCACATTCTGTGTGGGAGGCATAGAGCGTGCATCTATTCTGGGAGCAGACAGCCTGTTCCCAGCATTGCTGGGTGTAAAAATAACCCCCAGGTGGCATTGCTCTGGCCCCAGACACTGTACCAGCAAAAGTGTTTTCCTGGTATCCTCCCCACCCACCCTCTACTCTGGGGTTGGGGGCACCATCAGCAAAAAGAAGACCCCATATGGTCTAGGGCTATGTACAAGTACTTTGATGGGGGCGGGAATGGGGAGGAGCTGGTATTAGAAAGCTGAGCTCCCTGCCTGTGGCTTCTTGTTGGATGGGGCTGTACAAAACTCTGGGTCTGATGCCCCAGCTGCCCCGGTGCCAGCTCTGAGCTCACTCTGCTCCTACTCTCTGTCCAGGTGTCCAAGACCCCCAGCACACCTGTGCCACCCAGCCCCGCCCCAGCCCCTGGACTTACCAAGCGTGTGAAGAAGAGCAAACAGCCACTCCAGGTGACCAAGGATCTGGGCCGCTGGAAGCCTGCGGACGACCTCCTGCTCATCAATGCCGTGTTGCAGGTAGTGCTTCCTGCCACAGCGGTCTTGTTTCCCTTTTCCCCACCGCTTCCAGTTCGCAGCCCCCAGCTAGCCTGGCAGTGTCTGGAGGTGGCACAGGAGGGTATTTCCCAGTTCCAAGGCTGGAACAAACTGCTCTGGGGTCTTGCAGACCAATGACCTGACATCTGTCCACCTGGGTGTGAAGTTCAGCTGCCGCTTCACCCTGCGGGAAGTCCAGGAGCGCTGGTACGCCCTGCTCTACGATCCTGTCATCTCAAAGTGAGTGAGCTGGCCCCAGTGGCGGTGCGGTACTGGGGACACAGGATTTGGTGCTTGAACAGAAAAAATTGTACAGGGAGGGGGCAGGGAGGCAGGGCTCCCTGGGACCTGTTATCCTCTGAGATGATACCACGACCTCCCAGGCTTTGGGGGGAAGCTTCGTCCTGCTATCAACCTTGCTAGTCCAGGTTGGATGCCGAGAACAAGGACCTGGAAGCCGAGGAAGTAACATGAGAGGAAACACCAGAATGAGTGCTGGGAGCCCTGTCCTACTGCTGTATGCTTGGTGGTTTAGGGCGGTCCCCTTCCAGCTTTCGCACACTGACCTCCCACAGTTTCTTCCTTCATAAGAAGTAGTTGGAACAGAAGAACACCAGGGTCCCTTGCAGTTCCAGCAGTCCAAGTTCCAGATACACCTGTGCACACACATAACACACATACTTCCTTCTCAGGCGCTTGACGTTATCAGAATAATGCTTAACATCCATATTCTACTCCACAGACACTGGTGCCACTTAAGCTATAGCCACAGCCCTGATACACCAGGAAATGGGCAAGGCGTGGTTTGGGGAAGAGGAGGTGTCTAGTGGGTGGCCGCTTTAGCCAAGTAAGAGGGAAGGTCTTGGGGCGGGAGCAGCAGCTGATCTTAGGATCGCCCTCAGGACTGGCCTCTAGGCAGCTGTGCCCTTGAGTCTCTTCACAGGGTTGAGCACAGGAGCCTGAGTTTTCTGAACTGCCTGTTCATAGTTTTTTGACAAACCCACGAGGCCACCGGTGCCTTGCTCATCACCCTCGGGCTCTTCTGTTGAGGTCCTGGAACTTTGAGTTGTGGATCGCAAAGGCCTGCAGGCTTTGGAGAAGTAGGAACCCCAGATTGCTTGACACCTTGTCTTCAACCCTGCCCTGCCCTCTGTCTCCCTTCTTCCCAGGCTGGCCTGCCAGGCCATGAGACAGCTGCACCCAGAGGCCATTGCAGCCATCCAGAGCAAGGCACTGTTTAGCAAGGCTGAGGAACAGCTGCTGAGCAAAGTGGGATCGGTAAGGCTGAGGGCTAGTAAGGCTAGTGGGGTAGGGCGGGAACCAGTCACCTGGAAAACTGACTGCGGGGAGGCTGTACTGCCTAGGGACTTACCCTGCAGACACATGTACACCTGCGGGGCCTCTGTGGACGGGGTCCTCTGGGAGAGCCAAGCCTGGCTTCCTGGCTGGCAGGAGCTGTCACTTTTTCCATCTCCTGATGGGGATTGGGACAGGGGGCACAGATGGTGAGGCAGGGGCAGGACAAGGAAACCCAGATGCCCGGAGCATACTCCTTGCCCTCCAGACCAGCCAGCCCACCTTGGAGACCTTCCAGGACCTGCTGCACAGACACCCTGATGCCTTCTACCTGGCCCGTACTGCCAAGGCTCTGCAGGCCCACTGGCAGCTCATGAAACAGTATTACCTTTTGGAGGACCAGACAGGTAACTGGGCCCAGGATCTGGCAGAGTGGAGGTGCGTATGTATGAGTGTGGACGGGTCTGGATGCAGCCGCCCTCAAGTGCCTTGTAACAAATCCTCAGTGGTTCCCAGGATCTTGTTCACCTCTTTTTGCAGCAAAAACTACTTCCTTCCAGAGGGAGGAAGTGTGGCTAAAATGGTAAAGGTAGCCAGAATTGCCTAGAAGCCTAAGCAGAAAGACCGAACAGCAGGGTCTCCCACTTCTCAATTATTTTGCTCTTTTGACATGTTTTATAGTTACATAAGTAACACGTTAATATTTTCTTCATGAGTAACTTTAAAACCTGAGTAAAATGCAAAACTTTCTTTCAGTGCTCACTTACCCCCCTTTCCCTCCCTGAAGATAAAGACCATTTTTTCTAAGCCTTTCTGTCCCTTCCCTCTCTCCACTTTCCTCCCACCAGGCTGTGGGGCTGCCTTCAGGCCACTCAGAAATCCCCGCAGGGGCTTCACACCCAGGCCACCTGTCTTCCTCTTTCCCAGGGGTCAGAATGCTCTCTGATTCCTCTCTTCCCTTGCCAATCAGACGCTCACTCTCCTAATAAGTATTAGGAAGGTGGTCCGATTAGATGGGAAGAAGCTCTTTGGTTAGATTTAAGGTTCAGGGTCAGCCCTGCACAGTTTGAGCACACCTTCCCCTCGCTTCTTAAACTGCTGCACGCTGGCTGCTGTGTACTGGTTTACACTGATCTGAAAGTCAAGCTGCAGTTCTGTCCTTCACCTTACTCGCTACGTCTTGTAGCTTCTGCATAATAGAAGATGCCTACCAGAGGATTTTAGGAAATCTTATCAGGAGAGGCCTCATCTTCTCTTCCTGAGGATCTCTGAATTTAGTGTGCAGTGGGCCGCCGCCTCTATTCCTGCAGCTTCCAGATCTCTGCTGCTCGCCTAGGCTCAGCAGTCGCTGACCTCCCACAGAGAGAGCAGACACTGGATAAAGTTTATTTTTGCTGCTACAGCTAGCTTCTTTGTCATGCTTTTGAAAGTTATCTTGTGTAAATTTGCTAATGTTAAGGGATAACTTTTCAAGAGTCATGTTGTGTGGGTATTTGATTTCTTGGCTATCTGGTGCTTGGAGTCTCTAGCAACAGGGAGCATGCACCGCTCACTTTTCAAGTCAGCTGGATGTTAGGTTGGTAGGATTCAGGCAGCTGTGGTGGGGTGACTGCCCCAGCCCCATCTCCCACCCAGTCTGGACTAACGTGACAGGGGTGGGGGAGTGGGGTGGTAGTGATGGAGCATTTGTGGCTCCTGTGCAGCCCCCCGTTGCTTCCCCGGCAGTGACGACACCTCAGGGGTTGTCAGGCTCCTCAGCCAGCAGTCTCACTAGCTATTGGAGCTCTTGCTGAGCAGACACTGCAATCCTAGGAACCACTGACCGTGAAGCAGGAGTTCTCAGATTTGGGGACTCTAGCCCTTTCTACATTTTGGCCACAAAGAACTGAAAAACTTTCAAAAAACTTTTTCATTAAAAAAAAGTCAGTATTTATCCTATTATCCAGATAATAGGGGTATAGTCTATATCTGACTACATTTGATTGTGTTCTATTTCTTTTTATTTTTTGGAAAGAAAAAGCATTTCATGGCCCATTAACGTGTCATGGCCCATTAACGTGTCATGACCCACAGTTTGAAAACACTGGCTTAACACCAGTGTTTTCTGACACCTCCTGAATGAGACTTGACTGTCCTGTGCCTCTCAGCTCCTTGTGGCAGGAAATGTTTGGGAGCATGTGATTAGTAGACGAAGCAGTTTAGACTTGGAATCAGGAAAGCAGCCTTGATTCCTGATTCTGTCCTGAGCTAGAGTCACGCAGCTTAACCCGCCCTCCTGTTTCCTCATGTGTAACGTGCAGCTAGTAGTAGCACCTTCCCTGCATGGAGCAGGTTTTGTAAGTGGGGACTCTCCGCACACTGAAAGAGCACACAAAGGGCAGCTCTAATTCCCTTCACTTTCTAGAACCACCTCTGCCCCCAGCTGACCCTGGGACCGCTTTGTGCCAAAGTAGTGTGCAGTCTGATCTGCACGTCCTCCGTTACCTGCATCAGGTTCAGTTTTGTTGATTTCAGCATGAGGCCATCTCCACAGGGCTCTCTCTACAGTTTGTCCTGTTAGTTCAATTGTCTGCTCAGCATCTCGAGGGTGAGTGGGAGCATTGGCACTCACCCTCCCTCCGTCCTTCGTTCAGTGCAGCCGCTGCCCAAGGGGGACCAAGTGCTGAACTTTTCCGACGCAGAGGACTTGATTGATGACAGTAAGCTCAAGTGAGTGGCTGGGGTCACAGGCAGGGCACACAGAGCCATGTGTCTCCCAAGGACAGAGCTCCCGGTGCTGCCCAACCCTGCCTCTCACTGCAGAGCATGGAGCCCAGCCCATGCTCGGCCTGGAGTCCCAGCTGCAGCTGTTGGTGCCTGGTCTCCCTGCTGAGCCCCCCCTTACCCCAACCTCCACCCTTTGTATGTGACCCCCACCCCAGGGAAGGAGGCTCGGCTGGACCAGAGGAGCAGCCTACAGGGCCACTGGGCTGAGGGACCCTAGAGAGCTAAATAGTACCTAATAGTCACGGCAGGTAAGCTTGAATTGGAGCCTAATTAATCCTTCTCCTCTCGCCCCACCCAGGGACATGCGAGATGAAGTCCTGGAACATGGTGAGTGCGCCCTGGTGGGAATGGTGAGGGGGTGGGAGCTCCTGCTGGAACAGAAAGGAACAGTACAAGGTGCCGGTGACCTCAGACCTTACATCCCACCTCACCCCAGAGCTGACTGTGGCTGACCGGCGCCAGAAACGGGAGATTCGGCAGCTGGAACAGGAACTGCATAAGTGGCAGGTGCTAGTAGATAGCATCACAGGTGAGGAGGCCAGGGGGCCAGCAAGCTCGTGCTCCCACTCCCTTTGCCACACCTTGAGCACCCTGGTTGCTGGGCTGGGCTCACCCTCCTCTCCCAGACCGGTAGCTCCTTTCCCTCAGTGGATCCTGGCCTGGTTCCCTGCCTTCCACACTGGGGCTCTTCTCTGACACGAGCTGCTCTCCCCCAGGCATGAGCTCCCCAGACTTCGACAACCAGACCCTGGCAGTGCTGCGGGGCCGCATGGTGCGGTATCTGATGCGCTCTAGAGAGGTGAGGCCAGCCCGGCCCTCCCTGTCCTCATCCCCATCCCCATCCCCACACACCCTTGCGAGGTTCCCCTCCTCTGTTGATCTTCCCCTCACAGCCCTTCCTATGTCTGGCCCTGATTTCTCATCTTTCCCTGGCCTGTGTGGACCCCTCCCTTTCCTCAGATCCCAGCCCTCACCTGCCCCGTTTTCCCAGATCACCCTCGGCAGAGCGACCAAGGACAACCAGATTGATGTGGACCTGTCCCTGGAGGGTCCGGCATGGAAGATCTCCCGGAAGCAAGGTATCTGCAAGAAGCAGCCTGAGGAAGTCCCTTCAGCCCTGGGATTTGGTCTCCATGGGAACTTTAGGGACAGACAGGGGCTGAGGAGCTGGCATTTTAAGATCCCTAACTTGGGGGTGCTGGGTGCCTTGTAGTGTCCCCAGGAAGTAGAGGGTACATGGGGATTTCAGACCCTCTTCTAGCTTCCCTCATCCCATCATACCTCTTTCCTTTCTTTTCCTATAGGTGTCATCAAGCTGAAAAACAATGGTGATTTCTTCATTGCCAATGAGGGCCGGCGGCCCATCTACATTGATGGACGGCCTGTGCTGTGTGGCTCCAAGTGGCGTCTTAGCAACAACTCAGTAGTGGAGGTGAGCTGGGGGGAGGTGGAAAGGCCAGGGTGAACCCTGGGGTGTGGTGAGCCAGAGTGTAGGCCTGGCCCTAGCCCCAGTCTCACCTCCGCCCTCAGCTACCCTTCTCTCCTGCCCACAGATTGCCAGCCTGCGATTTGTCTTCCTTATCAACCAGGACCTCATTGCCCTCATTCGGGCCGAGGCTGCCAAGATCACGCCACAGTGAGGAGTGGCGGTGGGACCCATGGGCTCTCTCTGGCCTCAGTGTCCCCTGCCATCCCAGCCCCTGGAGCTGGGGACTCAGGCTCCTGGAGAAACCAGAGTGGGCAGCGGGAGACTTGGCTCCTGGCCCCTCGATCTGAGCCTCTGTGGGAGGGTGGGGCTGGCCCTGGGGAAGCACCTGAGGCTGGGATCCTCAGCTTCCTTAGTGCCAGAGCCCCTCTTCTCTCTGCAGACGATCCCGCCCTTTCCCCCAGATTCCCACCTTTGCTCCCTGTCTTCAGCTGATTATTAATAGCTTCAGACTTTTCTTTTATTATTTTTCTTTTGTAAATACAAAGCATTGAGTTCCAAAGTAGTTTCTTTATTCTCTTTTTAATATAAAAAACATGGTGACAGTTGAGGCAGGGGCACATGCAGGGGATAGCAGAACCCCTCCTGGGCCTCGGGCCACTGTCCCCCAGCCTGCAGAGGGAGACAAGGTGGTCAGAGGAGCAGGCTGAAGGGAGCGAGGGCCCCAGAAGTAGGAGCCCAGAGATTCCTGGGCTGGGGCCTGCCCCTGAAGTTCTCGCCCACCCTGTGAGTCCGGGGCCAGGCCTTCGTTTGCTGTCTAGCTCCCTGCCCTGAGTCCGCAGGCAGCACGGAGTCCCCGGGGGGCGGGGGTTGGCTGTCCCCTCCACCCTGAGCTTGGGCAGAGCAGCAGACGGAAGCAGGTCTGGCAACACTTGAGTTCTGGGGTTGGTGGTCAGACCCCTGTGCCTTCTTCCTGGGTCCACTGGACCGTGCCAGAGCCGTGGCAGCCAATAAGCACCATCTCCAAGCTATGGGGCTCCCAGGGCAAGGCGTGGCCCCCCGAAGCTGGTGGGGGCTCTCCGGTGCTGGCAGCCTCAGCCTGGTTCACTGGCTCCGGGGGCCCAGTCCTAGCCCCTTCCTCAGGAGGCGGCGAGCCAGGGGTGCTGGGCTCAGGGCAGAGTTCTCCTGAGCCTGGGGGCTCCGAGTCAGAGGTGGAGGTCCAAAAAGCAGTGGCTCGAGGCCATGGTGAGCTCTGAGATGCAGGGGGGCCCCAGGGCCAGGGAGCCACGAGGGGAGGGGGCCCTGGACGAGGGTGGGGCCAGGTCCCACTCAAGACAGAGCCAGCCGAGGGCTGTAGGCAGTAGGAGGATGTCCCAGTGTCCACACACAGGGGCTGCAGTAGCCCAGAGGCACCAGCCGGGCAGGGCCCCTCTCCTGATGCCCGAGGGCAGGGGCCCTCCCCATGGGGTGCCAGGACCAGCTGCACAGCCTGGCGAAGGGACTGCAGTCCCTCCCGCATCTGCAGCACCTGCTCAGACAGCTCCATCACCTGCGGGGAGGGTGGGCATGGTCAGAGTGGAGTCGGGACCTCCCAACAGCAGGCACACCCCACCTTGCCCCTCACCCACCGCCTGCCGAAGCTTGTCCAGCGTGTCTGTGTTCCTCACCTCGCTGGGCCCAAGGGGTACAGTGAGCAGGCCGTTCTCTGTGGACAGTAGGATGGGGTTACCAGCCAGGGCTGGTAAATGAAGACAGCGTGGGGTCCAGGCCTCTGCCTAGTTAGCACAGACCACACTGGCCTGGCCAGGCCTGCCGCCAGGAACAGCCATTTGTAACCTTGCCCGAGCTGCTGAATCCAGTGCAAACCGCCAGGGGGCCTCGGGCACACTGACTCATGCTTCCCCCTCGGGAAGCTGCCTTCGTGACTGTCTCTTGTTCTGTCTTCCAGGCTTGGGGACACTCTCAGGGCTGCCGGGCCTGCCCAGGGGCCATTTTCAACTCTGCTTCCCCAGCCCTGTATTTCCCCCAGTGGGCCAGACACTTCTAAGGGTTTTAGCAACATTATCTCATTTAACATGCACAATCGCCTTTTTACAGATGGGAAGCTCGCAGCAGAGATCTAAGCTCCATTTCAGCTACCTTCCAACACCAAGGTGCTGGTCTTACCCACCAAACTCCCCCGCCCAAACCATGCAGATGGGTGAGGGCAAGAAGGCATCCAAAGTCTGTGCCCTGCCAGTTTCTCAGAGGCCCCCAGGGCAAGGGGCCTGCTCTGCCAGCCTCCCCACGGACTGAGCCCCAGTACCTGGTCCAGGAGAAGGGCTGCTGCTACATTCTGGGCCAGACTGCCTCACACGGAAGGAGAACTTGGGCTGGTCAGAGCCACAGCCGTCCTCAATGCCATCTACAACCCTGTGGACACAGGTGCCAGGACAACAAATCAGTCAATAGACAGCCATGCAGTGTTTTGTTTTACAGGACAAGATGCCCCACTGTCCACAGAAGCTACAAGAGCTGGAGCTAGGCCAGGGGCTTGGGGTCCCAAGAGAAGGGTGGAACATGTGGTCCCTTTTTCCTAGGAGCTTGCAGTTTCAAGCTTGAGCGATGTGAAACAGCAAGAGTTCTGAGCAGTACATGGCCTAAATGGTGGAGTGGGGGCAGTGAGGCGGTGGGGTAGTTAAGGGGGGCTTCCTGGAGGAGGCTGGGAGGGGTTAGGATGGAAGGATGGGCATCCAGGGCAGCAATGTGCCTGGCTGGGGATCCAGCCTTGTCACTATCTCTGCCTGACTTCAGTGGCCCAGAGCTCGCTCACCTGGGGCTCAGATCCGGGGGCACATTCCATGGCACGGGGGGCAGCCGCAGCCCCTCCAAGCTCCGAGGGTGAGTTGAGGGGCCGGCCTCAGCCTGCAAAGCCCCTGCCCTGCCTGGCCGCCCTCTGCCACCCAGCCGGGGCCGGGGCGCAGTTCGCCGTGGCGATAGGAGCTTGGCAGCCGAGGACGAGGAGGTGCAACCAGGGGACAGCAGGGGGCTGGAGGGCTCATCAGCCGGGGCTGGGGAGGCTGCAGGGCCCTGCTCCCCATCTGTCTCCTTCTCCTCCAGGGTAGACATGAGGGTGTTGTCGCCACTCAGGGAGCTGGTGTCCGCCTGGGGAGAGCAGGGGCAGGGAGTTGGCATGGATAGCACCCCCAATGTCCCACTCACTTCCCCTCGCCAGGTCTCAGGGTCCTAGAAGCCAGGAGCTGTTTTTGTTAAAACAGGATGTGGGTGTCTCCTACCTCCTGAGGAGGAGACTCAGCAGGGGGAAGGGGTGTTTTCCTGCTGCCATCACAAAGCCACCAGCCCTGGAGGCATTCACTGTCCCTCAAAATTCTAGCCAAGCACGGACACACTGTCCCTCTGCTTGGTCTCTGAGGCTCACTGAACCATCCAGGAGGACCCGGTACTGAAAACTGGTTTGGAATTAGTAACATAAGGCAGGGAAATTCAAAAGCCCCTCAGAGTGGTCCTGGGTCACGGCAGGGCTCTCTGCAGAGGTGGCCTGACCCGAGGGCACCGCCCCTCCCCTGCAGCCTCACAGCCTGCTTGTGTGGTACCAGTGGACTTGGTCAGACTCTCCTGGGCCAGGGAGAGCGGGAGAGGCGGCTGAGCAGGGTGGGGCTGGGCTCTAAGGGCCAGTGTGAGGGAGTGAAGGGGTGGGAGAGTGTGGAACCGTCATGCATGTGGTGCTCAGACCAGGCCATGTGCTCACACAGCACTCCCCGCAGACCCCCTCTCTGTCCAACTCCCCAGGCCTCCAGCCCTCCCACGCACAGACCCAGCGCCCTCACCTCGGCAGGGCCTCCACCAGCACCCAGGTTGTAGCTGAGCTCCCCTCGGAGGCCCCGGCTGAAGCGGGGGGCAAACTCGGGGTACAGCGCCAGGCTCTCATGCAGCCCGGCCAGCTGCAGACACTGTAGGACGCAGTACGTCAGCCCCTTCACGTCGGCGTTGGCCTTGACCACCTGCTCACGCCGGGGCAGCTCACAGCCAATCAGGTCTCCCTTCCCTGAGGAGAGGCAGCAGAGGTCAGCAAGCCCTGTCCCTCAGCCACCAGACAGGGTCTCTCGAGCCAGGACAAGAACAGTGGGACCCAGACGCTGGCTGACCCCCGCTGCCCGCCTCACTGGCTTCTCAGAACAGCTCTGTGCCCCAGGTGCTCAATCAGCTTTGGAATCAAAGCACTGTGCTAAAACATCCGAATTTTAAGTCTAATGGTTCCCAGGTTGCGTGTGGATCAGAATCCTCTGGGAAAGTTAAACCTATCAGACTCCCCAGGGAAGGAGCCCCATCACTATGTACAGAATCGTAATATCTACTGGAGACCACACAGTTGTTTTTAAGCCTTGTGGGTGATTCAGGAGGAGCTTGTCTAGGAACCAGTATTTGGAACCAGCAAGTTAGTGCTGTGTGTTTGTTGGGGGGAGGGAGGGTCACATTATTGCACCTGAGCCTTGGTGCCTCTGCTATATGGCAGATCCTGTCCTGAACCGAGTCTGTGGTGCTTTCTCCATCTTACCAAAAGGTGTCAACAGAGGGGTTCCCCACCACCCAAGTGAGACTGCCACCTGGCTGACAGCAATTGTAAAATGGCATCAATTAGAGTCCACACCCCAATCTCAGAGATGTTAAATTGCAGGGGTGGGGTGGGGGACATGTGACTTAGAATCAATGAAATAGAATGACTCCAATCAGGGACACGAGGATTAAATAAGTTAGTGTAGATAAAGTGTTGGTCACATAGACGGTCAGTCAAAGTTCATTTCCTTCCCTTCCCTCTCAACAAGAATCCCCCATATCTGATTCCCAACAGGGATGGCTGGCCACTGGGGCTTGGGCAGAGCACTCATGGCCCTCACAAGGAAGCTCAGCCCACAGCCAGACATTTCACAAGATTAGACAGCTTTTCCTCATCCTTAAGGAAAAAGATGGCTCGCCGCCACCCCCGCTGTGGGCTGCCTCCCGCTGCCAGTAGAACTCACTGAGCTTAAAGGCCTCCTCTAAATGTTCACGGACTTTTGCTCAAACTTAAGTGTAGAACGCATCATCGTTAAATCTTATTTTCTTGGCTCCCGGCCATCCTTCTGGTTCCTTCTGAGAGCTGTTTGGATCTCAGTCTGATCATCTGATGAATGAGCTCTCTCTCCTCATGTGTGTCATCTGGAAATAGGATAAGGATGTATTTCTTGTCTTCATCCAAAAGGGGAGAGAAAAACAAGAGATAGGACAGGACCAAGGATGGAGTTCCGTGCCACTGGTCTCGGGGACCAGTTTCCAGCTGACCTCAGCCAGAGCTTCCAGCTCAGCTCATCAAGGTGTGTGAGGTCCTCTCCACACCATCACTTAGCTCACCTCTCTTTGTCTTTCCTCCATCCTCCCCCATAATTAACTTTACAGGCTTAGCTGTTAGTTTATACACAGAGGTAGGGGCCAGAATTGATACTGCTAGAGATGCGTGAGCCTTAGCTGCCAGGAGCAGGCAGGAAGCACCTGCTGTTCGACTAAGAAGGCAAGTGGAAGATGGGGTGAAGGCAAAGCAGAAAACCAGGCTATCATGAAGGCTGGGGAGCCACGCATCCATCAGGGTGTTCAGTGCAGCCAAGTCAACAGAGGAAACCATTCATCTGGAACATATGGGCAAGGACAGGATGGATCAAAGGTGGCAAAAGTCCCAGTGCTGGGGAATTCTGGAAGCAAAGGCCGGGACATGGGCAGTGGCTATCCTTGAGGCTGTCTTCATCATTTGTCTTCATACCAAATATGGGTATTCTGAGACCTGGCACCTGGCATCAAAGAGACATTCTTGCAGGGCCCATGCCAGCTCCCAGCCACGCTCTTCCTCAGCTCCAAGCTGAAAACCATCTGCTGAATAATCCACTGGACAATGTTGCTTTGGAGTGACCAGGTTTCAACTGTCAAAATCTGCTTTTTTGCCTTTCTGATTTATCTCCAGTTCCTCATAATTTCTCCAGGATTGCCAGCCATCCATGAGTGGCCATAATTCCGTTTGCTCAGGGTCCTGGCATTATCTGCACATAGGGCCAGAAGCCAAACTTGTGAACAATGCCTCTCTCAGTTCGCATGGTATTTCTTTCTTCTGTTCCTGTTGGAAGACCATCCTCAGCGAGGAAATGATGGACACACGGTTGCTGCTGGGCATGTGGTTCTCCAGGTGAGTGACAAACTCCAGGCTCTCCAGGCAGCATCAGCGGTCCCCACAGGGAGTGTACAAGCACTGCTGCCTGAGGATCGGCTGTGGTCCGGGCACCTTCCATCCGTATGTGAGGCCCTCTGTTCCCCACAGAGACCACAGCGTCCCCGCGGCCCCAGAGCCTGCAACCCCGTGTCTCCCACCACCCTGAAATTGAGCCCTTTTTGTGGGATGACTCTCCCCAGAGCAGAGCCCTTAAGAGCACAATGTCTGAAGCCTGAGGTTGAGAGTCAGCAAACCAGGTTCTAGCCCTAGTGGCTTGCATATTCATTAACTTCTCAGAGTCTCAGTCTCCTTCCATGCAATAGTTCCTCCCAGCTGGGTTTTGTGAGGTTTGTGTGAGTTGAAGCATGTAAGGGCCTGGATGCAGGGCTGGCTCCACTGTAGGACCCCTGGGGCCAGCACTGTTACCACGCCCATTCCACAACTGCAGTCTCTCCCTCCTTATCTAAGGGACTGATCAAAGGATCAGTCTTTTCTTTTGCCAAGAAGGGAAATGTATTTGGAGCCTGAGCTCTGGTGTCACCCATCTCAATCCCGGGCCTGCTCTAAGAAAGTAGCATCTCCTGTTTTCGAACAAAAATGGCATACACCGACACATACAGTCGATTAATCTTCGCAAAGGAGGCAAGAATATACAATGGAGAAAAAAACAGGCTCTTCAGCAAGTGGTGTGGGAAAGTTGGACAGCTGCATGCAAATCAATGAACTTAGAACACTCCCTCTCACCATACACAAAAATAAACTCAAAGTGGCTCAAAAACATAAGACATGGCACCATAAAAGCCCTACAAGAGGACATGGGCAAAACATTCTCTGATATAAATTGTACTAGTAATCTTTTAGGTCAGTCTCCCAGGGCAAAAGAAATAAAAGCAAAAATAAACAGATGGAGCTAATCAAATACAAGCTTTTGCACAGAAAAGAAAACCATAAACAAAATGAACAGACAACCTATGGAATATATTTGGAGAAAATATTTGCAAATGATATGACCAACGAGCTTAATTTCCAAAATATACAAACTCATACAACTCAATAACAACCACAATCACAGTAAAAAACAACCCAATCGAAAAATGGGCATTAGAACTAAATAGACATTTCTCCAAAGACATACAAACAGGCAACAGGCATATGAAGAGATGCTCAACATCACTACTTATTAGAGAAATGCAAACCAAAACTACAATGAAGTACCACGTCACACTGGTCGGAATGGCCATTATTGAAAAGTCTACAAATAACAAATGCTGGAGAGGGTGTGGAGAAAAGGGAACCCTCCTACACTGTTGGTGGGAATTTAAGTTGATGCCGCCACTATGGAAAACAGCATGGAGATTCCTCAAAAAACTAAAAAGAGAGTTGCCATGTGGTCCAACAATCCCACTCCTGGGCAAATATCCAGACAAAACTCTAATTCAAAAAACTACAAGCACTCCTATGTTCACAGCATTACTGTTTACAATAGTCGAGACACAGAAACAACCTTGATGTACATTGACCAACAAATGGATAAAGAAGAGGTAGCATGTATTTATGTATATATGTATATAGGAATACTGCTCAGCCATAAAAAAGAATGAAATAATGCTATTTGCAACAACATGGGTGAAACGAGAGATTATCATGCTAAGTGAAGTAAGTCAGAAAGACAGAGAAATACCATATGATATCACTTATATGTGGAATCTAAACTATGACACAAATGAACTTATCTACAAAACAGAAACAGACTCACAGACATAGAGAACAGACTTATGGTTGCCAAGGAGGAGGGAAGCTAGGGGAGGGATGGAGTGGGAGGTTGGGATCAGCAGATGCAATCTATTATATATAGAATAGATAAACAACAAGGTCCTGCTGTGTAGCGAAGGGAGTATATTCAATATTCTATGATAAACCATAATGGAAAAGAATATTAAAAAGATTGTATATATATATGTATAACTGAATCACTTTACCATAAAGCAGAAATTAACACATTGTAAATCAACTACACTTCAATAAAAAGGAAAAAAATAGCGTTCATGCCTCCCTTTTTCCTGCCTGAACACTTTCCAGCGATTGCATCTTTAGCATTTGATTTTCCCCCTTGACAGGAAGTGCTCCCTCAGGCCTCTCACAGACCAACGGCTGGCCCTTTGCTCTCAGTCTGGCCTCCCGAAATCCGTGAGTTGAGTTCCCTTGTGTTGCCCCCTGGTGGTCACTGGGTCCGCTCTGAGCTCGCTCTGAGCTTTGCCCAGGGCTCTGTGGCTGCTACCGCCCGCCCCGCCCCCCACCCCCCCCCCACCCCCCACCCCGGCTGCTTCTCCCTGGCCTTGCCCACATCTTCTCTCTACCGAAGGCGCCCTGGTTCCACCCGCCCTGCTCCCCAGCCCTGGCATCCTCCATTCTGCCCTCACAAACCTAGGATGGCCAGCACGGTGCCACCCTTGAGCACCTCCATGGAGCCGGAGCAGACGAAGTAGAGGGCCTGGAGGGCGTCGCCCTGATGAATGAGGTACTCGCCCGGTGTGCAGAAGGCGGGCCGCAGGGCCAGGGACAGCGCCCGCAGGCAGCCCCGGCTGGCCGCCTCGAACAGGGGCAGCTGCAGGACCTCCTTGTGCAGATGCATGGCAATGTCAGCGCGGAGCTCGTCGGGGAGGCTCTGCAGCAGCTGCGGGTGGCACCAGGTGGGAAAGGTCAGAGTGGAGAATGGGGGCAGCCTCCCGCCAGCCCTTTCCACCTGGAGAGCCTGGGGAGCAAGGGAAGGCGTGGGAGGGACCGGCCTCCCTCCCCTCCAGCAGCCCTGCTTTTCTCCACCAGGCCTTGGGCTTGGACGTCAGTGAGCAGGGGCTGTAGATCTAACGATGGTGGAGAGGGGCCACCGAGCCGGTTGGCTGCCTTCTGCTCCTCCCCGCTGTCTCCCCAGGAGAGAGCGGAGGCACGGAGGTCAGAATGCTGCCTCCCTTGCCCTCCAGCCCGCTCCTTGGAATCTCGCGCGGAGCGCACGCTCCTGGAAGGAACAGAGGCTGGAAGGGCTGGACCTGGAGGCCTGCGCACCTCTGTGGTGTCGATACCGTTGTTCACCGCCCAGGTCGCCTGGAAGTACTCGAGCATGCGTTGCTTGAGGGGCTTGGGGATGCGGTGGATGCGGATGTAGTCGCGCAGGTCGCGGGTGCGGCTGTGGTACAGAAAGCGGCGGGCGTACATGCGCTGGATGATGGCCGTCACGTTCCCAAACACCACCGCGTGCATCAGGGCTGGGGAGGGGGGCAGAGGGGTCACCTCCACGACCGGCCCAGCCCGGCCTGCCACGTGCTGGACACATCTGTCCCCCCAGCTCCCACTCCGCCCCCACGCTAGGCGAGGCCCCCGGCTGCCGTGTGGCCTCTCCCGGCCCTGGCCTCGGGTTCCTTGTTCCTCTAAGGCAGACGCACCTCGGAGAAGGACCTGGGGACCCTGCGGGGGGTGGGAAGGCCGGGCCCCGCCGAGGTCATGAGTCTGGGAGGGGGCCCTGGACCGGAAGCGGGTCAGGCCTCACCGCCGATGAGCATGGTGCAGATGGAGAAGATCTTCTCCGTGTCCGTGTTGGCGGACACGTTGCCGAAGCCCACGCTGGTGAGGCTGCTGAGCGCGAAGTAGAGGGAGGTGATGTAGGCGCTGCGCAGTGAGGGGCCGCCCAGGAGCTCAGGCCCGGTCCTGTTGGCCTCGCCGAAGCTGCTGCTACAGTTGTCACTCTGGCCTGAGCTGTTCCCTGCGGCGGGGCTCCGGCCCACCAGGTAGTAGGGGGTCTCCAGCCGGCGGGCCAGCTCCTGCAGCCAGCCTGGGAAGAGGGCAGGATGGCACTGCTGCACTAGGAGCAGAGGTGTGCCTGCTGCTTCCCCTGGGTGAGGGGGCACGTGGCTGCAGATCCACCCTCATGACTTCTTGCCAGGTGTGTCCCTCCTCTGCCAGCCCTGCACACCCCATCCTCCCCTGACCCTCACCAAGACAAGCCCATGAGGATGAGACTGTCGTCTCCCCGGACCGTGTCTCTGGGTGCTGAGGCTGCAGTGAGGAGCGCTGCACCCTCCTCCCCATGGTGGCACTAAACCCAGGCAGTGAGTCCAGCTGGAGGGGGCACAGGGGCTGGCGGGCTCACTGTACCAGCCACGGGCTCACTCCCAGGGCCCCCTCCTCTGCCCGGTCCCTCTCACTTTTTATCTGAGCTCGGGAAAGCCGTCCTCCATTCAGTCCCATCCTGCCCCACAGCCGCGCACACCATCCAACCTCATGCACATGTTCTCGGGCACGGCGAAACGGATGTGTGCCTACACCCCATTAAGGCTATAGTTGTGCTCCACACAGTCAAGAGGACAAGGACACACATGTGTGAGCACAGTCCCAGGAGCACAGCCATGCCTGTGCACACTTGGGAGAGAGATAAGGACGCACAGGTGCTCGCACACGGACACCCAGGTAGCAGAGGGACACACCTGCGTGGACGTGAGCACACAGGTAAGTGAACACAGAGGCTCTGCACACGCACAGACACAAGCCAGCCAGGGACACTGGGAGGGGAATGAAGATCGCCCCAGTCTCCCCATCAACCCCACATTCTCTGGTCAGACCTTAGAGGGAGTGGGACTGTGTACTGGGGTCTGTCAGGAGCCCACAGCTGCCCAAAGTCACTCAGTCCAGCTGGAGGGATGTGGGAATTCTAAGGTGTTAGATGAAGGTCCCCAGGGTCCACAGAGGTCCCAAGAGTCCTGGCAGAGGTGGGGGCCACGGAGAGCCAGAGAGAGAGGGCAGCTGTAGCACAGAGGTCCAGAGGGTGGGCTCAGGATCACAGGCTGCAGTTGGACCCACCTTTCCACATGCCCCTCCCCAGTCCTCTAGTCCACACTCACCCTAACACCACACATGCAGACCCCTGTGGTCCTCACACCCCTTCTCTCATCCCCAGCCCTCCATTCAGTAACCTCACACGTGTGCCAGGAGCCGGGGGACCTCCAGGAGCTTCCTGCAGGGGAAAAATGTACCGAGCACCTGAGGGCCCTGGGGTGGGGCTCAAACCCATGTGCAATGGGCCAGAGTTAGATGACTTCCTGAAAGAGGGGGCACTGGTGCTTGGCCTCAGAGGATGGGTGGTTTTGAGATAAAGAAACTGAGAGGGGGTCATTCCTGATCTAGGGAAAGGCCTGGACTAACCTAGAACTGGCGACAAATACAGACAAGTAGCTTAGCTTAGCTAGAATGCAGGGTCCATGCTGGGGAGTTGGGGGGATATGTGAAACCCTGAGCCGAGGTGAGGACTCGCCCTCCTGTCATTTGAGATGTGAGAACACAGGGACGCGCGCAGAGCTCTCCAGTCATTATTAGGTGGGGAGGGGAGGGGGCCGGAGGCAGGAGAAGGAGCAGGATGAAGGGAGGAGCCCCTCCTCACTAAGTCTTGGTCCTGGGGCATCCGCAGCCTCTGATGCTGGCGGTGGGATACTGCCTCTGCATGTGGAGGCTCAATTGCAGAGGCTGTTCTGGAGGCTGATGGTATTCATACTGAGAAATGTCCCCGAACGACCTCCCTCAGTATTTAGCACCATCTCTTGAAAAATCCAGCCCATTTCCACTGGGCTAATGGGACGCTGGGGTCGGAACTCTGTGTCCACACCCGGGGCAGTGCAGCTGCCCAGACCCAAGGCAAGGAGGTGGAGGGAAGGTACCTCCCACCAGACAGAGCTGGACCAGCAGGGGGCGCCACTCTCTCTCCAACAGACATCCCTACCACGGTGGATTTCAGCAGGTCTGGGTGTAGCTCCCACCCAGTTAAGGGTAGTTTCCCTTGAGAAGGAATGGGCAGATGAAAATGTGAAGGACTTGGAAACTCGCCCAAAGTGAACTAGTGTGTGTGTTAGTTGCTCAGTCATGTCCGACTCTTTGCGACCCCACAGACTGTAGCCTGCTAGGCTTCTCTGTCCATGGGATTCTCCAGGCAAGAATACTGGAGTGGGTTGCCATTCCCTTCTCCAGAGGATTCCTAACCCAGGGATCAAACCCGAGTCCCCTGAACTGCAGGCAAATTCTTTACCGTTTGAGCTACAGGGAAGTTCCTAATGTGAACTAGTACCAGCCCCAAACAGAAAAACCCTCTGGAACTTAGGGTTCAAGGTGTGATCTGCAAAACAGTCAGACAGCCCCCTACAACCCCCATGCTCTCCATGGAGGGGCTCAGAGCTCCTCTGGGAACCAAAGGTGCTCTTCATGTCAGCTCAGCAACCCCTGTGAGGTGGTCAGAATGGAGAAGCCACATGGACGCAAGACTCAGGTGTCTGGATCCTGCTGGGGAAGGCAACTGACCTCAGGGATTTGCAGGAATCTCAAGAGACTTGGGCTCGATCCTTGGGTGGGGAAGATCCCTTGGAGTAGGAAATGGCAACCCACTCCAGTATTCTTGACTGGAGAATTTCACGGACAGAGGAGCCTGGCAGGCTAAAGTCCATGGGGTCACAAAGAGTCAGACACAACTGAGAGCTAATGCACACATACACGACTTTGGAGTCAGGGCTTGCGTCACCATTATCCATCTCCCAATCCTCTGAACCCAGAGCTGCCTCCACCACAGTCTCCCTCTGGGAAGGGCAGGTGCCAAGGAGCTGACACTGTCTGGAACATTCTAGTTCCTGTGCTCAGCAACTAGAGCTTTGGGGAATATCCAAGTGGGCCTCTGGGCTACACACCAGCCTCCGTGGGCTTGGTGAACGGGGGAGGATTCTCAGAAGTCTCCTCATCCCCGGGAACTGATCAGAGCACGTGTCTAAGGCCAACCTGGACTCCGGGTGATTGACCCCACCAAGGAGCAGGTAGTCATGGGGGGGCATCCGAGCAGCTGGCCTCTCGCCCACTGACTGGAAACGGGGGCTAAAGGCCAGTTACCAGGAAGTTGCTGGAGGGCTGGAGGGCGTGGGTGGAAGAGGCGTGTTCAATTTTGGAACAGAATGGTTTGAAGACAGAGAGAGAGGATGGAAGCTGAGATGTTCATGCAGTGGTGCCAGTGGAGTTGCCCAGGGAGAGCAGGGCGGGGGGAGGAGGGGTCTGAGGAAAGCCTGGAGCAGGAGGAGGCCTCATCCTGGGGCAGAAAGGTGGCTGGCAGGGTCAGGTGCTCTGGGGACTTCAAGGGAATAAGGGTTTGGTCCCAGAAGGTCGCTGTGACCTGCAGGGTGACATTTTGGGTTGAGCGGTGGGGGTGGAAGCCCTCCTGGCAGGAGTTAAGTTGTGAGTGGGAGGTAAGCAGAGGGAGGAGCTGTGAGCGTGGAGGTGAAATGAAGGAGAGTGAAGACACTGGTGGGGTGCAGGGAAAGGCTGCATTTCAGGCCGGGGAGGCTGACACGGATGAGAAAACGTGCTGCTGGAGGTGAAAAGAGCGGGGAAGGGGCCCTAGGAGCCAAGGTGGTGGGGAATGAGTTTCCAAGAGATTGGCGGGAAAGTGCCAGGCATGGGAGGAGCCCCTGACCATGGGAGACCATGGGAGACCATGGGAGAGAGGTCTCCTAAGAGAGGTGGGCTTCCCAGGTGGGCAGGGAATAGAAGCAAGTGCCACAGGCTTGACCACAAGGAGGCCACGATGGGTGAACAGCCTCTCCCAGGCAGCCTACCAGGCTTTTTCCACAATAAGGGGCTGCTGGAGAGCCGACCTGCCTTGAGGAAGCAGCTCTGTGACACTCCCCTCTGCACACACACACCAGCCCCCGTCTCTTCCTCACAAACACACACCTACTTGCACACACGCTCCTGACACACAGCTGTGAGCATGTACACATGTAGGCTTGCACACATCTCTCTGACACCTTGTATCAGCTCACAGATGTCCCCTGACACACACTTGAACTCACATTTCCCTGACACACACACCCTTGAGTGAACAGATTCCTTGGGCACATGTTTACACACACACACACACACACACACACACACACACGCAAGCAGCCTCCAGTACCGATCTCGGGCAGCTCTGAGGCGCTGCTCTCAATTTCCCGCTGGCCGATGTAGAACCAGACGCAGGCCACCCAGTGGGCAAGCAGGGCGAACACGGCCATGAGCAGGGTCAGCACCACGGCGCTGTACTGCGAGTAGCGGTCCAGCCGAGGGAGCAGGCGGAGCAGCCGCAGGAGTCGCACCGTCTTCAGCAGGTGTGCCCCGAAGTACTGAGGTGGGGGGAGGCCGGGCGGTCACCCCAGGGCCGGCCTGGCCCATCCCGCCCCCGAGCCCACCCAGCCCAACCGCACTGACCACATTGACCTTGAAGGCGTGCAGCAGGTCGAAGGGCAGCGCTGCGATGACATCCAGCAGGAACCACGTGGTGACGTAGTGCAGGCAGATGGACTTGGGGGCAAACACCACCTGGCCCGACTTGGACACGAACGTGGTGCGGAAATTCAGCACAATGTCTGTGGGAAGTCAGGGCGGGACTCAGCGTGGGTTGGGGAGGAGCCACATTTTTCTGGGCCCCTGGCTCAGTATGTGACACTGGCCTGGGCCCTTCATATGCATTATCTTAGTTTTCACAGTAACTGCAAAGGGTAGGTACTGTCATGCCTATTTGATGGTGGGAGAAACAGGCTTGGAGAGGCTATGACTAGGTCGCGGTCCAGTGACCCATTAGCAGTGGAGACATATGGAACCTAGGTCCTATTTCAAAGGCCACGGGTCATAAACAAAGGGAGGGCCAGGGGGCCACCGGGGGGAAGTGGAAGCCATGCAGACTATTCCCATCAAAGCCCAGGGGTCACCAGGGGTGGGAGGCACAGACTGCACATACCGAGAATGAAGAGGACCTCCACGGCCAGATCGCAGACACTTGGGGGGCCGCGGGCGGTGCTGGGCTCCCGGGCTGTGCTCACGCACACGCTGTAGGGCACGGTGACAGCCACGTAGAGGGTGGCCAGCAGGATGAAGCCATCCCAAGTGGCCCTCAGTGCCCCGCAGTGCAGCAGGATGAAGGGCGACTTCCGGATGGCGGCTACCTTGTACTCAGGCAGATTTGGCTTCTCCCCAAACACCCCCTAATGAGAGGCAGGGCAGGTCCAGGCAGGGAGGACAGGACATTGGCACAGGCTGAGTTTGGATAGGGTCTGGCCTCCTTTCTCTCCCTGCATTCTCAAAACCACCTCTGACACAGATTTTAGAGCCCCCTGGTTATAGATCAGAAGACTGAGCATTGGGGAGCTCCAGTGACTCAGCTGAGGTCACACAGCTGCTTAGCAGAGGAGCCAAGACTGAGCCAAAGGCCATCTGACTCCAGGGTCCAAACTCCTCCTTTTATCTTTGACAGCTCAGGCAGGTGACATTCTCGCCACAGCTGCCGAAATGCTAGTGGAGCCTGAGTGGCCCCCTGAGCAGTCTCTCTGTGGTAGGCTCCGTTCCTCTTCTGCATCTCCTCAGCCTGCCCCCCCAGCACAACCCCCCCCCACACACACACCCCAGCGCGCAATCCACCTTATTGAGCTTGTGCTTGCCCTTGGGCTGCTTCTGCAGGTGCCCAGACAGGTGGTAGAGCACAGCCCGGCTCCGCCGCCGGTTGGCATTGAAACCTTTGGATCCAGCCCGGCCATATCGGCGTCGGCCACCACCTGCCAAAGAAGAAGGGCTGGAGAGAAGGACGGGGAGGACACTCACACACTTAGCCCTGGGGTGCGGGGGTAGGACACCTGGTGCTGGCCCATGGACTGGCTCATTGACTAGTTAGACTATTCAGAGCTAGGGCTCCAGTGTTTCTCACTTCCTAGAGTCAACAACCCCAGCAACGGGCAGTGCCGAGGGTACATATGGACCCTCCTCCCAGTGCCTTCTCCTAGGAGGAGGTTTGGACCAGGGCAAGGCAGGAGAGGATCTCCACTAGGAAAAGCCTGAGAGAGGAGTGGGGAGGTGGTTCCCAGAGTGGGTGAGTGCCGAGCTAGCAGGAGGCCATGGGGCAGAGTTGCTGCAGCCTATGGCTGGGGGATGGAAGAGTATCCCAGCATTAGCAAATGGTGAAGAGGCCTTGGGGCAGCTTCCGATAACAGCTCTGTGAGTTGTCCAAAGGCCACTCCCAGGCCCTGAGAGGATGCAAGAGGGGAAAGAACACAAGGACTTAAGAGAGGGTTTTGGCGAGGGCTTCCCAGACAGTTTTGTATGAAGAAAAGGAACCAGGTGGGCCTCACTGATCAGTGGGAAAATGGTACTTCATGGACACTAGTGGAATGTGTTTTTTTTCCAGTTTCTTAGTAAAGTTGACTTCAAAACTCCCGCTTTGGGGACTTCCCTGGTGGTCCAGTGGTTAAGACTTTGCCTTCCAATGCAAAGGGTATGGGTTCGATCCCTGGTCAGGGAACTAAGATCCCATGTGCTTGACGGCCAAAAAACCAAAACATCAAATAGAAGCAATGTTTAACAAACTCAATGAAGACTTTAAATGTGGCCTGAACCAAAAAAATCTTAAAAAAAAAAAAAACCCTGTGTCTTAGCAAGCTTTCCCACCTGGGCCTGCAGAGATGAGAGAGCCACAGGCTTCTCAGCCAGCAGAGCGGGAGTCAGTGGGTACAGGTAGGGTGGGGGGCCCACAAGCCCACACTGGGTGCCATGGCCCCACCCAGGCTGAGGTACCCAACACCCCAGGCAGAGCAGCCAAATCAGTGGCCCCTGGGCACCCACCTGACTCCTTCCAGTTGTCAGGCCCCCCTCGGTTCTTGGTTTCACTGATGTCCTTGTGAGAGACCAGGAAGAGGGCCACCTCCCCTTTCTCATTCTTTATGGGTATCACATCCAGAAGACACCAGAACGGGAGCCCTGGGCATGAAGACACAGTTCAGCTCCCATTCTCTGTGCTGCCCAAGATGACAGAGGGGCCATTGACACCCCTTAGTTAAGGCACAAGCCAGCTCCACTTAGGACACTTAGGCTCGACCGAACAGGGCGAGGGAGGGCAAGGGAGAGCAGAGCTGACATTCAGACACGTGTGTTCAGAGATCTGTCCTGCTAAGTAAGATGGGCAAATTCTTCTGCTGGGGTGGGAAAGCCAAGATGGGAAATAGAGGACCGGCTGAGATTGCGGTGAGGACTGAAGAAAGGTGGAGAAAAAGGAGATGGGAATGTGGGAAGGTGGGATGAAATGGGGAGATGAAGATGGGAGTGGAAAGAAGGGACTGTGGATAGGGTGGGTAAGGCTGGGTGAGACCAAGAAAGTAAGGCAGGCTGGCCAGATGGCCCCTCACCGCTCTTCCGGTACAGGATCAGCTCAGCCTTGAACTCCTTGTGCTCATCCAGGGCCTTGCGAATCTGTTGGCGGACGAGCTCACTTGTGTCTGGCCCATAGAGGAAGGAGCAGGCGCAGCCTCGCTGCATGACCTCAGCCCGGGAGAAACCCGTGAGGTCACAGAAGCCATCAGAGCAGTAGACCACGGGGAAGAGCCCCGCCACCTGGGCATTGCCCAGCACGAAGTTACTATCTGCAAGAGAGCACTTCTCAGAGGGGGTGTGTGGTGAAGGGACACAAGGTCTACTGCCCCTCCTTTAACACTGCCTGCTATCAAAGGGGGGGTGTGACAAAACTTGGGAATCCTGCCTGTGAGTGTTTGGGCTGGGGGGCTGGGGGAGGGTTAGGACAGGAGCTGTTTATGAACTGGAATTAGAGTGTCACCTGTGTGTCTGTGCCCTGCAAGGACCCATTCTTAGCACCGTGTGTATAAGTGTATTTAAGAATCGGCATACCTGAGCCCTGAGGTTGGTGAACGCAGCCCTGTGTGGGTGCTCTGCTCTCTGGAGTGTGAGCTGAGCAGCTTGGGGTAAAGAGTGGGACTGCGGATGTCTAAAGGAGAACTGCAGGACCAGTTCTAGGACAGCCTCAGCCCCACCCCAGCCTCTGCCAGGTTAATTCACCTGCCAGGTACTCAGGTTGGCTCCTCCCATTGAGACTCGCTGGGAGAGGGATTCAGGCCATCATCTATTCTGCACTCTGTCTGAGCCCCAGCTGCCTGACCTGGCTCGGAAGTTAGTGAAGGTGATCCACAATGGGGGTGTAAGGATGGTAGTTGAGCTCTGGCAGCCTGGAGCCAGGAACTACTGCGGGATGGGGGGCGCTGAATCAGCAGGCTACGGGAGCCAAGTGCAGGCAAAGCAGAAGGAGAAGCTTGAAGGGGTCCTCAGGGAGGGGTTTCCACCCGCTATGAGGAACCAGACTGAGGTAGAGGGCTGGGAAGCCCCTCTGGGGGGAGGGGGGTAGTTTGAGGGAGGGGGAGGAGGAAGGGAGCTTTCACGACTTTCCAGAGCTCAGAGCTCATAGAAAACCATAATTCAGAACTCTGGTTGCCTTCTCCAAACTTCCCCAGTCTTGGTGGGAGTCCCCAAACCTGACTATCTGGGGATAGACGGGCTCAGTGGGTTTAGGCGGTGAGGTGAGCTTGAACCAACAGCGCTCTCCGGGGCCCGGTTTACTCTATTTTGGTTTGCAAACCTCTTTTCTAAACCAGTTTTTTAAGCCTCTGGGCTGACTCTTGACGCTTCCTTCCCTCACCCCCCAACCTGCCAGTTCGAGCGTAGTCGATGGGACAGCGCCAGACGCAGGGATGGGATAAATTAGATTAAGTAGCTCCGGGTTTGCTCCCCCAGGCACAGACAGCATGCCCGGCTCCCAGACTGAGAGTTCTAGTCATTTCGCCTGGCCTGGGGCAGCGTTGACTTTGAATTTTTCCGAAATGGCATCTGAAAGGAGACGGTGGTCCCAGCTTAAAGTGGGGCTCGGGGAAGGGAAGGCGAAAGCAGGAGGGCTCCAGTCTGAGATGTCAGGGTACCAGACTAGAGGGAACCCTGGCTAGGGACAGCTGGTCCGGAAGCCAGTGGGACGAGGGTCGGGACTCACGCGTGCCGTCGAAGCGCGTGGCGATGGTGTCCAGGAAGGTGTTCTGCGGCGCCAGGAGTCCCCGCATGGCCGGCATCTTAGGCGGCCAAGGCCGCCCGCCCCATCCCTCCGGGGCGCGGGGGCTCAGCGCCGGGGGAGGGCGCCCAAGTCGGCCGCCCCCCGCCGGGCCCCGCGCCCCCTAGCGCAGCCGTCGGGGGGCGATGCCCACCCCGGGCTCGCAGGTCCTGCCAGCCGCCCGCGCGTAAGGGGGCGTCCCCGCCGTCGGGGCCCGGAGCATGGCGCGCGGCTCCTCGCGCCCTGGCAGCCCACGAATCCTGGACTCGCGGCTCCGCTCGCGCTGTGCTCTCGGAACCTTGCGCTTGCGGCGGCTGCAGCAGCGGCTCGCGTTTCGGCTGCGGTTCGGCTCCCGCTCGGGCTCCGCTCCGCACCGGATCCCCGCAGCTCCCTCCGTCTGTCGGGGAGAAGCGGCAGCCTCTCTCCTTCCCTCCTGCGCCCGCCGCCAGCACCGGGGTAACCATGGAGACGGGGCACACCCAGGCAGGGCCGCCTCCTTAAAGGGACAGGCCTCCCGCCGAGGGATCCCCCTCCCCTCGGGACCTCGTGGGGGCCTGGGAGGCGGCGCCCTCCCTCCCTACCCGCGCCAAGCGGGCCGCCGGGGCCACCCCAAGCCGCCCCGCCCGCCCTTCGGAGAACGACGGGCAAGCGCCTGGTCCCGCTCGGGCTGACTCAGCCGCAGGGGCGAGGCGTCTTTCTCTGCAGCAAGGGGGTGCTCAGAGAGCCTGGCAGCCTCTCCTCCCCCGGAGGGACCTGGGGAGAGCTCAGGCGGGGGCTGAGCGGGGGTTGCTTGTTTTAGAAGAAGCTTTTCCCTTAGGAAAAATGTAATGGGAAAGGGGGCTGGGCCAGCAGGCGGAGGTGGTGAAGACCGGTGGTTGGCGGAAGCTGTGGGGCAGGGGAAGTCTGAAAGCAGGTTTGGTGGAGGGGGTCTAAACAGCTTCTGGGCATCCGCGTCTTTCTTAGCCTCTGCTTGACTCTCCGGGGAATGGATCAATCTGTCACTAAGCGCATCTCAGCCTGAAGCGGCGGCTGACTGGAGCTGTCAGGGAATTGGAGGGTGGGCAGTCCTGGAAATAAGATTTAGACGCTCTTCATGTCTGATCGGGAGGTGGAGGGGGTAGGGAGTGGAAAACAGGTGTGTGGGGATGGGGGCGCCCCAGAACCTTTGTCTTGCCTCTACATTTCTTTCGGTCACCCATTGCCGCTTCCAGGCTGCGATGAAGGGTCAGGTTGCAAATACAGGTACGGTAGCCGTCAGACGCTGGGGGAAACTTCCTAGCCCTGTGTTAGTGGGTCCTTGCGAGCGGGGAGTGAGAGGACCGTGTCTCCTCTGCCCCAGCGCCTTCAGTCCAAGAGCCCTAGGCTCTGCGCTGAAGGGTGTGCGGTGGCTGAGGGACCCTCCCATCCAGCCAAGGGGGTGGGAGGAGGGGCCGACACTGGGCGGTGCGCAGCCCGGCCCCGGGCCGCAGTCTCTCGCCGGCCTCCCGCGCTGCGTCGGTCCCCCCAGCCTGGCGCTGCCAGCGCCGCTCCTCCTTCCTCCCACGATTTGCCAGCGAGCGCGGCTACCGCCCGCGCCCAGAGGAACCGCCGGGGCCAAAACAGCAATTTGTTCCCGAACGAGTGATGCGGAAGGCTTAGCACCCCCCACCCCTCTAGGAGACACAACCACAGTCATCAGCATCGGAAAGGGAGTGTCTCCCGCTCCACCCACCCCTCATCTGAGACCAGGGCCGAAGCCCCTGGCACCTGTATTAAAATGAGCTGGTGCTAGGCGAGGAACAGCCCCCCTCTCCCAGTCCTCTGAATTCTGGAATCCTGCTCCCAGGAAGAGCGACCCTAAGGGGTCTGCAGAGCTTGCCCCTGACTCCCGCCCTCCCACCCTCTCACCTGTGTCTAGGGTTGCACAGTAACGCCTCTCTCTTGGCTCATCTTTCCCCCACCGGGCCAGTTCAAGCTGCTAAGGAGGGGGTGCAGTTTACCAACTGTCACACTTTGAAAGGATGAGGCTATGGCTGATAGCACCTAACTTGAGAGCCAGGCTACTTACCTAGGTTTGAATATAGTTCTGCCACTTGCTGTTGTGATTTTCCTTGCGTGACTCAATTTTCTCCTCTGTGAAGCAGGGACAGTACCGCAGAGAGTTGTTAGGAGAATTAAAAGATTAGAGGAAGACGGTGTGTGACATTTGCATCATGGAAGTATTATCTGATTTTGAATCTTATAGGAGCCGTGTGAATTATGCAGAGGAGATGCTACTCACACTCCATCTCACAGATGAGTAAAAAGAGGCAGCAATAGAGAGACTTGCTCAAGGTTTGGTTTACGGCTAAGGTTCCAACCCTGACACTCTCCCAACCCCAGGTGTAGGGTCCACCTCACTCCAGTATAGCTGGCTCCCACTCTGAGGACCCAGAAACAGCCCCAGGCTAGCTGTGAGGCACTCACAAGGACTGGTCATCTGGGGTTGTGCATCAGATCCAGATGGCTCTTCAGTCACCTGTGTGAGCCCAGGTGTTCACGACATTCAGTCTTCAAGTTCATAAGCCTGGGCTGATTTGAAAACGAAGCCAAACCAGACTCCATGGGTCAGGGCAAGTGGGCGGTAGATGGAATGTGTGGGTGCTCCACACAGTACCTGTGTGTACTATAACAGTACCTGACATCAACTTTGTGCCAAAGCACTGTGCTGAGTGCTTTACTTGGATTATCCCATTAATCTTTATCATAACTGTGAAATAGTTACTGTTATAATTGACAATTTACAGATGGAAAGCATTAAGGCAGAGAGGTTAAATATCTTGTCTCAGATGCACTGTCTTCTCCAGCAGCTCCAGGCACAATGCCTCTGATATCGCTTTGGTGCCCTGGTTGGTCCCCCTTTCCAGAGGAAAACATACTAACATAAATTGAACATATGATCACTCTTATCTCAGAATGAAACAGCAGTGTTTTGGGCTTTAGACTGCTTCTGCCACTGCCCATCATAGATTTTGTGTGGACATATATGGGATGGAGATGTGGCCACCAACCCTTTCCTTTTGTGTTGTTCAGTTGCTCAGTCATATCCCATTCTTTGTGACCCCATGGACTGCCCCACACCAGGCTTCCCTGTCCTTCACCATTCCCTGGAGCTTGCTCAAACTGTGTTCATTGAGTCAGTGATGCCATCCAACCATCTCATCCTCTGTTGTCCCCTTCTCCTGCCTTCAATCTTTCCCAATTTTAGGGTCTTTTCCAATGAGTTGGCTCTTTGCATCAGGTGGCCGAAGTATTGGAACTTCAGTTTCAGCATCAATCCTTCCAATGAATATTCAGGGTTGATTTCCTTTATGATTGACTGGTTTGATCTTCTTGAAGTCTAAGGGACTCTCAAGAGTCTTCTCCAACACCACAGTTCAAAAGCATCAGTTCTTTGGCATTCAGCCTTCTTTATGGTACAACTCTCACATCCATACATGACTACTGGAAAAACCATAGCTTTGACTAGACGGACCTTTGTTGGCAAAGGAATGTCTCTGCTTTTTAATACACTGTCTAGGTTTGTCATAGCTTTTCTTCCAAGGAGCAAGCATCTTTTAATTTCATGGCTCCAGTCACCATCTGCAGTGATTTTGGAGCCCAAGAAAATAAAGTCCATCTCTGTTTCCATTGTTTCCCCATCTATTTGCCGTGAAGTGATGAGACTGGATGCCATGATCTTAGTTTTTTGAATGTTGACTTTTAAGCCAACTTTTTCGCTCTCCTCTTTCACTTTCATCAAGAGGCTCTTTAGTTCCTCTTCACTTTTTGCCATAAGGATAGTATCCTCTGCATATCAGAGGTTATTGATATTTCTCCCAGCAATCTTGATTCCAGCTTGTGCTTCATCCAGCTCAGCATTTTGTTTGATGTACTCTGCATATAAGTTAAATAAGCAGAGTGACAATATGCAGCCTTGACATACTCCTTTCCCAATTTTTCCAGTCCATTGTTCTATGTCTGGTTCTAACTGTTCCTTCTTTACCTGCATACAGATTTCCCAGGAGGCAGGTAAGGTGGTCTGGTATTCCTATCTCTTTAAGAAGTTTCCACAGTTTGTTGTGATCCACACAGACAAAGGCTTTATTTAGCGTAGTCAATGAAGCAGAAGTAACTGTTTTTTGGAATTCCCTTGCTTTCTCTATGATCCAACGTATGTTGGCAATTTGATACTTGGTTCCTCTGCCTTTTCTCAAGCCAGCTTGAACATCTGGAAGTTCTTGGTTCAAGTACTGTTGAAGCCTAGTTTGAAGGATTTTGAGCATGACCTTGCTAGCGTGTGAAATGAGTGCAATTGTGCTGTAGTTTGAATATTCTTTGGCATTACCTTTGGAATTGTAATGAAAACTGACCTTTTCCAGTCCTTTGGCCACTGCTGAGTTTTCCAAATTTGCTGGCATATTGAATGCAGCACTTTAACAGCATCACCTTTTAGGATTTGAAATAGCTCAGCTGGAATTCCATCACCTCCACTAGCTTTGTTTGTAGTGATGCTTACTAAGGCCCACCTGACTTTGCACCCCAGGATGTCTGGCTCTAGGTGAATGATCACACCATCGCGGTTATCCAGGTCATTAAGACCTTTAACCTGGCTTGATTGAAGGTGTCCTTTCCATCTAGATGAGTGTGTTCAGGGTCTCAACCCACTTGACTCCCTTTCATGTCACCTAGTCCCGCAGGTCTCCCTGCCAGACCTGCCTTATAGAGGTTGCAGTGATGAATTCCTTGCCTCCTCCTTCCACCTCCTTCCCTGCATCTACCCTCCCACCTAGAATAAACAACACACACACACACACACACACACACACACACACACACACACACACACATACACAGCAGGGGTCCACATTTAGGAGCCAGCTTGACAGGGGGCTTGGGGGTTGGGAGGAGTTGAAAAGGAAACAGGGCAGGGCCCGGGGCATGGTGTGGGTCAGGTAGCACTGGGCTCCTCATAGTAATCTCCTCCTCCTCTCCCCTTTCCCCAGCTCCTGACTCACTGGCCACCGTGGGGAGTCACAGGGAAGGGAGGTTAAGGGGGGGGGGGCCCTGTTCAGAGATAGCTCAGAGGCATTGTCAACAAGAAGAGACTCAGGAGGCTGAGTTTTGGAGCTGCCGTGGGAGGCCTGTGGGAGTATTATCTACAAAAGGAACAGGGAGAGAGAGCAGGGAAGAGCAAAGCAAGGAAAAAATTGCTCAAGACACAAAAGATGGAGAAAGCCCCCACCCCACCCCCAAGCGCAGGCGGAGTCGGTTGCTGTGTGCCACGGTTGAGAACAGGTGGCTGTCGGATCAGAGTCCAGGGGCTCCTCCCCTCCCTGCTTCCCACTCTCTCTGGAGGTCCGCAGGTCTCTCCGTCTCAGGCTGTGTTGTGAGGCGGGGAAATCTCAGGCTTTCAAGTCAGACTAGCCTGGGTTTGAATTATAGCTTTGCCACTGAGTGACCTTGGGAGGGGGCGGAGGACAGGTGCTAATCTCAAAGAGCATCAGTTCCTTCATTTGTGAAGTGAACCTTTCTCAGAGGATTGTGGAGAGAATGAGATGAGCTTAGTTAAGTGGTTATGATTGTTACTGAAAGTCCCCCTGTGCTTGCCCTGGCCCTGGGTGCTGGGACCACAGAAATGAGCTCAATGTGCAGCCTCGAAGGAGGCTCCCCACCCCCACCAAAACATTCTGGAATACTCTGAGGCCTCCAGTACTTGGCCACCCCACAGCTGTCTCATTCTAGACCATTCCTTTTCTTTTAGTGGAGGGTCCCAGCTAGTATAAAGAAACCACAACAAACTTTCTAAAAAGGAAAGTTGAGTGGCTAATTAATGTGGCTAGTTAACTGGGGGAACCAGCTCTGAACCAGCAGTTGGTGAAGGAGCTGGCAGTTTGCCATCACGCCACGCTGCTGGGGGTGCCTTGTCCTGTCCTCTGAGAAACAGCCTATTAAAAGGGGACAGAATGGTTATTTTAGGTCATTTTTAGGGCTTCCCTGGTGGTTCAGATGGTAAAGAATCTCCCTGCAACGTGGGAGACCTGGGTTTGATCCCTGGGTCAGAAGATCCCCTGGAGAAGAAACTGGCAACCCACTCCAGTATTCTTGCCTGGAGAATTCCATGGACAGATGAGCCTGGTGGGCTACAGTCCATGGGGCCAGAGAGTCAGACATGATTGAACCACACACACACACACACACACACACACACACACGGGCATTTTGATGTTACCGACTGTGAACAGCCACCTGGACTTCAGGCTGTGGGGGAGACACTGCAGTGGACCACAAGCCCCACCTACTTGGATTCGGCAAGGGAGTAAGTCTGAGAAATGCTCTCAGTCTCTCACCGAGTTTGAGCAACACCAGAAAATGGGTTTGTTTGAAATCTAGTTACAGAGAAAGCCTAACTGGGTTAAGTTGAAGAGAGACATAAAAAGGAGACCTGACTTTTCCCTGGGGAATAGAGTGGGTGGTATTTGTTCCTGCTGTTTTGACGGCTGTGAAGGGGCGGGTGGGCTGGAGAACAGTTGTGCTGATGGTGGTGATGGTGGGTGAGTTTCCTCACCCAGAAAAATCTTCAGCTAGCGTTTCCCCGGTAGGGAGTCACAGTGTAGGTAAGGAAACTCCCTCGGCACCTTCAGGGAAATGACAGCCCCTCGCTGTCCCCAGGGAGATGCTGTCACAGCCCCGCTCCCTGTTTGTCCTGGTTGGCACCATCAGCATCTGGGCCATGTCACCCTGAGTAGTTCAGAAACTGGGGTGGGGTGGGGCACAGGGGGGCATCTGAGGGGGGTGGTGCTTTCCTGACAGTTGTCAGGACAGATGTGCTGGAGGGATATACACTCAAAAGAAAAGAGCTTTGCAAGGAATAGGATGACTCAAGTATTATTATTTATGTATTCCTTTGGTTAATTAGGTCTGTATGGCTGGAGATTGGGGAAGTCTTTCATGCGATTTTTAACAGGGCGGGAGAGACAGAAAAGCAAAGAGTTAGTGAATGTTTAACTTGTCACAGGTTAGCCTGGACATGAGGATCCTGCTCTCCAGCACCTGCTTGATACCTCCCCTACCCCTCTGTGAAGCAGTGACCATTGTCTTCACTTCCCAGTTCAAGAAGAGGTTCAGAGATGCTATTTGTCCAAGGTTAATGAGCCACATAGCTACCAAGTTATAAAGCCAAAATTAAAATCCAAATATATGTCTCAAAGGGCTTCCCAGGTGGCACAAGTGGTAAAGAATCCGCCTGCAATGCAGGAAGACACAGAAGAGATGTGGGTTCAATCCCTGGGTGGGGAAGATCCTGTGGAGGAGGGCATGGCAACCCACTCCAGTATTCTTGCCTAGAGAAGCCCATGGACAGAGGAGCCTGGCGGGCTGCAGTCCATGGGGTTGCAGAGTGGAAATGACAGGAGACACTTAGGATATATGCATATGTATCAAAATCCCAGGGTTCTTCCACTCTACCGCACTGCCTGGCCACCAGACACTGCTTCTGTTTAAGGAGCAGCTAAGTGCTCTCGTTCCTTTACCTGTGAAGTGGGTGAGGAAAGAGCTGGGACCTCTTGGCCTCAGAACTCAGCAGAGTGCCTAGCACCCAGAAGGTGCCTCAACGTTTAAAGGCAAGAATGCGTTCAGGTGGCTCAAACTACCGGAAGTCTAGCTGGGCTAGTTTTACAGTATGTTGTTCTGGCTCTAGCGTTATGGTCTGGTACTCTGAACTGGTTAAAATACTGACAAAATAGTTCCTTGAATCAGTTGCTGACCTCCAGACATGTACCATTTTGGATACCTGTTTCTTCCATGAAGTGTGCTTCTCTGTGGATATAATTTTACCCAGATGGGATAAGGTGGGATAAAACCTGTAGATTAGGCAAGACAAACCCTCACTCTGTTCGGTCAGATGGCAGGAATTCCAGGATGACAAGCCATTACTCGAATGAACTTCTCCAAAAGCAGAGGCTCACAGATTGATAACCATGTGTCGTGGCTTTTCCAGGCCACTCCCAACCTAACATAGTTCATCTTGTTGTACCCCATACATACTTTCATACTCACAAGACTACACCCTTTGTTTGGGATTCTGAAATATAAACCACCGAACAAGTGCCTAATCACCCACTGGTATAGATCTAGTTGAAGCACAGGCCCTGTGAGTAGTGCTGCTCCATTTTACTCACAGAAGACAGCAAGGCTCTTCGATGCAATACTACTTATTACCTTGTATTGTTTTATTTGTATATGTCAGCTGTCCCAAGTAGTTTATCAGCCCCACGAAAGGCTGTGTTTTAATTATCTTTCTCTCTCCTTAGCTTCCAGCTCAGCAACTATAAAAAGCACTCCCAAACATTGTTGGTAAGAGTGTAAAACCATGCATCTTTTAAGAGTACTTTATCAGTAACTGTATGGTCTAACAATTCCACTCCTAGGAGTTTATCCTAAAGATACACTCTCATATGTGATGAGTGACATATGTATTAAGAGATGCTCATTTGAGCAATACTTGTAATAGTAAAAAACTGAAAATCATCATTAGGGACTGGTTGAACTAATTATGATGAATTTATACAATGAGATACTATGCAACCATAGAAAGAACAGGTATATTTATGTATACCAACGTTAAGAGGCCTAAGCAGTGTACTTTCTTCTGATATACGTGTATCAATATAGCAAATCTCTGAAGGCAGATGAGAAACTTAACAGTGGTTGCCTCTGGAGAGGGAATACATAGTCCAGAGTGGGATGGAAGCTTATTTTTCATCATATATCCATTTGAACTGTTTAGGTTTGTTTTTTTTTTTTTTTTCAAAAAACTATGCACATATATTGATTTTTCTTAAAGCCAAACAGAAACTAGTTATAAAAAGCAAGGACAAATTAAAAAAAGAAAGCAAGTTGTTTAGGAATATGCATAATATGATTTCCATTTATGTAAAAGAGAGAAAATATGTTTGCATGTTTGGATTTAGAAAGTTTGTGGCAAGTTATATAAGAAACTTATCAGTAATTTCTTCTGGGGAGTGGGACAAGGTAGCCAAGTATTTTTTTACTTTCACATCATGTATCCTTTTGTAACTTGAAAAAAATGAGCCTGTATTAGGTTTTTTAAAAGTTAATTTAAAAAACTGCTGTAAATAAGGGGCCCATGACATATTTAATGTACCTAAAGAAACCATGCTAATTTAAATTTTCTCTCTCATGTGGCACATAATTGACAAATCTAAACCTGAAGTTTCAATCCTATCTCCTAGTCTGGGAAAGGACACGAGATTGATCCGTAGGACAAAATAGAAAGGGAAGGAAACATGATGATTAGGTAGGATGTTTCTGTACACACAGCAGGAACTGCCCAGGGTACAGAGCCTCCCTTCTCTTGGAAGGAAGAGCTGTCATGGGGAGCAAAGGATGAGCTGCACAGTTCAAACTTAAGATAAATCTAACTTCTCCTCACTGAAGAAAGTCAAACTGGCAAATTTAGGAGCAGAATATTTACAACATGAGATCCTAAATTAATTATGGTATAGACATATTATCTAAAAAAAGAATGGTGGAATGCATATAGTATGTTCCTTTAATAAAAAACAAAACCAAAAATTAAAAGCCTAGGTATGTATGTGTATATGTACATATATGCTTTGAAAAAGCGTTGTAAGGATATATGCCAAATTATTAACAGTCATTACCCCCGAGGAATAGAATGGGAACATGGAAAACTTTTTTTCCTTTTACACTTGTGCATTATTTGATATTTTATTTTATTAAAGATTTTTTTTTTTTTGATGTGGACCATTTTTAAAGTCTGTATTAAATCTGTTACAATATTGCTTCTGTTTTATGTTTTGGTTTTTTGGCCATGATACGTGGGATCTTAACTGCCTGACCAGGGATCAAACCTGCACCCCCTGCACGGGAAGAAGTCTCAACCACCAGACCACCAGGAAGTCCCTATTTGATATTTTAAATGCTACTTTTGTAATTAAAAACAGTGTGTAAAAAAAAAAAAGCTTCATAACTTTCAAACTTTTTGTGGTCCTAGAAAAATATCTTCAAATGTTTTTCTATAAGGAAATTTTAATTTCAACTTCAAGGCAGTTTTGACAAACATGTGGCTTCCCATCTGTTTAGGTGGTTAAATACAGTCTTGCCTGGATACAGAGATAGCCTCATAATCCTTCAAGGCCACTGCGATCTCAATACACTTTATTTCCTATAAAGTGTAGGTGAGCAATTAATCAAAGACGCCGGACTTTTTTCCTAAATAAGAGCACCTGGATGGTGTTGTTGGATAAATTCCCCCAAATGAGGTAGCCAGCCCCTTAGAAAATAGCTTCCTAGCACTCCCTGACTACTGTTTTCTTTACTGAAAGACACACACACACTCTTTCTCTCTCGATCTGTGC
This sequence comes from Dama dama, assembly GCF_033118175.1. Classification (NCBI taxonomy): domain Eukaryota; kingdom Metazoa; phylum Chordata; class Mammalia; order Artiodactyla; family Cervidae; genus Dama; species Dama dama. Next base: position 46,604,775 of record NC_083683.1, read on the forward strand.
AACCAACCTGAACCCTGGCAGTTCAGCTTCAGCCGAAGGGCCAGGGGAAGCCCCGAGGCAGCTAGGTTCTGCACCACCGCCACTTACAGCCTGGGCAGCAGACTTGGGAGAACAAACGCTGAGAAGAAAAAGCTCTGCTGTTATTAAATCATAGAGGCTGGGGCAGCTATGGGGCGGCCGTCTGACACCGGCACCAGCTGCCACATGCAGGAACCCAATTACGTAGTGACAACCACTATTCCTGTGAAGGGACAGGGTGGAGGACAGGGGTGTAGACAGAGCCTCTGGCTGCCTGGTGGAGCTATTGGCAGTTGATTTTTCAGAGCTGGTAGGTTCTCCTTTGGAAAGTTACCCTTCCGTCTCCTACAGACCTCTTCCCAAGAGAAACAGCTGCATCTGCTCACCCTGACTTTTGTATTTAATCTGGTTCTGAAGCTAAAGCAGTGGACAAATGACTGAGAAACTGGATACCCTCACTGAAGCCCCAAACAAGCTGTCCAAGTGACTTCTACCCCATGAGGCCCAGAGAAAAACAATAATGAAATGAAGTTGCTTCCTGCAGTGAAACAAACGTGGGAACATTTATGCAATTGTTTTTATTTATTCAACTCTAAAGATTGACTGCAGCAATTTTTGGACGGTTGACACCTTAGATTAATACTAATTATATTGCTATAAATTTGGTTCAGGGTCAGAATAGGAATCAGGAAAGAGGGAGAACAATAGCAACAAAAATCTTCAAACACTGAAATGAAGAAATACTTTTTTCCCTTGAATTAATGCTACTTTCCCATAGACTTCCCTAGACTGGTTTGCAGCCTAAGGTAACAGAAAACAAGGCTTGGGCATATGGAAGAAACCGCAGGTTAAGCTATGTTGCCAAGCGAGAGACTAAAACCGCAATCTGAGTGTCAGTCTCAGGCACAGTCTAGGAGCACAGGCAGATTCTCCAATGTGTCCCAGGGTTCTTCCATCTTCACCTATTCAATTTCCCCTTTTCTGGCTAATTCAGGGCTGTACACAACCCCCTCGCTGCCTCTCCTGGTCACGCTGTTGTTTACAGGGAAATTGACAGGCACGTGCGGCTTCTGCTTAGACGGAAAGGCAGCAAGACCAGCTGTGATCCATCTCCTCCTGAATGCCTGGACAGTTGGGTTGGCTGAGGAAGGCTTCTTCAGGCCTCTGGAAGGCCTGGAGCACCAGGAAGAACACTGCTTACCCTTGGGAAACCTGGCAACAGTTGCCTGTGATTTCTGGTGGAAATGACCAGTCAGAATCAATCCATCTCACTGGGAAAGGTCAAGAGAAAAAAAAAACAAACAGCTTCCCTTCCAAAAATGGTAAAGAGGAAACAAGGAGAGAAGAAACCAAAATACTCAGAATGGCAAAATATTTAGAATGGCATAAAAAGTGATATGCGTAAACTTTTTTGTTATTAAATCTAACTATAAGTTTCCTAAAGTCCAGTTACCAAGTTGAATTGTGTGGGAAAGAAGAGAGAGACCGGCTGGCATTTTCCTCAAGAGTTTACAACTTCAGGCTGAGAGGTCCTCGGTTTGCGCTGGGGGAGCCCTTTCCTGAATGAGGGCTTGGGTGGGCCAGGCTCCATGCTGGCTCCAGTCCCATTGGTCCCTGCAGAGTGAGCCTGGCCCCGTTCACTAGTGTTTCCTGGTGCCTGGGATGGAGCACTCTGGTACCTGGAACCAGATGAATACCATGAGCTATTTCTGTAACGACCCATGCTGTCATGTCGCCCTTGGTTCGTGGGGTCACTGGACTTCGGGCCTTGTGGCCTGTAGCCTTGTCCTCCTCGTCTGTTTCCTGGCAATACCTAAGGATAAAAGAATACAATGTTCAGAGCACAGCGGTATAAGGGCACCCCATGTGTGCCAGTTCAAGGTACAGGAGTATTCTTTTTTTAAATGACTGATGGTTTTATTGGCAAAAGTAACTAGATAGTGTATGAAGTTATTTCAGATGACAGATTTAGTTGTTTCCTTATAAGTAAAAGCTGCAATTACCACATTAAAACTTTAATGCAGGCTATCTACATATGGAGTTTTAGCCTCAGGCCTGGAGCAGCTGTGAAATGAAAGTTACTGCACCATTCTAGTCCTTGGATATCAGTATATTGTCCTTCGCCTTCCACCCTGTTTTCATTGAAATTTCCAGTGTACTTTGCTCCAGTTGGGAATGTATAAGTTCCCAGTCCATGAAACATAATGTCCTTAAAGTGTCCTTCATATACTGCTCCTGAAAAATGCTCAAGTTCTCCAAAACCATTCATCTTGTCATCTTTCCAGCTTCCTGTGTAGACAATCCCATTCGGAGTGGTATGAATACCTATTCCATTTCTCTCAATGACTCCAGAAGATGTTCTTGTACCGTCCCCATCATACTTGTCACCATTTGGAAATATAAAGTTTATCTTAAATACTTCAGGAGTTGACACAGGGCTGCAGGACAGATTTTCTGGACTCTGCGATTCCCCCGGGCCGCCAGCTCCGTGGCCTGGAGGAACGGTACAGGAGTATTCTGAGAGCCTAGCAGTGGTATCCCATGCTTGGGACTCGGTTCTCTCTTAATACTCACAGAATTTGGTCAGCTGATCCAACCTAGACCTAATGAGAACTCATAAATCTTTCACTATCTCCCCCCTGCCTTTCACCTCAGGCTCCTCTCCACTGAAGAGCTTTTCTTTAGCTGGGCTGAGGAAGAAAAAACATTCTCTGGGGCTGTTATAAGCCCTCAACTGGGCAAGTGTCTGATCACATGTCTGAATTTTGTAGATCACAAGCCATTGGTAAAGATAATGAAGATGTGAATAATAAAATAAGCTTCACTATGATCTACTTTGCTATATATCATGAACCACAGATTAAATCACTCTGCTGTGACATTTAACACATTCACAGTACAACCCAGAGAGCTCATGGCATAGGATTTTATTTTTGTCCTCCAATTCCAATGTAATACCAGTCTGAAGAATTACTTACTTCAGGGTAATTCACAGCACTGCCTTGGATGGCTCTTATGGTATCTCCTTCAAATCAAGGAAAAGCAACTATGGATTCTGCTCAACTTTCTAGTGTCTGCTCCCTGCCCTACCTGGTTCATGCTCCTCTCTCTCCGGGGTATGCTCTCCCTGGGCTTCCAGGGAGCTGCTGCTTCAGTCGCATTCTGGCTAACCTACCACTGTGGTGCTTTCCACCTCCAGATGGGTGCACGACTCCCAGTGTGACCAATTACCAGGCAAGACTACTGCCTACGACAGCGAGGATCACTGCCAACATCAGAAAGTCAGTAGTCCTGGCAACGGGAAATCTAAACTGGCTGGTGAACTGGAACATACACACCAAACCCTTTCTCTGGAACTAACTGAGGCCAGAGGGATTCAAGATAGGTGTGGAAGGGGCATAAAGACAAGTGGGTCATGTACTGAGTTATCGGCATTTAAACTGTGACAACCTGGTTTAAAAGCTTTTCTGCCTAACCTGCTCAGTGTGGAAGCTAGGTTACCTCTCGATGAGGCTGGTAGGATCGGCCACCAGAGTTTGCTGTGGTTGTAGAAGTCTCCCCTGGTGCTGAGTTTTTCTTGTTAGCACTTGTAAGGCTGGGAGCAGAGGCACAGGTGGAAGCAGCAGTAGCAGAGGTATCACACGGGTTACTCAAAGACATAGATGTAACCGAGCTACATCGAGATCGGGTGGAATAGCTGTTCTTTGGATGGGATACTGAGACAGAAATATGAGAAAGATGTGGTCACGTGATAGAAAAGCATGACTGGTAATGTTCTTCCTGTTTCTCCATTCCACAATGAGCAATTTAGGATAAAGAACTGTCTGAGTATTTGTAAAGCTAAGCTTTTAAGGAGGTAACAGGAAGGAAAACCTCCCTTCTGCCCTCTTCCTCCACTCCTTCCAAATCCCCACGGCTTTGTAACAATCCATCAGAGTGGCCCATCCCCCCACCAACTAATGATTTCTTGGCGTTCCTACCACCTCAATGCCTGGCTTCGGCTCCAGTGGCTGACTAAGCCTAGGAACAATAGTATGAGCCATATGTTCAGTTTCCTATGCAAGGAACATTCTAAAGCACTGACTTCGCAAAGAAAGAAAAAGTTAAATGAAAAGCTAAATTCTTTTTTAAACATTTGAATGATGCAAGATGAGTTACGTACAAACAGAACTAGTCTTCACAACAAATATCTATCTTCCTAAGGTTCTTTCTGCAAACGTTAACTCCAAATTAAAAATATCAGTCTAGTTGAAAAATATTAACATTTTCAAGTTTTGTCAGAATTCAATGGTTTAAAAGTAGTCCCTAGATTTTTTTCCTTGGTTTTAAGCCTGGGCTAATGTTGAGTTCACAATCCCTGCCCTAAGTCCAACATTTATTTCACGTTTACGCTGAGACTTAAAGAACAGAAGAGCTGAGCTCAGGTTCTCTGGGTCTGACTGATGCATTACTTACAAGCGCTCATCTTAGAGGCATCTCTGTTCCCGCCTCCTCGCCCCCCACCATCCCGGTTATGTGCCAGGCCGAGCAGGTAGTGTTACCTCCATTTTGGAGAGGAGTAAGCTGAGGGCAGCATACAGAGTATAGACACAGGGATTCAAACCTGGTCTGACTCCAGTGCACATGCTCTTTACACTGTAGCCAAACACCTCGCAGCTCAGCAGAAAATGATGAAAAAACCACCACAGATTTAGGGAGCTGGGAAATGCCCATCCTCAGAGCTCAAAGCATCTGTGTTCACTGACTTGTTAAGTGTCTCTGAGTCCCTTTTCATAAAAGCAAGCAAGCAAACCAAAACCCAAGAGGGAGGGAGAATCAGGGGAGAAGCCAGTTAGCACTTCAGTCTCTAGTTTGGAGAGGGTGGTGGTCTCCTCATCGTCTCCAGCACCCTGCATCTCTCACCATCTCACCTTGTCCAAATGAATCAATGTTCTTCTTCAGGGTCTCTACATCACAGGTGAATCGGGCCACTCGTCCCAGATCCTCATCATATTTACGTTCACTAACAAAGTGCTGGAGAAAAGACAAAGACAAACCTCCAGATGAGACAAACAATGTATGGGATTTCTAGCTTGCTATGCAATGTAGGAGAGCTGGCTTCAATTCCTGGGCCAGGAAGATGCCCTGGAGAAGGAAATGGCAACCCATTCCAGTATTCTTGCCTGGAGAATTCCATGGACAGAGGAGCCTGGAAGGCTACAGTCCACGGGGTCACAAGAGTCGGAAACGACTTAATGACTAAACCAACCATAAACAGATGAACAGGATTACTTTCAACTGATTTCTTTTTGTGCTTCAAATTTCACTAAGTGGTCATATATTACCAATGCTGGGTGGCTGACAAAATCCAGCCATTTTCTTTAAGAGTCCAAAGATAAGTCCATTTGGGAGCTTTATGAAATGCTGTATGATGGTCATTAGGTGTAAATTAAGAGAAACTGAAGGAAGGAGAAGGAACTCACAATGGAGGGCCATCTTTCTCTCCACTGTTGGCTACTCTCCACACTGCTCCACTATATACACAGGCAGAGGCAGCAAAATGTCCATAGTTACAACAATGATTCCATTTAAATAAATGGTTTGGTGTTCTTTAATAGAAACTTCCTTAGGAAACCCACTGCACCTCTTTATACAAAGTAGGATTTGTTAGCCCTTGAAATAGGAACAATTTCTTGAGTTGGAAAATCATTCATGTGAAAAGTCAGCTTTGCAAATCAGAAGAGTTTCTGCTGCAAGTAATTTAATCCTTTTAAGCAGACTGAGCCGAGAAGTAACCAACTTCTTGGGTCAAAAACTAACTATACTATAGAAATAGTGGAACTAGAAAAATGTCAGGAATAAAGTGCTTCTGGGGTCTATTTCAATAAACAATTTCTAACATAGCCTGGAATCACTTTTTCAGTTGAAAAAGAGAATAAGAAAGAAAAGTTAAAGACCTAGATACAATTTGGGAGAACTGAACTACTCAGAGCAGTACTTTGTCTGGGGGTGTCCTAATTCCACTATGGATTTTCAAGGGGTAGAATCAAATGAATCACAATCCTTGGGATGCGCCTAGAAGCAATAACTGGGAGAGAAGGAATAACAATTAGTTTTCGGCCTTGAAGTCCTAAAGCTTCAGAGTATATTGTGGCTCAGGAAAGCTCATGAATCTCTATAACAAAGCCTTCAGACATGTAATATCAGTCTGAGATTAATTCTGAAGCAAATTCTAGGGTTTGCTGAGCCAAAGACATAACAGGAATGACGGAAATAAAATGATCTGGAAATAAGACATTTAAATTGCATAGCACCCACTTCAGTACACTGAAAACGTGGAGAAACAGATCCTTAGTCAGCCTGCAGAAATATTTCTAGCAGCTCTTCAACCACGTGGGAAGGGAAACAGATGAAGCCTATGAAAGCCAGAATTCTTATCTAATTCCAAAGGGGTTTCCGGCTTCTCCCAGATAGCTGAATGAGACTGACTGGCATCAATACGAGGAAGACTCTCTATAAAATTTAGCAAAATAGCCTTGTTAATCAGAAAATGGTACTTTAAAACTTGCATTGCTGGCTTCACTATTTCTCCCCAGTACAGTCTAAGGGGAAGGGGCGAGGGGATAACACATATAGGTTTGCATGAAACACCAGGTCAGTATAGTAACCAGGATGCCTGTAAGGTCTCAGATGATCTTCTATCTGTGCTTTTATTTTCCAAAGGCTGTTATAAAACCTCCCCAGCAAGTATTCCTCTTGAATATGGCAGTAAATTTCACACTACAGAAAGAGCAGAGTTAGGTCTTGGGAGCAGAGAAGGCCAACTCCCCTGGTTCATACAGCTCACAGGTGAGAAACAATTAATAAGAATGCTGGTGTCTACAACTACCCATGATTAACCTAGCCTCTCTTGGGTTCCCATCTTAGTCTCAGAAATACTGTTCTTTACATAAGAATTTAAAACGTCTGAGTATTGAATCCAAGTAATATTTATAGACAGATTACAATATAACCAACATCTCAAACTGCTCATTTTTCTCTTATAAAATCAGAATTGACCAACCAACTATTTAAATGTCTACTGAACACCTACTAGGTGTCAAGGCACTATGCCAGGGCCCTGGAGACACAGTAGTGCCTATCAAGTGAGGAAGACAGATTACTCAACTACACATACAATTATAAGTGTGCTAGGAAGGCACAAAGAGGGGATGTGACAGGAAAGCCAGAAAGGATGAGGAGATCAGGAATGAGATGTGAGCTGGAATGGTGGGGGGTAGGGGGTTGGGGGGGAGTGGGGGAGAAAGGAGGGAAAAGAATGTTCTGGGCAGATGGGAAAGCATGTGCAACAGCCCTGACAGGAGGGAACAGGTATGCCTGTGAAAGGAGAGCTAGCACGGCTGAAGCACTGGGAACAAGGGGACAATGTGCAAAGGATGGCAGTAGAGCCAGACCATACGGAGCCCTACAGGCTGTTAAGCATTAGAGCCTATTCTGAAAGTAATGGGAAGTCTGAAGCAGGGTCTGAAGTGTGAGGAACAGATATGAACAGGTGAGGAGGGCAAGGTGGTGGCCAAGTGGAGAACTGGAATCAGTTAAGAGGCTACTACAGAAGTCAAAGCAAGAGATCACAGTAGCTTGATCATAATGGTGGTGGTGGAGACAAAGAGAAAAGGTCAGATCTGAGATTGTGCAGAAGGTCAAATGGACAGGGTCTGCTGATAGATTTAAATGTGGGAAAAGGAGAAACTTCCTAAGGTTTCCACTTTGGACACTGGGCAGATGACAGTACCACTTACAGAGCAAGAGAACTTGGAAAAGGGCCAGGTTTGGGAAGAAGGGGTCATGAATTCAATATATTAGATATCACCATGAATTATGGAGATTTGTTACTTTAGTCCCTGAGGGTAAGAAGAAAGGCAGAAAAGAGAAGGAAGTTTTACCTTGATATCAGCTCTGAGCTCGACCAACTGCTCTTCTGACATCCGAACAGCCACATCAGTCATTTTCTTTAGAAGTTCGGCTTTCTTTTGACGGCTAAGCAAAATTTCCACTGTAGAGGGAAAGGGAGCATGACTCTTAGGGTCTGCTAAATAGGACAAAGAAGGACTGGAAATACAGGCCTTGCAGTGTGTACTCGCACTGCCAAAGGCTTAGCTGCCCACCCACCCAGAAAGTGAAAATACCAAAGGTCCAGTTTTCACCTTCTTGAGGAACTCCGAAGGCAGTTAATATGGTAAACACTTCTTATGACTCATAAAGACTCACAAATCATTTGTCATTTTTCTCTCTCCTCTTCCCAATTAAAAAAAATTTATTAAGAAGCATGTACACTGGGACTTTCCTGGTGGTCCAGTGGTTAACACTCTGCACTCTCAATGCAGAGGGCATGGGTCTGGTCCCTGGTCAGGGACTAGATCCCACAAGCTTCAACTAAGAGTTCACACACTGCAACTACAGATCCTGCATGCTGCAACTAAGACCCGGTACAGCCAAACAAATAAATTAAAACTTCCACTTGACTCTGTGTTCCCCTCCCTGGGAGAAACCACTGACAACAATTTTTCATGTATATTTCCCTAATATACTCTCTGCATATACGGAATACCACAACACTCAAGTTCTCTAATGATGCATATTTAGATTGTTCACAGCCCTTTTTTTGTAGAATAACTTTTTAAACATTTTAATTAGAAAAAAATGTTTTTCGGCCGCACTGTGGATCTTAGTTACCTGACCAGGGATGGAACCTGAGCCCCCTGAAGTAGAAATTTGAAGTCTTAACCACTGGACTGCCAGGGAAGTCTGTTTACTGCTTTTAAAAAAGCATCATCTTAAAAAAAAAAAAAAAAGCATCATCTTCAGTTTGCACCAAGGTACATAAATCAGGTATGGCCACAAAAGATAACAGACAATAAGGAGTCTCTCAGAGTAAAGAGCCAGGGACTACAGAGGACAAACACCCTGTAAGGTTGGCTGGGGAGAAGAAGAGAGAAGCCTGGGTCCCTTATATCATTTTGGAGATGCCCTACAGCCCTGGACTGCTTACTTCTGGGCCTTTCATTTCATGAGAGAAAAAGAACCTCACATTTATTTAGGCCATTCCGTGGCACGCAGTTACACTCAATTCCTAACTGTTATGCACAGAATCCTGTAACCTACTGAGAAATTAGCCAAATTTAGGTTAGGAAAAAAATAGAATTTTTAAAGAGCTACATCCGATGTTAGAGAGCTGGAATGTCTTATAGCAGGTTTACTCAGTCTGATTTGCCACAAATATGGATGGGCTGCCAATACCCATGTCAGGTTAATCAACAAGGGCACACTTCTGCAATAAATTAGGAACATGCATACAAAAGTTTCTCAACACAAAGGCCCAACAAATACAAACGATTTATTGGTCTGGCTCCTAAGGTAAAATCTATTTGTCATTTGTATCAAATTCACTTTCTCTCAGCTTCAGCATTCTAGGATTCTAAGATAAAATTACAAATCTCAAGATGGAGAAATGTGTCAAGTACAGATTTCTACACATAGCATATAATTCAGAGAGCCTAAGTATATGATCTTGGACAAGTCACATTTTTCCAAGGAACTAATTTTTTCATTTATGAAATGAAAAAAATTAAGAAGTCAGAAAACCTAAATCTCCCATAAGGTTGATGTTAAGATCAGATATGAATGAGTGTGTAAAACCCTAAACTGTGAAGTACTATGAATATATAACTAATAAAACTATAATACATAAAAAAGAAATTTGATATTATTGGTAAAAGAGTAATTACATTAGTGTCATTGAGAACTAGGATTTTTAGCATGGGAGCAAGAAGATACTGATATAAAATTGATGAATTTGAGCAAAACTCTGTAGCTCTGAATTTGATACTAAAAGATTGGCCATGAATTGATAGTTGGTTAAGGATGGGTGCTGGGGGGGGCGGGGGGCGGTGCAGGTAATTATATCAGCCTCTCTATTTGAAATATGCTAAAATTTTTCTATAAAAGATATATTTTATTTTTTTATTTTTATTTTTTTTAAAGATATGTTTTAAAAAGCACCTTCTTCTCAACAATAAGGACTATGTCTTTTTTCCTCTCTGAAACTTCACCTTCAAAAAGAGAATACATCGGTACAAGAATGGACTGAGACTGTCACTAGAAATTTCAGGATATACCACTAAATTTAAGTGAAATCTCACCTCTGAAAAACAATGGATGGCATCTCTGCTATGTATCCAACACTTTGTTAAAATGGATCAAAACTGAACTCAACTCAGTGCTTCAAAGCTGCCTCCTCTGACCCAAGACCACAGACACAAATGATTTAACTGTGAGTCCTCTCAACCTATATCCATTCTCAACAGTTTGAGAGCAGGTTAAAAGAAACAACCTTCCTAATTACAAATCTGTCATTCAATGCACGAAGGTAAAAACTGCTGAAAAGCCCTAAATCAATGCCATTGTACAAAGTGCAGTTGACATTCTCTTCTTTTCATACAGCTGTCTATGTTTAACCTAACCCTTAACAGAAATGACAAAAACAGCTTATCTGGGTTCTTCTGTACAAAATCCCACAAATTCAACTTAGACTATTCTTCCAGCAACTGTTTTAGTAATCTTTCAGAGTCCTAGTCATGGGTATCCTGAACCCTCAGCCAAGGATAACAGACACTGAGTGAAGCTTCAACAAACTGAGAATACAAAGTTCTGCAGAGGTAATGAGAGGGATATATATATTAATTGTAGGCAACCTGGTAGTCTCTGATTATGCCAAAGGTTTTTTCCCAAGTAGGAAAAAACCCAAAGGAATTATTCAGTCACTGAAGGTAAAAACAAAATAAAACCCAGGCACCTGCAAGATAACTGATTTTCCTTAGCTGGTGCTGAGGTGGCAGATACCATGATGTAGACACTGAAATCTATATTCAAAATATTAAAATTTGGAAATATTGATAAACAGGCTATTATAAAGTTGTTTCACCTGAAAGCATTCCTATGCGAGCACAGTACAATTGCTCAAGACTGTTTAACTAAATACAAACTCTTAGTGTGGCATTTACATTGAGCTTTTGTTATGGGGATTGAGAGGCAGGTACTTATTAACTGCTAATACTTTTTTTTAAATTTTTTTATTTTTTTTTTCTGCTAATACTTTTAATAAAGATCAATCTTACTTGCTTCAGCTTTCACCTTGTCCATTTCGGCAAGCAACGCCACTTCCCGATCCATTAAACTAGGAAGGGATGACAAAGGGAAAGAATGTTGGATCAGAAACTCAAACAGAAAAATGGCACGCTGTTAATAGTGGAGAAAGACTTATGCGTTTGTTCCCTGAAAGCATACTACAAAATAAGCACATATATACCACATGAAAATCTTATCTTGCCCTCAGCAAAGACTATTTTAAAGATTTCAATACAGAAATCTAATTCCCTTTTATTTCTATTGATACATATTACAGTAAGCCAGTAGCTAGACATTTAAGAGTTGAAAACCAGTAGATGGCAGTAGCAAACTACAAAACATTTTTTGGTCAGTTGTGCTAAAGCACAAGTCCTCATGAAAATTACATATTTCTACATATGTGCATATATTTTATTTTATATTCTGGTCTATAAAACTGGTCAGTTTTGCTTCTAATGAATTTTTACCAAGCAATACCCCTGCTAGGGCCCAATACATTTAACCACAATTAGGATTTATAGGTCTTCAACATTTTAGCACAGTTGCTTACCAAGTCCACCAGCACTTTAGTCTTTAGAATGCAGAGTAGTCAAAAGACACATATATTGGTGCTATTTTTGGGTAAACGTTTAATAGTAATCCAGAAAAGATGGAATCAAAGGTTTCTGGAAGGCTTTTTACCAAAAAAGAACATTAAACAGGCAATTAGAATTTTCCCCACTATAAATGTAAATGGTTTGTAAGCATGGGAAAGCTTTTCCATGTCCTTATAAAAGAGCCCACCATCTTCAAAGAACATATTAAGAGATAATAGGTTGCCCTAGTATTAAACCTCTGGATACAAATAATTTTCCTTATCACATCAATTCTGGCAAAAAAAAAAAAAAAAGAACTAAAGCTTTACTATCTGTACAAACATAAAATGTTCCAACTCTCTTCATAGTTGAAATTCATTCTAATTTCTCCTTTTGAATGGGTGTATAACTACAGAGTTAATAAAAATTCTTATCTTGTTTCTGGTTGTAAAACTAATCACACACATATGCATATATATATACACACACATGCATATATATATACACATACACACACACACAGAAAAAAAGAAAAACCCAACTCAGTTTAGTTCTATATGTTGTTATGTTAGCACAAAGTAGTTAATATGGAGACTACAGAGTGAGATATTTTATGCATTCTTTTTTTTCCCATTTATTTTTATTAGTTGGAGGCTAATTACTTTACAATATTGTAGTGGTTTTTGCCATACACTGACATGAATCAGCCATGGATTTAAATGTGTTCCCCATCCCGATCCCCGATCCTGCCTCCCTCTCCATCCTATCCCTCTGGGTCTTCGCAGTGCACCAGCCCTGAGCACTTGTCTCATGCATCCAGCCTGGGCTGGTGATCTGTTTCACCCTTGATAGTATACTTGTTTCAATGCTATTTTCTCAGAACATCCCACCCTCACCTTCTCCCACAGAGTTTAAAAGTCTGTTCTGTACATCTGTGTCTCTTTTTCTGTTTTGCATATAGGGTTATCGTTACCATCTTTTAAAATTCCATATATATGTGTTAGTATACTGTATTGGTCTTTATCTTTCTGGCTTACTTCACTCTGTATAAGGGGCTCCAGTTTCATCCATCTCATTAGAACTGATTCAAATGAATTCTTTTTAATGGCTGAGTAATATTCCATAGTGTATATGTACCATAGCTTCCTTATCCATTCGTCTGCTGATGGGGATCTAGGTTGCTTCCATGTCCTGGCTATTATAAACAGTGCTGCGATGAATATTGGGGTGCACGTGTCTCTTTCAGATCTGGTTTCCTCGGTGTGTATGCCCAGGAGTGGGATTGCTGGGTCATATGGCAGTTCTGTTTCCAGTTTTTTAAGGAATCTCCACACTGTTCTCCATAGCGGCTGTACTAGTTTGCATTCCCACCAACAGTGTAAGAGGGTTCCCTTTTCTCCACACCCTCTCCAGCATTTATTGCTTGTAGACTTTTGGATAGCAGCCATCCTGACTGGCGTGTAATGGTACCTCATTGAGGTTTTGATTTGCATTTCTCTGATAATGGGTGATGTTGAGCATCTTTTCCTGTGTTTGTTAGCCATCTGTATGTCTTCTTTGGAGAAATGTCTGTTTAGTTCTTTGGCCCATTTTTTGATTGGGTCATTTATTTTTCTGGAATTGAGCTGCAGTAGTTACTTGTATATTTTTGAGATTAATCCTTTGTCTGTTGCTTTGTTTGCTATTATTTTCTCCCATTCTGAAGGCTGTCTTTTCACCTTGCTTATAGTTTCCTTTGTTGTGCAAAAGCTTTCAAGTTTCATTAGGTCCCATTTGTTTATTTTTGCTTTTATTTCCAATATTCTGGGAGGTGGGTCATAGAGGATCCTGCTGTGATTTATGTCGGAGAGTGTTTTGCCTATGTTCTCCCCTAGGAGTTTTATAGTTTCTGGTCTTACATTTAGATCTTTAATCCATTTTGAGTTTATTTTTGTGTATGGTGTTAGAAAGTGTTCTAGTTTCATTCTTTTACAAGTGGTTGACCAGTTTTCCCAGCACCACTTGTTAAAGAGGTTGTCTTTTTTCCATTGTATATTCTTGCCTCCTTTGTCGAAGATAAGGTGTCCGTAGGTACGTGGATTTATCTCTGGGCTTTCTATTTTGTTCCACTGATCTATATTTCTGTCTTTGTGCCAGTACCATACTGTCTTGATGACTGTGGCTTTGTAGTAGAGCCTGAAGTCAGGCAGGTCGATTCCTCCAGTTCCATTCTTCTTTCTCAAGATTGCTTTGGCTATTCGAGGTTTTTTGTATTTCCATACAAGTTGTGAAATTATTTGTTCTAGTTCTATGAAGAATACCATTGGTAGCTTGATAGGGATTGCACTGAATCTATAGATTGCTTTGGGTAGTATACTCATTTTCACAATATTGATTCTTCCAATCCATGAACACAGTATATTTCTCCATCTGTTTGTGTCCTCTTGATTTCTTTCATCAGTGTTTTATAGTTTTCTATGTATAGGTCTTTTGTTTCTTTAGGTAGATATACTCCTAAGTATTTTATTCTTTTTGTTGCAATGGTGAATGGTATTGTTTCCTTAATTTCTCTTTCTGTTTTCTCATTGTTAGTGTATAGGAATGCAAGGGATGTCTGTGTGTTAATTTTATATCCTGCAACTTTACTATATTCATTGATTAGCTCTAGTAATTTTCTGGTAGAGTCTTTAGGGTTTTCTATGTAGAGGATCATGTCATCTGCAAACAGTGAGAGTTTCACTTCTTTTCCTATCTGGATTCCTTTTATTTCTTTCTCTGCCCTGATTGCTGTGGCCAAAACTTCCAAAACTATGTTGAATAGTAGTGGTGAGAGTGGGCACCCTTGTCTTGTTCCTGATTTTAGGGGAAATGCTTTCAATTTTTCACCATTGACGATAATGTTTGCTGTGGGTCTGTCATATATAGCTTTTATTATGTTGAGGTATGTTCCTTCTATCCCTGCTTTTAGAGCGAGATATTTTAAAAAGTATAAGGCAGGGACATTTTCTCAAGGAGTAAAATCCTTTGTAGTGAAGTGATAAAGAACAGGTTTGATAATCATTATGCATGATGTTAATCCACAGACTTGTAACAAATTTGGTCGGCATATTAATTCCAAAGTGCCAGACTAGAGAGAAGATACAACTATTGTGAGGTAGCAACACTTTTGCTAAGAAAGCATTTCCCAAACCTTGGCAAACATTTTGCTCCAAGCACTCTAGCAGCATTTGGAATACCTAAAAAGCAAAACAAAAGTACATCTGAGACAGGAGCTGCCAGGCCTCGAGTTCAGTATTATCACCTCTCCTCTACTGCTGAATCACCTTAAGATGCAGACACTGTCTGTCAGATGACAAATTTAACTGACAAAGCTTGTAAAATATTTATTATAAGAGCTTAGCAAACAAGTAAGCTTTCTGCAGCTTACAATCTTTATTATGAGACAGCAGAGTGTCACAGGACACTCTCAGGAAGGAAAAATAGTACCATCATCATTAGACTTTTTAGTGTCACTATGAGCTAGCACATCAGGAGGGCACTTCTATATCCTGCAAGAATGGTTAGCATCCCTTTACACAAGCTTTGTTTCTTGAATCACTCACTGGTGATCATTAGAAATCCACAGTGCAGTGTGTGGGGAATCATATGACAGTGTGAGTGCTCAGTTGTGTCTTGACTCTTAGTGACCCTATGGACTGTAGCCTGCCAGGCTCCTCTGTCCAGGGGAGTTTACAGGCAAGAATACTGCAGTGGGTTGTCATTTCCTCTGCCACGGGTCATATGACCATTCCAATAAAAAAAATAAGCTTACCTTTCCATGCCAAAAAACACTGAAAAGCAATAAGGACTTTTATTTCTTTTTGTTTGTTGTCTGTCATGTTACTATCTATCGATAACATCTACTGAAAGGTTCTGTGATGTCAGCCAAGCATTAAACAGAGGAATCTATGGACTAACTGTTGGGATATTTTCTCAGAGAGAAGCCTGATGAATCTCTGCAATTTTTCATTAAAATTTTTACAAGTCTTTAAAATAGAAAAATGAATAAATGTTAAATTACATGTAGTGTAAGTACCTGACAATTAGTTTTTCTGATAATAATTTAAGTGCCTGACATTAAGCTTTTGGTTGCTGACATTCACTTCAAAGATAATCATCTCAAATAAATAAGCTATACAACAAGAGAAAGGGTCAGGCCAGGCCATCCTCTTAGAAGGTCCTGGGTGAGCTACATAACTGACCACTTGAGTGACCAGGACTTTTCCTTCCCACACTTTAATTCTTGCTCTTACGTTTTAAATTCACTAATAAAGAATGAACCCACAAAACTCAAGGCACCCCATCCTGGACCCCAATAAAGGCATGACTCAAGGTTCGTCCTCTCCTAGGCATGCCATGTACCCTCCAGGACTTGTGAGTAATAAACCTTGTTTTTCAAAATCCCCTGATGGTTGTTGCTGAGGTGCATGTAGCAATCATTAGAGCCACAAGGGCCTGTCTGCCACAACGCTGATTTATGGGGTGGGGGCCACAAGTAGTACAGGGCCCAGGTGAGTGCCCTCAGGCACTACTAGCTGATGGCATCACCAAAGTAGGCTGAGACCAACACAAACACTGTAAGAACTTTCTTAAAAGTATATCACATAATGTACTACAGTTGTATAGATGAATGACTATGTTTTAGGTAATTAATGCTAAAGCATTTAGGGATGACATGTCATGATGCCTGCAACTTCCAAATGGTTCTACCAAAACACACACACATGGCAAACACATTGATCACTGTACTACCCCTTCAGCTTTTCTGTATTCTGAAAGTTTAAGCTGTGGAAACATGTGCATCACAAAATCAACAGAGAAAGTGAGAAGAGTTCAGAAGTGGAAAGTGGCTAAGCATAAGAGAAAGAGCAGAGGCAATTTTCACAATTAAAAGTAGTAATTTAATGTAATATAACTTTCTGACAATGAAGAAACTTTAGCTAAAGTTTTCCATCTGTTCCTAAGCTGTGGTGGTGCCAGTAGGAATCTGTGGCCGAGAGATTCAAAAGTACCTGTGGTTTGAGGTAACAGTTTTTTAGATGCCATAACTATGAGCAATGAGTACTTTCAGAGTGATGAGAGGCTCATTCACACCACCAGACTTTCTGTTGTTACCTTGCTCACTCAGGACATGAGGGTACTAAGCTTGCAACTGTTCTGCAAATTTCCTGAATGGAAACACACCATGATGAGCATCTGATACACTAGACTCAGAAACCACTAATGAAATTCTGCTAAATATCATTGGGACTCTGTTTAGAAAGACACGAGGTCTTATTAAGCCTGGGCCTTATACAGCACACAGAATTTCCTGTCTTTGATCACAAAGGATGGTTTTAGGTGTCCTGTCACTGTTAAGGAAAAAGACTGGTAAATGTCTGAATGTTCTGTATTTCCTTCCCTCCTTACCAAGACTTTACCATCTTCCCATTTCCTCAACTTACTCTAAAGCTTTTTGTATAATTTACTTGGTCAAAATAGTTGTCCCTGTAGCATCACCATTCATATCTCTAAGATACATTATATGTCCATCATTTAAAGCAGGCCCTTCAATTAATATTTTTAGCATGTAGCTTACTGATTATACTATTACCTTCAGTAATTTCTTGGTTCCAAAAAACTATTAACTATCATTTGTTTATGACTGTTGCATTAGTGCGTGTTCAGTCGCTTTCTTTGTGTCCGACTCTTTGCGACCCCACAGACTGCAGCCTGCCAGGCTCCTCTGTCCATGGGATTCTCCAGGCAAGAATACTGGAATAGGTTGCCATTTCCTCCTCCAGGGGATCTTCCCGACCCAGGGATGGAACCCATGTCTGTTATGTCTCCTGCATTGGTAGGCAGGTTCTTTACCACTAGTGTCACCTGGGAAGGCCCAGCCACATTAGAAAACAATGTTATAACAGAGACAATTCTAGCAACTGTTGAGCCAACTAATTATTTCAAGGGTTTATACTCTAAACCACTCAACAATGTTCTTACAAAACATTTATACTTGATTTTATTTGCTGAAAACCTAAAACCTATTTATTCTAATTCCACTAAAGCAGAAATCCAAGCAAAGCCCAGTCAATGCAAACACCTTTATTTTTCTGAAGACACTTCCTCCTTCTCATATAAAACGACCAAAAAAAGAAAATTTTTAGTAGCTTTTGTTGGCAGAATTAATGACACTTCATGTGCTTCATAAAACTTCGTACTCCCAACACTGGTTTTATGAGTATGATACACACATTTGGGCTCAAAGAGCATCTCAATTCTAAAGTAATGCTAGGAACCATATGACTTGATGATATCTTATCCCAATATGTTTTGGGAAAAAGAAATAGCAGCAATTTGCAGAGGGCACAGTTAGATTTCTGGTCTGGGAACTAGGAATCAAACCCATGCGTGAGATATGCACCAAGAATCTCTCTTCCAGCTTTAGTGCAGAAGTGAGCCACCAATGATGATGGGTGGGATGAAGATCATAGGTTACTGGGAGTCAGAATACATAGATTCAAATATTGAGCCTGCAACTTAAATATGATGTCATGTTAGGCAAACAGCTTAACCTAAGACTCAAATTCCTTTTAACCGTAAAGTAAAAATTAAGGCTCCCTCTTCACAGGACAGAAATCAGCACGAAGAAATTGGACAGTATGATTGAACATGTTTGGAAAGGAACCTGTTTGTTTTGTATGCTACTCAGTCATTTTCTCAGATGGTTAAGGAGATAGAATTCTTTTAAATTTATTTATTTTTAATTGGAGGATAATTGCTTTACAATGTTGTGCTAGTTTCTGCTGTACAACAGTGTGAATCAGCTATATGTACACATGTATCTCCTCCTTCTTGAGCCTCCCTCCCACCCAGCCCCATCCCACCCCTGCAGGTCATCACAGAGCACTGAGCTGAGCTCCCTGTACTACACAGCAGCTTCCCACTGACCATCTACTTCACACATGACAGTGTATATATGTCAGTACTGCTCTCTCAATTCATCCCACCCGCTCTTTCCCCTGCTGTGTCCACAAGTCCGTATTGTCCATCTGCATCTCTATTCCTGCCCTGAAAATAGGTTCACCAGCACCATTTCTCTAGATTTCATATATATATGTTAATATATGACATTTTTCTCTTTCTGACTTACTTTACTCTGTATAACAGGCTCTAGGTTCATCCACTTCACTACAATGGACTCAAACTCATTAGAATTTTAAGTCAAAGACTACCAAGAACCATGGAGGCCAAATACTAGTAGAAATAAGATGTTAATGTACTAAACATGCAAAAACTGAAGAATAATTTAAAACTAAGGAGTGCTAGGTACCTTTTTGATAACACATTATAACAGTAACCTATTCCTTTATCTCTATGGTTTTTAGACATTTTTGAAAGTGCTTTTGTTCCTAAAATGATTTTCTGAATTTTCAGCATCTCTATAGATAAACTTTAAAGTTAAGGATCTAAAAGCATTTGTTAAGACTAGTGATAGTTTAATATAAGAAGAAAAGAGAAGCTCAAATCAAAGGAAGTAACTTTTCTAAGGTGAATGAGGAATCAGCCAGGAAAAACTTCAGTCTTAAGCACAGGCTTATATTTACTTCATGTGTTGCAGAATCTCAAATTTCTTACCACTTTTCTCCTTTTAATAAGTACTTTTTGACTTTCAATAAAACAGAAACTTTATTTAAAAGGCAGGCTGAGTGTGTATCCTTTGCACTGACACATACAATGACAACCATTCAAAATAGTTTACACACTCTAGCTTCAAGTTCCACTTCATATCCTGCTCCCTAACAGACTTAAACTTTAAGTCAACTAGGAGCTCCAACAATGTGTCAGAGATTTTATTAATTAACAAGAAAAGTAAACCTGGGTCTAGTGATGATTATTACTGGATCACCAATAAGGACAGATTTGACGTTTTACATCCTGGAAAGCCGCTGCTTTTACCTCCCCACAGGTAAATGTCAGCTTTCATTTGGCCCCAGTGTGAGAGCACTTATCCGTATAATTCCCCTAGTGCCTGGTCAGGTGTAATGCAATCTTACTGTTGCAAATTTGTTAGAACCCTTTTCTTTTCTTTTATACTATAAGCAACACAAAAAATGGCTTCCTAAGTGACATTAACTCCAAGCTCTGGCTCAGTGCCAAAGGGAGTTAGCTCACCTGCCAATTATATCTTGAAGTAGCAACTACAAGGGGCATGGAAATAAGCCAGTTTAAAGACCCAATCAGCCAGAGAGAAGGCTTTACACTAGCAGGAAAGTGCAGGTAATCTCTTTCCTCAAGTTAAATTGACCTGGTTGCTACACCTGCTAATCAATCCTAAATACACAGTTTCTAGGCAGGAAACCACTTCATTTGTCATTTATTAAAGGAGGCTCCCCCTGGCTGGGTTCCAAGTCAACGAGGACTCATAAGTCTCTCTCCCGGAACTGTATTTCCGGGTTCAGGCTGGTTCTGAATGGAATCAGATCCTGTGGTTAAAGTAGTCAGTAAAGTAAACAATCATGGAGACTGGAGGCTTGTCAAGGCAAAGTTGTGATATTCTACTCTTAGTTTTTTATTCTTAAACCAATAATATCTGATATGATAATAATCCAGGGTAGAGGGTATGGGGCTTTCTCCCAGAGGGTCAGAAAAAGGAGAAATCAGTTACCTAGAAAAACCAGGGGAAGTCAGAGTTAACGTGAATTTGGGAGAACTGGTTGGATTTAGATAAGTACAAAGATACAAGACAGCATTACTAGGTTGGAAAAGTAGCATTAAGGAGCGTATGAAAGAGGAAATGTGTATGTTAAATTCTCAGACACGTAATCTGGCTAGAGTAAAAATGTATATAAGAAAACAGAAGATTTGACATTAAATTTCTAGCTATAAAACCTGAAAGGGCAAACTTGGGATTCATCTACCCATGGGTAGATGAGCAGATGAATGATCTATTCTAAAGTACTTTTTGGTTCATGGATCATTCTACACTTTGGTAAAAGCAGAGGTCAGAAACTTTCTGGAGGCTTTATTCTACTTCTGTTAATTCACTCCCTTCTCCAATTTCACAAAACAGGAGGACTGAGGCTACCCACTCTCCCTCTGTCTTTTGTTCACTGTGGCATGAAGTACCAGACTAAGTTTGTGAACAGAGACATGGTTGAATATGACCTCAGGGAACAGCACCCAGACAATCAAGAAAACGGATGGATGGTTGGGAGTAAGAGTGGTGTAGGTTCTCTCTGTTCATGAAAACTTCCTCTCACATTTCAGATTCTTGAAAGTGTTAAAAACAAGCAGTATGGACAGTCTCATATCCCCAGATATCAACCTAGCTGCTTGTTTTCCTGTCATGTTACTTAATTTGGTCCTTAAAAAAAAAAATGTCCATTATTAAATGAAAATATCTCCCCCAAAGAGTTATGGTTTAAAAGTTAGTTACCACTTTAATATCTAATAGTTAAAACAGCTGCAATGGTTGAGAAGAAAAGTAGAATATATTTCTCCTCCCAAAGATTCTATAATCAAATATATTTGAGAAACAGCATAGTATAGCTCCCTCTTGTAAATTCACAATGCATATTAGCATTAACGCATCAAGAAGTCCAGTAGTAAAGAAAATTTAGGTCTTTTCAAACCTCTTTAGCTACTAAACCCTATTTCACCTACAGAACACATATTAATACATTTTAAGATATGAGAATTTTTTAAAGCAAGTTTAAAAAATACAAAATTAAAATAAATCAATGATTAATAATAGGGCACAGAAGAGACCACTAGAGTGGGGTCATTGGGAAGGACGAAAGGAAGGAGGAAAACAAAGACATCTTTTCTACTTTGTATTAATGTTGTTGTTGTTGTTCAATCACTCAGTCGTGTCCGACTCCTTGCGACCCCATGGACTGCAG
This sequence comes from Dama dama, assembly GCF_033118175.1. Classification (NCBI taxonomy): domain Eukaryota; kingdom Metazoa; phylum Chordata; class Mammalia; order Artiodactyla; family Cervidae; genus Dama; species Dama dama. The sequence goes on from NC_083683.1 coordinate 46,626,433, forward strand.
CATGCCAGGCTTCCCTGTCCATCACCAACTCCCAGAGCTTGCTCAAACTCATGTCCATCGAGTCAGTGATGCCATCCGACCATCTCATCCTCTGTCATCCCCTTCTCCTCCTGTCTTCAATCTTTCGCAGCACCAGGGTCTTTTCCAATGAGTCGGCTCTTCAAATCAGGCGGCCAAAGTATTGGAGCTTCAGCATCAGTCCTTCCAATGAATTTTCAGGACTGATTTCCTTTAGGATTGACTGGTTGGATCTCCGTGCAGTCCAAGGGACTCTCAAGAGTCTTCTCCAACACTACAGTTCAAAAGCATCGATTCTTTCATGCTCAGCCTTCTTTATGGTCCAGCTCTCATATCCATACATGACTACTAGGAACACCATAGCTTTGACTATACAGATCTTTGTTGGCAAAGTAATGTCTCTGCTTTCTAATATACTGTCTAGGTCTGTCACAGTTTTTCTTCCAAGGAGCAAGCATCTTTCAATTTCATGGCTGCAGTCACCAACTGCAGTGATTTTGGAGCCCAAGAAAATAAAGTCTGTTACTCTTTCCACTGTTACCCCATCTATTTGCCATGAAGTGATGGGACCAGATGCCAAGATCTTAATTTTTTGAATGTTGAGTTTTAAGCCAACTTTTTCACTCTCCTCTTTCACTTTCATCAAGAGGTTCTTCAGTTCCTCTTCACTTTCTGCCATCAGGGTGGTATCATTTGCCTATCTGAGGTTATTGATATTTCTCCCAGCAATCTTGGTTCCAGTTAGTGCTTCATCCAGCCTGGCATTTCGAATGATGTACTCTGCATGTAAGTTAAATAAGCAGGGTGACGATATACAGCCTTGATGTACTCCTTTCCCAATCTGGAACCAGTCCGTTGTTCTATGTCTGGTCCTAACTGTTGCTTCTTGACCTGCATGTAAGTTTCTCAGGAGGCAGGTGAGAGGCAGGCAGGTGAGATTCCCATCTCTTTAAGAAGTTTACACAGTTTGTTGTGATCCACACAATCAAAGGCTTTAGCCTAGTCAATGAAGCAGAAGTAGATGCTTTTCTGGAATTCTCTTGCATTTTCTATGATCCAGTGGATGTTGGCAATTTGATCTTTGGTTCTTCTGCCATTTCTAAATCCAGCTTGAATATCTGGAAGTTCTTAGTTCACATACTGTTGAAGCCTAGCTTGGAGAATAATGAACATTACTTTGCTAGCATGTGAAATGAATGCAACTGTGCCATAGTTTGAACATTCTTTGGCATTGCCTTTCTTTGGGATTGGAATGAAAACTGACCTTTTCCAGTCCTTTTGCTACTGCTGAGTTTTCCAAATTTGCTGGCATATTGATTTGTTCAAAAACATCATGTCATTGGTTACAGGTTCCTGGTTTAAAAGACAGACCCTAATGTAAAGGAGCATGACCTACTCTATAATTACTTGTCCCTTTCCACACAATATTAACCTTAGGTCCATTCCTAAAGCATGAGTTTCTTCTATGACTCATTCTCAAACTGTGACCACAAACAGAATGAAGCAGAAAGCAAAACATAGCATAGGATTTTTAAGTCTTCCTCCACTGTGTAGAGAAGTTAAGAATTCGGAATTAAAGAACTTGGTGAATGGTTAACCATCTTTATCATTTTCATGCTACTGATACAAAATGCGACTTAACTTACCAGCTCTGCAATTCGGCAAAAGCTTGTTTCATTTTCTTAATAGAAGCATCCATCTCTTCTTTAACTACAACTCGGTATCGTGCAAGAGACACTGTGCAGCGCTGGAGGTCTTTCACAGATTTTTCAATATTAGAACCTTGGAAAGAACCCCAATAAAAAAAAGAACATAGGTAACTTGAAAATTGGATCTGAATACCTAAGCATGTAACGTAACTAACGTCTCATAACTAAGAATGCTTCCTAAATGGCCACCCTCAACAAAAAACGGAATTTTTCATAGATTTTTTTTTTAAAGTATCCTGGCCAAGATGGAGTAACAGGAATTGGATTTACCTTCCTGTCTTAAAAAACTTCACACATACATAAAATATATGAAACAATGGTTTTCAGACAATGAATAATATGCAGTACTTCTTACCACCCTCCACAAGAACACAGAAAACAAAAAAAGTGAGGCCTAAGATGGCCTCAACTTGCTGCCATAAGAGAGTTTCCAGGCTGCAATGCAAGGAGGAGAAATCCTAAGTTGAGTCTGCACATCTCTTTGAATTTAGGGGACCGAGTTGAGAGTTCAAAGAGGCTAAGATGGCTAGAATTCTCAGGGCAGAACAGTGGAGAGGAGAAAGCTACATTGCAATGAAAAAACTGTACAAAGATCCACAGAGGATTCTGAGTGCATGCGTGTGCAGAACCACCCAAAACAGGGAAAAGAACCACTGGAAAGGAGCAGGTAGAATAATTCTAAGAGCTCACCCAGACCAGGAATAGTCTATGTTCACACCAGCATAGTGGGGCACCAGGTAGAGTACTTACAGGGGTACTGCCTCAGTAATTAGCTTGATACTAAACGCTGCGCTACTTCTACTAACAAAGCTTAAGCAAGCAAGCAGACTGTTTCCAAATAACAGTTCCAGAATAAATCACAAGAATATTTAAAGAAATATGAAAATATCTAGCAATCAACAAAGCAAAATTCACAATGTCTGGCATCTAATAAAAAAATTACTAGAGGCAGAAAAATATGACTGATCTATAATGAAGGGAAAAATCAATTAACAGAAACAGGTGCAGAAATGACAAAGATGTAGTATCAAGTCAGTAAGGACATCAAAACAGCTAATATAACCAAATATCACATGTTCAAGAAGGCGGAGGAATAGTATAATCTGTTAAGGAGACACATGGAAGATATTTAAAAAGATTCCAACAGAATCTTTGGAGATGAAAAAAAAAAATCAGAGATGAAAAATACACTGAATTGGATTAATAGCAGATTAAAAACTTAGAGAAAAAAGGTTAATAAATTTGAAGACAGTAATTTTAGAACTATCCATAATGAAATTAAGCACAGAGAGAAAAAGACTAAAAAAAGAACCCAAAATGAAAAACTATTTGAGTTGGTACCAAATTTTCAAAACTCCCTACGTAACAGGATTTAGTAGAATACAATTCACCATGTAGATATTACAAAACTGATAAAGTTCTCTCTTGATAGTACAGTTTGAAGCATTTTAAGTGAGTAAGTCAACACTGTAGATAAAGATGAAGCATATTTACCTACCTAACATATTTTAACCAGTTTCTGAGAATTCTATTGTAACCTTTTTATATTCACTAATGTCAAAGTTATTATGACTGGTAGTTAGAATAACTGATCTAACAAATTTATAAAGTGCCAAGACACAGATTTTCAATCTTTAAATCCTTCCTCATCTCAACCTGATTTCTTTTAAAATCTACCTAAAAGCTTTCAAGCACTGTTCCTTTATTTTTGCTTGACTAAATACTGTCAGACTTGCCTTTCTGGACAAGTTGAGGGCTCTGTTAGAAAGATGAAAAAAGAGAGCCTCAATAATTAAATTTGGCTCATGCGGTATAAATAATTCAATACAGAGCTACAGGTTACAAGGGTCTTTTACATTTTTCTGTTTCATTTGTTCAGGTAAGTGGACTGCCATCCTTAAATGGACGATAGAAGGGCTATTATCTCTATCTAATTATTGGCTGATTATTTAAATAACTATTATAGTTAAAAAAGAAAAACAGCAAATGGCTACCATCAATCAATGCTAAGGATTTACTTAAGAGAAAATGACCTTGCTTAAAGCTACAGTCTGATAGGTATTAGTAAAAGCATGAAGTTGAAAAGAGAAATTAAAATATTTCTTCAAAATGTCATTTCAGAGATGGCAAAGCTTTTTACTGTTGAATCAACCTGGAGTTAAAAATGAAGGAAATAGCACAGACGTGTTGCAGTAAAGCAAATAAAACGAAGGTTAATGTTAGCAGAAACGTCATGCTAGCCGCAGAGTTCGACTCTCATTCACAAAAAACGACCACTATTGTTGTTTCAAGACTGTATGGCATTACACTACTATCAGACTCCAACTGTGTACACAAAACTGGGGAAAGGCTGGATCATCATGGATAGTCACTTCTGAAACCTTATCTATGAGAACAAAGAGATAATTTGCTCTTTCTAGCTCAAAACACAGATTCTTTTTGCTTTCTCTCAAAAGAAGGTCTTTGATTTACCAAGCTTTTTGTTGGTGGAAGAGAGGGGAACATCTTCCATGCCTAGATTTGAAAGCTGAGGTCCTACAGTAGTTCTCGAGAGAGACTTGGCAGCGTTCCTGTTTTGTTGAGAATTCTGAGTAGAGTGCATAGTCGAAGATCTGGACTCAAAATCAGAGACACCATTCTCCAGCATGGATCCTGTCAAATAAAGAGGCCAGTATTTTAGAGTAGAGTTTAGGGGTAAATCAAGGAGTCTTTAAGTACACATGAAGTAAAAAGGTAAAAATGCAGCAAAACAATGCCTCTTAAAAGGTTGTGAATAGAATCAACTGACAAAACAGGACGAAGAGCAGAGTCAGTGGGGCTGTGAGTATCATCTGGCTTAGCCCAGGAGGCACACTAACTGGAGAGAAGGATTCTTTATTAACCCATCTCCAGACAGGCTAGCTCATTCCCTGGATCTTGTTAGTAACTTCCTTGCAGTTCTGGTCACAAGGAAGTGAAGAGTCAATATCACCACCTTCTGACAAGCTTCTGTTAAGTTATGCTAAGGAAAAGATTTCTACACTGTCCCAGGGAAAGAAAGAAGAGTTTTAAAAGCTTGAGGAAATAGAAAGGGCAAAGAGTTAGGAAATAAAGGAAAGCTAGTTTAGAAAAAAAATAGAGGCCATTGACAATCTGTGGTTTGTTTGAGGTGCTATGTTTTTTTCTAAGTCTTTGTATGTATGCGTGTGTGCTTGAACTAATCAATAAAAAAAATCTGAAATATACAGCATAATTTAAAAAATGGCATTACATTTATAAAGCCAGCAGCAACAGAGCAAAGAGAACTAGATTAACAAACAAGTAATTAAAAAGCCTATTTTTAAAAATATATTCCCAATATCTTTCCAGTACTCATCAAAATGGTTAATGAAACAAAATGTACAAGCTATCTGAATTTACAACTAATACTAATCTTAATTCTTTATTAAAAAACAAATGTGAGACTATAAAAACCAACAGTCTACTTCTAATGAAAGCCATGGGATTACAATTATGCTTATATATTCCTTACTGTGTTGAGTCTTGGAATAATAACATCAATATCAACTCATGATCATCATTTCCTTTAATAAATGTGAAGTTAAAAAACACCTAACGTCACCTTCTGTAATCTCTAAGTATTATAGAACTATTAAATTAGAAGATTTCCACAAGGCTGATTTAGACTAAAATTAAAATATGAAACAATGGAATAAGAATTATATTTTTCTAGGCCTTTGATAATTACCAAATGTGACTCTTTCACATAAGTAACAAAATTAAAAAACTAACTAGATTTAATTTATTGATTGCTTTCTCAACCAAGAAGCCCCTGTATTTTTCAGTAGAATGGAACTTTCCAAGGACCTGTTAATATACTCACCTGTTCTATCTAGCATTTCTGATGTGGCAGACTCAGGATCCTCCAGTTCTCTGGCTTCTATTGAAAGTGTCTCCATACCTTCACTGAGTGAGTCCACAGACTCGGTATCATTGATGGCACCGTTGACATGATAACCATTAATACCACCTTTCTCTGAGGAGGGCGCAGATTGTTCCTCTTGAACGGAAACCGATTTATTGGAATCTGGGATACTGTTACTTGGTTCTGCTGCAGGTTTTGGCTTGCTTTTCTTCTTTTTGTTCTAATGGTTATTAAAGATTTGAAAAAAAGAAAAGAAAAAGAAGACCCCGACAATCCAGAGAGGTGGCGCCAGCTACCCATAGGCAACCAATGTTACCAATTTCTCATTTGCTCTTCCAGAAACTGAATACGTTTTTGTATATGTTGAACCACTGACTAAAATAACTATGTAAAATACTTAAGATAAACTCAAACACATAAAAATAAAACAGCAAAGCATAACAAAACCCCCTATAAGAAAAATCAAAAGATAAATTACAAAATGTGAAAAAAAGTGCAATATATACAAAGAAATAGAGAAAGCTCTTAAACAAACAAAATAATAATCCAATAGAAAAACTGGTGTAGCTATAAACATATGGAATGAAGTGAAACTTCAGTTTAATAAAGATAAATTAAATCTGCACTGCAGAGGATTTTGCATGAGAAATCTGTCTCCTCACCTAGAAAACAATTACACTGGCAGAATCTGTCTAACTATTTTGGAACTCTGTAGTCTACTGAAGGCTTATAATTTCCAGGAGAAGACTTGGATGATAAATTGCAGTTAATTTCAGTCAATTTCAGTTCTGAGCACAGTAGCAGATACTCACCCCCCACCTCCAGTTAGGGAACAGGCAGCCGTGCACCTGTTCTTGGAGCAGCTGGCACATAGCTTGCTGGAGTCAGGGTAGGCAAAAAGGACCCTGTCCTCCAAATATCTGGGAGCTGTGTCGTGGTCACTGACTGCTGCCTTTCACAGCAAAGGTATAGACAGAGGCAGGCAGCCACTGATGCTGCACCTCCTCCCACTATTCCAAGCCCCTCCCCCTCTGGTTGAAGTTTAATTCCTTTAGGGGAATTAAAGTGGTGGGACCCTTCCTCCCCACTTCATTTTTCTTTATTCCCTTTCAGGAGACAGACATCGAAGACTAGGACATTCAAAAACAACTTTATATATAGAAAAAAATTGAAAGTAATCATGCATGCCCAGGGAAAAGCATAGACAAGATCTGAGAAGACCTTAAGTTTACACCTTAGGCTGACCCTTGGTACAAAGACAGCTTACAACAATTTTAAAATATAGCAATAACAAAAAACAGCAAACCTGGAGAAAGAGGGAGAATCTGGTTTCCAGAGTTATCAAATTATTAGATTCAAATGTCTAGCTTTCAACAAAAAATCACAAAGAACACAAAAAAATAAGAAAGTATGGCCAATACAAAGGAAAAGAATAAATCAATAGAAACTTTCCCTGAGAAAGACTTGTTGGGAGATATATTAAAGCCTTTACTTTTTTATCCAAAGATTAATTTTAATTATGTAAACATGGATTCTTAATATGTTCCTAACTAGCAGTTTCCATAAGAAGGATTTTTTTACTCAAATGCCTAGTGCATTTTTGGGCTCCCCTGGTGTTTCAGTGGTAAAGAATTCACCTCCCAACATAGGAGACATGATCTCTGGTCTGGGAAGATCCCACATGCTATGGAGCAACTAAGCCTGTGCACCCCAACTACTGAGCCTGTGCTCTAGAGCCTGGGAGCCGCCAACTACTGAGCCCACATGCTGCAACTGCTGAAGCCCATGTGCCTAGAGCCTGTGTTTCACAACAAGAGAAGTCACTGCAATGAGAAGCCTGCACAATGCAACTAGTCCCTGCTAGCTGCAGAGTACAAAAGAGCACAAAGGAGAGTAGTCCCTGCTTTCTGCAACCAGAGAAAAGCCCATGCAGCAATGAAGATTCAGTACAACCAAAACCCACCCCTCAAAAATGAAAACAACAAAAAAAGCTGCCTTAAAGATGTTCAAAGAACTAAAGGAAAATGTGGGGAATGTCAAGCAAACAAAGTATGAACAAAATGGGAATATTAATTAAGAGATAGAAAAATAAATTAGATCTAAAAAAGAAATCAAAAATGAAATTCTGGAGCTGAAAAGTACAGTAACTTAAATTTTTTTTAAAAAAATCACTGAAGGGATTCAAAGGGAGATCTGAGAAGTCAGAAGAAAGAACCAGTGGGTTTTAAGATAGCACAACTGAAATTATTGAGTTTGAGGAAGAGAAAAAAAAAGATTGAAGAAAAGTGAAGAGCCTAAGGGACCTGTGGGGCTCCATCAAGCAAACCAACATATGCATTGTATAAACTGGAGAAGGAGAGGAGAGAAAGGGAAGAAAGAACGTATGAAGAAATAATGGCTGAAAACTTTCCAAATTTGATGAAAGACATGACTATAAACATCCAAGAAGCTTAACAACCTCTAAAAGAAGATGAATGTAAAGTAATTAGCCTCCAACTAATAAAAATAAATGAAAAAAAATTAAAAAAATAGTTTTTAAGAAGACAAAAAAATAAATAAATAAATAAAAGAAGATGAAACACGTTGTAACCAAACTTCCCAAAGATAAAGAAAGAATCCAGAAAGCAGCAAGAGAGAAGTTACTTATCACACACAAGAGATCATCAGTGAGATTAGCAAATTTCTCATCAGAAACATAGGAGGCCAGAAGGCAGTAGGCAGATATATTCAAAGTGCTAAAAGGAAAAAAAACAAACAAACCCACCAACCAAGAATCCTCTATGTAGCAAAACTGTCTTTCAAAACTGAGGGATAAATTAAGACATTCCCAGATAAACAAAGACGAGGGAGTTCATGACTACCAGACCTGCCCCGCCAGAAATGTTCAAGGGAGGCCTGTAAGGTGAAGTGAAACAACACTAGATGGTCCTCTGAAGGCACACAAAGAAATAAAGAACTTGGCAGAGGTAAAATAAATGCACAACTACAAAAGCTAGTATTATTATAACAATGGTTTGTTACTGTTCTTCTTGTTTTCTACATGACTTAGAAGACCAACAAAACCAAAAGCTAGTTCTTCATAAAAACAAAGTTGACAAACCTTTAGCTAGATGGACTAAGAAAAAAGTGAGAAGACTCAAAGTATTAAAATAAGAAATGAAAGTGGGTACATTACTATTGATTATAAGAGAATATTATGAACAATCATACACCAACAAATTGTATTCCTAGATGAAATTGTTCAAATTCCTAGAAACACAAAACCTACCAATACTGTCATGAAGAAATAGAAAATCTAACTAGTTAGGAGACTGAAACACAAATCAAAAATCTCCTGAAAAAGAAAAGCCTTGGCTTCACTAGTGAATTCTACCAAACATATACTCCTGCCAAACTTTAAAAAAAAAAAAAAAAAAAAAGCTGCTGAAGAGAAGGGAACAATATCTAACTCACTCTATGAGGTCAGCATTACCCTGATACTTAGACAAAGACACTAGATGAAAACTACAAAGCAATATCCCTTATGAACACTGATGCAAAACTTCTCAACAAAACAGTACCAAACCAAATTCAGCAACATATTAAAATAATTATATACCATGACCAAATAGGATTTATTCCCTGAATGCAAGAATGGTTCAACTTAAGAAAACTGATCAATGTAGCACACCATATTAACAGAAAGAAGGGGAAAAAAGCCACATGATCATCTTAATTGATGCAGAAAAAACATGTGACAAAATTCAAATATCCTTTCATGATAAAAACACTAAAAAAAAAACTAGGACTAGAAGGAAACTACTTCAACATAGTAAAAGACATATATGAAAAACCCACATGGAACAATGGTCAAGGAGGAGAGCTTTTCCTCAAAGATCAGGAACAAGGCAAGGGTGCCCACTTTTGCCATTTCTATTCAACACAGTACTGAAAGTTGTAGCCAGTGCAACTAAGAAAGAAAAGAAATAAAAGGCATCCAAGCAGGAAATGAAAAAGTAAAATATGTTTGCAAAAGATATGATCTTATATATAGAAAACTTTAAAGATTACACATACACACACACACAGAGAACAATTCAGCAAAGCAGCAAGATACAGTCAACACACAAAAATCAGTTGTACTTCCATACATGAACAATCTGAAAAGTAAATTATAAAATAATTCAATTTATAATAGCATAACTAAATAGAAACACATTATATATTTATGAATTAGAAGATTTAATATTAAAATGTCAATACTACCCAAAGTGATCTACAAATCAATGCAATCCATATCAAAATCCCAATGATATTTTTTGCAGAAACAGAAAAACCCATCTTAAAATTCATATGCACTCTCAAGGAACCAAAACAATCTTTAAAAAGAAGACTAGAGATTATCATACTAAATTAAATAAGTCAGACAGAGAAGGACAAATATCATATGATATCACTTATATGTGTAATCTAAAAAAAAAGGACACAAATGAATTTACTTACAAAAGAAAAACAGACTCACAGACATAGAAAACAAGCTTACGGTCACCAAAAGGGAACGGGGCTAGTATGGGAGGGCTAGTATGTTTGGGACTGAAATATACACATTATTATATATGAAAAGATAACCAACAAAGACCTACTGTTGGGGACTATAACAGTATCTTCTAATAACCTACAATGGGCTTCCCTTGTGGCTCAGCTGGTACAATGGAAAAGAATCTAAAAAAATTTATGTATATGTATGTGTGTGTGTGTATAACTGAATCACTCTACCCCCTGAAATTAACACAACATTGTAAATCAACATTTCAAGAAAAAATTTTAAGAAAAAGAGGAACAAAACAGGGAGACTCATACAACCTGATTTCAAAACTTACTACAAAGCTGCACTAATCAAAACAATGTAGTACTAGGGTAAAGACAGATATATAAGGGACTTGTCTGGTGGCCCGTGGTTAAGATTCTGCTTCCACTATGGAGGGCAGGGGTTTGATCCCTGGTCAGGGAACTAAGATCCGCAAGCCATGCAGAGTGACAAAAATACTTATAAAAAACAAACACAGAGACAATGAAATAGAATAAACAGCCCAGAAGTGAACTCTAACATATATGGCTAAATGATTTTTGCCAAAACTACTCAATGGGGAAAGGACAGTCTTTTCAACAAATAATGCTAGAAAAACTGGAATCCCCACTTATAAAAGAATAAAGTTGGACTTTAACCTGAAACATAACACAAAAATTATCTCAAAATGGATGAAACCTAAATGTAAGACCTAAATCAACAAAACTTGTAAGAAAATGATGTAGGACAAAAGCTTCACGATATTGGATTTGGTAAGGATTTCTTAGAGATGACACCAGAGGCACAGTTAACAAAGAAAAACGATTGTGAGAAACTATTTGCAATCATATATCTGGTAAGGGATTTTTCCTCTCCACAATTCTCATTTCTCCTTTTCTTAATTACTTTCTCCCATGTGAGCTGGCTAAGTTTTCATGTCACTGTCCTATGCATATGATACCTATCCCCAGTAACCGTTCATGATCATATCCTATTGAACTAATCCCAACAGTTAACTGGATGTGATTTGGGTATTTGGAATTGCCAAACTGAAACCATTTTTCTTTCTCCAAATTTTAAGAAATTTATGTATCTCCAACCATACTTCCCCAGCTTTGTGCACATATTACATTACTAATAACCTATTATCCTTGGCCAATAAAATAATAAATCAGAATACGCACAGTTACTTAGGTTTGGTGAAAGCAATGGGAAGAAGTTAAGCAAATATTCAAAGCTACAGGTATGGACAGCTTCAGGGGAATCTGCGGTAGTAGCAAGTTCTTAGAAAAAGTTCTCAAGGGTCATTGGAGCCAAGCCTGTTTTCTTTTTTTCCCCAAGTCTGGTTTAATCAAGACTTAGCAGAATTCCTAATGAAGTCATTTAGAGTCATCAAGAAAGCATTCCAGAACTCCAGCACTAACCTAATATAGACCCCAAAGAGATTTCATAGAGATACTTGATTCAAATTCACACTTTAAGCACTTCCTAAAGGAACTAGATTTAGAGTAAAGAGCTATGGGAAGCATGTTAAGGTTAGCTAGTGTCCTTTTTGGGAAAGCATTTTTGGTTTCAAGTGGATAAGGAGAACTGATATGCTATACACTGTATTAAACACTTGAGGAGACATTACTTTGCCAACAAAGATCCATCTAGTCAAAGCTATGGTTTTTTTCAGTAGTCATGTATGGATGTGAGAGTTGGACTATAAGAAAGCTGGGCCCCAACGAATTGATGTTTTTGAACTGTGGTGTTGGAGAAGACTCTTGAGAGTCCTTTGGACTGCAAGGAGATCCAACCAGTCAATCCTAAAGGAAATCAGTCCTGAATATTCATTGGAAGGACTGATGCTGAAGCCGAAACTCCAATACTTTGGCCACCTGATGTGAAGAACTGACTCATTTGAAAAGACCCTGATGCTGGGAAAGATTGAAGGCGGGAGGAGAAGGGGACAACAGAGGATGAGGCAGTGGGATGGCATCATTGACTCGATGGACATGAGTCTGAGTAAGCTCCGGGAGTTGGTGATGGACAGGGAAGCCTAGCGTGCTGCAGCCCATGGGATTGCAAAGAGTTGGACACGACTGAGCAACTGAAATGAACTGAACTGAAAAACTTGCAGTTGTCAATATTATTTTCCTATTTTAGAGACGAGCAAACTAAGGCTCACTAGGGTTAAACAATATTCCCAGGAAATAAAACCGGTAAGTAGTAGAATAGGATATAAATCCAGTTTTGACTGATTCCACAGTCCAAGTGCCTTCTATTATCTTCTAATATCTCCCTGAACTAGACCATTAGACCCCTCTGCATAGCTAAGAGTAGCAAAGCTTCTCTTTAGGCTTTAGGCTAAAGCTGATTAATATCAGAGATTACAACACAAGTGGTCTGACTTAAAAATTTGAACTATTTTAACTGACGTATGATATGAATGATGTTGAAAAACCACTGGAATGGATCACTTTCTCTAGAGGAGCTCTGCTGCTCCTCTAGAGAAACAAGACATGCTCTCTTGTTTCACCCCTGCCTAATATTAATACACTCTCTGCAACTGCGATGGCAGAGTAATTCTGCTTTCTGCCTGAAATACATGGAGGAGACTGTGGTACTCTATGTACATAGCAGTGTTACAATGTCCTGGAAGAAAACTTTTCTTAGCCAGGTAAAATGAAGATGCATATGTAAATCTTTCAATATTTCTGCAGAGCTTAATTTTTTTAGAATACAAATAGGGATACCACACTTAAATTTAATTCATTTTTACCTTTTTCTTGCCTGTTACTGTCCATTCTTTGAGTACTTCACTGGCACTACCTGTAAGAGAAACCAATCACAGATTTTTTTCTCCCATCACAGGCATGCTCAAGAAGTAGTTAGTGTCCCTGAATTTTGTAACTGCTGGGAAGTCTCCCTCTCCCAATAGGAAAAGTGATGGTTCAGGTATCTAAGTTAATGTAATGAGACAATCATATCATGCTTACCTTTTAGAATACCTGCCCATTTAGATCCCCCTTCTCCATTTAATTTCTTCAGTAAGTTCTTCCAGGAAGAGACTAATGTAGCCTGACCATTTTGAAGCTTCTTTTTATGTATGTAGCTTTGACCAAATACAAAGACGACTGGTTTCAGCCCAAGTATGGTGTCCCCTCTCCTCCAGAAGATTACACACCACCTGGTTACATTGTTTCAGAGAGAACCCTCTACTACCCTAGACCCAAATACTAACATTATAAAAAAAAATGATGATAAAGAAAAAACTTACAGTATTTGGACCTGTTTATTCTACACTGGCAAATTCAGAAAAGTAGAAAGAGGGAGATCTATTTTGACATCACTGTCACTGTTCAATGAAAGAGACAACTTCAGACAGTTTTTCCCAAACAAGTTGTGTGGAAGAATTTTGTAAAATGCTCCTCAACTCTATAAAATCAGAAGGTTTGACTAAGCATACCATTTTTTGTATGGTAAATAAGGAAACTCAAATCCATATATTTAAATCACTTGTCAGAGCCTAAAAAAGACTATTGAGTCCCTAAATCTGCCATCTGTAGCTGAGCCACTGGACCACTGCTTTGTCATTGCTTCTTAAATTCTTATTCAACCCAACTCCAATCAAGTTCCTTATACCACTGGCTATCTAATTTCTTCTTAACTGTCTGAATAAAATGAAGGAGTCTTCTCTGCTTGTCTCTTATTCCAGGTATCATACAGCTTATGAATGAATTACTTCTAGGACTGAAAAAAGGAGCTTTAAAAGATATCTTTAAAAATCACACAGGGCCTGCTATATCATCTGTAAAATACCACACTGCCGAATAAATGCTACAGAAATTTGAAGCAACTTCTATTTGAACAAATATGAGCTTATAAAAATATTGAGCTAGGGTTACCTTCCATAAATGCTTGTACTGTTTTGTCCACACAATTATCAAAGTGCTGCAAAACCAGGATAATTTCATTGTTACTCTTATTGGGAACTATTGCACGCACTGCATTTATCTGAAAAAGAAGATAAGGTCATTTAATTCTAATATCAGGAGATCAGTTGGAAGCTGAGGCCTATTACAGGGAATAACAGTAAGGGTACCATTTCATCTTTAACAAGATGTATCACATCACTTTAGTATCAGCGAGAGTACACACAACCATCTCACTAGGATGATTAATAAATGAATGATGCCAACACATAAAAAATTAACTTTAAAACTTAGAAAAAGGAGAACATTTCCAGAAACAGAAGATTTGTGCCAGATCTTATCTCAGAGTGGTTTAATTCAGGTATCAGGTATTAATTTAGCATCAACATTTCCTCATTTTTAGCATACTATATAGAGAAAGGAGGAAAGTTGAACAAACCACCAGAATAAACCACCAATAATAATTTAGATTTTTGTATAGCATTTTTCAAACATTTATTTCATATCATTTAATTATATAATAATGCTATAAATATCATTTAAATTATTATAAACTACTTCAGGTATATAAAATATAATGAACACTCACTATGATGGCCAGTTTAATAAAATAAAATATATGCAATTGAAAAGGCTGTGAAGCTTCTCATAAATCCCATTTCCCTCCTCTCCACAGAGATTTCTACCTTGAATTTGGTGTTATTTTAATATTTGTTTTTGTACTTTTATGATGTATGTCTGTATCCAAGGGTAAGACATATTATTGTTTGCATTACATATCAATATCATACATATCTATGTTTAATTTGCTTTCTCATGTAATATTGTTTTTTAGATTTTTCATGTTGGTAAAAACATCTCATTATTATTAGTAATTTATTTTAATTGCTAAATAGCATTTCCATTGTGTGAATATAGCCAATTTAATCACTTTTCTGTCAACAGACATTTACATTCTTTCTAGTGTTTGGCTACTATGAAAAATGCCACAGTAAACATTCCTACACTTATGCTTATTTACTGAATGCTTACAACAATGCTTAGCAAATTGTTTAAAAAAAAGGAAAACAAGTCTTCAGTGAACAGTGAGAGGATGTGTCTATTGTATATATAATCACTAGTAGAATTTCTCAACAGTTCAGTTCAGTTTAATCATTCAGTCGTGTCCAACTCTTTGTGACCCAATGGACTGTAGCACACCAGGCCTCCCTGTCCATCACCAACTCCCAGAGTTTACTCAGACTCAAGACTCCAACCATCTCATCCTCTAGTCATTTCCTTCTCCTCCCGCCTTCAAACTTTCCCAGTATCAGGGTCTTTTCAAATGAGTCAGTTCTTCACATCAGGTGGCCAAAGTATTGGAGTTTCAGCTTCAGCATCAGTCCTTCCAATGAATATTCAGGACTGATTTCCTTTAGGAGTGACTGGTTGGATCTCCTTGCTATCCAAGAGACTCTCAAGTGTCTTATCCAACACCACAGTTCAAAAGCATCAAATCCCTGGCGCTCAGCTTTCTTTATAGTCCAACTCTCACATCCATACATGACTACTGAAAAAACCATAGCTTTGACTAGATGGACCTTTGTTGGCAGAGTAATGTCTCTGGCTTTTTAATATGCTGTCTAGGCTGGTCATAGCTTGTCTTCAAAGGAGCAAGCATCTTTTAATTTCATGGCTGCAATACCATCTGCAGTGATTTTGGAGCCCCCCAAAATAAAGTCTGTCACTGTTTCCACTGTTTCCCCATCTATTCGTCATGAAGTGATGGGATCGGATGCCATGATCTTAGTTTTCTTAATGTTGAGTTAAAGCCAACTTTTTCACTCTCCTCTTTAACTTTCTTTTCTTTTTTTAAAAAGTCTTTATTGAATTTATTACAATATTGCTTTTTTGTTGTTTATTTTTTGGTCGCAAGGTATGTGGAATCTTAGCTCCCTGACCAGGGATTGAACTTGTGTCCCTTGCAATGGAAGGTGAATTCTTAACTACTGGACCACCAGGGAAGTCCTCCTCTTTCACTTTCATCAAGAGGCTCTTTAGTTCCTCTTTGCCTTCTGCCATAAGGGTGGTGTCATCTGTGTATCTGAGGTTATTGATATTTCTCCCGGCAATCTTGATTCCAGTTTGTGCTTCATGCAGCCCAGTATTTCTCATGATGAACTATGCATATAAGTTAAATAAGCAGGGTGACAATATATAGCCTTGATGTACTCCTTTCCCAATCTGGAACCAGTCAGTTGTTCCATGTTCAGTTCTAACTGTTGCTTCCTGACCTGCATACAGATTTCTCAAGAGGCAGCTCAGGTGGCCTGCTTTCCATCTCTTTCAGAATTTTCCACAGTTTGTTGTGATCCACACAGTCAAAGGCTTTGGCATAGTCAATAAAACAGATGTTTTTCTGGAACTCTCTTGCTTTTTGGATGATCCAACAGATGTTGGCAATTTGACCTCTAGTTCCTCTGCCTTTTCTAAATCCAGCTTGAACATCTGGGAGTTCATGGTTCACGCACTGTTGAAGCCTGGCTTGGAGAATTTTGAGCATTACTTTGCTAGCATGTGAGATGAGTGCAACTGTGTGGTAGTTTGAGCATTCTTTGGCATTGCCTTTCTTTGGGATTGGAATGAAAACTGACCTTTTCCAGTCCTGTGGCCACTGCACTGCTGAGTTTTCCAAATTTACTGGCATATTGAGTGCAGCACTTTCACAGCATCATCTTTTAAGATTTGAAATAGCTCAACTGGAATTCCGTCACCTCCACTAGCTTCGTTTGTACTGATGCTTCCTAAGGACTTCACATTTCAGGATGTCTGGTTCTAGGTAAGAGATCACACCATCATGATTATCTGGGTCATGAAGATCTTTTGTGTACAGTTCTTCAGTGTATTCTTGCCACCTCTTCTTAATATGTTCTGCTTCTGTTAGGTCCATACCACTTCTGTCCTTTATCGAGCCCATCTTTGCAAGAAATGTTCCCTTGGTATCTCTAATTTTCTTGAAGAGATCTCTAGTCTTTCCATTCTATTGTTTGCCTCTATTTCTTTACACTGATCACTGAGGAAGATTTTCTTATCTCTCCTTGCTATTCTTTGGAACTCTGCATTCAGATGGGAATATCTTTCCTTTTCTCCTTTGCCTTTCACTTCTCATCTTTTCACAGCTATTTGTAAGGCCTCCTCAGATAGCCATTTTGCCTTTTTGCATTTCTTTTTCTTGGGGATGGTCCTGACCACTGCCTCCTGTACAATGTCATGAACCTCCGTCCATAGTTCATCAGGCACTCTGTCTATCAGATCTAATCCCTTGAATCTATTTCTCACTTCCACTGTATAATCATAAGGGATTTGATTTAGGTCATACCTGAATGGTCTACTGGTTTCCCCTACTTTCTTCAATTTAAGTCTGAATTTGGTAATAAGGAGTTCATGATCTGAGCCACAGTCAGCTCCCAGTCTTGTTTTTGCTGACTATATAGAGCTTCTCCATCTTTGACTGCAAAGAATATAATCAATCTGATTTTGGTGTTGACCATTTGGTGATGTCCATGTGTAGAGTCTTCTCTTGTGTTGTTGGAAGAGGCTGTTTGCTATGACCAGTGCGTTCTCTTGGCAAAACTCTGAACAGTAGTGTACCTAAAAATTCATTAGAAATGCCAAATTTCCCTTCAAAATGAATATGCCAACTTTGTCAGTTATTCCTAAGGTATTTTGTATCTTTTGAGGTTAAAAATATATACTTTACAATTAACTGCATATTCTCTTTTCATTTTTATATGTCAATTTTATATCCAACTATTTTGATGACTTCATTATTCCTAATAATTTGTTGCTTTCTTGGTTATTCTATGTAGGCAATTCTATTATCTATAGTAACAGCAGTTTCCCCCCCCCCCCCCTTCCTTTTCATTCTTTATAATCTTCATTTCTTGTCTTACTGGGCAATGTGAAATTGGTTATTTCTTCAAGAAGACTCCCCCCCCTTTTTTTTTTGTTAGGCAGTGGTAGTTAGAAACTAAGATCTAAGAGCTAGGTGTGTTTATTGCTATTAGGTTGGTGTAAAAGTAATTGTGGTCTTGCATTGCTGAGCTTTGCCATTTGATATTGGCATACATTCTCAAATAAATGTGATTATGTTATACATCATTTTAATGCACATTTCTCACTTTTTTTGCTAATGACTTGTTATTTGCTGTTTATTTTATATATATTTATATGTTATATATATAAATATATATAATATTTATACATTATTTATATTATTTTATATAATATATATTTTAGACTAGGGAAATGATGTTAGACAAAAAGCAAATTCAAGCAATTTTCTTATTTGAGTTCAAAATGGGTCGTAAAGCAGTGGAGACAATTTGAACATCATCAATGCACTAGCCCAGAAACTGCTAACAAATGTACAGTGCAGTGGTGCTTCAAGAAGTTTTGTAAAGGAGAGGAGAGCCTTGAAGATGAGGAGCACAGTGGCTGGCAATTGCAAATTGACAATGACCAAATGAAAGGATCATCAAAGCTGATTCTCTTTCAACTACACGAAAAGTTGCTGAAGAACTCAACATTGACCATT
Source organism: Dama dama (assembly GCF_033118175.1). NCBI lineage: Eukaryota > Metazoa > Chordata > Mammalia > Artiodactyla > Cervidae > Dama > Dama dama. Next base: position 46,645,103 of record NC_083683.1, read on the forward strand.
CTATGGTCAATCTGCATTAGAAGCAAATTGGAAAGGTGAAGAAGTTCAATTAAGTGGGTACCTCATGAACTGATAGCAAATCAAATAAACCACTGATTTGAAGTGTCATCCTTTTTTATCGTGTAACAACAAACAATTTCTCGAATGGATTGTGATGTGCAACAGAAAGTGGATTTTATACAACTACCAGCATTGATCAGCTCAGTGGCTGGATGGAGAAGAAACTCCAAAACACTTCTCAAAACCAAAGAAAAGTGAAAGGGTTAGTCGCTCAGTTGTGCCCATCTCTTTGCGACCCCATGGACTGTAGACTGCCAGGCTCCTCTGTCCATGGGATTCTCCAGGCAAGAACATTGGAGTGGGTTGCCATTTCTTCCTCCAGGGGATCTTCCCAACCCCGGGATCGAACCCGCATCTCTTAGGTTTTCGCTTGCATTGGCAGGTGGGGTCTTTATCACTAGCGTCACCTGGGAAGCCCCGAGAAGGTCCAAAGCACTTCCCAAAGCCAAACTTGCACCAAAAAAAGGTCATGGTCACTGTTTGGTGGTCTGCCGCACATCTAATTCACTACAGCTTTCTGAATCTGGCGAAATCATTACATGTGAGAAGTATGGTCAGCAAATCGATGAGATGCACTGAAAACTGCAACGCCTGCAACCAGCATTGGTCAACATAAAGGTCCCAATTCTTCTCCATGACAACGCCTGACTGCACCTCGCACAACCAACATTTGCTTCAAAAGTTAAAAAATTGGGCTATGGAGTTTTACCTCATCTGCCAAACAACTACCACTTTTTCAAGCATCTTGACAACTTTTGCAGGGAAAATGCTTCCATAACCAGCAAGAGGCAGAGAATGCTTTCCAAGAGTTCATTGGCTCCTGAAGCATGGATTTTTACACTATAAAAATAAACAAGCTTACTTCTTGTTGGCAAAAATGTATTGATTGAAATGGTTTCTATTTTGATTAAAGATGCATTTGAGCCTAGTTACAATGATTTAAAATTCACAGTCTGAAACCACAATTACATTTGCACCAACCTAATACTAGGATGTGATTATTTCTAGGTCCTTTCAGTGAACAGAACTAGGAAATTTTGCTTTTTACAACATAAATTTATACTGTAAATGTAATATTAAAAGGCGCTTCTTTTTTTTTGGCCACACCGTGCAGCATGCAGGACTGAACCTATGCCTTCTGTAGTGGAAGCACAGAGTCCTAACCAGTGGACTTAGAGACTTTTTATAAAGAGACTTTTTATAAAGTGGTTTTTAAACATGTATTTCTCTTCTCTAAACTGAAAATTTTTAGCTCTTAAAAACATTAACATATTTCTTGATTTGCTTTATTCTATAATATTATAAAATAATTACAGAATATAATATTACTACTAATGAAGAAAGTTGAGTTTATTTTTACTTCTTAAATATATTCCTCTGAACATTTACAGTAAGAATATTAATACTGTGTTCAAAGTCAGTGGGAAGATTTGTTTTAGTTTACCTTTCCCTGAAGATGAAACATTTTCAAGATCTCAACCTTATATAAGATCTCAGTTCCAATTTCTAACCCAGAACAAGCTTTGAGCGAAATCTGGGGCCTTGGGTGGTAAAAACCCATTTATTACTGAGACTGGCAAAACACATCAGAGTTACTCAGCTCCGGCTCACCACTCAGCTTTTCAGTTTCTTCTCTATTTTTGGCCCCTAGGGATACCCCTTCTTGGGTTTAGCTATGCTTTTTTTCTTATTTTGCCAGGCCATGTAGCCTGCAGGATTCTTAGTTCCCAGACCCAGGAGTAAATCTGGGTCTGAGCCCTCGGCTCAGCCCTCGGCAATGAAAATGGAATCCTAACCACTGGACCACCGGGGAATTCCTCGGCTATGCATTTAAAATGATGTATATCATTTTCAATATGTATTTGTAACCATTTTACATATTGCTCGAAAAGGAAGCCCTTTTACAGATGAAGAGGAGTAAAGAATCTTGTTCAAGTTATTAGCAGAACCTGTATTAGGACCTAAGTCTTTTTTAGTACACTTGCTTTCATGTCATTCTATACTTTTTTTTTTGTTTCAGGCTTAAAACTATACAAGTGGGATGGTATATAATCTATAATTCACAGAGGGTGAATTTATAATATACATTTTTGAGATGAGCAAAAAATTACCACGATCACTAGAAAATGGGCTTTAGGCAAAACTTACAGATTCAAAGATAAAGGCAAAATTCTCATAACTGAAAATGCAACATTGTTTATATTATTGAACCAATATGTATCTATGACACCAGAATCAAAGATTTACTTTTTAAATGAAATGGAGAACACATGTAAAGCTTTTGTTTTATGTTTTTTCTCAATATAGCTCATTAAGGGTTATATATACTAAAGACAACCTGGTTCCCTTCCAAAGATATGTTACTTAGAAAATTTCTCTTCCTGCCCTCAAGTCTCGTGGTCTTAAAAATCCTCTTCAAGTGAATGGGACGATCCTACCCAGACTATTCCTTAAAGAATGTTAGCAAATGAGAGACACACTTAGCCATAGATATACTGTTGTATTAATTAATATTAAGATGTCCAAGAGAATTTAGAATAAATATATGCATATGTATACGTGTAAAGAAAATTGTTCATACTTACAGGCTCTGATTCCTCAAAACCTTCATGGGAGTTACTCTCTGATATACCATGGCATTCATACAGTTTTGTTCTTAATTTTCACTTTCTTAATGAGTTTTGTAGCCAATTATTTTATTAGTACCTAAATTTTAACAAGACATTCAAGTTTCCTATCCACAGTAAATAGACATACCTTTTCTTTCATGTTTTCAAAAGCTCCTCCTTGGGCCAGTACAGTATTGGATTGCAAATCAAAAATGAATCCTGATGAATCTGAAAGAATGAGAAAGAAAAATATATTCAACAGGGTCCAAAACTAACATAACAGCCTGCAAAATGTAAGGGCCAATACTAGCTGCTTTTCTCCCATAAAGAGCTAAGAACTAAACAGAACTTAGTTGTTATTTTGCAAATTCTACTACATACCTGATAACTACCTTTGCATTCAAATTGTGAAATTAAATTTGATTTTAGTAGAAATTGTCACAACTTGAGACAAATATTGAAATCAATTATATTAGATTGTCCAGTAATCCTTGATATCTTTAACTATCCTAATATAAAAGTCCCTCTAAAAATACTGTAAGTAAATAGCTCAAGGTAAAATTTAACACTAACAAATCTGAAAATGTGAGAATGAGAGTTTCTATAACATTAATAACCACACATAAAAGTACTTTCCATCTTCTAGACTTCTAGACTGCACACACACATGACATTCTTAAGACTATGAATTTCATAAATCTATTTGCTTGTGTTCCCAATATAATATATGATAAAGCAATGTACCAGTGTTTATATTAATAGCATAAATGGGAGAACTTAGTTCAATGTAAGAAATTATAGACAAGAGTTTGCACTTAGAAAGAAAAGGCTATCTGTGAATTTAATCAGTTTCTTTACCCATGACTATGTGATCAACAAATTACCTCAGCTTTTACACTTGACAACTTTGTTTTACTCTAATGAGATGTGATCCCAGGAAATAGCTAGAGTGCTTCTCAGATTCTGATGTGTATACTTATCATTGGAGGAATCTCAAGTTAAATAGCAGGTTCTGATTCAAGAGTCTGATGTGTGACCTGAGATTTTTACTCTCAAGTGGTATCAACATTGCAGATCCAAGCTACCATACTTGGGAGTACTTTGGGAGTTCAAATTTCAACAAAGTAAGTAAAAGGGGAAAATTTGAGAAAAGGGGTTGCTATAGTCTGAATGTTTGTCTTTTCACCTCCAAATTCATACGCTGAAATCCTAAAGTGATGGTATTAGTAGGTGAGGCCTTTGGAGAGCAGAATTCTCATGAATGGGATCAGTGTTCCTATTAAAAAGATTCCATAGAGACCTCTGCCACCATGTGAGGACACAACAAGAAGTCTGCAACCCAGAAGGCCCTCTTGGACCATGTTGGCACTTTGATCTCAGATTTCCAGCCTCTAGAACTCTAAGAAGTAAATTTCTATTGTTTATAAGCTACTCAGTCTGTGGTATTTTGTTAGAGCAGTCTGAACAGAATAAGATGGGAGTATAAAAAAATAGAGTAATATTCTAGTACACTTTCCAAATTCTTTTAGTATTATTACAGATGTGTTTTAATTAAAGCCTCTTTTATAGCTCAATCTTTATAATGTGTTTTATATAATACCTCCGAGTTGCTGCAGAATATTGATAATTTATACATTAGAATGATAACAGTATTTTGTTTCTAAAAGTAGAAAAGAGGATATGAATACAGCCTGTGTCATTCCAAGAGAAAGTACGCTTGTCAATTACCACTGAATTGTGAATTAATTTTTAACCTCTGTAATACTGGCAGTTTCGTCATTGTTACCCAAAGGAAAGATCAGGTTACGTTTACACAAACTCAATACTTAGAGCCTGAATTTTCTAGATGATGACCTAATACGGTTAACACTGAATTATCTTTATTAAATGCAAAGAAACATAGTATATACAGATGAAAATTTTACACAGCCAAAATACTACTGAGCAACCTTTTCAGAACTGCTTTAGGTTATCCAGATGGTATAACTTGACTGCTGTTAAGTACAGCTGACCCTTGAACACTGCCCAGGTCTACTTAAACACAGATGTTTTTCAATGGTAAGTACCTCGGCATACACAATCTGCAGTTGGTTGAATCCACGGATGTAGAACTGTGGACACTGAGGCCCAACTGGAAGGATTTTCCACTGCACTCAGGGGTCAGCACCTTTAACCCCCATATTATCCAAGGGTCAACTGTACCCTCTCTCAAAGACACATTAATGAGCACTGAGATGATACAAAGAACATCAGTAATCTTAGGGAAGAATCCAACCACCAATCTTTTTTAGGGAAAGGTGCTTGAACGCTCAGTTGTGTTTGACTCTTTGCGACCCTATGGACTGTAGCCCACGAGGCTCCTCTGTCCATGGGATTTCCCAGGCAAGAATACTGGAGTCGGGTGCCATTTCCTTCTCCAGGGGATCTTCCTGACCCAGGGATCAGGCCCATATCTCTTACATCTCCTGCATTGGCAGCAGATTCTTAAGAGGGGATACTTAATTTTATTTTTTTCTTTTTATTTTAATTGGAGGCTAATTACTTCATAATATTGTAGTGGTTTTTTGCCATACATTGACATGAATCAGCCATGGGTGTACATGTGTTCCCCATCCTGAACCCCCCTCCCCATCCCATCCCAAGAGGGGATACTTAAAACAGCATTTTGGGACCTATATTTAAATAAGCTATTGGTATCATTAACTTTTTATACATCATCTAACACCTTTTATTTTTTTCCATTTAACAACACGCTAGATGAAATGAAGCTCAATGAAAACAAAGGGTAGTTCTGCAAACACTTTCAGTGATCACCTCCCCCAAATTAGCATAAGTATTATTAGAGTTTATCTGGCATACCAGTTGGGATAATGATTAAAAATACATACAGAAGCTATTTCAGTCAGGATCTCAGCAGGAAACAAACAGCACACTGAGACTGGGAAATGTGAAGAGAGTTTAATGAAGGGACTATTTTCGAAGGTGCTGGTAGGGAGTAGGGAAACCACAAGAGAGAGCACAGTACTCCTTGGCTAAGAACAGCCATGTATATTGCTACTGGAGGTTTTAAAGACAGTAAGGAGGGAGCAATTACTGGAATCCGGAGACAGAAGGCTCTTTCATCTTTGTTTCATCTGGTGTGGAGATGGCCATAGGATAACAGTCCTTTAATCAGAGGACACAGTAAGACCACAGTGACCCTTCAGGCAAAGACTAGGGGAACCGATACGCCTATCTCACTCTCCTCCCTGCCTCTGGTCTCCTGCCTTATGATGCCCAACAGCCAAACTCAACCAGAAGCCCAAGGCAAGAAACCTGTAGTTTGACTTTCAGTCTGGACAGGTCAGCCCCCCGGGGTACAAATGCCCATTTTGTATTTATATTCTAAATCATGAATTTGCCAAAATGGGAAAGCAATAATTTAACATCTTAACTTGTCTATTCACCAGCTAATATTGTCTTTTTACTTATACTAACAAACTCAAGTAGATTAAAAAAATCCTGCTTCAATGAACTGGAGCTTAAGTGCCTCTCAACATTATAGGGAAAATAAATTTTAATTCCTACCAACAATATTTAGTGATTTAACAGTTCTCTTATTTTTTCATGCAAAGTAAGCCTAAGATTTAGTTAATTTCACTGTTGGTAAATGAGGTAAGATCTCATCCTTTTGCACCTACCCTATGATAAAAGATCACAAATTTTTAAAGAAAAAAACTGAAGTTAAATATTATACTCAGGTAAGATTCATAAAGGATATGAGGAACCCTTGAGATTATCATCTATTTCATTCTATCAGGAACCATCTCACAAGTTCCTTGGAATTATTTCAAATACTACACATTTAGGAACATTTTGCGGGCTTCCCTGATACCTCAGATGTTCAAGAATCTGCCTGCAATGCAGAAGACCTAGGTTTGATCCTTGGGGTGGGAAGATCCCCTGGAGGAGAAATAGCTCCCATTCTAGTATTCTTGCCTGGAGAATTCCATGGACAGAGGAGCCTGACAGGCTATATAGTCCAGGGGCTGCAAAGAGTCAGACACGACTGAGTGACCAACACTAGTTTTAGTGGATAAAGTATGCTATTTACAGTATCACTGACATATTTATAAACATTAGAAAACATATTGTTTTCACTGGCTTAAAAAATCAGGCAACAGATGTTTCAATGAGGACAACATAGAAATACCTGAGTCTGACTATCACATGTATCAAATCAGACTTGAACAAGTTTTCTTTTTTTTTTTAACTGAGGTATAATTGACACACATATATATAACATCACATTACGTAGTTTCAGGTATGTAGCATGATTTGATATTTGTACATACTGTGAATTGATCACAAAAAGTCTAGTTAATAGCTATCAACATACACAGTTAAGGGAAACTTTTTTCTTGTGATAAGAACTTTAAGATATATTCTCCTAGCAACTTTTAAATATGCGATACAGTATTATTAACTAGAGTCACCATGCTGTACATTATATTCCTAGGACTTATTTATTTTATAATTGGAAGTTTGTACCTTTTGACCCCCTTTACCCAAAGATACCACTGTACCTTTTGGCCCTCCTCCCACCCAACATCTTTGATAACCATTGATCTGTTCTCTGTATCTATGAGTTCTTTTCCTCTCTAAGTTTTAGATCCCACATATAAATGAGATCATATGGTTTGTTATTTTCTGACTTATTTTACTCAGTACAATGTCCTCAAGGTCCATCAATGGTGTCACAAATGGCAATATCTTCTTTTTATGGCTGAATAATATTCCATTGTATAAATACACACCACATTCTTTATCCATTCTTCCACCACATGAAGACACTCAGGTTGTTCCTATATCTTGGCTATTGTAAATCATGCTGCAATGAACACGGGGGTGCATGTGTCCTTTCAAGTTAATGTTTTTGCTTTCTTTGGATACATAACCGGAAGCTGAACTGATGAATAGTTCTATATTTCCTGGTCAACACTTGCTCTTTCTTGTCTTTTTAATAATAACTATTCTTACATGTGTGAGGCAGTATCACATTATGGTTTGGGCTGCATTTTCCTGATTAGTGATGTTAAGCACCTTTTTATGTGTCTGTTGGACATCTATCTCTATGTCTTCTTTATAACTGAACACATATCTCAAAAAACTTTGAAACATAGTCTAATTGTTTTTAATTAATAATTTAACCTGAAGACCAAACTGTATTTTCATAATTAATTTGGTTAAAAGTTCTGATTATATTCACAGCTCTGAGGATGGCAGGAAGAAAGGCAGGTAAGCAGGAAGGGACAGAGGGAAGTGGGAGGGAGGAAAGGAAGAGAGAAAACAAGTACTGGTGAGGATGTGGAGAAATTCAAACAGTCATACATTGCTGGTGGGAATGTAAAATGATACAATTGCTATGGAAAGCTATATGGTGGCTCCTTGAATAACTGAAGATATAATTATCATGATACAGTAATTCCATGCCACTCTAACGGCAGAAAGTGAAGAGGATCTAAAGAGCCTCCTGATGAGGGTGAAAGAGGAGAGTAAAACAGCTGGCATAAAACTCAACATTCAAAAAACTAAAACATGGCATACAGTCCCATCGCTTCATTGCAAACAGATGGAGAAAAACTGAAAACTCTGACTGATTTTATTTTCTTGGACTCCAAAATCACTGCAGACAATGACTGCAGACACAAAATTAAAAGACACTTGCTCCTTGGAAGTAAAGATCTAGACAGTGTATTAAAAAGCAGAGACATCACTTTGCCACGAAAGGGCTGTATAGTCAAAATTACAGTTTTTCTAGCAGTCATTTCCAGATGTGAGAATTGGACCATAAAGAAGGCTGAGCACCAAAGAATTGATGCTTTCAAATTGTGGTGTTGGAGAAGACTCTTGAGAGTCCCATGGACTGCAGGAGATCAAATCAGTCATTCCTAAAGGAAATCAACCCTGAATATTCATTGGAAGGACTGATGCTGAAGCTAAAGCTCCAATACTCTGGCCACCTGATGCAAAAAGCCAACTCACTGGAAAAGACCCTGATGCTGGGAAAGATTGAGGGCAGGAGGAGAAGGGGTGGCAGATGATGAGATGGTTAGATAGCATAACCATGAATCTGAATAAACTCTGGGAGATAGTGAAGAACAGGGGAGCCTGGTGTGCCGCAGTTCATGGGGTCACAAAGAATGGGACACGACTTACAGACTGAACAACAACAACAAATGCATATACTAGACCCCCACTGTAACAAATGAGGTGGAGTTTATTAAAAGCTTTACTACTTGGCGTTCTACCTAAAAATATTTAGCAGAATTAATATTATGAAGACATGGTAAGGCCCTCTGAAAGTACTGAAGTGAATTCAATCTGATTATCAATGAGAAGATTGTTTCTTTCATGGAAAAGGCTGTCCCCCCAAATTCTTGGCTGCTTACAGTTGAGAGAAGCATAGAGGGAGCTGCCCAGGCATGGAGTAGGTCTAAGGATTCTCACAGGGGTTACTGAATGTGTGTCTTTGAATTTAACAACTAAAAACCTATTGTTTTAGATTGTTTATGTATTTTTTCACTGACATGATGGTAAATCACTATATCATCCGATCTGACAAGCAAAGAGAAAGATGGAAATATGATCCCTTCCAAAATACCTTCTTTTAACTTTACAATGGTGAGAAAAATCAGTTATGGTACTATTCAGTACCTAAAGTCTACAGTAAGAAACCTACGGCAGAATCAAAGACTGAGTCCAAGTTTTATGCTACCCATTAGTGCTGTAACTCATCAAATATACCAGTTCTCAAGTTGCATTATTTCAACAAAAAGGTGGTATATCATGTTTCTTCCAAGGATCTCAGATTTTTGTTATTACTCCCTGATATTCCTCATACATACATGAAACAAGCTGGATAACAAAATTATTCACATTTCACCATGGTCAAAGACAGACCATACATTTATGAGCCAATTAAATGCAGGTAAGACCAGGGGTGAAGAACCCTAGACAACCTAACAAGTGTGATAATCACTTGTCATATTTTCTCAAACTGTATCAACTCCCTCTTAAAAACTAAAAAGCAAACTCATAAGCAGAGGCAACGTACCAGAAGTGTTATCTCATGAACAATTAAAGAATCTGAAGTTCTCCTTTAGATTGAACACAGCCAGTACTCAACCACCTAAAAGAAAATAATTAGTCTCTTGCAACTGCTTTTTCTCATGCCAATTTTGAGAATAATCTACATGGTGGAGTTCATTTTCTTCACATGAACTAATGGCACACATAGGGATGGGGGTTATGTTGTACAAATGTGAGTGCAAGGAAAAGAATACTGTCACAGGCACTAACTACTGCTAAAGCCTAGGAGTGTATTCACAACTTCAAAATTGAAGATGCCACCAACTTTAGCTTCCTAGGTGGTAATTCTTGCTTCTATCAACTTACCACCAAGCTTGGAAGAATTATGACTGTTTTGTGTAAGAAATAAGATACCAATTTTAAAAGGTGGGGGGATTATGTATAAATAAAGGGGAATCAGGCTTAGAAGGGAAGCAAATCAGAGATGGGAAATTAAGAAAGGCAACTATGTCAAAGTGCCATTTTGTAAGATTTCTAGTTTGCTTTAAGTATTTCTACCATAGCTTTCTGAAATGCTAACACTTTTAAAATATATTAAGTTGTTAAAAGTTATTTAAGAAGCCTCCATCCTAGTTGACAATGGTCTAACCTAAAAAATATTCTTAGTGGGTTGTAAGCGGTCTCATTAACTGGTCTTCTTAGCCATTTCAGATAACTAATGTAGCTTAAATGTCCAGAAAAATCCACACTTCAACAACCAATCTGCTAAGTGGGTCTTTCATGAAAGAAAACAGCTTTCTACCTTTCTGTTATTTCTGCTTTCATTGATCATCTAGTCTTTTGTTCTGTTTGTTTTTTGCCCTTGTTGTAAGGCTGGTGGGATCTTAGTTCCCCCCCAAGCAGGGACTGAACGAACCCACACCCTCAGCAGTGAGCATGAGTTCTAACCACTGGGCCAGCAGGGAATTCCTAAGCAAGTCATCTAGGCTTAAAAGCTGATTAATTTTTTTCTTTGCTCCTCTGAGTGCTTTTTCAACTACATTCTGATGTATTTTGTACCTCTTTTTATAGACATTTACATTGGGAAATTTCCTAACATCAAGAATAAGTTCTGATTTTTCAAGGTAGAGCTTGATGGAAAGTCACGGTTTTTATTAAGCAAGAAATTAAATTCTACTTTACTCTTACTAGTAGATTTTCCCAGGTTTCAAGCAGATGCAACAGAATAAGCTTCTATTTTTTAAGTTCCAAAAGTTCTTGAATGGTCTCATTATTTAAAACGTTTGCTGGTTGAATGGAAGATAGGAAATTCAGTCCACCACCTTTCAAAATTTTCTTAGTGATATATTCCAGAGAACAGCCAGGAGGCAATAATATTGATTTTAATGTCCAACCTCTTCTGTCTCAATGCCATCTCTCATTAGTCTGGAATTAGTATTCCCACATATGAAATAAAATGAGTAATTTAAAAAATTATTTCCTTTTGCATACTGTCCTTCAGATTCTCAGAATCCTGTCAACTGTTTCAAAAAAGAAACTCAACTTCATAAATTGAAAAGATTAAAGCACTTAAAAAATTGTGATTAAAAAAAAACACTCAACTAAATCTTCAATGACTAAGATCAGTACATGTTATTTGCTGATTCTACATTATCTCTGAACTAATATTTTATTTGCAAAACTTTGTACATATATCCACATGAATTACATGAATTCAAATAGTTATTTAGAAAATTATGAAGCCACATGGCAATTATTTTGATATCTGCTTATAGCCAACTTTTCAGTTTGTTTTTTTTAAGGAAAGTGGCACTAAAATAGAATAAAAAGTAAAATATCTAGCTAAATTTTTCTTTACTTCCAAGTAGTGAGAAGGACTGACTGAGTTTCATTTTTCCACTTGTTAATCTCCTCCTGCCCTTTGTGAAAGTAAAAAATAAACTGTGGTGTGTCTAAAAGATGGATAGCCAGTAAAAACGTGTGTGTGTGTTTAAGTGTGTGTATAATCAAGGAAACTAGATAATCCAAAAACCAGAAAATCAGTCTGTGAATAAATCAAGTCTTCTAATACGCATCTGTGTGAGCTGAGTCTGAAGAAAAACATTACGTCTAAAGAAAAACATACTTTCCCCTACTAAGGGCCTATTTTTAGTTTCTCTTACAAGTTAAATCCTCTTTTTAGGTTTTGCTGATATTTCTCTAGTTAATGGCTCTTCTATTTTATGGAATCATCACTGTTGGATGTCCTTACAATATATGCCATAGTTCTGGGTTTAAGACAGGAACTGGGTGAGTTGAACGCACAGGTTTTTATTTTTGTTTTTTTATATTTTTGTTTTTTAAACTATTTTCTGTTCCTCATGGTCCTTCAGATTTTCAAGAATTCTGATAGCTAGTCCAGGAAGAAACTCAATTCCATAAGTCAAAAAAATTAAAACACTTATGAACTATGATATTTAAAAGTAAAACAAACCTCCAGTTACTAAGATCAGTGCACACTAACTGGCAGAATTCCTGAGAAGCTGAAGGAAAGTAAGGAGGAGCAATTTTTTTTTAGAATTACTATGTGGTAGAACTAATTTCTGTTTAGATTTAAGAGATATCCTACTTGTCATTATAAAAGATTTTTCTGTGAATGTTCCCTCTAGCACTGTAAAATAGTAAATGTCTTCCTTCCCTATCCCAACTCATCCCCCATACTTCAAACCACAGAAATGAACAGGACAAATCTAATTACATACTTCTGTCTCCAACAAAATAATGACTTTTCTCATAATGTACAGCATTGCAGAATCTGTCATTCTTCATTCATTAACCTTCGTGCAAATAAGAATTAAATATGTCAGCTTTTCTTTCCTAAACTGACTTATGGATCAATAATCTACTTTGATTATAAATATTTCTATTTCTAAATAGTTGTTACAATTATCACAAAGTGGATACTAGATTTTTTAAGTATTATACTTCCGAATGTAAGAAACATACTACCTAAATAGCACACTTGTTTAAGTCCATCTGTCTTAATAAATTCTTTAAAAAAATTTTTATTGTGAAATATATGGAGTTATTATATATGAAATTACAATTATGGAATTGAACACTTTATGTGTGTGTGCCTTTACAGTGCCTGTAAGATTATGTGTCTTCTTACAAGTAAATATAGTCTATTCTTTGCTAAATAATATTTTATTGTATGATTACACCATTGTTAATCTAATCTGCTAATGAGGGACAACTGGGGTGCTTAGAGTTTTTGGCCAGTACAATCAATATTATTTTGAATATTAATGTACAAGTCTCTTGGTGTACCTGGAAATGCATTTCTCTTGAGTATATGCAGGAACAGAAGTTAAGTCATAGGCATTTCTCCAAAGAAGACATACAGATGGACAAGAGGTACATGAAAGAATGTTCACCATCACTAATTATTAGAGCAATGCAAATCAAAACTACAATAAGATATCACCTCACACCAGTCAAAATGGCTATAATCAAAAAGTCCACTCACAATAAATGGTGGAGAGGGTGTGGAGAGAAGGGAACCCTCTTACACTGTTGGTGGGAATTTAAATTGGTACAGCCACTATGGAGAACAGCACAGAGGTTCCTTAAAAAACTAAACCTAGAGCTACCATATGACCCCACAATCCCACATCTGGTTGTATATCTGAAAAAACAAAAAACAAAAAAAACACATGGTCTAAAAGAATACATTCACTACAATGTTCACTGCAGCATTGTTTACAACAGCCAAGACATGGAAGCAACCTAAATATCCATCAACAGAGGAAGGGATAAAGAAAATGTAGTATATATGTACAATAGAATATTACTCAGCATTAAAAAGAATGAAATAACGCCATTTGCAGCAACATGAATGAACCTAGAGATTGTCATACTGAGTGAAGTTAAGTCAAACAGAGAAAGAGACATATCAGAAATATTGTATGACATCCTTATAAGCAGAATCTAAAAGGAAATGATACAAATGAACTTATTTACAAAATAGAAACAGATTCACAGACTTATGGTTGCCGTTGGAGAAGGATGGGGGACAGGGTAGTTAGGGAGTTTGGGACTGACATGTACACACTGCTATATTTAAGATGGATAACCAACAAGGACCTACTATATAGCACAAGGAACTCTGTTCAATGTTATGTGATATCCTGGATGGAAGGGGAATTTGGGGGAGAATGGATACATGCATATATATGGCTAAGTCTCTTTGTTTTCCACCTAAAACTATCACAACATTGTTAACTGGCTATATTCCAAAATAAAATAAAGAGCAAAAAAAAAAAAGTCATAGGGTATGCACATCTTCAGCTTTAGTATATTATATCACACTGCTTTGCAAATTTCTTTTCCAATCTTGTGACCTTTTTTAAATTTCTTGACTGTACCTTTTGATAAATATAAGTTCTTAATTTTAATGTAATAATGCATTGACATGAAATTTTTCTGTTATGGTTAGTGATTTTATGTCTATTTAAAAAGTTCTTCCCTGAGATGATGTCAGAAACTTACTTTAAAATAATCCACTGGGGGTGGGTAATTGGACATGTGTCCATATGTGGACATAATTAACAAATTATGGACCTGAGTTACGGGTTTATGGGAGCTCACAATATTATTCTCTCTACTTTTTATACAAAAATTTAAAGTTTTCAATAGTAAATTTTTAAAAATGTTATTAAAAACTCCTGGATTTAAGTGATTATAACAAGGTTGCAGGATACAAGGTTAATATATAACTGCAATGAACAAGTGAAATTTGAAATTAAAAACACAATATTATTAGCATATCAAAGAAAATAAGGTATAAATTTAATAAAGTATGTATAAGATATATATGAGGTTAACTACAAACTACAAACCTCTGAGGAAAAAAATGAAAGAACTAAATAAATGGAGAGATATTTATGGATAGGAAGACTCAATATTGTCAAAATTTCAGTTCTTCCCAATTTGGTCTACAGATTAAATGCAATCTCAATCAAAATCCTAACAATTTAATTTGTGAATATTGACAAACTGATTCTAAAGTTTATATGAAGGACTTCCCTGGTGGTCCAGAGGTTAAAGTCCTGGTCTGGGAAGATTCCACGTGTCATGGAGCAAATAAGTCATCTGTACCACAACTATTGAGCCTTCACTCTAAAGCCCACATGCTGCAACTACTGAAGCCCGAGTGCCAAGAGCCCATGCTCTGCCACCAGAGAAGCCACTGCAATAAGAAGCCCATGCACTGAAACTAGAGAGTAGCCTCTATTTGCCGCAACTAGAGAAAGCCCATGTGTAATATCGAAGACAGAGTGCAGCCAAAAATAAATAAATAAATGAAAGAATAAGTAAATAAATAAATCTGCTTTATTTAAAAAAATAGTTCATATGGAGAAGCAAGACCCAGAATAACCAGCGCAATATTGAAAGAGAATAAAGTTCAGAAACTGACACCAACTTTAAGACACACTATAACACTACAGTAATCAAGACAGTACAGTATTGGTGAAAAAAAAAACAAAAGGATCAATGGAACAGAACAGAGCTCAGAAATAGACCCACATGGATTACAATCAACTGATCTTTGACAAAGGAACAAAGGCATACAAAATGAACCAAAGATTGTCTCTTCAACAAACAGTGCTAGAACCACTGGACACCCACATGCCAAAAAATGAATCTAGACACAGACCTTACACCTTTCACAAAAATTAACTGAGAATGGATCACAGACCCAAATGTAATATAAAACTGTAAAACTCCTAGAAGATAACTTAGGAGAACATCTAGATGACCTCAGGTTTGGCAATGACTTTTTAGACACAACACCAAAGGTATAATACATGAAAGAATAATTGATAAGTTGGACTTCATTAAAATTAAAAACTGCTCTGCAAAAGACACTGTCAAGAAAATGAAAGACAAGCCACAGGCTGGGAGAAAATATTTGCAAAAGATTCAAAATTTATGAAGAATTCCTAAAATTCAACGATAAGAAACAATACAACTAAAAACGGGCCAAGGACCTTAATAAACACCTCACCAAAGGAGATATATGAATGGCAAATACTCATATGAAATGATGTGCCACATCATATGTCATTAGGGGAATGCAAATTAAAATGAGCTACCACTATACATCTCTTAGAATGTCCAAAATTGAGAATATTAACATCAAAGCTAGCAAGGATGTGGAGCAATACGAACTCTCATTCATCAGTACTTGGAATGCAAAATGATACAGTCATCTTCGGAAGACAATCTGGTACTTTCTTATAAAACTAAGGATCCTCTCACCCTATGATTCAGCAATTGCACTGTTTGGTATTTAACCAAAAAAGACGAAAACTTACGACCACACCAAAACCTGAACGTGGATGTTTAGAGAAACTTTATACTTATGACTGCCAAAAATTGGAAATGACCAAGGTGTGTTTCAGTAGGTAAATAGATAAACTATGACACATTCAGGCTTCCCAGGTAGCACAGCTGGTAAAGAATTGGCCTGCAACGTGGCAGACCTGGGTTCGATACCTGGGTTCGATGCCTGGGTTGGGAAGATCGCCAGGAGGAGGGCATGGCAACTCACTCCAGTGTTCTTGCCTGGAGAATCCCCATGGACAGAGGAGCCTGGTGGGCTACAGTCCATGGTGTCGCAGAGTCAGACACGACCAAGACTAAGCACAGCAGCACAGCATGATACATTTAGACAATGGAATACTAGCCAGTGCTAAAAAGGAATGAGCTAATGAGCCACGAAAAGACATGAAGGAATATTACTAAGTGAAAGCAGGCAATTTGAAAAGGCTACATACTGTATGATACCCGTTACATGACATTCTGGATAAGGCAAAACTATGGAGACAGTAAAAAGATCAGTGGTTGCCAGAGGTAAGGGGGATGAAAAGACTGAATAAGCAAAACACAGAAGTTTAACAGTAGGTCTGCTAAATTACTCCGAATGATACAATACCAGTAGATATATGTGACTGTACATTTGTACAAACCCAAAGAATGTGCAACAACAAGAGTGAATACTAATGTAGACTATGGAATTTCAGTGATAATGATGTATCAGTGTAGGTTCATCAACTGTAACAAATGTGTAATTTTGGTGAAGTATGTTGACAATGGGGGAGGTTTTGTATATTTAAGGGCAGGAGGCATATGAGAAATCCCTGCACTTCCTGCTCAATTTGTTGTAAATCTATAACTGCTCTAAAAAATAGTCTATTAAAACATATAAAAAATGCTACTAAGGAAAAAAGTAAAAATGACAACAACAATAAAAAAACTAATGGTCCTTCTTACTGTCAGGTCTGGAAAGACAGTCTTCTAAACTATCATTTACAAGTTTTGCTGTTTTGCCATTTATATTTGGATCTATAGCCCAAACCCTGGAATTGATTTATATGTATGAAGTAAAGTAAGAAATCATTTGAGACTCCCTTAGACAGCAAGGGGAGAAGGAAATGGCAACCCATTCTAGTACTCTTGCCTGGAAAATCCCATGGGAAAAGCCTGGTAGTCTACAGTCCACGGGGTCGCAAGGAGTCGGACACGACTGAGCGACCTTCCTTACTTACTTAGACAGCAAGGAGCTCAAACCAGTCAATCCTAAAGGTAATCAACCCTGAATATTCATTAGAAGGACTGATACTGAAACTCAAGCTCAAATACTTTGGCCACCTGATGCGAAGAGCTAACTCACTGGAAAAGATTCTGTTGCTGGGAAAGATTGAGAGCATGAGGAGAAGAGGATGAGAGGATGAGATGGTTGGATGACATCATCAACTCAATGGACATGAGTCCGAGCAAACTCCAGGAGATAGTGAAGGACAGGGAAGCCTGGTGAGCTACAGTCCATGGGGTCACGAAGAGTTGGACATGACTGAGTGCCTAAACAAGTAAAGTAAGTGACAAGAGATATATCTTTACCATATGGATTTCTAAATGTCTCAGAACAGAAAAAAGACCATCCTTTCCTCAGCGTTCTTCAGTATCACCTTTTCAATAAATAAAACTCCTTATATGAATAGATCTGTTTCTAGGCTTTGTTCTTCATTTGTCTATATTTCTGACTTACGGCTATTCCATATTATCTTAATTACTGTGACTTTGTCATATCTTAATATCTGATACAACAAATTCTCAGACCTTGCTGTTGTCCTTCAAGAATTCTTTAGCTATTCTTGGCACTATGCATTGTTATATACATTTCAGAATCATTTTGTCTAACTATATTAAAAAAAAAAGTGTTTTTTTTTTTTTTTTTATGGGAATTGGTGGTTTAGTTGCTAAGTTGTGTCCAACTCTTATGATCCCATGGACTGTAGCCCACCAGGCTCCTCTGTCCATGGGGATTCTCCAGGCAAGAACACTGGAGTGGGTTGCCATTTACTTCTCCAGGGGATCTTCCCAACCCAGGAATCAAACCCAGGTCTCCTGCATTGCAGGCAGATGATTTACGAACCGAGCTATGAGGGAAGCCCTTAATGGGAACTGCATTAAACCTATTACATAAATTCATTTTGAATGACAGTTATCTTCAAATATTGAGTCTTCCAACCCATGAATGTGGCATATCCTTCTACTTAAATGTTCTTTTTTTCAATAATGTTTTATCACTTTCTGATAGTGTTTTTACACATCTTTCATTAAATTTCTATTTTATACTTTTGGTACAGTTGTAAGCAGCATCTATTTTTAGATTTCATTTTCTAACTTCTTATTGCTGATGTAAATAGGTGGGACTGCTTTTTGTAAAATGATCTTATATTCAGCAACATTGTTAAAATCACTAATTCTAATAGTTTAGATTCTTTTGGGCTTTCTATGTAGGTATCTAAAAAGTCCCACAGAAAACATCAACACAGGCTGAAATGCTGAGACAGCTTTTCCTTTGAGGTCAAAAAAACAAGACAAGATGCTTGTTTTATTACTTCTTTTTTATTTCTCCCAACTTTACCGAAGAATAACTGACAAATATAGTTGTATATGTTTACAGTATACAGCATAATGATCTGACGTGTATATACATTGTGGAAAGATTAACAAGATCAAGATAATTAACACATTCATCATCTCATATAGCACATAGTTAATTTTCTTGCTTCATTATTTCTGGTCAACTTGTGGTCTTAGCAATTACAATAAAGCAAGAAAAAGAAGAAATATCATAAATAATAGAAGTCTATTATTCATTGATCATCCCATTTCCTTTAACATTTTTGAATTTTTTTCTTTTCCTAACTTCTTAAGATAGACACTTAGTTCACTGATCTGCAGACTGTACCTCAGAGGTATTGCAGATTTGGTTCCAGACCACTGCAATAAGGTAAATACTACAATACAGTGAGTCACACAAATTTTTTGGTTTCCCAATGCATATAAAACTGTTTAAAAAAAAAAAAACAAAAAAACTTATGTTTATACTATGCTGTAGTCTGTGAAGTGTGCAATATGTCTTAGACTTACATCTAATTATGTTTAAAAAAATCAATGAACGTATCTTAATTAAAAAAAAATATTTTATTACCCATCATCTGAGGATACAGGGTTGCTACAAACCTTCAATAAAAAGAAAAAAACAACACACTATCTGCAAAGTGCAATAATATCAACCAACTCAATGGACAGGAATTTGAGCAACCTCCAGGAGAACTAGTGAAGGACAGGGAAGCATAGGGTGCTGCAGTCCACAGGGTTTCAAAAAGTTGAACATGACTTAGTGACTGAACAACAACATCCAGAACATTTTTCTTTTGCTTAGTCACCATTTTTTTCCTACTGCGGTAAAAAAAAAAATGCATACCATAAAATTTACCATCTTAACCATTTCTAAATGTATGGTCAGTTGTATTAAGTGCATTCACATTTTTGTGCAACCAATCTGCAGTCTTTTCATCTTGCAAAATTAAAACTTCGTAATCTATTGAACAATACCCCATATCCCCCAGTCCCTAGCAACCACCATTCTTCTATTTTTCTGAATTTAACTAATCTAGATATCTCATACAGGTAGAATCATACAATATTTGTATTTTTGTGATGGGCTTGTTTCACTTAGCATAGTATCTTTAAGGTACATCTATGTATCTAGTTTCCCTGGAGATTATAATGTCTGTTCAGTTCAGTTCAGTACAGTCGCTCAGTCGTGTCTGACTATTACTGACTTGCAAAATCCTAATGTTAATTAGTAGCTTTACCCTCTTCCTTGACAAAGCAAGAAAGCTTATGTCCCTCCAAACTTATGGGTCATTGATTTTGTATTATCCTTTATGTATGTTTAAATACTAATAAGACATTCTTATTATTTTTATACAATCAATATTCATTTAGATTTGCCCATAAATTTGTGGTTTTCATTGCTGTTCATGCCATCCTGCATCTCCAATTGGGCCATCCTTCTTCTCTATTCAGAATACCTTTAGAATTTTCCTCCGTGGATTCTGATAGTGACGATTTCTATTTTATTTTGGGGGGTTTTATTTCTGTTTAAGCCATTTATTTTTTCTCTGTTCCAGAAGGATATTTTCACTGCAGATGATGTGTGTAGAATTGTAGACTGGCAGCTATTTTTATTCAGCCCTTTCAAGATATCATTCCTCTGTCTTCTATTGTTTCTGTTGAGAAACTTAGCTCATTTTATTCTTTCAAGATTGTAAGATTTTCAAGATTTCCAGTTCTATGTTAAATTTCTCCAAGTATTCATTATTTCCTTGAACACTTTAAGAATATTTAAGTCCGTTTGGGATAAGTCCAATATTTGGGTCTCCTATATGTCATTTCTGTTTCTACTGTTTCTTGTTCCATACTGTTATTGTTTCATTGCCTCATGTTTCTAATTATTTTTCTTTGTGTACTAAACACTCATAAATTTTAAAAATTTATGGTAAAAGTAATTTGTGAGGTTATCGTCTTCCCGAGAGGATTTGTTTGCGTGTACCTATTTATATTACCTCAAACCTATCCTAGAGCAAAGGGGCATGACAAGGGCCCCCTTATACCCCAGAAGGCCCTTTTCATCAACTGCAGTCTGCCTGGCTCCAGGGTTTGTCAGCATTCAGTCTCTCAGCTACTCTATTCTCTCTGCTTCATCCAAGCCCCTTGTATGAGTTAGCAAGAGCGGTCAAATTCATAGACAAAAGTAAGATGGTGGATGTCAGGGGCTGGGGGAAGGGAGAATAGGGAGTCACTGTTCAATGGGTACAGAATTTCAGTTTTACAAGGTGAAAAAAAGTTGAGGTAGGGAGGGGAAAAGAGAAATATATTGGTAGCCCTGTATAAGACAAAAGGTACCAAAGGAATTAAGTGATAGCACATGATACTACAGGATAAAGAAATGGTCACATATGATCAACTATGAAGCTCAAGTCAGCTATTTTAGTGTTTCAGAGATTTAAATATCAAATGTGGAGGTATTTTATGGCTGAACAGTTTTGCAAAGGAGAAAAGAGGAAGAGAGAGAACCAAATATAAATGTGAGATGAAGTCAACAAAAAAAGTACACTACTTATGAATTTGCTCTTATCATTGTAATCTGATATAGTCAAGACACTGACAGGCAAACAGTTTTCACGTCTAGAACAGTCACTATCAGCAAACCTATTAAAAAGAGTCTAGTATATCACTCTTAAGACAGTGATTCAAAAAAATTGTTTTAATCTCTACGATAATTTTGATACACAGTTAAGTTTGGGAGATAAAATCATCTGACAAATCAGTACTCTTAAAATATAAAATAAAATTACAATGCTTGGTCTCACCCTTCTCTAGTCTCTAAAGGCTCTTTGAGACAGAATCAGGAATAATGTAAGATAGACTAGTAACCTGTGAGAATCACAACTAAGTCTATATTCCCAATCTTGGTTACCCCTAGAGCTGGCTTTCTGTCATCCAGTGCTGAATTCAGTGATGAGTGAGGAAAAGGTAAAAAATGATGCATACCTATCCCACTATAAATTCACATTGTAAATTTAATAGGGTCTCAAAAATTTGCCATGAGTTCTACTCACAGGTCCTTTTGTTTATCTCAAGATTTTCAACATTCAGATGTCCAAAAAACAGTACACAAAAACCAAGGGTAAGCCCACAGGAGATTTCTGGCAGAAACATTTTTTTACCTAGTTAACTAGTAAGCCACATGAGTCTGTAGACCATTTAAGGTCTAAAGGCCTACTCCCTATTGCCACTACTTAACTCAGTGCTAGTCAAACAATCTATAGTAACTAATCACTGTTTCAATTTCTAATCCTTTGAGCCCCAATACTTTTATAAAATACAATAAAAACTGGGCTGAAGGGCTAAGATGGAGTGAAAGTGTTAGCCGCTTCAGTCGCGTCCGACTCTTTGGGACCCCACAGATTGGAGACTCTTGCCCCACAGAATTCTCCAGGCAAGAATACTGGAGCGGGTAGTCAGTTCCTTCTCCAGGGAATCTTTCCAACCCAGGGATCAAACCCAGGTCTTCAGCACTGGAGGCTGAGCCACCAGAGGGGCCCAGGAGGCAGTCACAGGCTGGCAAATCCTCTCCTTAAAACTCAGGAATGAAACCGAATAAAACTGCCAAGGACAACTGTGTCAGGGCTATGGAAATCAACCAAAGGCACAGGACAAATCATTGAGAACCTGCCAGAGCCTTACGTCAGAAAAGTGGAGTCTGTACCCTTCATGCCTAGGACTGCTCCCATTCTATTTCCACCTGCTGGGGAACAATAGCTTCTGTTAGGGCAGGGAAGGCCATGAAAATCAACAGCTTTATTCCCAAAGAAAGCGGCCTTGATCTGGAGAGGACGGCAAAAACCTCTGTCAGCTACAGTATAGAACTCAGTAGGAAATGAAAAACTTGCTGCTTTGCTCCTCTGAATTTGGAGTCTTAGTTGACTGAGTGGTAAACAAACAGGAAATTTATCAGAGAAATCCTGTAAATGAAAGCCACAGTAAAGCTAGAGAGAGTATTCTCTGGCGGTCCAGTGGTTAGAACTCTATGCTTTCACTGGTTGGGGAACTGAGATCCTGCAAGCAGTGTGGTGCAGCCAGCAAAAAAAAAAAAAAGAGAGAGAAGAAAAGTTAAATAAACTCTCTACACATCCCTAACTAAATGAGAAAGTATGCATGTGCACTGGGGAGACCCAAGAGGCCAGTGGAAAGTAAAAGTCAACGTAAAACTGAGAACTGTCTGAACTCAATGTGCTCCACACAAATCAGTCAGCAGAGGATAAAAGTCTATAGGTTTGAGATGTCTTGAGCACAACCTTGGTCCAAATCACTGGCTGACCACTAAACACTGAAGACGCAGGGACAACCCCCTAAAAAGGAAAGTTAAAAAATAAAAATTAGAACTAAAAAATGTGCTGATTAGTGAGTGTACACATGGAGGAAGCAGATTCTTCATTACATTCAGACTAAGTTTTAAAAATACCCTCAGAAAATTAATACAAACCCAGAGTTAATACAATATATGATCTAAACTATCTACTTTTTAAAAAAATTTTAAAAGAAGAAAGATTCACTCATATACAGGAAAAAACCCAAACACCAGTCAATAGAAACTTACTCTGCAAGGGCTCAGCTAGTAGACTTAAAGACTTTAAAACAGTTAAAATAAACATATTCAAAGAATTAAAGGAAAATATGGTCACATTGACTCAGCAAACAGAGAATCTCAATAGAGAAACAATGACAAAAAGGAGCTAAAAAGAAAGTTTAACTAAAAATACAATACCCAAATGAAAAATTTACTACATAGACCTAACAGCAGATCTGAGATGGCAGAAGAATCAGCAAACTTTAAAAGAAATCAACAAGGCTTCCCTGGTGGCTCGGTGGTAAAGAATCCACCTGCCAATGCAGGAGACACAGGTTCAATCCCTGGTCTGGGAAGATTCCACATGCTGCAGGACAACTAAGCCCATGAACCACAACTATTGAACCCAAAAAATTCTAAAGCCTGCCCTTTGGAGTAAGAGAAATCATTGCAATGAGAAGCTCACGCACCGCAACTAGAGAGTAGCACCCTCTCATTGCAACCAGAGAAAAGTCCAAGAGCAACAAAAACCCAGCAGAGACAAACAAATAAGTTTGTCTTATCAATCAATAGAAAGTAAACAATCTGAAAAAAAAAAAAAAAGGCAAGAAAAATGAACATAGCCTCAGTTACCTCTGGGGTAACATCAAACTTACCAATATACATATACTAGGATTTCTAGCAGGAGAGGCAAGAGTGAAAGCAGCAGGAAAAAAAATTTTTTTTGATGAAATAATGCCCAACATCTGATGAAATTCCCAAGAGGGCCACACCAAGCTGTATAACAGTCAAACTGTTAGAAGAGAAGGAGAAAATCTTACCAGCAACAGTAGAAACAATACCTCATCACAAACAAAGAATAATATGACACATTCACTGGAATGGCATATTCTAAGGGCTAAAGAAAAAAAAAAAGTCAAAGAAGAATTCTATATCCAGTAAAACTATTCTTCAAAAATGAAGGGTAAAATACAAACATTCCACAATTTTAAAAAGGCTAAAAGAATACATTCCTGTCAGGTACACCCTTCAAGAAAAACTAAAGGAAGCCCTTCAGACTGAAAGGAAATGAAGCCAGACAGGAATTGAAATCCAGAGGAAAGAATTAAGGGTCCTCAAAAATGGTAAAATATTTGGGTAAATATAAGAGATTAGGTATATATATTTTTTCTCTTCTCCAGTTTCTCCAAAAAGCATAAGATTGTTTAAAGTAATAAATAACATGATATTGTTATAATTAAATATATATTTATATCATATATAGATATAACGTATGTGAAAACAATAGTACAAAACAGGAGGAGAGGAAATGAGGCTATACTGGAACAAAGTTACTGTATTTTACCAGAATTAAGTCAATATTAGCCTGAAGTAGCTTGTGATAAGTAAAAGGTGCATATAAAAACCTAGAGCAATCATTAATAAAATAATTTTTTTAAATGGCTTTAAAAATCAGAAGAATTAAAACACACTAAAAAGTATGTTTAACACACAAGAAGGCAATAAAGGAGCAATAAAGGAATAAAAATGAGACATACAGAAAACAACAAACGGCAGGCATGAACCCAATCATACTGATAATTATTTTAAATGGAAAGGACTAAATAATCAAAAGGTGGAGTTGTTGGAGTGGTTTCCGAGGTGGCACTAGTGGTAAAGAACCCACCTGCCAATGCAGGAGATGTAAGAAACAGGGGTTTGATCCCTAGGTTGGGAAAATCCCCTAGAGGAGGGAATGGCAACCCATTCCAGTATTCTTGCCTAGACAATTCCCATGGACAGAGGAGCCTGGCGGGCTACAGCCCATGGGGTCACAAAGAGCTGGACACTACTGAAGAGATTTAGCATGCACATATGCAGAGTTGTTAGACTGGATAAAAAGCAAGATCTACCTATATAGTGTCTACAAGAGATATCCCTTAGATTCTAAGACATAAATAGATTGAAAGTAAAGGATGAAAAATATATTTCTTCCAAACAGTAACTATAAGAGACCTGGAATAGCTATATTACCAGCATAAAAACTAAAACTTTAAAGACAAAAATATTACTAGAGATAAAAAAATTATAATGATAAGAAAATCAATATATCAGCAGTATATAACCAATTATAAATCTATATACATTTAATAACAGAGTCCTAAAATATGTGAATTAAAAATTAACAGAATAGAAAGGAACAATACACAATTCAACAATTACAGCTGAAGATTTCAAAACTTTTCTCTTAGTAAATGACAGAACTAAACAGAAAATGAGTAAGGATATAGATGACTTGAACATCATGATCACCCAACTTGACCTAACTGACATATATAGAATACTCCACTGAACAGATCAATGCACACTCTCTTTAAGCACACATGGCATATTCTTCAGAACAAATGATACACTAGACAAACACATCACTGGACAAACATATCACAAGAACAGAAAACTGCAGACCTCTCTCATGAATACAGGTGTAGATATTTATTACAAAATATTAGAAAACAGAAAACAGTAACATAGCCAACTATGACCAAGTGGGATTTATACCAGGAATGCAGAATTAATTTAACATATGAAAGTTAATATAATGCTCTATATAAATAAAGGACAAAAACATATGATCGTAACAATAGATCAGAGTTTCTCAACTTCAGCAGTATTGACATTTTAAGGCAACAAATCTTTGTTGTGAAGGGCTATCCTGTGTACTGTAGGATGTTTACAGCATCCTGGACCCACACCCACTAGACACCAATAGCACCATGGCCCCAGGGTGTGACCAATAAAACATGTCTCCAGACATTGACAAATATCCCCTGGGGGCAAAATCACCCCTGTTTGAGAACCACTGGAATAGATGCATAAAAAACATATGACAAAATCAGAAACACATTCATGTAAAAACTCAGCAAGCTAAGAAAAGAGAGGACCTTCTTTAAACTGATAAAGGGCTTTCAAGAAAAACCTACATCTAACAGCATGAATTGAAAGTAAAAGTCTCTCAGTCGTGTCTGACTCTTTGTGACCCCATGGACTCTATAGTCCATGGAATTCTCCAGGCCAGAATACTGGACTGGGTAGCCTTTCCCTTCTCCAGGGGATCTTCCCAACCCAGGGATCAAATCCAGGTCTCCCACATTGTAGGCGGATTCTTGACCAGCTGAGCCACAAGGGAAACTCAAGAATACTAGAGTGGGTAGCCTTTCCCTTTTCCAGTGGATCTTCCCAACCCGGGAATTGGACCTGGGTCTCCTGCATTGCAGGTGGACTCTTTACCAACTGAATGTCATCAGTCAGTTCAGTTCAGTTCAGTCGCTCAGTCGTGTCCAACTCTTTGCGACCCCATGAATCGCAGCATGCCAGGCCTCCCTGTCCATCACCAACTCCCGGAGTTTACTCAAACTCATGCCCATCGAGCCGGTGATGCCATCCAGCCATCTCATCCTCTGTTGTCCCCTTCTCCTCCTGCCCCCAATCCCTCCCAGCATCAGGGTCTTTTCCAGTGAGTCAACTCTTCGCATGAGGTGGTCAAAGTACTGGGAGTTTCAGCTTCAGCATCAGTCCTTCCAATGAACACCTAGGACTGATCTCCTTTAGGATGGACTGGTTGGATCTCCTTGCAGTCCAAGGGACTCTCAAGAGCCTTCTCCAATACCACAGTTCAAAAGCATCAAATTTTGGCGCTCAGCTTTCTTCACAATCCAACTCTCACATCCATACATGACCATTGGAAAAACCGCAGCCTTGACCAGACGGAGCTTTGTTGGCAAAGTAATGTCTCTGCTTTTTAATATGCTATCTAGGTTGGTCATAACTTTCCTTCCAAGGAGTAACTCAACGGTAAAAGATGAAACGCTTCTCTCAAAGGGTGAGAACAAGGCAAAATGTCTGCTCTCATACGCCTTTGTAACAATAAACTGGAAGTTCAAGTCCATGCAGAAAGCAAGAAAAAAGAAATTATAGTCATCTAGAATGGAGGAGAGGAAGAAAAACAACTTTAATCATAGAGGACATGACATTGTATATTGAAAATCTAAGTCACCTACCAAAAACTACTTGAACTAATAAGTGAGTTTAACAACAACAAAAATCAAATGTCCCATTCACAGCAGCACTAAAAAGAATAAATTACTTAGGAATAAACTCAACAAAGAAATTGCAAGGTCTGTGCACTTAAATCTGTAAAACATTGCTGAGAGAAAGCAACATCTAAATAAATGTAGAGATATGCTATAGTCATTAACTGAAAGACTCAATATTGTAAAGATAACCAATTCACCATAAATCTATTGATTCAATGCAATCACTATCAGATTCCAAGCAGATATTTTTGCATGAATTGATAAGCTGAGTCTAAATTTCTACAGAAATATAAAAGAACCAGGAAAGCCACTAAAGCTTTGGTGTGGGAAAGGTTGTCACTGAGCCACCAGGGAAGATCAGATTCACTCTATACCTTATTATTCTACACTTTAAGAAAAGATAAAGTGGGTTTTATCAAAGTTATAAACTTTCCATTTTAAAAAGACACCATTGGGAATTCCTGGTGGTCCAATGATCAGGACTCTATGCTCACACTGCTTAAGGACTAGGTTCAATCTCTGATCAGAAAATTAAGACCCCACAAGCTGCACAGCAGGGGAAAAAGAAAAGAAACCATTAAGAAAATGAAAAGATAAGCCGACTAGGAAAATATATTTGCAAATCATATACTTGATAATGCTCAGAATTAAAAATGCTTACAAATCAGTAAGAAGACCTACAATCTCTTATAATAACTATAAATGAAGTATAACTCCAAAGAAAGGCAATGCCAACAAATACTCAAATTACCGCACAATTGCACTCATCTCACATGCTAGCAAGGTAATGCTCAAAATTCTCCAAGCTAGGCTTCAACAATACATGAACCATGAACTTCCAGATGTTCAAGCTGGTTTTAGAAAAGGCAGAGGAACCAGAGATCAAATTGCCAGCATCTGCCGGATCATCGAAAAAGCAAGAGAGTTCCAGAAAAACATCTACTTCTGCTTTACTGACTATGCTGAAGACTTTGACTGTGTGGATCACAATAAACTGTGGAAAACTGTGAAAGAGATGGGAATACCAGATCACCTGACCTGCCTCTTGAGAAATCTGTATGCAGGTCAGGAAGCAACAGTTAGAACTGGACATGGAATAACAGACTGGTTCCAAATAGGAAAAGGAGTACGTCAAGGCTGTATATTGTCACCCTGCTTATTTAACTTATATGCAGAGTACAACATGAGAAAAGTGGGCTGGATGAAGCACAAGCTGGAATCAAGATTGCCAGGAGAAATATCAATAACCTCAGATATGCAGATGACACCACCCTTATGGCAGAAAGCGAAGAAGAACTAAAGAGCCTCTTGATGAAAGTGAAAGAGAAGAGTGAAAAAGCTGGCTTAAAGCTCAACATTCAAAAACTAAGATCCTGGCATCTGGTCCCATCACTTCATGGCTAATAGATGGGGAAACAATAGAAACAGTGGCTGACTTTATTTTTGGGGGCTCCAAAATCACTGCAGATGGTGACTGCAGCCATGAAATTAAGACACTTACTCCTTGGAAGAAAAGTTATGACCAACCTAGACAGCATGTTAAAAAGCAGAGACATTACTTTGCCAACAAAGGTCTGTCTAGTCAAAGCTATGGTTCTTCCCATAGTCATTTATGGATGTGAGAGTTGGACCATAAAGAAAGTTGAGCACAGAAGCATTGATGCTTTTGAACTGTGGTGTTGGAGAAGACTCTTGAGAGTCCCTTGGATTGCAAGGAGATCCAACCGATCCATCCTAAAGGAGATCAGTCCTGAGTGTTTGTTCATTGGAAGCTGAAACTCCAATACTTTTGGTCACCTGATGGGAAGAACTGACTCATCTGAAAAGACCCTGATGGTGGGAAAGATTGAAGGTGGGAGGAGAAGGGGACAACAGAGTATGAGATGGTTGGATGGCATCACCGACTCAATGGACATGAGTTTGGAAAAACTCTGGGTGTTGGTGATGGACAGGGAGGCCTGGCATGCTGCAGTCCATGGGGTTGCAGAGTTGGACACAACTGAGCGACTGAACTGAACCGAACCCTTAAAAATCATGAATCACTATATCGTACATCTGAAATTTATATAATATTGTAAGTCAACTATATCTCAATTAAAAAATTTTGCAAAATGGATTAAAGATCTAAATGTAAGACCAGAAACTATAAAACTCCTAGGGGAGAACATAGGCAAAACACTCTCCGACATAAATCACAGCAGGATCCTCTATGACCCACCTCCCAGAATATTGGAAATAAAAGCAAAAATAAACAAATGGGACCTAATGAAACTTGAAAGCTTTTGCACTACAAAGGAAACTATAAGCAAGGTGAAAAGACAGCCTTCAGAATGGGAGAAAATAATAGCAAACAAAGCAACAAAGGATTAATCTCAAAAATATACAAGTAACTCCTGCAGCTCAATTCCAGAAAAATAAATGACCCAATCAAAAAATGGGCCAAAGATCTAAACAGACATTTCTCCAAAGAAGACATACAGATGGCTAACAAACACAGGAAAAGATGCTCAACATCACCCATTATCAGAGAAATGCAAATCAAAACCTCAATGAGGTACCATTACACGCCAGTCAGGATGGCTGCTACCTAAAAGTCTATAAGCAATAAATGCTGGAGAGGGTGTGGAGAAAAGGGGAACCTCTTACACTGTTGGTGGGAATGCAAACTAGTACAGCCACTATGGAGAACAGTGTGGAGATTCCTTAAAAAACTGGAAACAGAACTGCCATATGACCCAGCAATCCCACTCCTGGGCATACAGACTGAGGAAACCAGATCTGAAAGAGATACATATACCCCAATGTTCATCGCAGCACTGTTTATAATAGCCAGGACATGGAAGCAACCTAGATCCCCATCAGCAGACGACTGGATAAGGAACCTATGGTACATATACACAATGGAATATTACTTAGCCATTAAAAAGAATTCATTTGAATCAGTTCTAATGAGATGGATGAAACTGGAGCCCATTATACAGAGTGAAGTAAGCCAGAAAGATAAAGACCAATACAGTATACTAATGCATATATATGGAATTTAAAAAGATGGTAACGATAACCCTATATGCAAAACAGAAAAAGAGACACAGATGTACAGAACAGACTTTTGGACTCTGTGGGAGAAGGTGAGGGTGGGATGTTCTGAGAAAATAGCATTGAAACAAGTATACTATCAAGGGTGAAACAGATCACCAGCCCAGGCTGGATGCATGAGACAAGTGCTCAGGGCTGGTGCACTGGGAAGACCCAGAGGGATGGAATGGGGAGGGAGGCAGGAAGGGGGATCGGGATGGGGAACACATTTAAATCCATGGCTGATTCATGTCAATGTATGGCAAAAACCACTACAATATTGTAAAGTAATTAGCCTCCAACTAAAAAAAATAAATGAAAAAAAAAAATTTGCAGGGTGTGGGGGAAAAGACCTATAACACAATTTGTAAAAATGAAAAAAGAATTTAAACAGACATTTCACCTAAGAAGATACAAATGGCTCATAATCACAAGAAATAGGAACATCATTGACTATCAAGGAAATACAATCAAAACCACATTAAGGAAGTACAAATTAAAACTATAATGAAATATTACACACCTAGTAAACAGGTGTGTATTATCTATAAAATATAGGTTAAAAATAGCTATACTTATAAAATTAGCTATAATGAAAATGATACCATAACAAGTATCAGCAAGGATAAGAAGCATTTGAAACCAGTACTTTATTGCTGGTGGGATTATAAAATGGTCAGCCACTTTGGAAAACAGTTTGGCACAGTAATTTCTTTGAAAGTTAAACAATTCTTCTCCTAGTAATGTCCCCAAGAGAAACAAAAACATATGTCTACACAAAGACTTATAGGCAAATGTTCATAATTAATAATTATTCATAATAGCCACAACTGGAACTAATTCAAATGAATCCAAATGAACCTGGTAAATGGAAGATGAAATGTGATATAACCTGTGATACTGTAATATAATAAGAAATAAATATTTTGGTCTTCATCCCTAATTCTGGCTAGTGCTCCTAAAACCTTCATAATTCCCTAAGCAATGAAGATGCTAGGAGCATCTCATTGTTCCAATATTTGGTATTTGACTCCAGTTCCTAATAGAGATTGTGCCCTGAAATTTCCTGGGTGATAGGAACATCTTTAGTTCTAATGAACAATTTGGTGGACTCCTGGAGAGCCTCAGGACGGGGGCTTTAAAATCACCAAAAAGATCAACCCATAATTAGAGGCTTGGAATGTTCAGCCTCACTCCCATCTGTTGGGTAAGGGAAAGGGGAGGAATTAGAGGTAAGGGTTAATACTTGAACACATTTATGTGATAAAACCTTAAAAAAAAATTCTATAAAGTATGGGGTTCAGAAAGCTTTCAGGTTAGTGAATACACCGGTGTGCTGGAAGAGTAGTACACCTCAACTTCATGGAGATGGAAGCTCCTGCACTGGTGACCCTTCCAGATCTTACCCTATACATCCCTTCACCTGGCTGTTCATCTGTATTCTTTATAACATCCTCTACTGTGTATATAAACCAATAAATGTAGGTAAGTGGTTTCCCTTACTTCTGTGAGCATTCTAGCAAGTTATTGAACCTGAGAAGGAGGGTTGTAGAAACCACCCATTTGTAGTCAAGATGGACTGAGGGTGGATAACTTGGGAACCTGCTCCTCGTGGACTGTGTCTGAAGCAGGAGCAGTCTTGGGGGATGGAGCCCCTAACCTGTGGGATCTAACACTAACTCCAAGAAGGTAGTGTCAGGATTGAACTGGACTGTAGGGACACTGCTGGTATCAGAGAATTGGTCAATGTGGGAGAAACATCCACACTTCTGGTCACACAAGTATTATGAGTAGCAGAGTGTAAAAGAAACACTCTGTGACTTTTTATAACCTTAAGGCTACTCAGCAGTAAAAGGCGGCAAGCTACTGATACATTCAAAAACACTAATGAACCTCAAAAACAGCATTAAGAAGCCAGACACAAAACCATACTGGATTAATCTGTTTATTAGAAATCTCTAGAAAAGGCAAAACTGAAGACAGAGAAAGTAGGTATGTTCGCCTGGGACTGAAAGAAGGGACTGATTGTAGACAGGTAACTAGGTATACCTTTAGGGGAAAGGAAGGTGTTTTAAAATAGGATTGTGGTGATGGTTGCACAACTGTATACATTTACTAAAAACAGGGAATTCCCTAGCAATCCAGTGGTTAGGACTCTGCACTTTCACTGCTGAGGACCTGGGTTCAATCAATCCCTGGTCAGGGAACTAAGATCCTGCAAGCTGCACAGCATGGCCAAAATTAAAATTAAAAAAATTTTACTAAAAGTAATAAAACTGTACATTTATAATAGATTAGTTTTATAGTATTTAAATTACACCTCAATAAAACTGCCTTGAAAGGGTCTAGATGTTACAGCACTGTCAAACCACTATAAAAGAGTTTCTAAACACTCTCCATTTTAAAGTATTTCTTTAATTCACAGACCACAGTTTGAGAAGCACTGATCTTATTGACTTCTGCTAGGGGTTGGGCTAAAAGGCTTGGAGCAATCAATAGTTGTAATTAAAATGCACCTTAACTTAAGCCATACAAGTTTAACTCCACTAAATATTTCATTAAGAAATTCACAAATGTTACTGATACAGGAAAATATGGAACCATGGTCTACTGTGGAATAAAAACATAACTCATTACAAAATGACACTTAATAAATGAGTTGTCTCTAGAGAACAAAAACTACCATAGTATCTATCTTTTTAATTTATTATAACTAAATTGATAAAGTCAGTATAATTATTAGACTACTAAAATTAAAAGACGCTTGCTCCTGGGAAGAAAAGTTATGACCAACCTAGACAGCACATTAAAAAGCAGAGACATTACTTTGTCAACAAAGGTCCGTCTAGTCATAGCTATGGTTTTTCCAGCAGTCATATATGGATGTGAGAGTTGGACTATAAAGAAAGCTGAGCACAGAAGAATTGGTGTTTTTGAACTGTGGTATTGGAGAAGACTCTTGAGAGTCCCTTGGACAGCAAGGAGATCCAACCAGTTCATCCTAGAGGAAATCAGTCCTGAATATTCACTGGAAGGACTGATGCTGAAGCTGAAACTCCCAATACTTTGGCCACCTGATGCAAAGCACTGACTCATTTGAAAAGACCCTGATGCTGGGAAAGACTGAAGACAGGAGGAGAAGGGGACGACAGAGGATGAGATGGTTGGATGGCATCACTGACTCGATGGACATGAGTTTGAGTAAACTCCGGGAGTTGGTGATGGACAGGGAGGCCTGGTGTGCTGCAGTGCATGGGGTCACAAAGAACTGGATATACTAGAGCGACACTGAGCTGAAATGAACTGAAAACCCAAAACAATGTAATTTTAAATATATAAATGAATTAAATGAGATAGAATTTTATATGTATTTTGTATTTTTTTGGTTCAAATATCTGAACATATATATATATAGTTATATATATATATATAAAACCAATATATATATATAGGTTATATATATTTGTTTCAGAGAAAGCCAAAATGACATAAAAGCTTTCTTTTGTTTCAACTAAGTGAATATGCAGGCTATGTTTAGTCGAAATTTGTTAGCACTTAATGCCTATGATGTGATCTAAAATCTACATTTATTGTATAGTAACTGGACACCAATTATAGAAAGCAATGATACTTTTTTATAGCTCTGGGACAACATAGAGATGAAATAAACAAAGACTCTAGATTTTAAAAGGCCAAAGCAATCTGCTAAAGTTTACTTTTTTGGGGAAAAATTAAATGCTAAATTTTTTATATGAAATTTTTAAAACTTTTCAGTCGATAAATCTCACTCCCTTGAAGAGTTCAGCTTCTTTAGTAATCTAACCATTCTTTAGAGCTCAGATATTCTTTACACTGGTTTGCTATACAATGAAACTAAAGCTTTCAAAACCACACGCAGCTCTGGTATATTGTTTTCTTATAGTGAGGTTTTTGATTTGCCAAGTCAAAATTAAGAAGTTTGAAAGCATTTCCTTCAATTTAAATGTCCATCAACAGACGAACTGATAAAGAAGATGTGATACACACACACCCACCACCACTGGACTACCACTCAGACATAAAAAAGAAAGAAATTTGCAGCAGCAAGTATAGATTTGGACCTAGAGATTATCATATTAAGTAAAAAGAGAAAAACAAATATCATATGATACCACTTATATGTGGAATCTAAAAAAAAAATGATACAAATGAACTTATTTATAAAACAGAAACAGACTCACATACCTAACAAACAAAACTTACGGTTACCAAAGGGGACAATGGTGGGGAGGGACAAATTAGGAGTTTGGGTTTAACATATACCCACTAGTATATCTAAAACAGGTAAACAACAAGGCCTAATTATAGCGCAGGGAACTATATTCAATATCTTATAATAACTTATAATGGAAAAGAACAGTGCATATGTGTATACATACATATCTGAATCACTTTGCTGAATACCTGAAACTAATGTAACACTGTACACTAACTATGCTTCAATTAAAAAAAAAAATTAAGCATTCCCTTCAAATTTAACATATGAGACCTGGATCCATAGCTTTGTTTTGAATTAAAGAACATCAAGTTTAAATTGAAAATTAAACTAAATGAGGGGAAAAAAAATCTAGGATAGCTATGGTCATTCTTTTAACAAATATATTCCAGTTATATGTGACAGTTTTAAGTGCTATTTGTCCCTTTACATTTTCACAGGTCTTCTTGGAAAGCTGAAAAAGTGTAGTCTCTGTTGGCCTTTCCTCTGTATAATTATTTTTGCTATTTCTTGACTCTTTGCAACTTATACTTTACACAAAAAGCTAGAGTTACAATCCCAGGAGGAAAGCTAAAGATCAGTGACTAGAAGCATTTACTGGTTTCATTTCCTGTCTCCAAAGAAACATCAACTCACATGATATAGAATATCCTGCAGTAAGTTATAACCTACCTCTATAACATATGTTCACCCTCCAAAAAGTGCACTTTCAATATGCATTTGGATTTCCTGAAATTATATTACGATTTAATAAGTTTATAAGAGTAGAAAAGCAATTGCTATATGAATTCCCAAACTAGTAACACAAAAAGCTATAATCTAATATCCAGCTAGTTAAAGGGACAATAGATAATATTGTGAATGTTCCATTGTCTTCTAAAATTAACTGCGGTCATGACTAAAAGATAAGTTATAACTATCAGTAGTACTACACTAGGTGAACAAAAGTATAACACCACTCAAAACACATTAAGAGAATGTTTTTTAAAACTATGTACAGATAGAA
Source organism: Dama dama (assembly GCF_033118175.1). NCBI lineage: Eukaryota > Metazoa > Chordata > Mammalia > Artiodactyla > Cervidae > Dama > Dama dama. Next base: position 46,680,786 of record NC_083683.1, read on the forward strand.
ATGGTGATCATGACTCTACAACTATGCTTTTAACAATTCATGCCCAGGTGGAATCTTACCCTTCTGGTTTTGTTTCCTAGACATTTCAGGTTTCTTTAATCTCAAAAAATGCAGAAGAGAAGTATTATTTTGCCTTGTCTTGGTTCTGACTGTAGCTATCTTTGATTTAAAAGGAGGCGACCGAAGGCTGTAGTTGGAGGTGATAAATATAAAATCCTGGTTATTTGAAATCCTGTTCACTAGCCGTCAATCTCCTTTTCTTCTCTCATATCAAATTTGTGTCAAGAAATATCATTGCAGACATTCATGTCTCTTTTTCCAGGGAGATTCTAGGGGGAAAACAAACATACACACATATTCACTATGACAGTAACAGCTGTACAAAATTTTTAACAAGATATCCACATGCTTTATTTTATATTTTTTCTAAATGAAACTAGTTATTAAAAGAAAACTATTCTAGGATTTCCCTGTTGGTACAGTGGGTAACAGTCTGCCTGCCAAAGCAGGTACATGGGTTCAATCCCTGGTCCAGGAAGATTCTATGTGCCGCAGAGCGACTAAAGCCCATGAGCTACAACTACTGAGCCCGCATGCCGCAACTACTGAAGCCCGTGCTCCTAGAGCCTGTGCTCCGCAACAAGAGAAGCCACCACAATAAGAAGCCCGTGCACCTCAACAAAGAACAACCCCCGCTCTCCACAACTAGAGAAAGCCTGCATGTAGCAAGAAGACCCAGAGCAACCAAAAATAAACAAACTAAGAGAGAGAAAAAACAGGGTATTCACTTGTTTCAAAAAAAAAAAAACTACTCTAGAAAGAATACAGTTGTAAGAAGCAATATTTTAATTAATACAACATTGTAAATCCACTATAATTTGATTTTTAAAAGTTTCTCAAAAAAGAAATCACTGTAAACCTTCTTTAAAAAAAGCAATAATTTGCTCCTTAAGAAATTTTAATCTTATAATCAAACTATCTTCTCAGTTCAGAAAGCATGTTTTCTTATTCTTCTTGTGTCTATCTCAAAAACCTTATCTCCATCTCTACTTCACAAACTGAAACAGTTACTTCTTATCACTCCCTAAGATCTCTCTTACCACCTGCTCTTCTTATATAAATCAAGGGTCTTTTCTCTACCTCTATAATTTCCTTTATCTAACCCCTCCTCAGGTTTCCCAGCTCAAATATAGTAGCAAGACATTTGGGGGGAGGGTGAGAGGGAAAAGGAGAGAAAAAAGGGAATTTAATTTAATAAGGAAAACTGAAACATCAGAATTTGGATTAGTCAATACTACAGAAAGCTTTTTATAAATTGCAAAGATACAAATGCCTTTTTCCTCCCTTATTACTAAACATTTAATAAATACATGTCCAAAATTTCTGGGTAAAGAAAGCATGAGGAGGATCATAGTACTCTTGTACCTAGAAACCTGATAGAAAAAAAAAAAAAAAAAAAAAACTTTACAAAATGTAACCCAAGAAGGAAATAAGAGTAAACTTATATGAAATATTTTTTCAGTGTGGAGGAGAATAAAAGGGATAAGTCATGAGTAAGATAAAAAAAAAAAATCCATCAAGAGTGAAAGCCTGTTCTGTGTCGCTCTGCTGTGCACCTGAGACTATCACAACATTGCTAACAGGCTGCACTCCAATATAAAAAGAAGTTTAAAAAAAGGATACATGTAAAAGAAAGACTTCAGAGTAACAACAGCCTCTTAGGGAATTCCCTGACAGTCCAGTGGTTAGCACTCTGAGCTTTCATTGCCACATGCCCGGGTTCAATCCTTGATTGGGCAACTGAGATCCGGCAATGTGCAATCAATAAAAATGACACAGCAACTATCAAATCTCCAGTAACAAAAGAGAAAGACAATGAGAGAAAATAAACTACCATGTAGCAGATAGCAGATGAAGAACTAAACCTGGAAAATAATATAACCCCCAAAATCAAAGATTTTTCATTGAATACTTATTTGAATACTTTAAATAAGAATTTAGATTAAATAAAATAAGAGCTAGGAAATGAATAAAAGAATGAATAAGGATAAATAGAATGAAAAGAAAGATGACTGCAAAGCTAAGAAAATCTGAAAAAACAAAATACCACAATTACAGATTCAATAAGGCAACAGAAACAGAACAGATTCAAATGAAAATAGAATGAATGGGATGGAGAAAGGCTTTCAGAATAATAATAATAATAACATAAAAGAAGTTAAAGCAATTAGAAGATAATACTAGAAGATAAAAATGATCCAATCTAAGGATAATTAGAATCAATATAATAGACTCCAAAAACAGAGGACTCAATAAAGGGAACAGAAAAAACATTCACAGATGAAATACAGGAAAATTCCTTTGGAATAAGGGATCAGTATCGTTCTCTCCCCACTACCTTCTACATACACCAGAACTGGCACACTTCTTGCCATCTCTACTTGCAACCACCTCTGTCCAAGACACAATCATTTCTCACCTGCTTTGCTATAATCAAGACTATAACAGTCTCCTAACTGGCATCCTGAGTCTGCTATTCTGCCACTCTAGCTTCTGTTTCACATAGCTGTTTTAAAATTATAAGACATCATGTCCCAACTATGCTGTTCAAAGCCCTCCAGCAGCTCCTCATTTCATTCAAAGTAAAAGCCAGAGCCCTCAGAGTGGCCTAAAAGGTCTTATCTGCTCTAACACCCTGTCCGCATGCACCCTTTCTTTCTCTGACCTCACATCCTGCTACTCTTCCTCTTAGGTATTCTATACCAGCCACATTGGTCTCTTTATTGTCCATTTTATAACTTAGATATGTTCTCACCTTAAGGCCCTTAAAAGGGTATTGCCTCTGCCAGCAATGTTCTTCCCCTGGATAGCTACATGGAATACTTCCTCACTTCCTTTAGGCTTTTTCTCACATGTTACTTTCTCTGCAGTTATTCATAAGAAACTGCTGAACTTGGGGTGAGCACAGAGGGAGTCTGTGGCATTACTGTCTAAAGCTACTCCCATCCCCAGAGGTCAGTGGGGAAGTTGGGTCTACCAAGGTGGTAAAAACCAGCAGTTTCACTGACAAAGAAGGCTGACTTTACTTAAAGCAAAGCACAGAAAAAGCCCATGCCTATCCTATCCACATTGTCAGTAAGAGTTTGCATTCTTGGGGACAAACAGAAAAGCAAGACCAAAGGTTCCAATAGCCTGCGGTTGCTGTCATAGTTAGTGCAAACAATGGACCAGCAAACTAGTCAGAAATTAAAAAAGGAAATCTGGAGAAGAAACTATAAGGGACCTTGATAAATGTCTACACATTCACACTGGAGAGGGTCCACCAGGAGCCTGCGTACACAGGCAAAAAAGACACAAAAGTGCCCGATGGAAGGTAAAAATTAGGGCAGACTTTGAAATGGTCTGAACTTTTAAGGAGCTTCCTCAAACAGATAAAGATCAGCAGAGAGTAGAAGTCTTACTAGGCATTTAGCACAACACCTAGCACAGTATCTAGCACAATCTTTGACCAATCATTGACTGACCACTAAGCAATGCAGATGCAGGTGTCACTCCAGAAAGCCAAACATAAAAATTAAAACAGAAATTAAAATAACAAAAAACTGAGCATATATCAGCAGTCACACACCACAGAGAAAAATTCCAGATTTAGCTCAGGAGAGTTACTTTAAAAATGACAATAATAACAAAGCAACAACAACCCTTAAAAGGGAAAAAAATCAGAATCCAACACTGCTACAATATATTATGTAAAATGTCCACAGCTTCATCAAAAATTTGTAAGATGTAAAAATGCAAGAAAGTGTGACCAAAACTGAGAAGGGAAAAAAGACCCCATGTGATTGAAAACATCGCTGAGTAGGCCCAATGCCTGCCTTAGCAAACACAGACTTCAAAGTGCTTTAAAAGACTAAGGAAAATAAATAAATAAATAAATAAAAAATTTTAAAAAAGACTAAGGAAAATTATAAGAACAATGCCTTAAACAAATAGAAAATCTCAACAACAAAAAATAATCTTTTTTATTAAAAAAAAGACCAAACAAAACCCCAGAGTTGAACACTAAAGCAGAATAAAAAATAAACCTGAAGAAAGAGTAACAGAAATTATCTAATCTGAAGAGAAAAAAGAATAAAGAAAGACAAACATAGCCTTAAAGACCTGTGGAACAATGTCAAATGTACCAACATACATGAATTAGGAGTTCCAGAAGTGGAAAGGTTATAGAAACAGTGACCAAAAACTATACAAACTGACTTTTACAACTAACTTACACTTTTAAGAAGCTAAATGAACCATGACAACAGAAACACAGAAAACTATACCTAGACATATAGTAAAACTGATGAAAGCCAAAAACAGAAAATCTTGGGAGTATAATATTACAGGGACACAAAGATACAACTAGTGGCTAACTTCTCATCAGAAACAAGGGAGACCAGAAGGCAATGAAATAACATATTCAAAATGCTGAAAGAAAGTACTGTCAAGTAAGAATTCTGTACCCACAGATGGCTAATGAACACATGAAAAGATGCTCAACACTGCTTATTATTAGAGAAATGAAAATCAAAACTACAATGAGGTATCACCTAACACTGGTCAGAATGGCCATCATCAAAAAATCCACAAACAAGAAAGCTGGAGAGGGTAAGGAGAAAAGGGAACCCTCTTGCACTGTTGGTGGGAATACAAATTGATAACAGCCACTATGGAGAACAGTGTGAAGATCCCTTAAAAAACTAGGAATAAAACTACCATATGACCCAACAATCCCACTACTGGACATATACTCTGAGGAAACCATAACTGACAAAGACATGCACCCCACTGTGCATTGCAGCACTATTTACAATAGTTAGGACATGAAAGCAACCTAGATGTCCACTGACAGATGAATGGATAAAGAAGTTGTGGTACACATATCCAATGGAATATTACTCAGCCATAAAAAGGAACAAATCTGACTCCGTTCTAATAAGGTGGATGAACCTAGAACCTATTATACACAGTGAAGTGAGTCACAAAGAGAAAGATAAATATTGTATTCTAACGCATATATATGGAATCTAGAAGGATGGTACTGATGAACCTATTTTCAGGGCAGCAGTGAAGACAAACACGGAGAAAAGACTTGTTGACACAGAGCGGGAAGGGCAGGGTGGGACAAATGGAGAGAACAGCACTGAAACATATACACTGCCATATGTAATTTAGATAGCTAATGAAATTTACTGTATGATACAGGGAGCTCAAATCAGTGCCCTGTGATAATCTAGAAGGGCAAGATGGGGAGGAAGGTGGGAGGGAGGTTCAGGAGGGAGAGGATATACTTATACCTATGGCTGATTCATGTTCATATATTGCAGAAGCCAACACAATACTGGAAAGTAATCACCCTCCAATTAAAAATAAAATTTAAAAAAAAAGAATATTGTATCCAGATAGCTAAATTGTCTTTCAAAAATGAAGATGGGGGTTCCCTGGTGGCTTAGTAGTAAAGAATATGCCTGCCAGTGCAGGAGACACGGGTTCAATCCCTAATCTGGGAAGATTCTACATGCCGCAGAGTAACTAAACCCATGTGCCACAACTATTGAGCCTGTGCTCTAGAGCCCAGGAACCGCAACTCCTGAGCGCACTGGCTGCAGCTACAGCAGGCAGCATGTCCTAGAGCTCATGCTCCACAACAAGAGAAGTCACACAATGAGAAGCCTGTGCACCACAACTAGAGAGTGGCCCTGCTTGCCTAGCTAGAGGAAAGCCTGTGCAGCAAGGAAAACTCAGCACAGCCAAACATAAAAATAAAACTATTTTATAAAATGAACATGAAATAGAGACATCCCCAATAATGAATCCATTGACACCAGATGGTAACTTGAATCTACACAAAGAAATGAAAAGTACTGGGAAAAGGAAATATATGGGTAAACATAAAAGAATGCATTCCAAAAATTTTATTCTCTTGGGACTTCCCTGGTGGTCCAGTAGTTAGGACCCTGCACTTCCAATGTAGGGGATGTGAATTTGACCCCTGTTTGGGAAACTAAGATTCCACATGTTACATATATATATGTATATATTCTCTAAAATTATTTAAAAGATTGTATAAAGCAGCAATAACAACACTATTGTTATATTTATAACAAATATATATGACAATTACTGTACAAAGGAGGGAGTAGGAAATGCTATCTTACAGAATTAAACTAGCATTAATCTAAAGTAGACTGTGATAAATTAAAATGCACTTTAGAATGTCTAGAGCAAGCACTAAGAAAATAACTCACCACCTGGAAGCCTTTGTATTTTAAATTATTTGCTTCTTTCAAACTGACCACATTAGCTATTTCCACCTTGCTTAGTATATGACCAACTCTCTTCACTAAACAAAATATACAACATCAGGTATTTCTCACTGAAAAACAGTGTTGAGTTTCTACTGAGGTTTTCTCCAGTTGTTGTGATAGGGGTAACTATTCTTTTTATTTTATGGAGAAGAAATACAAACCCATAAAGGTTATAATATCCAGAATGGTGCTTCAAAAGTTTGGAGATACAAAGGGAAGCTGATTTAAAATTTTAAAAAGTAAAAGAAAATAACTCAAAGACAGCAAAAACAAAAGACAACAGCAAAACAAAATAATTAAAATCATACACTTAAAAAAAATCTATGAGCTTTTTAAAATCTAAAAGATGATACTATGATTAAAAAGAATGCATTTGAATCAGTTCTAATGAGGTGGATGAAACTGGAGCCTATTATACAGAGTGAAATAAGTCAGAAAGAAAACAACCAATACAGTATATTAACGCATATATATGAAATTTAGAAAGATCGTAATGATGACCCTATTTGTGAGACAGCAAAAGAGACGCAGATGTAAAGAACAGACTTTTGGACTCTGTGGGAGCAGGCAAGGGTGGGATGATTTGAGAGAATAGCACTGAAACATGTGTATTACCATATGTGAAACAGTTTGCCAGTCCAGGTTCGATGCTTGAGACAGGGCACTCAGGGCCAGTGCAAAGGGACGACCCTGAGGGCTGGGATGGGGAGGGAGCTGAGAGAGGGGTTCAGGATGGGGGACACAGGTACACCTGTGGCTGATTCATATCAAGGTGTGGCAAAAACCACTACAATATTATAAAGCAATTAGCCTCCAATTAAAATAAACAAATTAATTTTTTAAAAAAAGATGATGCTGTGAAAGTGCTGCACTCAATATGCCAGCAAACTTGGAAAACTCAGAATGGCCACAGGACTGGAAAAGGTCAGTTTTCATTCCAATCCCAAAAAAAGGCAATGCCAAAGAATGCTCAAACTACCGCACAATTGCACTCATCTCACACACTAGCAAAGTAATGCTCAAAATTCTCCAAGCCAGGCTTCAACAATACGTGAACCATGAACTTCCAGATGTTCAAGGTGGATTTAGAAAAGGCAGAGGAACCAGAGATCAAACTACCAACATCTGTTGGATCATCAAAAAAGCCAAGAGAGTTCCAGAAAAACATCTACTGCTTTATTGATTACGCCAAAGCCTTTGACTGTGTGAATCACAACAAACTAGGAAATTCTTACAGAGATGGGAATACCAGACCACCTGACCTGCCTCCTGAGAAATCTGTATGCAGGCCAAGAAGCAACAGTTAGAACTGGACATGGAATAACAGACTGGTTCCAAATTGGGAAAGGAGTACATCAAGGCTGTATATTGTCACCCTGCTTTATTTAACTTCTATGCAGAATACATCATGAGAAATGCTGGGCTGGATGAAGCACAAGCTAAAATCAAGACTGCTGGGAGAAGTATCAATAACCTCAGATATACAGATGACACCACCCTTAATGGCAGAAAGCAAAGAAGAACTATAAGAGCCTCTTGATGAAAGTGAAAGAGGAGATGAAAAAGTTGGCTTTAAACTCAACATTCAGAAAACTAAGATCATGACATCTGGTCCCATCACTTCATGACAAACAGATGGGGAAAAAGTGGAAACAGTGACAGAACTTTATTTTGGGGGGCTCCAAAATCACTGCAGATGGTGACTACAGCCATGAAATTAAAAGATGCTTGCTCCTTGGAAGAAAAGTTACGACCAACCTAGACAGCATGTTAAAAAGCAGAGACATTATTTTGCCAACAAAGGTCCGTCTAGTCAAAGCTATGGTTTTTCCAGTAGTCATGTATGGATGTGAGAGTTGGACCATAAAGAAAGCTGAGCACAGAAGCACTGATGCTTCTGAACTGTGGTGTTGGAGAAGACTCCTGAGGGTCCCTTGGACTGCAAGGAGATCCAACCAGTCTATCCTAAAGGAAATCAGTTCTGAATATTCATTGGAAGGACTGATGCTGAAGCTGAAACTCCAATACTTTGGCCACCTGATGCAGAGCCAACTCATTGGGAAAGACCCTGATGCTGAGAAAGATTGAAGGCAGGAGGAGAAGGGGTCAACAAAGGATGAGATGGTTGGATAGAACCACCGACTCAATGGACATGAGTTTGAGTAAACTCCAGGAGTTGGTGATGGACAGGGAGGTCTGGCGTGCTGCAGTCCATGGGGTTGTAAAGAGTCAGATACAACTGAGCAACTGAACCGAACTAAACACAAAAATAAGGTGATAAAGGAGGAACAATTGAACCAAAAGATATAATACAAAAAACAAGTATCAAAATGGCAGAGATAAACCTAGCTATATAAAAATTATACTAAATATGAATGGATTATGAAGGCAGAGGAACCAGAGATCAAATTGTCAACATCCACTGGTTCATAGATAAAGCAACAGAATTCCAGAAAAAGATCTACTACTGCTTCACTGACTATGTTAAAGCTTTCAATTGTGTGGATAACAACAAACTATGGAAAATTCTTCAAGAGATGGGAATACTGGACCATGTTACCTGCCTCCTGAGAAATCTGTATGCAGGTCAAAAACAACAGTTAGAACCAGACATGGAACAACAGAATGGTTCAAAATTGGGAAAGAGTACACCAAGGATGTATATTGTCACTGTACTTATTTAACTTCTACGCAGAGTATATCATGTGAAATGGCGAGCTGAATGAAGCACAAGCTGGAATCAAGACTGCTGGAAAAAATAGCAATAACCTCAGATATGCAGATGACACCACCCTATGGCAGAAAGTGAAGAACTAAAGAGCTTCTTGATGAAAGTGAAAGAGGAGAGTGAATAAGTTGAAAACTCAATTTTCAAAAAAATAAGATCATAGCACCTGGTCCCATCACTTCATAGCAAATAGATGGGGCAACAATGGAAACAATGAGAGACTTTATTTTCATCAACTCCAAAATCCCTGTGGATGGTGACTGCAGCCATGAAATTAAAAGATGCTTGCTCCCTGGAAGAAAAGCTATGACTAACCTAGACAGCTTATTAAAAAGCAGAGACATTACTTTACTGACAAAGGCCGGTCTAGTCAAAGCTGTTGTTTTCCCAGTAGTCATGTAGGGATGTGAGAGTTGGACCATAAAGAAGGCTGAGCACCAAAGAATTGATGCTTTTGAATTGTGGAGTTGCAGAAGATTCTTGAGAGTTCCTTGGACTGCAACAAGATCAAACCAGTCCATCCTAAAAGAAATCAGTTCTGAATATTCACTGGAAGGACTGACGCTCAAGTTCCAATACTTTGGCCACCTGATGCAAAGCCGACTCATTGGGAAAGACCCTGATGCTGGGAACGATTGAAAGCCAGAGGAGAAGGGGACGACAGAGGATGAGATGGTTAAATGGCATCACCAACTCAATAGACATGAGTTTCCTCAAACTCTGGGAGATGGTGAAGGACAGGGCTCCTAACTTATACCACATACAAAAACCAACTCAAAATGGATTAAAGACCTAAACATAAGATCTAAAACTCCTGGAAGAAAACAGAGGAAAAGCTTCATGACACAGAAGTTGGCAGTGATTTCTTGAATATGACACCAAAAGCAGCCAAAAAAAGCAAAAATTGACAAAGGACCATATGAAAATTAAAAACTTCTGTACATCAAAAATAATCAATGGAGTGAAAATATTAGCAAATCATATATCTGATAAGGGGTTAATAATCAAAATATATAAAGAACCCCTACAACTTAACAACAGAAAAATAAATGAACCAACCTAAAAATGGACAAACAACTTGAATAGACATTTCTCCAAAGAAGATAAGCAAACAGTCAACAAAGACATGAAAAGATGCTTGACATCACTCATAGCTAGAGAAACACAAATCAAAATCACAGTGAGATATCACTTCATATCGATTAGGATCGCTGAGAACAAAAACAACCACAGCAACAAAACAAAACACACACAGACACAAAACCAGAAAATAAGTGTTGTTGAAGATGTGGAAAAATTGCAATGCTTGTGCACTGTTGGTTGGAATATAAAATGGTGTAGCCACTGTGGAAAATAATATGAAGGTTTCCCAAAATTTAAAAATAGAACTACTATATGATCTAGCAATACATACCTCTAACAATACCCACCTCTGGGTATATATCCAAAAGAAATTAAAGCAGGATATCGAAGAAGTATTTGCACATCCATTTTCACTGTAGCATTATTTATAATAGACAAGAGATGGAAACAACCCAAATGTCTATCGACAGATGACTGGGTAAACAAGATGTAGCATACATATACAATGGAATATTATTTGGCTTTTAAAAAGAAGGAAATCTTAATACATGCCACAAAATAAATGAACCCTAAGGATATTATGCCAAATGAAGTATCAGTCTTAAAAAAGAAAAATATCGTATAATTCCACTTACATAGGGTATCTAAAGTACTGAAATTCACACAAACAGAAAGGAGAATGGTGGTCAGCCAGAGACTAGAGGGAGATGGAAATGGAATATTGTGATTTTATAGGTACAGGCTGAACTTGGAGAGATTGCAGGTTGAGTTCCAGATCACTGCAACAAGGTGAACATCACAATAAAGTAAGTCACAGAAATGTTTTGGTTTCCCAGTGCATATAGAGTTATGTTTACACTACACTGTAGTCTATTTAGTGCACAATAGCATTATATCTAAAAAAAAAGTATGTACTTTAGTTTAAAAATACATTATTGCTAAAAGAAAGCTAACCATCATCTGACAATGCAGGGTTGCCACAAACCTTCAGTATGCTTAAAAATAAAAGCAATATCTGTGAAATACAATAAAGTGAAACACAATAAAGCAAAGTCTGCCTATAATTTCAACGCTTGTGTCTCAGGGAATAGGGAAGCCTGAGGAGAGGGAGAGAGGTAGGGGAAAGGTCATTTGGTGGGTCAGTCAGAATCGATTAAATTTTCCTCTCATTTGGGCATGGTTTGTGGCACTCTAAAACAATTACAGTAGTAACATCAAAAACTGCTGATCACAGATCACCATAACAAATATAGCAATAATAAAAACATTTGAAATATTGGGAGAATTACCAAAATGTGACAGAGATGCACAAACTGAGCAATGCTGGTGGGAAAACGGCACTGATAGATTTGCTTAATGTCCATCAGTGGGACATTAGTTTGATAAATTATGGTTTATTCACATGAGATACTATGCAAATATTCTTGAGGAAAGAGAACATCCGTTTATGTATTGATATAGATATATTGTTAAGTAAATATGACGGGGAGAAGAATAATGTATACTATCATATATACATAAATATTGTGTATCTGAAAGGATAAACAAGAAACTAGCCAACAGAGATGATCCGTTGAAGAAAAATAGGAAACTAGGTTAAGAAAGACTTTTCAATCACCCTTTTTATATGTTTCAATCAACCTTTTATATATTTCTTGCACTGAAACATATAAGCATCTTATCTCTTCAAAACAATTGTAATACTTTTTTTGTGAGAACATTTTTCCTGACTGAAAGAGTTTTGGTTATGAGAAAACAATCAAGAGTTCTTATTCCACAATATATCATCAGTTTGCCAATAAATATTCTCATTAGCCTTATAAAGGAATAAGAAAAAGCAGAAAGACCCAAAGTAATGCATTGATATACTCTAAAAAATAATTAGCAACAAAGGAGATGATGTCCTTAGGTCAAAAGCTGACATTTCCATAATTCTGTTTTCTCAACAAATGTCTTTATTCATTGGCACTAACTTTCCAATCCATGTATCATTCTAACCCCCAAACTCCCATAATTATAAAGCTGATCACCACAAATTTTATTCTGGAAAATGGAATTTTCATTTAGAAAAACCAATAAATTCCTCTTTTTAAATGTAAACACTGAATTGGAACAACACAGAATTGAAACAAAATAGTATTTCTGGAAATTTAAAATACATTCTAAGTGGAAAATCAGAAACCACGTGATATCACAACTCTTCTTACTACTATTAAAAGGCACAAGATCCTCCAAATTGTTGAACATTAGTCATCAGTGGCAGCTGTAGTGTGGGAGTAGAGGGGGCTCAAAGGAGCAGAGGGGCAATACACACATGTTTGTCTCCTCCTATTTCACTGCTAGCTGGGTGGTTAGAGTTGTCTGTAGCCTCCTCCTCCTCACGCAGGTGGCTGTAAGCCAAGCCTAATCAAGCCAAATCATCCTCAGCTGTATAAATTCTTCAATAATGGTTTTAAACAATACTGATCATTTAATCCTCATCCCCTCCACACACATATAAACTCTATTCCTTCCTTCTCCCCAAAGCACAGATGCACAAGCGGCACAAGGAAATGGAGGCAGCTGTGAGGCAAAAACAAAATACAGCAATTAAGAGTTTTTATTCACTGATTCTACTCTATAAAGGGAAATCCCATGCACACAGAAAAAGTGATTTCTAAATACACATAACTTAAAAAACTGATCAATTAATAAGTACTTAAGATAACTTACTATGTGCCAAGAAGGGAAGTACTAAAGAATGTGCTAACCATTGGACAACTGCACTCATCTCCCATGCTAGTAAAGTCATGCTTAAAATCTTGCAAGCGAGGCTTCAGCATTATGCGAACCAAGAACTTTCAGATGTCCAAGCTGCATTTAGAAAAGGAAGAGGAACCAGAGATCAAATTGCCAACATTCACTGGATCATAGAGAAAGCCAGGGAATTCCAGAAAAACATCTGCCTGTTTCATCAACTAGGCCAAAGCCTTTGACTGTGTGGATCATAATAAACTGTGGGAAGCTCTTAAAGAGATGGGAATACCAGAACATCATGCTTGTCTCCTGAGAAACTTGTACGTGGGTCAAGAACCAACAGTTTGAACCCTGTATGGGAATAACTGATTGGTTCAAGATTCGTTTGTTTAACCTATACGCTGAGCATATCATGAGAAATGCTGGGCTTGGTTGAGTTACAAGCTGGAATCGACATAGGCGGGAGAAACATCAACAACCTCAGATATGCAGATGATACCACTCCAGTGGCAGAAAGTGAAGAGGAAATAAAGAGCCTCTTGATGAGGGTGAAGGAGGAGAGTGAAAGAGCCAGCTTAAAACTAAATATTAAAAAAACTAAGATCATGGCAACTGGCTCCATTACTTCATGGCAAATAGAAGGGGAAAAGACGGAAGTAGTGACAGATTTCCTCTTCTTGGGCTCTAAAATCACTGCGATGGTGACTGCAGCCATGAAATCAGATGGCATTTGCTTCTTGGCAGGGAAGCTATGACAAACCTAGACACTGTGTTGAAAAGCAGAGACATTACTCTGCTGTCAAAGGTCCACAGAGTCAAGGCTATGGTCTTCCCAGTGGTCAAGTACAGTTGTGAGAGCTGGACCATAAAGAAGACAGATGGCCAAAGAATTGATGCCTTTGAACTGTGGTGCTAGAGAAGATTCCTGAGAGTCTCTTAAACAGAAAGGAAATCAAACCAGTCAATCTTAGGGAAATCAACCCTGAATACTCATTGGAAGGACTGATGCTGAGGCTGAAACTCCAGTATTTTGCTCATCTGATGTGAACAGCTGACTCATCGGAAAAGTATCTGATGCTGGGAAAGATTGAGGGCAGAAAGAGAAGAGGGCATCAGAGGATGAGATGGCTGGATAGCATCACCAATACAACAGACACGAACTTGGGCAAATTTTGGGAGATGGTGAGGGACAGGGAGACCTGGTGTGCTGCAGTTCATGGGGTCGCAAAGAGTCGGAGACAGCTGGGTGATTGAACAACAACTATGTGCCAATACTTGACACATGCTAAAAAACCTTAGGCCATCCTCAATGGATAAACCTTGAGGATGTAATTGTTAGTGAAATAAACCAGTCACAAAGACAGATATTGTATGATTCTAACTATACAAGGTATTATATAAGAATATATTCTACTTACATGAGAATCTACTTATATGATTCTACTTATAGAGTGGTCAAATTCATAGAGACAAAGTTGCCAGGGGCTGTAGGGGAGAAGACTTAGGAATTAACATTTAATGGGTACAGAGTTTCAATTTGGGGAGATGAAAAATTCTGGAGATGAATGGTGGTGATAGTTGCACAATAATGTGAACGTACTTACCATCACTGAACTGCACACTTTAAATTGGTTAAAGTGGTCAATTTTATGTGTATTTTAATGTGATTTTAAAAATTTTTAATGTAATAAGAAAAAAATTATGAAAGAATTGATTTCTTGACCCAGCAAGAAATCCCTAAGAGAAGAAGAAAAGGAAAACACAAATATCAATATCAGGAATTTAAAAAAGAAAACTATAGATCTTACAGACATTAAAATATAAGACAAAAATACAAACAACCTTATGTCAATACACATGAAAACTTAGGTAACAAATTTATTAAAAACACAAATCACCAAAAACACGTAAAAAATAGAAAATACAAATAGTCTTACATTGCTAAAAGTAACTAAGGTTATAATTTTAAATTCTCTCATAATGAAAAGGATCTCATCTCTGATCTATTGCTGATAGGAATACACAACTGGTATAACTTCTCTGGAATATAGACATTATTTCATAAAGTAGAATATTTATCAATGCTATTACCAGAAGTGACTTTTCTAAGTATCAAGGGAAATTCTTGCTCATGGTATACAAGAAAACATGTAGAATTCGCAACAGTAAGAAATGGAAACAACCCAAATGTCATCAACAGGAAATAAATAAGTTGTGATATATCCACTAAATGAAATATTATATGGTAGAGAAAATGAGTCAACTACAACTGTATGCAACAATACAGATGAGTCTCAGCAATATAATTGTTACGCATTAAATAAAAAAGAAACTGATTCTCAGATTGCATATTCTTTTTTTAAAAAATACACTAGACAATATATTATTTAGACACACATATACACCTGATAAAACTATTTTTTTGAAAAGGCTATGGAAAGATTAAAAAAAAATTTAGAATAGTATTTACTTTGAAAGGCAAGAGGACATGAGAGAGGAGAACATGTAAGACTGTCAATATTCAGTACTAAACTCAGGTTAAATGGTGAGTTCATGAATATTCTATAAAATACTTTTAAAAACCAAATACACAAACAAAAATGATAAAAATAAATACACAGGGAAGTTTTCCTTTAAACGGCCATCGGAGAGTATGGAATAACTGATTCTCACATATTGCTAGTGGGACTATAAAAATCTATTTAGTAAAATCTACTAAGGCTACCTATACACATACCCTATAACCAGATATCCCAATCCTAAGAGTATACTCAACAAAATGCATGTATATGTATACCAGAGACAGGTATGAGAATGTTTACAGCAATACTATTTATAAGATTAAACAAGAAATAAACCTAAACATCTACCAATGACAGAATGGATAAACTGTGGTGTATTCACAGAGTAGAATACTATATACCGCAGTGAAAAGGAATAAGCTACTGACACAATGCAGATCAATTTCAAAACCAGTGCTAAGTGAACAATGTCAGATGCAAAGGAGCGTATGTATACAATTCCAACCATATGAAGTTCATAAATAAGTCAGACCAACAGACAGTGATGGAGGTCAGAATAGTGGGAAAGAAACTGGGTCGGGGTACTGGGGGGCTCCTAGGATCCTGGTACTATTCTCTATATATTATTGTGATCTGAGCGTGACATAGGTGTGTACACTGTGCAAAAATTTACCAGTTGTACCCTTAAGGATTCTGCATTTTACTTCATGTATATTATACCTCAAACTTATTTTTAAAAAAAGAAAATAAAGACATCTTTTTACCTCTTAACAGAGCTATTTAACTGATACTTCCCTATCCCTCTACCGGGCACAAACCAATACCTTTGGCTGAACACTGACAGCTTACAGGCAACACCAACACGGGGGCATTTCTGCTCCCACTCAACTACACTGAGTCTGATGTATCTGTTCTCAAACGTACTTAATACCAGTTGTGTCTATAATTACAATCACATGATTGTAAAGAAATACTAAATATATTAATGAACTATGAATGTAAGAAAAGTTGCTCTTTCTTAGAAAACTAAGCTGAAGGCCCATATATTATTAAATCATTTGAAATTCTGTCCTGAACTTAAGTGTGGGTGAGATACATAAATAAAATTGAGGAAAAATCAGAAATCTAGGAGAATGACCTATACTCATTGCTTCAAGTCTTCAAGAGTTCTCACTCCACTTAGAAAAACTGTAACTGGAAGTTGTAAGCAATGCATCACAGAGTGCAATTAATGCCAAATAGATGAAAAACTCTCAGCAGCAGACTCATACATAATATATCAAAAGGTTGATGAATAAATGTACACTTATTTGTTTTAAGCCAAAATAAAATGCTTGTGATACGTATGTATCATTTTTATTTCTTGCTTTAACCAACCTTTTCAATTAATAGTAAACTATATAAGATTGGATGATATTAGATAATATCTTTATCTCTAGTCAAAGAAAGCTTGCTCTAATTACTTTTTGCAAACTAATATTATCTACTAGATAAAGCTAAAACTTTAACTGTAAACAAACTTACTTATTAAAATGACAAAAGAAAAATCAAATTTACCAAAGCTGAGATGCTATATTTAAAAGAATAAGCCCCCCAAAAAGAATATGCCTCTGGTGCCATACTGGCTATAATTGTTAACAAAAGGGCAGCACAGTTAGCCTATCCCAGCATAGTCTGGTTAGTGTAATGAAGGTTTCAAAGAAGACAGATGTTGAGAGGACTACTTGGGGCTCAAGAACCAAGGTCTGAATATCACTGAACTGGAAAAACCATGGTCTGAGTGCTGCTGATCTGAAAAAGAGGAAACATGCTTTTGCTAATAAATTTGCCTTGAGAGTTAAACTTTCTCTAAAACAAAGTATTCAAAATTTCTGGAACCTTATATAAACGAGGGATTTCTGAAACAACAATATTCATGTTATACATCAGCATCTACTTAGGTTGAATTTAGGCATAATGGCTTCTTATTAGAATTCTTTGAAAGCATTGATCAAAAGCATTAGAGAGCCCTCAGTGATAGTACTTTAAAGCTTCTCATTTCATTCATTACTCAACTAATACCACTGAATGCCTGCTATATTCTAAGCCTTGTGGGAGTTTAACGGGAGGGCGCTGTTTCAGATTCAGGGGGAAATTATGATATATCAGAATGCAAGGGTTGAATGAGAAGAGTAGGTGGTGGAAAAGTGGCAGGCAAACCCCTTACCTATTCAACCAAGAAGTTTGACAATAAAGGAATGAAAGAAACACAGTATTAGCCAGAGTTTTAGCAAGGCCAAGCAAAAGCGGTTTCCCCTCAAGAGTTTACCCCTTAAAAAGGAAGATATTTTGAAAGAAGAAGAGGCGAGAACCCTCATACACTGTTGATAGGAATGTAAACTGGTATAACTGTTATGGAGAACAGTATGGTGGTTCCTTAAGAAACCAAACATTGAGCTACTACATGATCCTGCAATCCCACTGCTGGGCATATACCCGGAGAAAACCATAAACCAAAGATGCATGCACCCTAACGTTCACTGTAGCACCACTTGCAGTAGATAGGACATAGAAGCAACTTAAATGTCCACTGACAGAGGAATGGATAAAGGAGATGTGGTACACATACACAATGGAATATTACTTAGTCATAAAAAAGAATGAAATAATGTCACCTGCAGGCAACACGGATGAATATGGAGATTGTCACACAGAATGAAGTCAGAGAAAAACAAATATCATATGATATTGCTATTATGTGGAATCTAAAAAAGATGGTACAAATGAAGTTATTTACAAAACAGAAACAGAGTCACAAATGTAGAAAACAAACTTATGATTACCAGGGGGAAAAGAATGGAGAGAGATGAACTGGGAGACTGGAATCAACATATACAATACTACCATATATAAAATAGATAACTAATAAGGATTTACTACCGCACATGGAACTCCTCTCAATGCTCTGTAATGAAATAAATGGGAAAATAATTTTTTAAAAGTTCATAATATGTGTATGTTTAAAAAAAGAAGGAAAACTCAAACATACAACAAAGAGAGTAATACTTAAAGGAAAGGTAACAGCAAAGATAATACTAACCTTACTCTCAGATACTATTAATCTTCCTTTGATACATAATATGTGCTAGGGTAAGTACTAAGCAATTTCATACACATTATTTTATTTAATCCTCAAAACAACCTTGTGAATTAAAAGAAACATACTTCTGAAACAAAAAAGATAAGAAAATATACACCTCTGTAGAAAATAAAGAGGGAAGATGAAGGAGGTCATACCAAATGACTCCAATTGTTTCCATAATGGAAACTAGAGGAGAGAAGGCAGGGAGGCTTGAAGGTCTAAGAGCAAGAGATAAGAAAACTAATACTTACTGCCTATCATGCACTATTACATCATTTATATACAAATTTCATGTAATCCTCTTTAGTATTTATTAGTCATTTAACTGAAGAACTTAAACCTGTGAGAATTCCCCAAGAACTAACAGCTGGTAAGTTAGAGTGATGATTCAAACCCAGGTCTATGAGACCACAAATCTATCTTTCTGCTACAGTACACTGCTGCAATAACATCAGGAAAGTGAAAGAGAAAAAATACAAGAGGAATAAAAAGGTCACAAACAGTGTGTATATGGAGTAGATAATGCCATCGCTATGCCCTCTCGCCAAGGTTCAACTGCCCAACTAAAAAGTATTTAACATTGGGAAGTTACTAAAGTTGTAATAACATATACTTTTAAGAATTAAAACTGGGCAAGAGACTTCCACTTTCCTTCAAATTACTACTATTGCTTTTTACTTACTGAATATCTACAAAATATTAGGCATTGGTAGTCTTGAATTTGCTACCTAACCATTTCAAGCTACAGTTTAAATACTTGCCAATGGTCCAAAATTCAACACTAACCTGAAAAAGTGCTCGAGTGTTGATCAAAATACCAGAAAATATCCATCTAAGAATAGCTTAGTTTTCTTTCACATTGAAGACTGACTTTATTTACAAGTAATGAGAGTTAAGTCCCCAAGACTAACAGACATAGGACTGTCATAAAAAAGTGAGAATACACATCCATTTACTATGTCCTTTTATGACAAAGTGTGAGAGACCTCTTAGGATCACTTGGTATCTTCAATGGAAAACTGTGTGTGCGCTTAGTTGCTCAGTTGTGTCTGATTCTTTGAGACCCTTTGGACTACAGCCCACCAGGCTCCCCATCCATGGTATTTTTTTCAGGCAAAAATACTGGAGTAGGTTGCTACTTTCTCCTCCTGGGATCTTCCGGACCGAGGGATCGAACCTGTATCTCCTATGCCCTCTGCACTGCAGGCAGACTCTATCCACTGAGCCATCAGGGAAGTCTCTATTTATTTTGTCCTTTTATGACAAATTGTAAGAGACTTTAAGATGGACCAAGAAGATCACTTGGTATCTTCAATGGAAAACTGGGCACTGTGTAACATGCACCTTTCCTAGTTACCTGATTCTACAAGGTTTGCATCCTTCATGACCTCTGAGCTGTTTTACAACTGTTAAGCTGTACTTAAATGACAGCAATACAAAGGATTCATGTCCATACACTTACAAACAAATTCTGTCCAGTGAGGGAAGAATCACTCCCCCCATCCCTATGGATAGGCCAGTTTTGCACAGATCTGTAAATTCATTTTAGCATACCTGATACGATACACATGCAGAACTTTGAATTCTCCTTTATCTTTCTGGTTTTCCCATTAATTAATGAATTAAATAACATATTTTACATCTGTTCATTTTACATCCATATAAAAATCAAGATTTTATCTCACCATCCTTTAACAATGAATTTTATACAACACATTATATATATATACCATGGAAGACGAAAATTTTAATGCAAAAGAGAAAGAGACATCATTTTACACTAATATATTTAAGGGAGGCCAGACAAAACTTAGGCCTCTCTCTACCCAGTTCTGAAATTTTAAGACTTTAAGAAGCACAGTCATTGTTCTAAGAAGCATAGTCATTGTTGAAATTGATCGTTCTTAAAAGAGTCCATAATTCACAAAAGAATGCTTTGAAAATTACATTTCCAGATGCTTTTTTCTCCTCATGCATAGTGTAAACAAAGGACTGTCTCAAGAACAGAGTTTCATCATTTCAGACACACTTAGAATCTTTTGTATGAACTACTTTTGTTAATTACAGTCACTAAAAAAAGATAGTTACTCAATCTGTAATAACCTCTATGGGAAAAGAATCTGAAAAAAGAATAGACATATATATATGTATGACTGAATCATTTTGCAGTACACCTAAAACTAACACAACATTGTAAATCAACTATACTCTAATATAAAATAAAAACTAAATTAAAAAATAAAATAAATAAATTTATATTCAATTTTTTAAAAGATGGTACATCTTCATATTAAAGAAAAAATCTACATGTGATAATTGCTTTCCTGATCCAGAAGATTTTTTTTGCCAGTCAACAACTATACAATCATAAAAATATTAAATATATTTGTTGTTTCAAACTAATAGTTGTCTTCTATTGGTGTATGTCACAATAAAAATTAAATATTTTTTAACTAACTTGATTCAAATAAACAACCTAAAGAAGCCAAAGCCAGAAACCAATACACAAACCAAACATTAAATCAACAACATATTTTAAATTCATAATACAGGCGTAAAAGGTGTATCTAATTCTCAGATCCTCTGGCTTTCTAAGTCCCAAATTTAAAATAGCTCTAAAACCAGTGTAGTCTCTATGGAATTACTGGTTTCACAAAGCAGCTTTTATCCTCACTCAGGATCGAACTAATCCCCTGACACTCTCAGGAAAGAAAGAATAAAATCAAGTTGTACCAAAAATCTTTATACTCAGCATTCATTCAGATCTTCAAAACCACTTTCATGGCTTGTAACACGCCAGAAAAATATTACTCTAGCAAGTAATTATTTTGTACAAAAATGAATAATTTAAATTGGAAATAATTTGCTACCCATGTCATTCATAAATCCATGCTACTATAATTCTTAATATGAATGCATAATACATGCAGCATATCATGCATTAAATATTCTAAAAGAGACGTTCTCTAGCTGAAATTAGTTAAGTAAATACTAGCCAATTTAAAAGCAAGAAAAGTTAACTCTTCCTTCTCCCCCTCCATCTTGACTCCCTCCAAACCAGCAGGAATCTTTCAGGTGCTAACGTGTGTCAATTAGAAGAAAAGAGAATGGGGATAAACAAAACAACTGGAAAAGGTACAGAATGCTATGACTGAAAAGAGATGTTACTCGTCCAAGTTGCAACTGAAGTTAAACTACAGTGAGAAGTCTTCACCATTTTCAGAGTTCAAATGTCCTCCTCCTTGGGAATGTAACTCATTCCAAAACTTTCTTTTCCGACTCTTCCTTAGAGCATGTGTTTGTAGGATTCTATTAAAGCTTTGTAAAGGTATTTCTTAAATATCAAGTAAAAAAAAAATAATTATTTAAAATAAAAGTTAACAGGCTTTTCTCTCTACCCTCAATTCAACAATGTATAGATCATGAGACCAAGGGGGGAAAAAAACAAACAAACCAGGTAAGTGATTAAATATAGTCATTTCTTCTTCCCCAAGTGGGAGGAGCAATATGGTAGGCAGCTATTTATTTAACAACTTCCTACTCACTAAGTCATCTTCCTTTTTTCACATCACCAGAGAATTTGCGTAAATTCCCTCATGATGCACAAATCCAGAGAGAAAAGTAAACAAAGAAGCAACACTGGGGAAAAAAAAGAAAACAAATAGAACACAAAGATGCAATATTCACATTGCCTACTGGACCATAAACAATAAGGCAAAATATATTTACTACCACCTTCTTTTAATCTAGAGAGAAAAAATAACACAATCAGTTCAGTTCAGTTCAGTTCAGCCGCTCAGTCATGTCCAACTCTTTGTGACCCCATGAATCGCAGCACGCCAGGCCTCCCTGTCCATCACCAACTCCCGGAGCTTACTCAAACTCATGTCCATCGAGTCGGTGATGCCATCCAGCCATCTCATCCTCTGTCGTCCCCTTCTCCTCCTGCCCCCAATCCCTCCCAGCATCAGGGTCTTTTCCAATGAGTCAACTCTTCGCATGAGGTGGCCAAAGTATTGGAGTTTCAGCTTCAGCATCAGTCCTTCCAATGAACACCCAGGACTGATCTCCTTTAGGATGGACTGGTTGGATCTCCTTACAGTCCAAGGGACTCTCAAGAGTCTTCTCCAACACCACAGTTCAAAAGCATCAAATTTTCAGCACTCAGCTTTCTTCACAGTCCAACTCTCACATCCATACATGACCATTGGAAAAACCATAGCCTTGACTAGACGGACCTTTGTTGGCAAAGTAATGTCTCTGCTTTTTAATATGTTATCTAGAGAGAAAAAATAACACAATAACCTCTACAAATATATATAATAAAATATCCCAAATTTTCCAAATATATTATCTCCAGAGCCAGATCACTATAGTAAGGTTTAAGAGTAAAGTCTTCTCAGATGGGTTCGGACAGTAGAGTGGTTCAAGAGACTATTCCCTGATGCTATTCAAAATTTCTTAGAATCCACTTTACCACCTGCTCTAGAGTCCTCAAATTTAAAATTCTATCACCTGCCCCCTTTTCAAAATCTCCCTTAAAGGTATCCCTGCAGGCATTAAGAAAGCTGCTGCTGCTGCTGCTAAGTTGCTTCAGTCGTGTCCGACTCTGTGCGACCCCACAGACAGCAGCCCACCAAGCTCCCCCATCCCTAGGATTCTCCATGCAAGAACACTGGGCTGGGTTGCCATTTCCTTCTCCAATGCATGAAAGTAAAAAGTGAAAGTGAAGTCACTCAGTGTCCGACTCTGAGCGACCCCATGGACTGCAGCCTACCAGGCTCCTCCGTCCATGGGATTTTCCAGGAGAGAGTACTGGAATGGGGTACCATTGCCTTCTCCGATTGAGACAGCTACCTAAACTCAACTGAAAGTGTAAATAACACAAGAGTACACATGCTCTTTAACCCTTGGAAAAATTACTCATCAATTCAAGCAAATCTCAGTGGTAGAACTTTTTAACAGTTTGGGAGTTTTTTTTCAATTTGTTTCTTTTGTTTTCTCCTTGAGATGGAGGTACCATTATACCTACTCTCATATAAAAGAGAGCCCAGGCCCTATCTACTGAAGCAGAGAGGGTTTGTAATGGTGAAGTCTCCTTCCATAGCTCTTGACAAATCCATTCTTGAACATTAAACCATGTGAGGTGCTCTCCTACTTCCACCATCCCCATGAACAGGGAAGAGAAAGCCTGCTCTAACAAAGCGTGACCCACTATCTGCTAGCTTCCAAAATTTTTTGATGGGGGTACGGGTAGGGCATTTTGCATTTTAAAACAGCTCTGCAAATTCTCTAATCTTACTCCTATCAAAAAAAGATGAGTCTAAGACTTTCCTGGCAGTCCAGTGGTTAGGACTCTGCGCTTCTACTCTTAGGGGCCTAGGTTTAATCCCTGGTCAGGGAACTGAGATCCTACAAGCCACGTGGCACCACTAAAAAAAAAAAAGAGAAAAAAAAGAACTTTAATTCTCCTCGCCATGAAGAGAACAAAGCCGAGTGACACTGAACAACCTCGGAAGTTAGGTCATAAAA
Source organism: Dama dama (assembly GCF_033118175.1). NCBI lineage: Eukaryota > Metazoa > Chordata > Mammalia > Artiodactyla > Cervidae > Dama > Dama dama. The sequence goes on from NC_083683.1 coordinate 46,704,858, forward strand.
GGTGATAAACCCTCCGTCTGGCAACCTCCCAGTTCAGACAAGCTTGGGGTCCTGAAGTACCATGTAAGATATCCAGCCACCCTAAATCCCTGATGCTAGAGAGTCTACGGACTGAAGCCTCAGAGGGTTAGAGACAGGGGTGCCAGCTATTTTGAGTTTTCCCAAGGCCAGCCACCAGACTTGTGAATGAGGAATCCTTGGAGATGACCCCAGGCTCAACTACTATCTGCCTCTAACTGTGTAAGAGACTTTGGTAAGGAATGCTTTTAAGATCTGATTCCAGACCCAGCTATCATTTGATAGCATCGTCATGAGAAACCATGAGAAAGAACTGCCTACTTGAGTCCAAACATCAAAAAACCGTGAAAGAAAAAGTGAGTGGTATTTTACATCACTCAATTTTGACATAGTGTGTTACACAGCAACAGATAGCCAAAACAGATTTTGGTATAAGGAGTGGGTTACTTCCATTACAAAAATTAAAATGTTTAGCTTTGGGACTGGGTGGCAGGAGAAAGCAAGAAGGGCCTTGAAAGTGTTAGTGAAAGCCTGAAGGATCTTACTTTTTTTATTTATTTATATTTTATTTTTGGTTGTACTAGGGCTTCGTTGCTGCGAGCTTTCTCTAGTTTGCAGTGAGTGGGTTCTACTCTTTGTTGAGGTGCATGGGCATCTCACTGCAGTGGCTCCTCTTGTTGCAGAGCACAGACTCTAGGTGCATGGGCTTCATAGTTGCCTCATGCGGGCTCAGCAGTTGTGCTGTGTGGCTCTAGGACAGTCCTTGAAGGGCCTTAAGGACACTGGTAGGAAGTTGTCAATATAAAGATTTAAAACAGGGATCACCAAACTACAATCCACTGGCAAAGTTCAACCTGCCTGCCTGTTTTCATAAATTAAGTTTTATTGGAACACAGTCAACATTCATGTTTACATACTGTCTATGTCTATGGCTGCTTTCTCACTACAAGAGCAGAGTTGGATAGGTGTGCCTGAGACCATAAAGTTCAAAACAAAATATTTATTATCTGGCCCTTGACAGAAAAAGGTTACTAATCCTTGGCTAAAAAGAAAGCAAGGAGGATCTCCGTGGTGGCTCAGTGGTCAAGAATCCATCTGCCAATGCAGGAGACACAGGTTCAACTCCTGGTCCAGGAAGATCCCATATGCCATGGGCAACTAAGCCTCTGTACAACTACTGAGCCATGCTCTAGAGCCCAGGAGTCACAATATCTGAAACCCATGCACCCTAGAGCCTGTGCTCTGCAACAAGAGAAGCCACTGAAATGAGAAATCTGTGCGCTGTAACTAGAGAGTAGTCCTCACTCTCCACAACTAGAGAAACACCCGCACAGCAACAAGGACCCAGCCCAGTCAAAAATAACTAATGAAATAACAAATAAATAAAAATTATTTTTTTTAAAACGACAAAGATCATAATAAAAGAAAATAAATTGCTTATTTGAAGCTTACATCAAGAATAAAAATAAATAAAGTGAGGAAAGTGTTATTGGAAGCAACAGGAAAAGAGAATCTTATTAGGTAATGGTGGAAAGTTTAGCAAAGCTGTCACCAGCAGTAATGTGAAAAATAGATATAACTAATGTACTAACTTATATATGTATATACTGAACTAATAAAATGATGAACCTGTTACGGAGATTTCTAGGCAGAATGTCAAAAGTGTCAACTGTTTGTGGTTGTGTTTTTAGCTGTATTCCATAAAGCACAGGTAGCAATGAGAAAAAGAAGGAATTATATAATTTTTGAGCAGAATATAGAGAACTAATGAGAAGTCAGTGCACCACAACTAGAGGGTAGCCCCTGCTTACCACAACTTCTGAAAAGCCCTCATGGCAACGAAGACCCACCAGAGCCAAAAATAAAAATAAATAAAATTATTTTTAAAAAAGAAGAAATGCCCTCTGAGCAATGATCAAATTCAAGGTAGTGTTAGGGAAACATGGCCTAAAGATTAAACTCTTATTCAGACCAAGGGTTGGCAAACTTTTCCTATAAAGGGCCTGATAAGTATTTTAGGCTTTGAGGGCATTACACAGTCTCCGTTGAACATTCTTCTTATATTTTTTTAACAGCCCTTTAAAAACAAAAAAGCAGGGAATTCCCTGGATGTCCAGTGGTTAAGACTCCACACTTCCACTGCAAGGGGCGCTGGTCTGATCTGTGCTGGGATCCAGCAAGTCGCATGGCAAGGCCAAAACTAAAAGTAAAAACAAATCTCAGATCACTGGCCAGTTTTCCTACCACTAGTTAAGACTTGAAAGAGATTTAAGGTGGAGTCTCAAAATTTTTCAAACAAAAGGCTTTCTAAGAATATTAAAGGTGTTGTCCCACAAAAGGTTTTAAGGAAGCTGACAGGGTTTAGGATATGCTAAAACCAAAATATGGCACCCTGGCATACTGAATATTTTAAGCTGAAATATCTGAGAAGAGATTAAAAAGAGGAAGGTCACTTTAGTCTTCTCCCTACTCTTCTCCCCTAAGGCAAATCATAAAACCCTCCTGTAAGAAGCACACTCCCTATACCTGTAAGAAAAGAGCACCTGTATATCCAAAGACAAAGGGACAAGAAAAGGAGTCCTAACAGCTGCTGCTAAGTCGCTTCAGTCGTGTCCGACTCTGTGCGACCCCATAGACGGCAGCCCACCAGGCTCCTCCGTCCCTGGGATTCTCCAGGCAAGAACACTGGAGTGGGTTGCCATTTCCTTCTCCAAGGCATGCATGCATGCTAAGGCACTTCAGTTGTGTCTGACTCTGTGTGACCCCATGAACAGCAGCCCACCAGGCTCCTCTGTCCATGGATTCTCCAGGCAAGGATACTGGAGTGAGTTGCCATTTCCTTCTCCAGTCCTAACAGCAGGCCATGCTAAACTGCCACCAATTTATGCACTGTGACTTCATATTCTTTGATCTATCATTTCTCCACACTGTCCACTCTTCATTAAACCTAGCATAAAATACTCAGCTTCAAACATTTCTTTGAGCCCTCATTTATATCTCCTGTTTCACATAAAACATACATTAGATAAATCTGTGTACTCTGTCAGCTTAATTTTCAAACCCAGCCAGGAACCCTAGGAGGGTCAAGGAAAACATTTTTCCTCCTCCACAAAGCCTAAGGTAGAGAAGGGCTTATATCAGTGTGCAAGTGTGGCTTTTGTCTAACAGAGTGAACCCTTCAAAAATATTCACAGAGAAGGATTTTACATTCAGAAACATTATCATCTTGGACTAAAAATGACAGAGACAGTACACAATGAACAGAGGCTTTGAGGATGGTTCCTGGGCAATAAGAGGCTAAAACTAATCTCAAAACTAGCAATATGTGCCTAGTTGGATTTCAGAATTGATGTGGACCAGTGACTGTTCTACTCTTTACATCCTTCTTTACTTTTGAATAGGAATGTCTATAGCTGTTACCTTATGCCCATTATTGCATACCGGGTGGGCTGGGTATGGGAGAAGATAATGTGACTTTTTAGTTCACAAGTCTTCAAACTGAAAGCAAGGGTACTCAAGGAGCTACACCCAAGGAACTATATCCAAATAGCCTTGCCTCCACCTGGATCTGATTTAGATGACAAGATCCTGGATCTCTAAATGTTAAATTGTTAAAACCGTTAAAACTGAACATTCAGAAAACTAAGATCATCGCATCTGGTCTCATCACTTCACGGCAAATAGATGGGGAAACAATGGAAACAGTGACAGTCTTTATCTTTTGGGGCTCCAAAATCACTGCAGATGGTGACTGCAGCCATGAAATTAAAAGATGCTTGTTCCTTGGAAGAAAAGTTATGACCAACCTAGACAGCATATTAAAAAGCAGAGACATTACTTTGTCAACAAAGGTCCGTCTAGTCAAAGCTATGGTTTTTTTTCAGTAGTCATGTACAGATGTGAGAGTTGGACTATAAATAAAGCTGAGCACTGAAGAATTGATGCTTTTGAACTGTGGTGTTGGAGAAGACTCTTAAGAGTCCCTTGGACAGCAAGGAGATCCAATCAGTCCATCCTAAAGGAAATCAGTCCTGAATATTCATTGAAAGGACTGATGCTGAAGCTGAAACTCCAATACTTTGGCCACCTGATGCAAAGAACTGGTTCATTTGAAAAGACCCTGATGCTGGGAAAGATTGAAGGCAGGAGGAGAAGGGGATGACAGAGGATGAGATGGTCGGATGACATCACCGACTCAATGGACATGAGTCTGAGTAAACTCTGGGAGTTGGTGATGGACAGGGAAGCCTGGCGTGCTACAGTCCATGGGGTCGCAAAGAGTCAGACATGATCGAGCGACTGAACTGAACTGATCCTGGATCTCTAGCCTGAGCCTGATGCTGTACTAGATAAGACTTCGAGGGCTTCAGTTTTGCCTTTGAGTGCTTGTGTTTTGCATTTGGAGGAAGATAAATAATGTGTAGCCAGAGGGAAGACTAAACCGGCTTTGAAATAAGTTTCACATATTTTTGACACTAGGGGCTACCCTGGTGGCTCAGACAGTAAAGAATCTGCCTGCAATGCAGGTGACTGGGGTTTGTTCCCTGGTTGGGAAGATCCCCTAGAGAAGGGAATGGCTACCCACCCCAGTATTCTTGCCTGGGAAATCCCATGGACAGAGGAGCCTGGCGGGCTACAGTCCATAGGCTCGAAAAGAGTCAGGACACAACTGAGAGACTAACACTTAACACTTCACTTCACTTCATTCTTGACACTTCTCCCAGCAAGAGGTAGACTCTAATTCCCTTCCCTTCCCCTTAAATATGGATTGGCCTTAGTGAGTTGCTTCTATGAATAAAAGGCAGTGGAAATGACACTGATTCTGAATTTAGGTCATAAAAGACAATATAGTTCCCTTCTGGCTCTCTTACTTGGAACAAGTACTTTAGCAGCCCTAAGCCTCCATGTAAGAAGTCTGGCTACCATGAAGTCTTTCCTCTATGCTGGAAAGACTACACAGAATTCGAAGAAGATAACAAGGAGCCCCAACTATTCCAGCTTCTACCTATTTGGATTTCCCTGCTCAAGTGTCAGACATGTGAGTCTAATGGGCCCCCAAGATAACTCCAGACCAGGCTAACTACAAACACTTTTTTGCACAAGAATCACTTAGCGGGCTTCCCTGGTGGTTCACTGGTAAGGAATCCACCCACCAATGCAAAAGACTCGAGTTCAATCCCTGATCCAGGAAGATCCCACATGCCGCGAAGCAACTCAGCACACTGGCTGTAACTATTGAGCCTATGCTCTGGAGCCGGGGAACCGCAACTATTGGGCCCCTTTGCCTCAACTACTCTGGGATTCCCTGGCGGCTTCAATCTGGGACACCTGGGCTCGATGCCTGGGTTGGGAAAATCCCCTGGAGAAGGAAATGGCAACCCACTCCAGTATTCTTGTCTGGAAAATTCCATGGACAGAGGAGCCTGGTGGTCTACCGTCCACAGGGTCTCAGAGAGTCAGACACAACAGAAGCAACTTAGCACGCAAGCACACACACTGCAACTACTGAAGCTCGGTGCCCTGGAGCCTGTACTCTGCAATATAAGAAGCCACTGCAATAAGAAGCTTGAGCAATGCAATGAAGAGTAGCCCATGCTACCTGCAACTAGAGAAAAGCCCATGCAGCAACAAAGACCCAACACAGCCAAAAATAAATACATTAAAAAAAAAAAAAAGAATCATGAGCCTAGTCAACACCTAGAACCACAAGAGTTTTATGCCAAGTTTGGAGTGGTTTTGTTCGTAACTGCAACAACATGCCTGGAGACTCTAGTCTGAAATGTTAGGAGGACAAACTTGTCGTGTCCGACTCTTCGCAGCCCCAAGGATTGTAGCCCACCAGGCGCCTCTGTCCATGGGATTTGCCAGGCAAGAATACTGGAGTGGGTTGCCATTTCCTTCTCCAGGGGATCGAACCTGAGTCTCCTGCAATGGCAGGTGGATTCTTACCGCTGATCCACCAGGGAAACCCCCCTTTTTATATTACCAACAAAATGACATAAAATAATATCTTTATGCTCCCCCAACTCCTTCTTTCCACAGTTGAAATATTTGATTTGACCACAGTAAAAAGTATTTTTATGGGTCATTCAAATATATACAATTATAATGTGATAAGTATTATGTTTCAAACTATGTCAGTCTAACTTTAAATGTTATTTGAAAGCACCTAGATTTACACACACAGAACTAATGGTTTGCTACTTACTTGCATATTATTTCACTTATTTTACAAATTTTTTTTTACTGAATAAATAATTTGGTACTAGTAGTCATGTAATCTCTGCAACATAACACTAATTTGAAGTGCTTTAAAACATGGTTATACCTGCAGCAGGTTTGATCCCTGGGTTGGGAAGATCCATTGGAGGAAGAAATGGAACCTACTCCAGTATCCTTGCCTGGGAAATCCCATACAGAGGAGCCTGGGAGACTACACTCCATGGGGTCACAAAGAGTCAGACACAACTGAGCAACTGAGCATGCACACACACATTTGGCACGTACATACCTGCAGCAGACCCAGAATAATCATCACTAATATATAATGAACCACTCTTTCTAATGTCTCTTCATTGTTAAATGCCATGGTCTAAGTTCTGAGAAAATAAATCTTTTACATTTGAAGATATAAAATTCAATGTTTTTAGATCACTGGCAGAGAATTTAATGTTCTAGCTCTTAAAAGAAAAAATGGAATATGATGTTCACAGATTATAAACATGGTTAAGCTCAATTTCTGTACAGAAACTAAAACAGCTGAGCCAAGTACTAATTGGCCCCAGCAGAATGGCATAAGGTATTCTGGAATAGGAAAAGTAAGGAGGCCTGAGGTCAAGATAACTTACTCTGAAAATGTAATTACTTTCTCCATTGTATAAACACTTCCAACTAGATTTTGTAAGGAAAAAAGCTTTAATCTTCTGTGAAACCAAATAACTAAAACATCCTAAATTATTTAGCAGCAGTTTAATTAACCTTTTTTCACTCTTTCCTAGATTGTCATATATATATATATATATATATATATATATATATATATATATATATATATATATTTTAGCAAGCAAGCATTGAGAAGAAAAAAATCAAACATAATCATAATCACTTTGGGAAGAAATTTTAAAGAATAAAATATGTGTTCTACTTTAGATATGATTCTTCGAACACTGAGTAATACATATACCCCCAAGCATATACATACCAGTGTACATATGACAGATACCCAAGTTTGGGTAACTAAAAGGGAAAGAGAAGGTCAGTGTGCAAAAATTTATTTAACCCATAATATGGTTGACTGTGGCTCAGAGGGTAAAGCATCTGCCCGCAATGCGGGAGACCCGGTTCAATCCCTGGGTTGGGAAGATCCCCTGGAGAAGGAAATGGCAACCCACTCCAGTATTCTTGCCTGGAGAATCCCATGGATGGAGGAGCCTGGCAGGCTACAGTCCATGGGGTCGCAAAGAGTTGGAAACGACTAAGCGACTTCACTTTGTGGTTGATTTTAAATCCTAAATGAAATCAATCCTGAATATTCATTGGAAGAATTGATGCTGAAGCTGAAGCTCCAATATTTTGGCTATCTGAAACAAAGAGCCAACTCATTGGAAAAGACCCTGATGCTGGGAAAGACTGAAGGCAAAAGGATAAGAGGGCAGTAGAGGATGAAACGGTTAGACACCATCACTGACTCAATGGATAGGAATCTGAGCAAACTTTGGGAGATGGTGGAGAGAGGAGCCCGGCGTGCTGTAGTCCATGGGGTCACAAAGAGTCGGACAAGACTTAGTAACTGAACAACAACAACAATAAAATGGCTGACTTAAAATATCCTCTTGCTCATACAGCATAAGTTTAGGCCCTGTACAAATTTTGAAATATTAGTAAATAAAGATCACTCTTCCTACAGAGTCCACAACTACCTAATTCTTCCTTTCTCATTCAGAAGTCCCTCAATAAAACTGACTTCAGATGTTAGAAAAACACTAAACTCAATGAACTAAATCACATTAAAGAATGAATATTTGAGAGCCCCTAACTTTTCATAAGATATTAATAAACGATTGTAAAAAGTATAATGCAATATAGTGGGAAAAACTGGTTTCCCCCCCAAATTTTCTTTAAGTACTACATCAAAGGGATGGGGCTATTATACTTACCACTGCATCCCCCGGCACCTAGTACAGTCATATGCACATTAGCAAGCACTCCAAACTCTGCATACATGAATATTTTGTTTTTATTCCCCACATAAGAAACATGTGTTCTATAAGAAACATGTGTTCTAGTTCTGTTCTATCAGTAACGAGCTACATCATCTTTTGGAGAAGGAAATGGCAACCCACTCCAGTATTCTTGCCTAGAGAATCCTGTGGACAGAGGAGGCTGGTGGGCTGCCGTCTATGGGGTCGCACAGAGTCGGACACAACTGAAGCGACCTAGCAGCAGCAGCACATAATCTTTAGTTTCCACTACAGAACGTAAAATGATGTGAGAGGGCGACTGGGATGAGGATTAAATAGTAAGTCTCATGAGGTCAATGATACTGTCATTCACCTCTGTATCCCCATGTCTAACAAAGCGGCTTGGGCACATCCAAATATTTATTGGACCAAGTTTTTTCCAGCTCTCACTCCATCATTCTTTATCATTTTTTTAATTAGTTTTCTAAAGATACAGTATTCTAGTCCAATAAAGCAGTAATTTAAGACTCCTCCTCTACCCTAAGCTCAGTTACCAGAAAAAGACTTTTAAAACTAAAACACTTCTAAAATCTTCTCCACCTCTCCACACAGGTGTTTTGTGTGACTGATACTATTTATTCCCTGGATGTAGCTTTTAAAAATCTAAGATTTGGACAAAGACAAGATGCCAGAAGTAATACAAGTTTCCAGATTCTTCTGAGTTGTTTTTTTTTCCAGTTTGATTTTATTAAAACACTATTAGAAGTACCTGAAATAATCAGGTTAATCCAAGAAGCCAAATATTACTATTATTATTATCTATTCCATAGGCCTATAAATGACTGAGAGATATATCCCTTCATTAAGTTCATATTTTTCACAGCACGCAACCAACTACCATCTACTTAGAGTCCTTTCTGTAGTACTATTATAAAAGGTAACACTTAAAAGGACCGTGGGGAATTCCCTGGTGGCCCAGTGGTTAGTACTCCATGCTTTCACCATTAAGGTTTAATCCTAGTCAGGCAACTAAGATCCTGCAAGCCACACGGCAGGGGCAAAGAAAAATTAAAATTAAAATAAACAAATAAAAGGACTTTGTGCCTTTGGAACACTATTCTTCAAATTAGGTGTAGCCTTCACAAAGTTGATGCATCTCTGCAATCAGGTAGTAATGAGTGTAATAAATTCAAGAACCTCAGCTAGAACAAATTTTTATGATTGACATACTCCCAAATTATTCTAATTACTACAGTCTAATAATAACTTCTGAAATATTAACCTATATCCTCACTAGCAACTTACAGTCTGTACCCTGACAATGAACACTTCTGTTACGTTCATTCAATTGCCTACTAGGTACCAGACATTGTTCTAGCCCAGAGGTCAGCAAACTTTTTCTGTAAAGGGCCAAACAGCAAATATTTTAGGCTTTACAGGCCTTACAGTCTCTGCTGCATTACTCAGCTCCACTGTTGTAGTGTGAAAGCAGCCACAGACACTACACTAATGACTGAGCATGACTTATGTTCTAATTAAACTTCACTTGCAAAAACAGGTAGCAGGGTGTTTTTGGCTTGTGAACCCCTGTTCTATGCCTATGGGGAGACAGCAGTGAAGCGAATTTATAGAAGTTAAAATCGTTTAATTAATTAAAATATACATGTATACAAGCAGCCTAACAGATGCGAGTAAGTCTCTGAAGAAAAATAAAGTGGGGTCATGGGGGTAAAGAGACCTAGGACTTCATTGATAAGATGACATTTGCACCTGACATTGAAAGAAAGAGGAAAAGTCAAGCTATCTCCACAGAAAAAGCATTTCAGTGAGAGGCAACGGCACGTATAAAGGCTCTGAAGAAGGAACAACCTGGCATCTTAGGAAAACAGCAAGGATGTCATTGTGGCTAGAGGGACATGAGCAGAGGAGAAGTCACAGGAAATTAGGCCAGAGATAAACTGAGGCAAGGTTCTGTATCATCTTTTAAGGCCACTGTGAGAACTTAGTTTTTTTGGTTTGCTTGATTTTAATTAATTGATTGATTGATTTGGCTGTGTTGGGTCTCAGTTGTGGCACAGACTCTCTGGTTGTGCTGCACAGACTCAGTTGCTCTGTGGGATGTGGGACCTCAGTTCCCTGACCAAGGCTCGAACCTGTGTCTTCTGCATTGCAGGGCAGATTCTTAATCACTGGGCCACCAGAGAAGTCCTATAACTTTGTTTTTGACTCTGAGATGGAAAGCCTCTAAAAAATTTTGAGCAAGGAGGGACAACCCAACTTGACTTTCTTTTCAGAGGATCATTCTGGATGTCTATTTAGAACAGACTATACAGAGATAAGGAAAAAGGCAGAGAAATCAGTCAGAAGACTAATGCAATAATCCAGGAAAAAGAGAATGGCAATCTGAATCTTGGTGGTAGCAGCAGAAATGGTATTGAAATGGTATTGATCAGATTCAGTATGTGTTTTGAAGGCAAAACTAACAGATTAGATGTGAAATGTTACAGTGAGAAAAGCATCAACTAGGTTTAAGGATCAAGTAACCGGAAGGAGTCTCTGTTTCCTGATATGGGGACGACTGTGGGAAAAATCTTGGGGGAAGCATATTAAGTTCAAGATGCATATCAGACACTCACACACAGAGATGTTAAGCAGGCAATGAGATAGACAAGTTTGGAGTTAATACACTTTTACATTATGATTGTCCCCAGTACATTTGATCTCTCCAACTGGGTGATAAAATCCTTAAGAACAAAACCACCTCACTTTCACTTTCAGTACAGTTCAGTTCAGTTCAGTCGCTCAGTCGTGTCCGACTCTTTGCAACCACATGAATCGCAGCATGCCAGGCCTCCCTGTCCATCACCAACTCCCGGAGTTTACTCAAACTCATGCCCATCGAGTCAGTGATGCCATCCAGCCATCTCATCCTCTGTCGTCCCCTTCTCCTCCTGCCCCCAATCCTTCCCAGCATCAGGGTCTTTTCCAATGAGTCAACTCTTCGCATGAGGTGGCCAAAGTATTGGAGTTTCAGCTTCAGAATTAGTCTTTCCAATGAACACCCAGGACTGATCTCCTTTAGGATGGACTGGCTGGATCTTCTTGCAGTCCAAGGGACTCTCAAGAGTCTTCTCCAAGCCACAGTCATCAAGACAGTATGGTACTGGCACAAAGACAGAAATATAGATCAATGGAACAGAATAGAAAGCCCAGAGATAAATCCACGAACCTATGGACACCTTATCTTAAGGAGGCAAGGATATACAATGGAAAAAAGACAACCTCTTTAACAAGTGGTGCTGGGAAAACTGGTCAACCACTTGTGAAAGAATGAAACTAGAACACTTTCTAACACCATACACAAAAATAAACTCAAAATGGATTAAAGATCTAAATGTAAGACCAGAAACTATAAAACTCCTAGAGGAGAACATAGGCAAAACACTCTCCGACATAAATCAAAGCAAGATCCTCTATGACCCACCTCCCAGAATATTGGAAATAAAAGCAAAAATAAACAAATGGGACCTAATGAAACTTAAAAGCTTTTGCACTACAAAGGAAACTATAAGTAAGGTGAAAAGACAGCCCTCAGATTGGGAGAAAATAATAGCAAATGAAGAAACAGACAAAGGATTAATCTCAAAAATATACAAGCAACTCCTGCAGCTCAATTCCAGAAAAATAAATGACCCAATCAAAAAATGGGCCAAAGAACTAAACAGACATTTCTCCAAAGAAGACATACAGATGGCTAACAAACACATGAAAAGATGCTCAACATCACTCATTATTAGAGAAATGCAAATCAAAACCACAATGAGGTACCATTACACACCAGTCAGGATGGCTGCTATCCAAAAGTCTACAAGCAATAAATGCTGGAGAGGGTGTGGAGAAAAGGGAACCCTCTTACACTGTTGGTGGGAATGCAAACTAGTACAGCCGCTATGGAAAACAGTGTGGAGATTTCTTAAAAAACTGGAAATAGAACTGCCATATGACCCAGCAATCCCACTTCTGGGCATACACACTGAGGAAACCAGATCTGAAAGAGACACGTGCACCCCAATGTTCATCGCAGCACTGTTTATAATAGCCAGGACATGGAAGCAACCTAGATGCCCATCAGCAGATGAATGGATAAGGAAGCTGTGGTACATATACACCATGGAATATTACTCAGCCATTAAAAAGAATTCATTTGAACCAGTCCTAATGAGATGGATGAAGCTGGAGCCCCTTATACAGAGTGAAGTAAGCCAGAAAGATAAAGAACATTACAGCATACTGACACATGTATATGGAATTTAGAAAGGTGATAACGATAACCCTATATGCAGAACAGAAAAAGAGACACAGAAATACAGAACAGACTTTTGAACTTTGTGGGAGAATGTGAGGGTGGGATATTTCAAAAGAACAGCATGTATACTATCTATGGTGAAACAGATCACCAGCCCAGGTGGGATGCACGAGACAAGTGCTCCGGCCTGGTGCACTGGGAAGACCCAGAGGAATCGGGTGGAGAGGGAGGTGGGAGGGGGGATCGGGATTGGGAATACATGTAAATCCATGGCTGATTCATATCAATGTATGACAAAACCCACTGGAAAAAAAAATAATAATAATAAAAAAAAAACAAAACAAAAACAAAACAAAACAAAAAAGAGTCTTCTCCAACACCGTAGTTCAAGAGTCTTCTCCCCACCGTAGCATCAATTTTTCGGCGCTCAGCTTTCCTCACAGTCCAACTCTCACATCCATACATAACCATGTAAATAGGGGTGCTGGGGGGTGACAGACAGCGGCTATAATATAACTGACAGCTGACAAAGGAATATATAGAAATCAAACAAAGCTGACAAAAACTAGAAATATCAAGCATTCCAAGATTATACTCATCCCTTAGTAACCACTCAGAGAACTGGTTCCAGACCCCTGCAGATACAAAAACCCTCAGATGTTCAAGTCCTTTATATAAAATGTCACAGTATATGCATACAACCCACACATCCTCCTGGATACTTTAAATCATCTCTAGATTACTACTTATATTAATAATATCTAATATAATTAAAACACACTATAGATAGTTGTAAATGCTATGTAATCAGTTGTCAGTCGGTGGCAAATTCAAGTTACACTTTTCAGAACCTTCTGGAATCTTTTTTTTCAATCTATTAGTTGGTTGAAACTGTCCATGCAGAACCTGAAGATGAGGAAAGCCAACTACATTTACTCTATGAACAAACAGCTATACAAATATGTAAGTCAGTAATTCCTAAACGTATATGTTATAGCATAAAATATTTCTAATTATCTTTAGCTACACTTAACATTATTTTTAAATGACATATTTAAAAAGGATTGCTACTAAAAATGGAAGAAATGATATATAAAAGAGTAAACATAAATTATTAGAAAATTTTATGTGCTATTCTCACAGGATTTGTTAGGCGGCAAATGAAATTACATAAATGAAAATCATTTAATAAACACTGACTTGGGACTCACCCTGTGCTGGAAATAAATGGTAGAGATAAGAAAAAGCAAGCCATAATTCAAGCTCAAGCTTCTTCTTGAGAGAGAAAAATATAAACTATCATGATACAATGTGATCAGTGGAATGAAAATAGACTTCAGATCAAGACATCTGGATCTGAATTTTACCACCATTCCTGGCTTAGAGTTTGAGCTGCTAACTATGCTTAGCTTGCTGACCATTCAAAAACAGGCAGCAGGCCAGACCTGTGAGCAGCAGTTTGCCAACATCTGGTATATAGGAATACCGGGAACAAAGACAGTGATCAGAATAGATGATTCTATGCCCTGTTCCCCTGGCTAAGATAAGGTTTGGAAGTTGAAGAGGCAAACATGTCACTGGACATTAACTTTCCTCCCTATTCTCTTTGCCTGGCTAATTCTCACTCTCCTTTCAGGTCTTAGATCATATGTCACTAATTCCAGCACCTATATCCTTCCCCTCCCTACCTCAATCTGAGACTGATCAATGCTTTTTCCACAGGCTTCCAAGAAGCCTTCACTACTTCTATCAGAGCATTCCCATTAAACTGTAACCTCTGTTCGTAGTAACTGTCTTTCCTGCTAGACTGTAAACCCAGGTAAGGAGGAACCTGTCTATCTGCTCCACACGATCTCCCAAGTACCTAGTTCAGTGCCTGGCACATGGATGATGCTAGGAAATACCCATTGAAATGAACGAATCTAGCAATAGTCGAGTCTCCCATTCAGCAACAGCTTTTTCAAGAACCTGTCAGGAGACAGATCCTTGGGCAGGTTCTCACCTTCCAAACCGTACTTTCGTCTCCCCTCCCAGCACCCAGGTCAAACTCTTTCTCTCTTCTAACTCCTCTGTTTCCTTAGTCAGATTAAAGGAACTGAAAGCTAATTCTGCCTGAAACCTTGCTCCCTTCCCTTTCCAACTCTAAAGTCCCACTTCCTTACTGTAATTGTGCTGTCATGTCCCCATCAAGCAAGCAATGGCATCATTTACCAGTTTCCAGGATATTTAAGGGTAGGGTACTGAAAACATCCAAATATTCGACTTTTCAGTAAGAAAGGGGAGAAAATAGAAGCAGGAAAGGTAAACAACAGGAACAGAACAAGGAAGTCTAGTTATTAAAGAGCTGGATTAACAGCTCTTTTTACTGTACACCACTTCGGCCCTAAGAGAAGAAGGCGAGTAACAGCTGCAGCTCTGCTGGAGGCACTGTGAGGCACGCCCCCAGCCTCTACACCTGCACCAGCAGCAAAGGACACCTTTGCTCCGCAGCTTCTTCCCATACCGCTACTCTGCATCTGCTTATCCTACAATTTGCTTTGAAACATCAAGACTAATCTCATGATCTCTAACCCTCCTTTATATCACTCACTGCAAGAATTCCAGAACTCTGGAGCCATCCTAAATCCTCCACTCACATCCTCATATGGCTAAGTACATCCCCTTTCATGAACTCCCCCCTCTCCTACTCATCCCTCAATTCCTGAAATCTTTTCATCATATCCTTTGCAACTTATCAACAAAATCTCCTATTATTTTGACCTCTTGTCTGAATGATCCCATCACCTTTTTGCTCAAGAGGAAATCTAATAGCTGAGGCCACTGCTCTCTCTACAGTCTGATCTGTGGCTATTTTCTCTCCCACACCCCTGACACTATGTACCTGGAGGGGGTGGGGGTAAGGGGAGGAGTAGGAGGAGGTACTCACCATGTACCTTGTTTCTGTTTCCAGATTATTTCCCTCTATCCCTTCCCAAAAAAGCCCTCTCTCAGACCATACCTCCACCTCCCCACCCCTTTGTTATATTCATCTAGATAAGGTGGGTCACTTCTCAAGCCTCAAAGCTTTTAGTTCCTACCTCACCGGCCTGTCATAATTCCAGGTGATTTCAAATGTTCATCTAGATGACAGCTATGATACTCTGACCTCAGTTCCCTGATCTCTTGCATGCAATGATCTTGTCCTTTATGCTACTTTAGCCACTCACTTCCTCTGTCAACATACTAGAACTTGTCAGTATGATTAACTCTAGTCCTTCCATGCTCTCCACTTCATCTGCATCCCTCTCCAATCACCACTTCCTATCTTTGCAATTGCTCCTTCTAGCACCCCAACTACAACAATATTTTGACCTCAACAGAACTTACAAGCAATTGATCCTACCCTGCTCCTGTCCTCATTTCTGACGTTAGCTTAGAGCTCAAGGTCCATCATTACAATCAGTCCCTTTCATGCGCCTCAAGACTCCTGCACCCTCCCACACTTCATCATACTTGCCTGGGAAAACACCTACCCTTGTTAAATACAACTCCCTGTCAAACAGGACATTTAAGAGCAAACTGGAGTCAAACCTGACTTTTGAACTTACAAGAGCTTTCTTTTTCCTCTTCAAGGGACGATATCTAGACGCATTCAGGATGGTCCGGCATTTGATGTTCTGTCTTAGACTGTCCTGCAATATGGCCTCTAATAAAACTAGGCTGACCAAACTCCAGGTAATAGAATTGTTTACCTTCAAACCAAGAAGGCTGGGAAAGCAGCAAAATCCAAATGTGGAGTGTGCCCAGGCCAACTGTAAGGAGCTTGTGCTGTGGGACCTAAAGTTCTTACAAGGTTGTCTAAAACAAAAAAATGGGTCAGCAGGGCTTATCATGGTTCCCTGTGAGCTAAAGGTGTCTGTGGCAAGATCAAGCATATTTTTCTTACTAAAGAGCAGAAAATCGTTTGGAAGTGTTAAAGGCACAAACACAGGGTAGAAAACTAAATTTTTAAATGAGGTTTTTTTGAGTAATAAAAAAAAAGCAGGAGGGGGGATCGGGATTGGGAATACATGTAAATCCATGGCTGATTCATATCAATGTATGACAAAACCCACTGGGAAAAAAAAATAATAATAATAAAAATTAAAAAAGAAAAAAAAAAAAAAAAGCAAAAGCAAAAAGAGAGAGAGAAACAATTGGAAATTTGAAAACAGACAGATATTTGATATTAAGGAGTTGTTAAATGTTTTGATGTGGTAATGGTTATTCTTTGGTAACTGTACATATCTTCTAGAGATACAATATGAGATATTTATGCATAAAATATGATATCTGCGACAGCTTCAAAATAAGGGTGGAAGTGGGTAAGACTACAGATAAAGCAAGATTGGCCATGAGTTAATATTCGTTGAGCTGTGTAACGAATGCATGAGGGTTCTCTTTCTTTTGCATATTTAAAACTTTCCCTAATAACATGATAAAAAATACAACCATTTCTCAACTCTATGCCTGTACCACGCAACTAATCATGGCTTTGAAAAGAAATAAATGAAAACACACACACACACACATCTATACAAGACAGTCTCACTTAAAATTCACACTCACTAACTTCAAGTGGCCTGGGAGCTCAGCAGGACAATCCTACAACTTTTGTCTTGAATATTCATTCTCCCACACCTCCCTACAGGTCTATTTCATGTTCCTTCCTCCTCAAGACATTAACACCTCTCCATCCTCACTCCCAGCTGCTGCCCTTCCTTCCATTTTCTCAGTGAAACAGGAAGCAATCTCCATCACTACCAGCATCCGTTTCCATCTGCCTTATCTTCCCTCCTGTGATTTTCTGAGGATGAACTGACTGCTCCTGTCTAAAGTCAATGCCTCCACTTGGATACCAGATCCCAAACCCTTCTGCCCTGGCATTCCTCATTTTCACTTCTGTATCACCACCGACGTTTCCCTCCCTACTAGATCATCTCTATCGACAGTGTATTAACACATTCTTACTTCTCCCATTTTTAGGTTTAATTGAGGTATAACTGACAGATAATATTATCTTAGTTTCAGGTGTACAATTACTTTTCCCATTTTAAAAGACAACTCTTATCTGCAGTTTCCCCTCCAGCTATGTATCCTTTTCTCTGTTTTCCATGACAGCAAAACTCCTAGAAGAAGAAAGAACAGTGTCTGGCACATGTACCCCATATTTCACTGATGCTAAGATGCCTTTTTTTTTCTTCCTACTTTAACATCTCTGAGATCCAGACACAATTCATGACAGAACTGTTACTTGTTTCTTCTAAGCACCTATGATACTACCAACCTGAAACAATCTCTAATTAAAAATCTCTGCTTGAGTTTTTGGTACCATATAGGTAGTGTGAATACAATCTGAAAACCAGTTCAAATTCCAAAGAAACTTTGTACCCATCCTACACAACACCAAAGTTGGGACATGCAAGCTGCCTTACTGTCCTTTTCTGTCTGGTGGGCTTCTAATTTACACTCTCATGTAGCTCCCCAGCTTTATGCAGGGCCTCTTACAGATTACCCAACTTGGGTCTAGTTCTCTTTTTTAGCAGTCTATAAAATAATGATGAATTTTACAACTGATGGTACCAAAATTGCAATACAAGTATATTATTTAGAGAGGTGGAGGCAAATACCAAAAAGTATTAACTATTGATAAAAAAAATTACCAGAAAAAAAGGACTTCCCTGGTGGTTCAGTGACTAAGACTTCACCTTCCACTACAGGGGGCACAGATTCAAGCCGTGGTCAGGGAACTAATATCCCGCCATGCCTCGTGGCGTGGCCAAAATAGAAATAAAAAATTTTTTAATGTTAAAAAAAAAACTAAAAGTAACTCTGAAGACAGGGAAAGAAAAGGGAAAGGTGCTTTATCCTTTTTAAACAAACTACAGAACTATTTGATTCTACAAACTATGTGTACATGTAACTGATAAAAATGAACCCTAAAATTTCTTGGGTTCCAAAATGACTGCAGATGGTGGCTGCAGTCATGAAATTAAGAGATGCCTGTTCCTTGAAAGAAAAGCCATGACAAACCTAGACAGCATATTAAAAAGCAGAGACCTTACTTTGACAACAAAGGTCCGTCTATTCAAAGCTATGGTTTTTCCACTAGTCATGTACGGATGTGAGAGTTGGACCATAAAGAAAGCTGAGCACCGAAGAATTAATGCTTTTGAACTGTGGTGTTGGAGAAGACTCTTGAGAGTCCCTTGGACTGCAAGGAGATCAAACCCGTCAATCCTAAAGGAAATCAGCCCTGAATATTCATTGGAAGGACAGACGCTAAAGCTGAAGCTCCAATACTTTGGCCACCTGATTCAAAGAGCTTACTCACTGGAAAAGACTTTGATGCTGGGAAAGATTGAGGGCAGAAGAAGGGGACAACAGAGGATGAGATGTTTGGATGGCATCACTGACTCAATGGACATGAGTTTGAGCAAACTCTGGGAGTTGGTGATGGACAGGGAAGCCTGGCGTGCTGCAGTCCATGGGATCGCAAAGAGTCAGGGCACTGAGCAACTGAACTGAACTGACTGAAAACCTAAATAAAAGAAAAAAATGATCTTTGAGAAAAAACAGAAGAGGAAGGAAAATGTATGTGGACATGGGGAAAATGCAGGAGTGAGAAGGCAGGAATCTATTACATCTATCTGGCAAGGGCCGAATAAAGAAGGACAAAAATGAAAGGAAGAAAAATCTAATACAGTTTTGCAAGGACTAGAGACAAAGCATGCTGAACTGCCTGAGACAGAACAAGCCAAAATCATCAGGTTGTTTTAACTGTAATTGTAAGGAATAGTACAGAAACAACCGTCTCAACCAAGTTCCACATTACCTATGTACATCTCCACTTGAAAACTCAAATGGAACAAGTCCCTAATAAAAGAACTGCTTAAATCATTTTCTAAAAAACAAGAGGGGGTAGGTTTTGTACATTTAAAGTGTTAAGAGTGTGTGAGGGAGGGAAAAAGAATATACATAATCCAGCTAAATCTACCAAAAATTAATAAAATTATCCAGATTTCCCATGTTAAAAAAAATTAACTTGTCTCAATTGAATTTATCTACTCCCTTACAGAGTCGGATACGACTGAAGCGACTTAGCAGCAGCAGCAGCAGCAGAGTACCTACTTCTTAGTTCTTGGAGTGCCTACTCCAGTGCACACTCAGTTGCTCAGTTGTGTCCCAACTCTTCAACCCTATGAACTGTAATTCTCACTCCTCTGTCCATGGGATTCTCCAGGCAAGAATACTGGAGTGGGTTGCCATTTCCTCCTCGAGGGGATCTTCCCAACCCAGGGATCAACCTGAATCTCATGCGTCTCCTGCACTGGCAGGTGGATTCTTTACCACTCAGTCACCTGGGAAGCCCATCTACTCTAGGCAGTCCCCCAAATAAGAAACTTGGGAAATGATGCTAGATTATTTCCTGTCTTCCCCTACCTTAATCCAGTCATTATAGTAATCAAATATATTTCTAAATTCCCTTGAATTTATCCTCTCCATTCCAGATAACTTCTATCAGGGCTTGATCTCTTTTCTATATTATAGCAATAGTTTTATAATGTTTCAACTATCCTCCACATAATTGCTGAAAGGATCCTTCTAGATTGAATGTAAGCCTGCTCATGTCACTCTCCTGCTTAAAACCTCCCAAGGAGTCTAAAATGAAAGCTACTCAGCATTGCAAATATAACTCTTTATTAAATGACCCTACTCTGACCTCCATCCTTATTTAAAACTATTTTTCTCACTCATTCATTCATTCAGTCACCAAATATTTACTGAGCACCTTCAACATGCCAGATTCTATTCCAGGTACTGGGAAATACTCCAGTGAACAAAATAAAATGTCCTATCCTCTCAAAGCTTACACTCTAATGGAGGAAAATTACTCAGTGAATATATCCATCCATTTAACAAAATTTTTTGTGTATCTACCTGTATAAGCACTCTTGTCACTGCTGGAAATACAGTGATGAGCAAGGCAAAGTCCCTACCCTCAGACAGTTTCTGTATGAAAAACCTGATGAAACCTTAAAAAAAAAAAAGTACTAGATTAAGTGGAATTAAGAAGGTTGCAGAATACACGAACAATATACAAAATCAATTGTATTTCTTTTGTTTTTGTTGTTGTTACTGTTTAGTTGCTAAGTCATGTCTGGACTTAGTCACTAAACAACCCCATGGACACTCCTCTGTCCATGGAATTTCCCAGGCAAGAATAGTGGAGTGGGTTGCCATTTACTTCTCCAGGGACTCTTTCTAACCCAAGAATCAAACTTGGCGTCTCCTGCTTGGCACATGGATTCTTCAACACTGAGCCACCTGGAAGCCCAATATTGCTTATACTTTGAGAAATACAGCACAAATGAACTTATTCATAAAACAGAAATAGTCAACAGATATAGAAAACAAACTGATAGTTACGGGGCGGGGGGAGGAGGGATAAATTAGGAGATTGGGATTGACATATACACTATTATATATAACACAGATTACTAATAAGGACTGACTTACTGGATAGCACATGGCACTCTACTTAACCCTCTGCAATGACCTATATGGGAAAAGCAGCTAAAGAAAAGTAGACATACGTACATGTATAACTGATTCACTCTGCTGTACCCCTGAAACTGACACAACACTGTAAATCAACTCTACACCAATAAAAACTTACCAAAATGTACTCAACAGTGGAAAAAAAAAGGATAAATCTGACAAAAGGTGTGAAAGATTTGTACACTGAAAACTAAACAGCATTTGAGAGAAATTAAAGACTTAAATAAATGGATATATATACATATCTGTTATTAGACTGGAAGACTTGATATTAGAATATCAGTTCTCCCCAAGTTGATTTTTTAATATAGTTAATGTAATCTCAACTCAAATCCCAGCAGACAATTTTGTAGAAACTGACAAGCTAGTTCTAAAATTCATATGAAGATACCGAGGCACTAGAACGCCCAAAACAACTTTGAAAAAGAAGTCAGAGGGTAAACACTACCTGATTTCAAGATGTGTTATAAGGTTATACTAATCAAGACAACATGGTCCTCGCACAAAGATTAATGGAACAGAACAGAAGGTCCAGAAACATTCCCACACATAATAGAGACAACTGATTTTTTTTTTTTTTCCAAGAGGCCAGGAATTACTTTAATATTTTTTTTAAAAAAGTTTTAAATGGTAACACAACCAAAAGTTGGTACATCACAGAAACAGAGGGCTTTGCAGGCAACACTGACTGGGAAGAGCAAAACACTTGGTTGGTGAAAAAAAAGGAAACTAAACTATATACAATAGTAGCTAAAGGGTAATATTGAAGAGACAACTGATTTTTGACAAAGATAAAAAGCAGTTTAGTCTTCCAACAAACAGTACTGAAAAACTGGATATCCATATGCAAAAAATGAACTTTCATCCATACTTTGGTATCATATACAGAAGTTAATTCGAAATAGATTGCAGGTATAAATGTAAAACCTAAAAACTATTAAGTTTTTTTAGAAGAAATCAGAAGTAAAAAAAATTCATAACTTCATAACTTTTTTCAAAGATTTCTCAGACATATCACCAAAAAGCATGAAACTTTTGTTCTTTGAAAAGACAAGGCACAGATTAAGAGAAAATATTTACAAATCATATATCTAATGAAGGACTTGTATCCAGAATAAAGAACTCTCAACTCAACAATTAGCAAATGAACAACTCAATATTTTAAACGGGAGTTAGATTTTAAAACACTTCACCAGAGGCGAGCATGAAAAGTTGTTCAACTTTCTCAGTCACTAGGGAAAGGCATATTAAAACCTCAGTTATCACTACACAACCATTAGAAAGGCTGAAGTTTTTAAAAATTAAAAGACCACATCAAGTCTTGCCTAGAATGTAAAGCAACTGGGACTCCTCATAGAGGTGTAAAAATGGCACAACCACTTTGGAAAGCACTTTGGCAGTTTCTTTAAAAGTGAAAGTAATTAAAGCATTTGTTCGACCCAGTCATTCCACTCCTAGGTACTCATCCAAGAGAAAATAAAATACATGTCCATACAAAGACATGCACACAAATCAGCAGTTTTATTTGTAGTGGTGAAAAACTGCTAACAATTCAAAAGTCCATTCAGTTCAACTCAGTCGCTCAGTCATGTCTGACTCTTTGCGACCCCATGGACTGCAGCATGCCAAGGCTTCCCTGTCCATCACCAACTCCCTGAGTTTACTTAAACTCATGTCCACTGAGTCGGTGATGCCATCCAAACATCTCATTCCTCTCTTGTCCCCTTCTCCTCCCACCTTCAATCCTTCCATGCATCAGGGTCTTTTCAAATGAGTCAATTCTTCACATCAGGTGGCCAAAGTATTAGAGTTTCAACTTTGGCATCAGTCCTTCCAATGAATATTCAGGGCTGATTTCCTTTAGGATTGACTGGTTGGATCTCCTTGCTGTCCAAGGAACTCTCGAGAGTCTTCTCCAACTCCACAGTTCAAAAGCATCAATTCTTTGGCGCTCAAGCTTTCTTTATAGTCCAACTTTCTCATCCATACATGACTACTGGAGAAAGCATAGCTTTAACTAGACAGACCTTTGTTGGCCATTACTGAATGCATAAAAAAAATTTAATACACACTATCCATCCATAAACATGGGTTAATCTCAAAATAATTACACTGAGTGAAAAAAGCCAGACGTCCAACACAAAAAATTATATACAGTATGATATACACAGTATGTATACACAGTATGATTCCACTTATATAAAACAGAAAATACAAACCAATTTAGTGATAGAAAGTAGATTAATGGTTACCTGGGGTAGAGGGAAGGAAGTAGAGGAGGAAGGGCATGACAAAGGAAACAAGAAAACATTGGGAGCTAATGGACAGTTTATATGTCACACTTCTCAAGCTGTCCATTTTAAACACATATAGTTTATTCTATGTCTGCCTGCACAGTTCAACCCCTGGTCTGAGGCATCTCAGAGCAGCAACTAAGCCTATGTGATGCAACTACTGAAGCCCTCACACCCTAGAGCCTGTGCTCCACAAGAAGCAACCACAACAAGAAGCCCTCACACAACAATGAAGAGCAGCCGCAGCTTGCTACAACTAGAGAAAGCTCGCACACAGCAACGAAGACCCAGCACAGCCAAAAATAAATAGTGGAAGAGAATGTCGCTCAGTCGTGTGCGACTCTTTGCAACCCCATGGACTATAGCCCATGAGATGCTCCAGGCCAGAATACTGGAGCAGGTAGCTGTTCCCTCTCCAAGGGATCTTCCCAACTCAGGGATCAAACCTGGGTCTCCCGCATTGCAGGTGGATTCTTTACCAACTGAGCCACTAGGGAAGCACAATAAAATTAAGGATTGGTATGAGGAAGGAACTCTTATACACTATTAAAGGGTACACACATTGGAACAGCCTCTTTGGAAAGCAAAATAACTAAAGAGCAATAAAAAACAGGTTGGGGAGAGCCACAGATTAGGAGAATATTTGCAATGCATATTGACAAAGGATCTGTATCCCAATTAAGAATACCTATAACTCAATCTAAAACAAAACCAAACAAATGAATAGAAAAATAAGACATGGTAATGAACAAACAATTCACAACAGAGGAAAAATTAAATGACAATAAATGAAATAAAATATGCACAAACTCTGGACTTCCCTGGTGGTCTAGTGGTTAAGACTCCCGGCTCGCAACACAGGTGGTCTGGGTTCAATCCCTGGTTGGGGAACTAGATCCTACACGCCCCAACTAAGAATCTGCAGGCTGCAACTAAAGATCCCACATGCTGCAATGACAATGGAAGATCTTGCATGCCACAACTAAGATCAAGCACAGCCAAACAAATAAATATTTAAAAAAGATTCTCAAACTCACTAACAATTGAGAGACTACAATTTTAAATATAAAATAGTATGACACACAACATCAGCAAAAGTTGTAAAGAACCAATAAAATTATGGATTGGCATGAGGAAGGAATTCTTATACGCTAGTAAAGGGCACATACATTAAAACAACCTATTTGGTGGCTCAGAGGTTAAAGCGTCTGCCTGCAATGTGGGAGACCCAGGTTTGATCCCTGGGTCGGGAAGATCCCCCAGAGAAGGAAATGGCAACCCACTCGAGTATTCTTGCCTCGAGAATCCCATGGACGGAGGAGTCTGGTAGGCTACAGTCCACAGGGTCGCAAAGAGTTGGACACGACTGAGCGACTTCACTTTTTTTTTCACTTTTTGGAAAGCAAAATTTGATGGTACCTCATTAAGCTGAACATGCACAATCCTGAGACCCATAAACTCTACTCACTTCAACACTGTTTGTAATGGTTAAAAACTGCTAACAACAAGCAACATTAACAATTGTTTAACATTATTAAGCAAATGAATTTTTAAATGTATAGCCACAAAACTAAACACTTGCAGAAAACTTAAACTAGAGTTACATTTAAACAAGGGACACACATAGGATCGCTCTGTGTTATTTCTTACAACTGCATGTGAATCTAGAATTATCTCAAGACCAAAGGCTAACTTTAAAAAAAAAAAAGGAAAACAATGGCATGATCAAAGTAGTTTCAGGATGATGCTATCTTATGAACAGAGTCAAGAGATATAGGAAAGAAGATCACATAGTTACTTGTAGGATATTGTCAAGATCCTTACACTTCTTTTGGGTGGTGAGTTTGCAGGTGCTTACTGCATAATTAATAATAACTAATTAAAGGCAAAAGTAAAAAAAAAACTCAAAAACCATGCTAAGCAAGAAAGGCAAATTGCTGGGTACTCTTTTGCCTCCTTCTGATGCCTATGTCAGAAGCTTTCTCTATCTCTTTTATACTTTAATAAAACTTTATTACACAAAAGCTCTGAGCGATCCAGCCTCGTCTCTGGCCCCGGATTGAATTCATCTCCTCCAGAGGCCAAGAATCCCGCGTCTCATCGTTCAGTAACAAACTTTCATCTTGGGGGCTCGTCCGGGATCCTTCAGGACAAGATGGGCCTGATAATCTATGTGAACCTACTTCTGCTGACTCCAGAAATCCTGAGTCTGCCGTTTGATCCTCAAGACAATGCCTTCCTGTCTTGGGCTCACTCCTATGATGCATTCCACAATCGGTCTAACTGCTGGGTCTGCGGAGCACTCCCCTCTTCATCAGCGGAAGGCTTCCTGTGGTGGACATCTCCACTTCAAGGAAAAGACTTTCTCCAAGTCTGCGAATACCTTCAACAATCACATGAGATGCCTCTTCTTAAACTGATGACATCTAACAACCTTAAGATGGACTGATGTAACTATGGACATAATGTGACTTTTCATTTTGATTTTAACTTGGTTTAATGACTATTTTGCCTTACATCTGTAACTGTATAATGGGGTTTTCTAACCGTCTAAAAGCTTTTAATTTACAAATAGTTGTCCAAGCTCCTATGAGTGCCACAGCCTCCTCCAACTATTACTTGGAGCCCCTGGATCAGACATCCTCACTATGAGGATTAGGAGAATATGTTGCCTCACCAATTTAGGGACAACGCCCCTTGTCAGCTCAGAAGCAGTTATGGAAAGAGAACGACGCCCCTTTTCCCTAGGCAACATAATTCTCCTAAAAGAAAAGGGGGGAATGAGAGAGTCATTTCCTAGGCAGGTTGATAAGAAGTCTAGGGGTCCCCAAGGAGAGAGAGGTCTGGGATATTCAAGGAGGAAGAAAGGACAAACTTTTTTACTTTTTTTCCTCTACATTCCTTAGGATTATATAACAATAATGTATCCTGTCTGAGGACAGTCTTTGGATTAAACCCTCTGGCTAATTCTGTTATCTTAAAACATAAATTATGGGAGTAGGTCTGGTGAGGTCTTTACAACCTCCAGACATTCTTTGGATTCATTGGAGAGTATATAACTCCATTGCTAACACTAGCAAGGGGGTACTCTTTTGCCCCCTTCTGATGCCTATGTCAGAAGCTTTCTCTATCTCCTTTATACTTTAATAAAACTTTATTACACACACACACAAAAAAAAGAAAGGCAAATTGCTATTTTTACGAAGCTTAAATAAAATACTGTTTTTCTTCAATCTAAGAAGTCACAATTAAAACACATCATTATCTTACAAACCATTAAGAAAAAACTTTGCCAATTAAACACTAAGCAACTGTAAAACAGGCTTCCTGGGTACTCAGCTGGTAAAGAATCCACCTGCAATGCAGGAGACCCTGGTTCAATTCCTGGTTTGGGAAGTTCCCCTGGAGAAGGGACAGAATATCCACTTCAGTATTCTCGGGCTTCCCAGGTGGCTCAGATTTAAACAATCTGCCTGCAGTGCAGGAGACCTGGGTTCGAAAGATCCCCTGGAGAAGGGCATGGAGTGGGCATGAACCCACTCCAGTATTCTTGCCTGGAGAATCCCCATGGACAGAGGAGCCTGGTGGGCTACAGTCCAAGAGGTCGCAAAGAGTCGGACGTGACTAAGCACAGCACAGCAACTGTAAAACACACCACAAATTCAGAGATTACATGAGAGGGATATGCATCTTGCAACCAACAGAATGCTCCTCTCTAGCTTGAGTATATATTCACAGTGAAAATTCTTAAAGAATGCAGGGGATTAATAGTCACTGAATATGTTATTGTGGTTACTTCTGGAGAAGAAAGGAGAATGACCTAATTGTCATGCTTTAAAAAAAAAAATCTGATGCCTAAATTGTAGTTTGTTAATACCATTTCCCAATAAGAGAAATCAGGAATCCTTAGAGAAATGGCTGATTCCATGATAATGGAAGGAAATAAACAATGAGCCTAGGATACTTCTTGTGACCAAAAGCAAGAAAGCTATCAAACACTATTGGGGTCTTACTATAAGGAGTCAACATAAGTGAGTTCCCACTTAGACTAAGATAGGACAATATCAACTACAACATGAATAATGTCTACAGTGCCTGAAACATATTAAATACATTAAAATCCATTAATTCCATAATCATGCTCTAAAACCAACAAAAAAACCTCACTGGTCACACTATTGAAGTTTAGTAGGGCACTAACTCATTTGACTATGCTAAATATTAATGAAGAGAAAAAAACAAAATATTTATTCTGCCTCTCCTGTATAAACCATATACTTCACAGTAATCAAAGAGTTAAAGAAGGAAAATTCTTCTTTATAGAAGGAGTCCAGCTAATTAATACAGAATAATAATAGCATTTAAAAACCACGATTTTGCAAGCCTTAAGAAAATAGATCTAAGCAACAATCATCAAAGACTGTTAAAACCATTAGCTGAAAGGCTAATGGAGAACTTTTTTTTTTAGAAAAGGACGGCTTGTGTTTATAGTACTCAAACCACTGATCATAAGAGGAGTAAGAAGGACAGATGAAACTAAAAAGTGAAAAAATGTCGGTAATCGCTAAAGTCAGATCAGGGTACATAGGAACTCATGATATTCTATCCACACGTGTGGAATGCTGAAAATTTCCACAACAAAAAAAGTCAATTAAAAAAAGATATGAAGCAAAATGGCATAATTACGATGAGACAAAGCACTGTGGCTAAGTACACAGGTGTTTTCATTATTCTCTATTTTTATCTGTGTATCTGAAATATTTCACAGTATGCAAGATTTAAGGTGAAACTATCAAACAATTAAGACTGGAGTAGAGAGAGGAATGGGATTTAAAGCATCCTAAGATTCTTGTATTGCTCAGGAAGGCAAAGAAACTAAGCATGTTAAAAACTTAAGGGTCAATTCCTAAAAAGAAAAATACATAGTGTTCAACTTGAAAAATCAGTAGAAGAAAAAAAGAACATACATGAGAATAAGAAACATGGCTTTAAAAAAAGATATAAACTAAAACGACATAAATAAATCTTAAACTATCAGTGAAAAGTGTAGTCACACAATTGTGTCCGACTCTTTGTGACCCCATGGACTGTAGCCTGCCAGGCTCCTCTGTCCATGGAATTCTCCAGGCAAGAACACTGGAGTGGGTTGCCATTCCCTTCTCCAGGGGATCTTTCCAACCCAGGGATCAAACCTGGGTCTCCCACATTACAGGCTGATTCTTTTCTGAGCCACCAGGGAAGCCCAAACTATCAGTAATCACAATAAAAATGAAAACACTAAACTTATCAAAAGACAGATTACCAGACTGATTTTTTTATATATACTTTTCAAAAAATTGGGGTGGGAGGAGACAGTTGATTTACAATGTTGTCAGACTGACTTTTTCAAACTCAACTATTTACAGATTACCAAGATACATTTAAAGCAAAGTGAGCCAGAAAGGTAGAAAAATCTAAAGGAAAATTAAAATATACACTATACAAATAGTAATCAAAAGAAATATCAGTATTATTTATTAATAATATTAATATTAGATAATGAGATTTAAAGCAAAAGTCATTAATAAGCAGTTATCAAGAGAGAGCTCACAGGATTCATTAAAACAGTCCCCTTTACCCTTGGAATGAGACACTCCTCCCCACCATGGATAGATATTTAAGAGGGTCCGAGTACTTGGAAGAAAAATGACCTTCCTTAGATCTGGCCACTTGCAACAACACGGATGAACCTGCAGGACGTTATGCTAAGTGAAATAAGGCAGACACAGAAAGAAAAAAACTGCATTATCTCACTATATAGAATCTAAAAGTGTCAAATACTTAGAAGCAGAGTAGAACGGTGGTTATGAGGGGCAGGGAGGCGGGGGGAAAAGGGGAGATGACGGTGAAAAAGTACAAAGCTGAAGTTATGTAGGATGAATAAGTCTAGAGATGTAACATACATCATAGTGAATACAGTCAGTAATACTGTATTGGACACTGAACATACGCTAACGATTTCAGGCACTCGCATCACCAAAAAAACGGTAGCTATGTGAGAAAATATGTTAATTAGCCTGATTATAGTAATCAATTCACCATAATATACCATATATATATGCATATCAAAATATCCTGTTGTACAAAACTAATTGAAAATTTAAAAGAATTCCCTTCCCCAGGATCCAGGACTCCTTGCCCTCCCAACAGCCACACCCTCACCTCCTGGATCTATCTGTTTGCTATCTACCAGGCCTAATCTTTTCATGTTCTTTATCTGTTTATGTTGTTCATCAAAAGAAGCCTCAGATTTCCAGACCTCTCATCTTCCATGTTCTAATCCTCACAGTTAGTTCTACACGTTCCCTGCTCTCTCCCATGTGCCACTGGACCCTCTCCAAATTCTGATACCTTCCACTGTGCCCTCCATTTCCAACCTCTACTCTGAACCCTTCGACTTATTCTAATGGAAACCTCATTCTCCTCTGAGGCTGTACTTCCCTCACAGCCCTCAGTAGTGAAAGTTATCTTCCCCACACCTCTCACAGAACTGGACTTTGGGGTGAGGAGTGCCATCCTTGCTCCTCACTGATCTCCTTCCCTCTTTCCTAAAAAAATCTCTACTTTGAATATCATGTGAAAACATAACCCATTACCAGGTTGTGATGGTTAACATTATGTGTCAACTCAACTGGATCACAGGGTGTCCAGGTATTTGGCTAAATTATCTTATCTGGGTATGTCTGAGAGGGTGTTTTCAAATGAGATTAGCACTGAATCAGCAGACTGAATAAAGCAGGTGATCATCCAATCCACTGAAGTACCAAATAAAAAGAAAAAGGCAGAGGAAGGGAGAATTCATTCTCTCTCTCCCTCTCCCTCCCTGCCTGACTGCTTGAGCTGAGCTATCAATCTTCTACTTTTGGACTCAGACTTAACTTTATCGGTGTTCCTTATTTTACACTACTGGCTTCCTTCCCTGAGTACCCAGCTTACAGCCCCCAGACTCTCAGCCCCCATAACTGCACAAGCCAATTCTTATAATAAACCTTATTCTAGATAAATACAGATATATGTACTGATTCTTTTCCTCTGGAAAACTATTACATTGTGACTCTCTACAATACTGTTCCTAAGTCTCAGTGATTTCAATTTCACACTGATAACCTAACACTCATCTCTCTGAATTCTTATCTCACTTCTCTTAATTTCATGCTTCCAATGATCTTGTCCTTCACCTACACAGCCTACAACAATGCCTCCACAATCTCAATTTTTATATCCCACTCTCTGACCACCACCTACTTTCTTTATAGCTCCATCTCTCACCGACTCAGATTCCATTATCTTTTGATCCCACCACAACCTTCAATTAATTGATTGTACCATCTTTTCACCACCTCTTGGCAACTTCACCCCCCATTCCCTCCTAACTTGGTTTAAATTTCACACTGTATTATCACAATCACTCTCTTGCATATATTTTCTATTGCCTTGACCCTCTCATGTTCTGTTCTACGATCTTGGAAAAAACCTGTCTCTAGTTAAATCCACCCCAAATGTACAACGCTGCAGGTGAAAGTCGCTGAAAGAAAAAAACCATATTGACTAATCTCACTCTAAATTCATGACCACAAACCTCGACAGGCCCTTAACGCCACCAACAATACTACAGTATTTCCCTGGGGCAGCCACTCTCACCCTCTCCCCGTCAAGTTCATACCTTCTCCATTCTCTACAAACCACCATTCACGTCCTCTGTCTCTAGGCTGAGCACTTTGATTCCTTACTCACTGAGAATATTAAAACAACAGAAGAAAACTTTCACAAACTCCTATTGCCAAAGCAATCCACCTACTTGATGGTGTGCTTGAGATATATATTTTGAAGATGAAAGCAATAAGAACTGGAGAAGGATCTGATGTGAGGTATGGGGAAGAGAAAGGAATCAAAGATGACTTTCTCAACAAGGCTTTCCCTTACCACTTCTCTGCCTCAGTCTCTCAGCTGCACTCGCTCTCTCTCTCACAAACACACAAGCACACAGTCACATGCTCACACAGCGTCCCTGTCTCCTTTCCTGTTTTTTGTTTTGTTTTTTCCAATACCAGTTAACCATTAACTGAAATACTAAACATTTCACTCCTCTGCTTGATATCTGCCTTCTTCTACCAGAGTATAAACTACATGCAGGCAAAGATTTTTAAGGTTAGTTCACTACTGCAGACCAGAAAAATAGTAGGAACTCAATAATATTTTGTTAAAAAAATGAACGGTTTCTGGCATGAGCAAATGGTTGAATGGTGGTGTCATTTACACAGAAAAAGAGTATCTTATTGAGGGAAGAACCAGTCTTTACACAAAGGAGCTTATACTCTAGTGAGAGAAAGACACTGAAACATACATTTACAACAAATTAGGATTCTATGATTTGTCAAATCTACGATTAACAGCAAAATTGAAGAATATTCTATGATCCTATTTTGATCAAAATGTATGCTTTTACATATACATACACACTTGTATAGGCATGTTTGTATGTATACTTGCACACACAACACATACATATATGTTTCGGCAACTATACAGAAAAAGTTCTGGAAGGATAAAATACCAAACCGTTAGCCTGTGGGGCAACAAAAGTACTATGTATGGGAAATGAGACTGAAGAAAGGGTCAAGAGACTTTCACTTTTCACTTTATATATGTTTTGCAATAAGCATATCTCATCTTCCCTAGTGGCTCATATGGTAAAGAATCTGCTGGCAATGCAAGAGACCTGGGTCAGGAAGATCCCCTGGAGTAGGAAATGGCAACCCATTCCAATATGTTTGCCTGGAGAATTCCATGGACAGAGGAGCCTGGTGAGCTACAGTCCATGGGGTCACACAGAATCAGACACAACTGAGTGACTAACACACACATATTCATATTTCTCTTATAAAGATGAAAAAAGAAAAAAATTCCTTCCTAAAAGGAAAAAAAATTATTTAATGGAAGATTAATATCCAGAGCATAAAAAACTTCTATACAACAAATTTTAAAATGCGAAAGTATATAAAAAGTCATTTTACAAAGAAATATAGTCAATAAACATACACAGCACACTCAACATCATGTTTAATAAAGAAAAACAAAAACACTTTTATTTCATCAGATAATAGCAAATATTGTAATTGTGTAGGTTCGTTATCTACAACTACTGGTTGGAGTGCAAACTGCTACTATTTTTTAAAGTTTAGTGAGCAAAAGAGTAAATAATGTTATAATCCAAAGAATAATAAATACCCAAGAGTCCACAGTGTGTAAATAATAAATTATTAAATAAATAAGTGGGGGACAAGTACAAGCCTCTTTACAGAAAAATTCTAATTAATAAATGTAGAAGTAATGAGAGAAGTAGAAAATAACCATTAAGATACCACAGTAATAACTGCTACATACAAAATCTATTGATGAATGCTAAAGTTAACAGGTGAACTTTTGGGACTTCCCTGATGGCCCAGTGGCTAAGACTCTGCACTCCCAATGCCAGGGGCCGGGGTTTGATCCCTGGATGGGGAACTAGATCCCACATGCTGCAGCTAGGGGTTCATATGTCTCAACTAAAGATCTCGCCGGCTGCAACTAAGATCTAGTGCAGCTAAATAAATAATAAATATTAAAAAAAAAAAAAAAAACAGGTGAACTTTTAAGAGAAACAGTGTATTTGCATAGCCTCAAAATATTGCCCTAAAATACTTACTGTGGGACTTCCCTGGTGGCTCAGTGGTAAAGAATCCTCCTGGCAATGCAGGAGATATGGGCTCGATCCCTGATCCAGGAAGATCCCACATGTCATGGAGTTCAACTAAGCCCATGGACCACAACTACTGAGCTTGTGCTCTAGAGCCCAGGAGCCTACTGAGCCCATGTGCCGAAACTACTGAAGCCCACATGCCTTAGAGCCCGTGCTCAGCAACAAAAGAAATCGCTGTAAAGAAAAGCCTGCACGTGGCAATGAAACAGTAGCCCCCATTCTCAGCAACTAGAGAAAAGCCCACGCGGCAAATAAGACCCAGCACAGCCATAACAAATAAATAAATGTAGTTAAAAAAAAATTTTACTGTGGAGGTTTAAACACATGCCCAAATTCTTTGAGACTTCTCCAGGAGGGAGAAGTTAACTCCCCTCTCCATGAGTGTGGATTGGACTTGGTGACTCACCTTTAACACAATACGGAAATAGAAAAGCAGAAATCAGTGAAGAAACCCAGCAGACACCACCTCAGTGAAGTCATGAAGGTGAACACTGCCAGTACTGACACGTCGGTATCATCAACCCCCACATATAACACTGAGAAGGGCACATCCGTTCTGTGGTATTCTTCCCCCCAAATCTATAACCTCTGTCTCGTCACAAGAAAGCATCGAACAAACCTACAACTGACCAGTGCTCTTCAAAAGTGTCAAGGCAGTGATAAAGATAAGGAGGAAAACTGTCACAGATGGGAGAACACTAGAGAAATGATGGCTAATTGCAATGTGGGATCCTGAACTGGACTCAATGACTTTTTAGAATATAAATAGAAAAACTGAGTCCAAATAAAGTCTAAAGTTTAATACTACTATACCAATGTTAATTTCTCAGTTTTCATAAATACACTACAGTTATGGAAGATGTTGACAGTAGGAGAAACTAGAGAAAGGGGATATAAGAACTCTATCTACTATCTTTATTCTTCTGTAAATATAAAATTATTTCAAAATAAAAAAATGTTTTCTAAAAAAAAGCAAGTTGGCAAGATTCACTAAAATTTTTCACATGGACCACAACCTTGTCTAACTCAACGAAACTATGAGCCATGCCATACAGGGCCATCAACATGGATGGGTCATGGTGGAGAGTTCTGACAAAACGTGGTTCACTAGAGAAGGGAATGGAAAACCATTCAGTATTCTTGTCTTGAGAAACCTAAGAACAGTATGAAAAGGCAAAAAGTATGACACTGAAAGATGAACCCCCCCAGGTTGGCAGGTGCCCAACATGCTACAGGAGAAGAGCAGAGAAACAGCTCCAGAAGTAATGAAGAGGGTGAGTCAAAGCAGAAACAATGCCCAGTTGTGGATGTGTCTGGTGGTGAAATTAAAGTCCGATGCTGTGAAGAACAATATTGCATAGGAACCTGGAATGTTAGATCCATAAATCGAGGTAAATTACAAGTGGTCAAACAGGAGATGGCAACAATGAACATGGACATTTTAGGAATCAGTGAACTAAAATGGACCAGAATGGGCGAATTAATTCAGATGACCATTATATCTACCAATGTGGGCAAAGAGTCCTTAGAAGAAATGAAGTAGCCCTCATATTCAACAAAAGAGTCCAAAATGCAGTACTTGGGAGCAATCTCAAAAACAACAGAATCATCTCTGTTCATTTCCAAAGCAAGCCATTCAATATCACAGGAATCCAAGTCTATGCCCCAACCAGTAATGCTGGAGAAGCTAAACAGTTCAAAGAAGACCTACAAGACCTTCTAGAACTAACACGCAAAAAAAGATGTCCTTTTCATCACAGGGGACTGGAATGTAGGAAGTCAAGAGATACCTGGAGTAACAGGCAAATTTGGTCTTGGAATAAAAAATGAAGCAGAGCAAACGCTAACAGAGTTTTACCAAGAGAACACACTGGTCATAGCAAACACCCTCTTCCAACAACACAAGAGATGACTCTACACATGGAAATCACCAGATGGTCAATATCAAAATCAGATTAATTATAATCTTTGCAGCTAAAGATGGAGAAGCTCTATACAGTCAGCAAAAATAAGACCGAGAGCTAACTGTGGCTCAGATCATGAACTCCTAATTCCAAAATTCAGACTTAAACTGAAGAAAGTAGGGAAAACCTCTAGGCCATTAAGGTATGACCTAAATCAAATCCCTTCTGATTATACAGTATAAGAGACAAATAGATTCAAGGGATTAGATCTGATAGAGTGCCTGAAGAACTATGGACAGAGTTTGGTGACACTGTACAGGAGGAGATATCAAGACCATCTCCAAGGAAAAGAAAAGCAAAATGGCAAAACGGTTGTCTGAGGAGGCCTTGAAAATAGCTGAGAAAAGAAGAGAAGCTAAAAGGCAAAGGAGAAAAGGAAAAATATACCCATCTGAATGCAGAATTCCAAGAATACCAAGGAGAGAAAAGAAAGCCTTCCTCAGCAATCAATGTAAAGAAATAGAGGAAAACAAGAGTGGGAAAGACTAGAGATATCATCAAGAAAATCAGAGATACCAAGGGAACATTTCATGCAAAGATGGGCACAATAAAGGACAGAAATGGTATGGACCTAACAGAAGCAGAAGATATTAAGAAGAGGTGGCAAGAATACACAGAAGAACTATACAAAAAAGATCTTCATGACCCAGATAACCATGATGGTGTGATCACTCACCTAGAGTCAGACATTCTGGAATGCCAAGTCAAGTGGGCCTTAGGAAACATCACTATGAACAAAGCCAGTGTAAGTGATCGAACTCCAGCTGAGCTATTTCAAATCCTAAACGACGATGCTGTGAAAATGCTGCACTCAATATGTCAGCAAATTTGGAAAACTCAACAGTGGCCACAGGACTGGAAAAGGTTAGTTTTCTTCCAATCCCAAAGAAAGGCAATGCCAAAGAATGTTCAAACTATCGCACAACTGCACTCATTTCACATGCTAGCAAAGTAATGCTCAAAATTTTCCAAGCTAGGCTTCAACAGTATGTGAAACAAGAACTTCCAGGTGTTCAAGCTGGCTTTAGAAAAGACAGAGAAACCAGAAATCAAAATTGCCAACATCTACCGGATCACAGAAAAAGCAAGGGAATTCCAGAAAAACATCTACTTCTGACTCATTGACTACACTAAAGCCTTTGACTGTGTGGATCACAACAAACTGTGGAAAATTCTTAAACAGACAGGAACACCAGACCACTTTACCTGCCTCCTGAGAAACCTGTATGCAGGTCAAGAAGCAACAGTTAGAACCGGACATGGGACAGACTGGTTCCAAATGTGGAAAGGAGTATGTTAAGGCTTTGTACTGTCACCCTGCTTATTTAACTTATATGCAGAGTTCAGTTCAGTTGCTCAGTCGTGTCCAACTCTTTGCGACCCTATGGACTGCAGCACACCAGGCTTCCCTGTCCATAACCAACTCCCAGAGCTTGCTTAAACTCACGTCCATTGAGTCAGTGAAGCCACCCAACCATGTCAACTTCTGTCGTCCCCTTCTCCTCCTCCTCCCTTCAGTCTTTCTCAGCATCAGGGTCTTTTCCAGTGAGTCAGTTCTTCGCATCAAGTGGCCAAAGTATTGGAGTTTCAGCTTCAGCATCAGTCCTCCTAGTGAATATTCAGGATCGGTTTCCTTTAGAATTGACAAGTTGGATCTCCTTGCAGTCCAAGGGACTCTCAAGAGTCTTCTCCAACACCACAATTCAAAAGAATCAATTCTTCGGCACTCAGCTTTCTGTATAGTCCAACTCCCACATCCATACAGGACTACTGGAAAAACCATAGCTTTGACTAGACGGACCTTTGTTGGCCAAGTAATGGCTCTGCTTTTTAATACACTGTCTAAGTTGGTCATAGCTTTTCTTCCAAGAAACAAGTGTCTTTTAATTTTGTGGCCACAGTCATCATCTGCAGTGATTTTGGAGCCCAAGAAAATAAAGTCTATCACTGTTTCCGTTGTTTCCCCAGCTATTTTCCCTGAAGTGATGGGACCGGATGCCATGATCTTAGTTTTCTGAATGGTGAGTTTTAAGACAGCTTTTTCACTCTCCTCTTTCACTTTCAAGAGGCTCTTTAGTTCCTCTTTGCTTTCTGCCATAAGGGTGGTGTCATCTCCGTATCTGAGGTTACTGATATTTCTCCCGGCAATCTTGATTTTAGCTTGTGCTTCATCCAGCCCGGCATTTCTCTGCGTAAGAGTACATCATGAGAAATGCCAGGCTGGATGAAGCACCAGCTGGAATCAAGACTGCTGGGAGAAATATCAGTAACCTCAGATATGCAGATGACACCACCCTTATGGCAGAAAGCAAAGAGGAACTAAAGAGCCTCTTGATGAAGATGAAAGAGGTGAAAAAGCTGGCTTAAAACTCACCATTCAGAAAACTAAGATCATGGCATCCGGTCCCATCATTTCATGGCAAATAGCTGGGAAACAATGGAAACAGTGACAGACTTTATTTTCTTGGGCTCCAAAATCACTGCAGATGATGACTGCGGCCACAAAATCAAAAGACACTTGTTTCTTGGAAAAAAAGCTATGACCAACTTAGTGTATTAAAAAGCTGAGACAGGGCTTCCCTCATGGCTCAGTGGGAAAGAATCCGTCTACCACTGCAGGAGACACGGGTTCAATTCCTGATCTGGGAAGATCCCACATGCCGCAGAGCAGCTAAGCCTGCGCGCCACAACTACTGAGCCTCTGCTCTAGAGCCCAGGAGCCACAACTACTGAAGCCCATGCACCCTAGAGCCTGTGCTCTGCAAGAGAAACCACTGCAATGAGAAGCCGTCACACTGCAACTAGAGAGTAGCTCCTGCTCTCTGCAACTAGAGAAAAGCCCGAGTAACAACAAAGTCCCAGCACAGCCAAAAATAAATAAATTTTTTTAATTATTAAAAAAAAAAAAAAAGCTGAGACATTACTTTGCCAACAAAGATCCATCTAGTCAAAGTTATGGTTTTTCCAGTAGTCATTTATGGATGTTAGAGTTGGACTATAAAGAAAGCTGAGCA
This sequence comes from Dama dama, assembly GCF_033118175.1. Classification (NCBI taxonomy): domain Eukaryota; kingdom Metazoa; phylum Chordata; class Mammalia; order Artiodactyla; family Cervidae; genus Dama; species Dama dama. Next base: position 46,742,995 of record NC_083683.1, read on the forward strand.
CTGAAGAATTGATGCTTTTGAACTGTGATGTTGAAGAAGACTCCTGAGAGTCCACCGGACTGCAAGATCAAACCAGTCAATTCGAAAGGAAATCAATCCTGAGTATTCATTAGAAAGGCTAATGAAGCTAAAGCTCCAATATTTTGTCCACCTGATGGAAAGAGCCGACTCATTGCAAAAGACCCTGATGCTGCAAAAGACTGAGGAAAGAGCAGAAGGGGACGACAGAGGACAAGATGGTTGGATGGCATCACTGACTCAATGGACATGAGTTTGAGCAAGCTCTGGGAGATGGTGAAAGACAGGGAAGCCTGGAGTGCTGCAGTCCATGGGGTCACAAAGAGTCGGATGTGACTGAGTGACTGAACACCACCACCACCAAGGCTTTTAGAATAATATACCCTTTTACTTAGCAATCCACTTCTAGAACCTAGAAAAACACTCATATATGTCCCACAAGAGGCCTGTTAAAAAAAAAAAGTACTCGCTGTGACTTCTCTGGTGGTCCAGTATTAAGAATCTGTTTTCCAATGCAAGGGACATGTTTCAATCCCTAGTCAGGGACCTAAGATCCCACATGCTGTGGGGCAACTAAGCCCGCATGCCACAATTACTGAGTCCACTTGCTCTGGAGCCTGCGGCACATCTAGAGAGAAGCCCCAGCACCACAATGAAAGATCCCCGTGTGCTGCAACTAGGACCTGACGCAGTCAAATAAATACTTTTTTTTTTTTTAAAGTATTCACTGAAGCGCTGTTAGAAACTACAACAGATAGATGCATACAGGTATCTATATACCTCCAGAGATAGCTATAGGTATACATATATTTCCATCAATTGGGAAATGGTTAAAAAAAAACAGCATATGTATATTATGGAATGAACATCATGCAGAGGTTAAAAGAATAAAATGGATCTGTACATACTGATGTGAAAAAAAATCTCCAAAACATGTTAAGAGGAAGATATTGAATAGTATATAAAATATCATAAAATAACCATACAAAAAATATTTTATAGATGTATGTAAATATAAGCGGAATAATCTGAAAGGGTTCACACTAGGGTAATAACAGGATTAACTCTGGAGAGAGGAATGTTACTGTGGAGGAGAGTTATTACTGGGAAGGACAAGGATTAAGGATCAAGGTAAAGGAACTCTTTCACTCTACATATTTCTATAGTGCGTGAATTTTTCAATATTTATAAATTACTTTGCAGTAAAAAATAAGGAAAAAGTGAGCCTTTCACACACTATAAAAATTCTTATATCAGCAAAGAATAACCCTGGAAGGACAAACTTCCAGGAAGTACTACCCACAGCTTTCTTCAGGGAAGAGAACTGGAAAAACTATTTTTGCCATTTACTTCTGAACTCTTTAATTTTGTGCATGCACTGATTTTACCATGTGGATGCACTGATTTTTTAAAATTTAATGTGCATTTTGTAAGTACAGGGCTTCCCTGGTGGCCCAGACGGTAAAGAATCTGCCTGCAAGGTGGGAGACTTGGGTTCGATCCCTGGGTCAAGAAGATCCTCTCAAAGAGGGCATGGCAACCCACTCCAGTATTCTTGCCTGGAGAATCCCTATGGACAGAGGAGCCTAGCAGGTTCCAGTCCATGGGGTCACAGAGAGTTGGGTATCACTGACTAAGCACAGCACACATGATAAAAGTGCTATTCTGAAAGTACGTTACAGATTTAAAAGCCCAACAGAAAAGTGTTTGATTTGCCTAAAAGACTTCAGAAAGGCAAGAGTTCCTCCCAACAGACTTACTACAAGGCATTCCAGGCAGAATTCAGGGGAATTCAGGTAATGGGCCAAGACACAGAGGCATCACAAAAGATAGGAGGGTTCAGAGATGAGGCCTAAAGAATAAAGCATGGGACTATAGGACGGATTTGAATAATCGCCACTTCCTGAAAGTGTACACTCTTTTGCCTTTTTCAAGAAAATAATCAAGTTTTGACTTACACACAGTATGTTCTGCCTAAAGCAACTACCCCTACTCCACATCATGATATAATGAAATGAGTACATCTATCCACAAACCTGGCAAATACATTCATCGGTTCTAGATGGATATACCAACCACAGGGTAAGATTCTAAATTAATAATTATTTTTATCTCCTATTCTATCTATCTTCTTCTTTTGACCACCCCATAAAGCCAAGCGGCAATATGCATAAAAACAATGATACACCAACTGCATACCACTCAGTATAAAAGGTAAGATACCCTGACCCAGTTTCCAAAAAATTTTGATTACAGCATTTATAACAAATGTCTTATAAAGGGTAGAATGAAGAAGAATTATCTAAATCTGAGCTATAACTTACCCGGTCGCTCAACAATAAAGAATCCTCCTACCAATGCAGGAGACTCAAGAGACAAGGGTTGGATCCTGGGGTTGGTAAGATCCCCTGGAAAAAGGAATGGCTACCCACTTCAGAATTCTTGCTTGGAGAACTCCATGGACAGAGGGGCAGAAGAGGTTGATGGGCTACATACAGTCCATGGGGTCTCAAAGAATCAGACAGGAATGAACAACTAACACCCTGTAACTAGATGACATTTATGCTTTATGTCTGTGTGTGTTTAGTCACTCAGTCGTATCCAACTCTTTGCAGCCCCTTGGACTATAGCCCACCAGACTACACTGTCCATGGAATTTCTCAGGGAAGAATACTGTAGCGGGTTGCCTTTTCCTACTACAGATCTTCCCAACTCAGAGATCAAACCCATGTCTCTGGCATCTCCTGCATTGGCAGGCAGGTTCTTTACCACTGATCTACCTGGGAAGCCCAAAGCTTTATATTAATTGTTGCTGTTCAGTCACCAAGTCTTGCCCCACTCTGCAACCCCATGGACTAAGGCACACCAGGCTTCCTGATCACTTCACTATCTCCCAGAGTTTGCTCAAACTCATGTCCATGAGTCAGTGATGCCATCCAACCATCTCATCCTCTGTCATTCTCTTCCTCTTGCCCTTAATCTTTCCAGCATCAGGGTCTTTTCGAATGAGTCGATTTTTCGCATCAGGTGGCCAAAGTACTGGAGCTTCAGCATCAGTCTTTCTAATGAATACTAAGGATTGATTTCTTCTAGGATTGACTGGTTTGATCTCCTTGCTGTCCAAGGGACTCTCAAGAGTCTTCCGCAGCACCACAATCCAAAAGCATCAATTCTTCGGCACTGGTCCAATTCTTCTTTATGATCCAACTCTCACATCCCTACATGACTACTGGAGAAAACATAGCTTTGACTACACAGACCTTTGTTCACAAAGTGATGTTTCTGCTTTTTAATATGCTGGCTAGGTTTGTCATAGCTTTTCTTCCAAGGAGCAAGCATCTTTTAATTTTGTGGCTGCAGTCACCATCTGCAGTGATTTTGGAGCCCCCAAAAATAAAATCTGTCACTGCTTCTACTTTTCCCCCAGCTATTTACATGAAGTGATGGGACTGGATGCCACGATCTTAGTATTTTAAATGTTGAATTTTAAGCCAGCTTTTCACTCTCTTTCATCTTCATCAAGAGGCTCTTTAGTTCCTCTTTGCTTTCTGCCGTAAGAGTGCATATCTGCATATCTGAGATTATTGACATTTCTCCTGGTAATCTTGATTCCAGCTTGTGAGTCTTTTAGCCTGGCATTTTGCATGATGTACTCTGCATATGGGCTTCCCAGGTGGCACTAGTAGTAAAGAACTCGCCTTACAATGCAAAGGATGTAAGAAACACAGGTTCAATCTCTGGGTTAGGAAGATCCCCAGGAGGGCATGGCAACCCACTCCAGTATTCTTGCCTACAGAATCCCATGGACAGGGGAGCCTGGTGAGCTACAGTCCATAGGTTGCAAAGAGTTGGGACACAACTGAAGTGACTTAGCACGCATGCGAGAGTTCTGCATATAAATTAAATAGGCGGGGTGAAAATAGGTGGGACAATATACTACCTTGTACTCCTTTCTCAATTCTGAACCAATCCATTGTTCCATCTTTGGTTCTAACTGTTGCTTCTTGTTCTACATGCAGGTTTCTGAGGACACAAATAAGGTGCTCTGGTATTCCCATCTCTTTTAAGAATTTTTCAGTTTGTTATGATCTACAGTCAAAAGCTTCAGTGTAGTCAGAAGCAGATTTTTTTTTTTGGAATTCCCTTGCCTTTTCTATGATCCAGTAGATGTTGGCAATTTGATCTCTGGTTCTTCTGCCTTTTCTAAATCCAGCTTGAACATCTGGAAGTTCTTGGTTCACATACTATTGAAGCCTAGCTTGAAGGATTTTGAGTATTACCTTGCTAGCATGTGCAATGAGCACAACTGTATGGTAGTTTGAACATTCTTTGGCATTGCCTTTCTTTGGGACTGGAATGAAAACTGACCTTTCCCAGTACTGTGGCCACTGCTGAGTTCATATTTGCTGGCATAATGAGCGCAGCACTTTAACAGCATCATCTTTTAAGATTTGAAATAGCTCAACTGGAATTCCATCACCTACACTAGCTCTGTTCACAGTGATGCTTCCTAAGGCTCACTTGACTTCACACTCCAGGATGTCTGGTTCTAGGTGAGTGACCACACCATCATGGTTCTCCAGACCATTAAGACCATAGTTCTTCTGTGTATTCTTGCCATGTCTTCTTAATCTTTCCTGCTTCTGCTAGGTCCTTGCTGTTTCTATCTTTTATTTTGCTCATCTTTGCACGAAATGTTCCCTTGGTATCTCCAATTTTCTTGAAGAGATCTCTAGTCTTCCCCATTCTATTGTTTTCCTCTATTTATTCGCATGGTTCCTTTAAGAAGGCTTTCTTCTCTCTCTTTGCTATTCTCTGGAACTCTGTATTTAGTTGGGTGTATCTTTCCCTTTCTCCTTTGCCTTTAGCTTCTCTTCTTTACTCAGCTATTTGTAAGCCCCTCTCAGACAACCACTTTGCCTTCCTGCATTTCTTTCTCCTGGGGATAGTTTTGGTCACCACCTCCTGTACAATGTTACAAACTCCCATCCACAGTTCTTCAGGCACTCTGTCTACCAGATCTAATCCCTTGAATCAACTTGTCACCTCCACTGTATAATCATAAGGGATTTGATTTAGTTCACACCTGAATGGTCTGCAGTCCACGGTTAGAAGAGTCGGACACGACTGAGTGACTGAACACCACCGCCACTACCTGAATGGTCTAACAGTTTTCTCTACTTTCTTCAATTTAAGCCTGAATTTTGCAAAAGGAGCTGACGATCTGAGCCACAATGAGCTTCAGGTCTTGTTTTTGCTGACTACAAAGAGCTTCTCCTTCTTCGGCTGCAAAGGATATATCAATCTGATTTCAGTATTGGCCATCTGGTAATGTCCATGTATAGAGTCGTCTCTTGTGTTGTTGGAAGAGTGTGTCTGCTATGACCATTGTGTTCTCTTGACAAAACTGTAAGCCTTTGCCCTGCTTCATTTTGTATTCTAAGGCCAAACTTGACTGTTACTCTAAGTATCTCCTGACTTCCTACTTTTGCATTCCAATACCTAATGATGAAAACAATATATTTTTTTGGTGTTAGTTCCAAAAAGTCTTGTAGGTCATCATAGAACCATTTAATTTCAGCTTCTTCAGCATCAGTGGTTGGGGCACAGATTTGAATTACTGTGATGCTGAATGGTTTGCCTTGGAAATGAACTGAGATCATTTTGTTTTTTCTGAGATTGCACCCAAGTACTGCATTTAGGACTCTTTTGTTGACTAAGAAGTTCTTAGGAACAAACTAAACATTAACGAAACACTGATTTCTGCCAAAGATAAACTGATTTTATGCACATATCTCCCTAATTTCTTGATTTGGGCGCGTCGATCCAAAGTAAATTATCAACACTACCACAGTCTAACTTTTATTGACAGCAAATGATAGGTTGTTTTTTTTTTTGCCTGTCCACTCCTATTTGGAAAAGCTATGCAACATTTCCTTCCAACTCAGGTCACATGTACCAAAAATAATTATAATATTAAGTGCCTACTATGTGCACTCACTGATCTAAGCGTTACATAACTATTAAAAATCAACAGTCATAACTCAACAAAAAGACAATCTAGTTTAAAACCAGGCAAAGGACTTAAATAGACATTTCTCCAAAGAAGATACACAAAAGACCAATAAGCGCATGAAAAGATATTAAACATCACCAGTCATTAGTAAGGAAATGCAAATAAAATTCACAATACCATTTCATACCTACAAAGATGGCTATAATCAAAGAAAAAAGGAAAATAACAAGTATCAGCAAAGATGCAGAGAAACTGGAACCCTTGTGCACTGTTGGTGAGAATGTAAAATAGTATAGCCACTGTGGAAAACAGTATGGCAGTTACCCAAAAAGAAATCTACATGATTCAGCAATTCCACCCTCAGGAATAAACCCAAAAGAATTGAAAACAGGGATTCAAACAAAAAATGGTACAAGAATGTTCAAAGCAGCATTACTCATAACAGTCAAAAGGCAGAAATGAAACAACTGCCCATCAACAGAAAAATGGATAAACAAAATATGATATATCTACACAATGGGATAGTATTCAGCTACAAAAATGAATGAAGTACTGACACACGGTACAACATGGATGAACCTCAAAAACACTATATTACATCAAAGAAGCCAGACACAAAAAATCACATATTACATGATTCCTTTTACTTGAAATATCCAGAACAGGTAAATTTGCAGAGATTGGTGGTTAACAAAGACGGGGCGGGGGGTTGGGGGGAAGAATGAGGAGAGACTGCATAATGGGTATGTGGCCTCCTCTGGGGTTGATGTAACAGTTCTGGAATTATATGCAGTGATAATTGTACAACACAGTGAATTTATTAAATACCACTGAATTGTATGCTTTAAAAGAGTTAATTTTATGCATTGTGGATTTCATTTCAGAAAAAAAAAAAAAAATCCAATAGTCCTGACAATCCTGTGCAGATTCAGAAACACAGACAACAGGCTCAGAGAAATTACTTGACCAAATCCACAGAGGGAGTACTAGACAGAACAGCAGAGATTCAGAGCCAGATTTCTGCTCTTTTTTCTTAATATTGATAGAAAGTAGGAGCTTCATAGCCCTTTTCCCCATCAAATAAAATTTTATGCCAGGGACTTTCCTGGTGGTCCAGTGGTTAAGAATCTGCCTGCCAATGCAGGGGACATGGGTTGGATCCCCGATCTGGGAAGCTTCCACATGCCACAGGGCAACTAAGCCTGTGCACCACAACTACTGAAGTTCACGTGCCTTAGAGCCTGTGCTCCACAACAGGAGAAGCCACTGCAACAAGAAGCACGTGCATCGCAACTAGAGAGTAAGCTTCACTCACTGTAACAGGAGAATAACATCACATAACAATATTGCGTAGTCTAACTTATTGCATCATCGTAACATTATGGGCTGGCAGACAAATGACAAATGTCAAACAACTTTTAAAAGATCTTCAAGGAATTCCTTGGCAGTTAACTAGACAGGACTCAGCTCTTTCACTGCTAGGGCTGGAGTTCGAGCCCTGGTCAGGGAACTATGATCCTGAAAGCCTTGTGGCATGGCAAAAAAATTAAAAACAAAAAAAGACCTCCATAAAATACAAGCTTTGAATAGTGAAAGAGGTGAAAATAATTACCCAACAAAGCTTTGTTTAAAGTACTGTCAACTTAACAAAGAAATTAGATAGTCTTCTCAAGAAACCGAGTGTGTACTGACTGGTAAGATATAACAAATCATCAAGTTTGCATCTGAGTTAAATGGCTGACTCAGTCTTTGGTGGTTCTGTACCACAGTACCACCTTATAGGACCACTGAGGTCCTATAACACCTTAATTTCCTGTCATTCCATCATAGTTATAAATAAGCTTCACTGTTCCCATCAAATGTGAGGAAGCCTCTAATGATGAGATCCTTATCCTGAAAGCTTGTGCAGGACATGCAGGTAGGTTATGATGGCAATTTACTTTATATAAAGATATAAGAGGTTATTAACCAAAGTCAGAGAGAGTCACTTCCACCACACACTAGCGCACATTTTTAATCAATGTCAGTAGAAAACACCAAGAAGAGCCAGCAGTGGGCTGACCACACTGCATGTTGTAATCAGAGACTAAGTAGATAATTTAAAGTACTGCTCTACTGGGCTTTCCAGCTGGCTCAGTGGTAAAGAACTTGCCTGCCGATGCAGGAGACGAGGGTTCGATCCCTGGGTCAGGAAGATCCCCTGGAGGAGGAAATGGTTACCCACTCCAGTATTCTTGCCTGGAAAACCCCATGGAAAGAGGGCTGGTGGGCTGCAGTTCACGGAGTTGCAAACAGTTGGACACAACTTAGTGACTGAGCACACAGGCATTGCTCTACTACTGATGGTAACCTTAAACAGAAGCAAATCATTTGCTACTGGACAGATCACACGTATTCAAGAGAGGAAAGACTGTAGGTTTTACAAACAGGTCTCTCCAGTTTTATACAGCTCAATAAGAAGTAACATCATCGGCAGCATCTTCAAGTACAAAAGCTATCTTCACTTATCTAACATGACCCAACTATAATCATATAATGGTTTCATCACAAACCTCCTTCTCCTCAATCCCAACACCCTTTAACCAACTCTAAAGAACACACAGACACAAACACACACTCCACAACTAGTAATCATGTCATTTTGCTAATTAAGTAATATAAAAAAATCCTAACCAACAATCCAAGGTTGTCATTTAGGGTTTGCACTGGTAAGAATTGCTGTGTAACTCCTAACCACAAATTAGTCAGAGGACAATGACTGCAGAGGCCTTAAGCTGGTGGTTATGTTCTCAGATCCTACAGAATATTTTAAGGCCTGGGGCTGCTGCAGAGTCAATGCAGAAGATACATGTATATTTCAGCAACCCACCACAATCAGCCACCATGGTAAATCTAAACATGAAGAGTAAATGCTGGCCTCTGGCCAATCCTTATATCCAGCAACCTAAAGATAAAGTGTTTGGATATTTAAAGTTAATATCCAAAACTTTAAAATCTTTTGGAGATATTTCAGAACCAACACACCACATCCAAGGTAAGTATAAACTCACTAAGATTCCGAAAGAGGCTCCCAGAAAATGGCATGTAAGCCTGAAGTCCCTTTGTAATCCAATAATCTCAAGAATCAAGATGCAGGCATAATTAACCTCCTTGTGACAATTAGAAAAAATGAAATTGGAGGTTAGACCCATCCTAAGAAACAGTTCACTGTCAGCCTGCAGCTATTTCAATCTACTATATCTGGTACTATGTGACAACTCTCTCTCTCTCAAATATATAAAGGGAGGGAGAGAAAATCGACTCAAACAGTACTTCCTGTATTACAGCTACCTTCCTGAAATATTTAAAGCATATAGTAGGCACTCAAACTCTTTTCAATTAATAAAGGATATAAAAGGTAAGCAATAACCAGTAGCTCATACATGTCCCTTGGACAGCAAGATCAAACCAGTCAATCCTAAAGGAAATCAATCCTGAATATTCACTGGAAGGACTGATGCTGAAGCTCCAACACTTTGGCCACCTAATGCAAAGAGCCAACTCACTGGAAAAGATTCTGATGCTGGGAAAGACTGAGGGCAGGAGGAGAAGGAGGTGACAGAGGATGAGATGGCATCACTGACTCAATGGACACGAGTTTGAGCAAACTCTAGGAGATGGTGAAGGACAGGGAAACCTGGCGTGCTGCAGTCCACGTGGTCGCAAAGAGTTGGATATGACTGAGTGACTGAACAACAACATACATATAAAATATTCTGAAATGAAAAAAGCATCCTGAAAAAAAAAAAAGCACCCTAAATTTTTCAACCAAAGGCAGCAAAGTGAACTGAAGATGATCTACACTACTGACACATTTTTCTTTTTCAATATTTATTTTTATTTTGGCTGCACCAGGTTGCAGCATGCGGGATCTTTAGTTATGGCATGTGAGCTCTTAGCTGCAGTATGTAGGATCTAGTTCCCTGACCAGGGGTCAAACCTGGGTCCCCAGCATTGGGAGTGTGGAGTCTTAGCCATCGGACCACCAGGGAAGTACCAGATTTTTCAAATATGTACACAAATAAGATTCTTAAGATGATCATCCACAGTTATAGGTATGACTGAAAAAATCTGTGTATAACAAATGGTCTCTTCCACACTGGATATATTTCATACTTTAAAACAGAAACTCCTATTTTCTTCATCAACTAAAGCTCCTACAAGATTTTCAAAAGTACTTTTATTGCTAACTTGAACTCTATTTTAAGGTGCTTGCTAGATGTCTTGATATATATATATAATTAGACAGAAGCTAAGAGAGAGCCATAAAAACTGGACAAATCATTTCCTGTGCAAGTGTCCTGCAAACTGGACATAAAAAGTCAGTAGAGGAAACTGCAGCCCTCAAATACAAGGTCAAGGACTACCTTCAGGTGAACAAACAATAAAATCATCATTTAAAAGTAACCAAACTTGGGCTTCCCTGGATGCTCAGGGAAGGTAAAAAATCCACCTGCCAATGCAGGAAATACGATTCTATCCCTGGTCAGGGATGATCCCATATGCCTCGGAGCAACAAAGCCCGTCGGCCACAACTACTGAGCCTGTGATCTTGAGCCCAGGAGCCACAACTACTGAGCCCAGGTGCTACATCTACTGAAGTTCACATGCCTAGAGCCTGTGTTCCGCAACAAAAGAAGCCAAAATAATGAGAAGCCCCAGCACTGCAACTAGAGAGTAGACCCTGATCCGTGCAACCAGAGAAAAGCCCATGCAGCAACGAAGACCCTGCACTGCCAAAAAAATAAATAAATAAGATTATATATAAAAAAGTAACCAAACTGCCACAAAAACTTAAACATAGGATAATCATATGAACAGATATTGAACAGGTATTTGGACACTAATGTTCACAGCAGCATTACTCACAATAGCCAAAAGGTGGAATCAACCTGTGTCCAGTTATAGATGAATGAATAAATGAAATGTGGTATATGCATAATATGATGGAATATTACTCAGTTCTAAAAAGGAATGAACTTCTGACAAGGATAAAACACTGATGAACCTTGAAGACAACGTGCTAAGTGAAATAAGCCAGACACAAATGGACAAATACTACATACTTCCACTTATGTGCAGTACCTAGAATAATCATACTCCTAGAGACAGAAAAGTACAATAGTGATTGCCAGGAGCTGGGGAAAAAGAAGAATGAGGAGTCATTCTTTAACAGGAATTTTGGTTTGGGATGATAAGAATGTTCTGGAGTTGGATGGTGATGATGGTTTCACAGCAGTATGAATGGATTTAATGCCACTGAACTGTACACTTGAAAAAGTAGTTTAAATGATGTTACATATATCTTACCACAATTTTTTTAAAGTAACCAAGCAAGAATGATGATCAAATCTTTGAGGCAAAAACATCAAGAAAAGTGGTAAGAGTCTGCAATAGGCATGCTTCACTGTCATCCTCCGAGCCTAGATGACCTGCCTGAAAGTCAAGACCTCAGAACAGGAGGGACGGACATGGCATTGTCATACACTACAGATTTATATATCGGTATCATATCACTGGCATATGATAGGAAGATATATTAGAAGGTGAACTACATTCTATAGGACATTTGTTAAATAATGAATGGGCTCCCCTTCCCAATATTTAAATCAGAAAAATATAAGCTTTACCTTTCAGTCTCCAATGTAAGCAGCAAGACAATCAGTTTTACTTCTAACAAAGCAGCATAGTGGATCCTAAAGAGTGAGTTTAATTTTCCAGTTTTAATATGGTGCCTCTACAATGGAAACTGCAAGTAGCAATATAATAGTAAAAATATAAACTTTCACCATCATTACAAAGTTACTTAACCTTTTCCAAGCCTCATCTAAAAGATGAGGCTAATGCTTACCTTATAGGATTATTTGAAGATCTAATAAAGTAACATATGTAAAACACACTGAGTTCAGTCAGTCCCTAGAATACCTAACTGCTCAACAAATAAAAATTCCCTCACCTCCTGCAATTCACTAGTATCTGTAGCCTTTCCTGCTCCTGATCAGCCTCCACAGGCTATGCTGATGTTTCGGCCATTAACCTCTGGCTCCTCCCTCAGGCCCCAGCTGTGTCTCTCGGTTCTAGTAGTTTTACTCCTGGTTTCTAAGAGGATCCTGTCTATATTTAGAGATAATGCCAGTACCAACTGTGGACTCAACAGGTGCTTGGAGGGCACTTGAGCATTCAGCAGTTTTCGATTGTTTTCCAGAGTTAATTGGTTTTGGCTCCACAACTGGCTGTCTTGACTTCCACAAGGAAGAGTGCCACGTATGCACAGTACTTCAGCAGTACACTAGACTAAACAGAAAATTAAGTGTGCTCACAGGACAAATCCTTAGCAAGAGGACATTTTTGCCTATTATCTGGATCCCAGATTTGTTAAATCACAGGGGCAATAAACCTTCAATAAACTCTACAGATGTAGCCCATCAACTCAATCTTTGTCTAGATCACTGTATCAGACCCAGGTTTCAATCAATTCATGCTGTTTATACAACCAAGATCAGAAGGAAAAAGCAGGCAGACAACATGGAACACTTAAAGGAGTGTCCAGAGTGGGTATGAATTCAGTTTTATTCACTACTAGTTTTGTGACCTTATTAAGTTATTTAATCTCTGAATTTATAAAACAGGAAATGATTATGAGGATTAAATTAAATGAGATACGTGGAAACCAATCTTAGCACTTCATTATCACTAATGAGGAAACTGCACTCACTTCTTGCTTTGTTCACTTTTTATAACAGAAGAAAAGTGACAATTTAGATCATTCCTTTTGGACCTTTATAAAATAGCCTAATGCTACTATCTGAGGCCAAGCTGAGAAATATAAACTGAAAAATTCCCAGAAATCTTAGATGAGTCAGCAAAACTTAATGCCTCAAAATAAAAGGCTTAATATGGACTATTTATGAATACATCATGGTAACTACAATTTCAAAATATGCAATCTGGTATCTAGTATCATCCAAAATTTGGTCTGGAAATCCAAGTATCAAGGAAATGCAAAGATCATACATAACCCCTGAAATACTTCCCCACAATATTTTCAAATCACCTGAATTCAAACTGGAAGGTACAAAATAGCCTGATAATTTGAAATCAGCATCAGGAATTTCTGGTGACAAAACCACTCTCTCCCACAATCATCAAACCAGTAGCAGATGGTACATGATCATTTCTCAGTGAGAAACCATAATTCTAACAAAGTACAGATAACTCAGATTTTATCAAGGCTGTTCATCACCTTTCAATGAACAAACTAACTCTTGGTTCTCCTCCAAACACCCTAAACTCTGCATTATCAATAACCAAGCTTAAAGCAAGATGCCTGTTTCTAGTGACCTGTCCTCTCCTGCTTCATTAACCGCCGGTAAATTACATAGAGAAGGGAAATAAATATTACACGAACGCTTTATCAATGAAATGAACTATAAATGATAACCAAATTATTAAAAGAGCAGCTTGTACTCCTTAGCAGAGGGACATGCCAGAGAAAAATCCACCTTCTAAAAGAACCCAGTCATCCTGGATGAATTAGAAAAATGCCACTCCAGTCCACCTAACCTATACTCTCTAACTGGACTTACTCTTCTGCTTTAATTCAAACCCAAACCACATCTATTTTCTGTGTCTGCCCCTCTTGGCTATATTTTCCGTCCCGTTTCCAGCCCCCCGCCCCCAATTCCAAAAATGCCCTCCTCTTTCTTATTTTCAAATCCCACTTTGCCCCCCAAATCCTAAGGACCTCAACACCCACGCAGATGACCTTACGCATTTCCGATGATTTCCAGTTCTTTGTACTTCTCATACCAAATGATCGATTCTTTCATTCCTTTCGACCTCTCGTTGTTTCTTAAAACCCAGTACCCCACACACGCTCACATCAGAGTCCCCCCTCACTCCATTGTTTCCCCGGCCTATGCCTCTGGAAACCCCTCAACTAGGAACCGTGTGCTTCGGCCCGCCCCACTGACCCCAGAAACCTTTCACCATCTGGGCACTTCAGGTCTCAAAGGGTTCACGTCCCCTCCTCTCGGTACCCCAACCCCCAACAACTGCTCCCTCCCCGTGTGCCTTCCCTCAAGCCCGCTCTCTGCACCTCAGTGCCCCGCTTCATCCCTCCTCCACCCCTCCACCAGCTCCCAGAGCCTCACCTATCCCGGGCCCCCACAGTCGCCGCGTTCCCCGGTTCCGGCTCTGCGTCCCGGACGCTCTGGGGTCTGAGAAGAGGAAAGGAGCTCCCCCGCCGCCGCCTCCTCCTCTTCTAGAGCTGCAGCCGTCGCGCTCCTCCCCCAGCTCTCCCGGAGCCGGACGCCGCCCCGCCCCCACCGCCCCTTTCTCAGCTTCCCTTCTCGGCCGGGCGGCGGGCTGGGAATCGCAGCCGCGGCTGGGGGCCGGAGTGCCAGCCGATCCACACCGACCTCGCCGTGGCTCGAGCTCTTCGCCCCGCCCCGCAGTCCGCTCGGGCGCGTGCGCGCCCGCTAGCCAGCGCACAAGGCGCGTGCTCGCGCCAGCGCGAACCCGGCGCGCCGAGCTCGAGGCCGTTGCAGCCAACTGGCCCGCGAGTGAGGCCCGGGCGCGAGGCGCCCCCGCGAGCCGACGACCCGCGCACGGAAAGGCGCGAGGCGAGAGGTGGCCGCCTGTCCGTCGGGTTATAGCTCCTCCCGCTACCGGGTCCCTCGCGCCTCACACCGCCCTGTGGATCGCGCGCCCGAGTTGAGGAAGCTCGGGCGTCGCCGAGAATCGGGAAGAACGATGCAGAGAAGGGATTGGAAGAGTGGGTTGGGGAACAAACTAGATGGGAGTCGGGAGGGGTGTGGGACACGAGCTCGGAGCCGCGCGCAGAATGGCTAGTCCCAGAAAGAGCTGGGCGGCGTGGGGTGGGGGGGACAGCGCGCGCTGGGAGTAGAGGGCCCGAGCTGGAACTGCCGGAAAGAGCCGAAACTCCCCCGGAGGTTGCCGAAGGCGGCCGCCTCGAGGGGAACCGCTCGAGGGGCTTTTCTCTGGATCCCGGCCGGGACTCGGGTCTCCCAGACGGCTCTCCTTTTGGCGCTACGAATTCTCCCCGACGACTTAACACCACTTTCCATTTCGCCTCCTTCCCGACCCAAGTTTTATTCCAGAAGGCTATTTCAGAGCCACCAGCTGTGGGAAACGCCCGGACGTCCGGACTTCTTTGCCGCTCAGCCTCCTGGGAATCCGTAGAGGCCGCTGCGGGGTGGTGGCGGGAGGATGGATCTCCCTAGCCTGGTGCAAGGTAGCTTCGGGAGCAAGTTGAGGGTTCGTTACCACGTTCACCAGATACACCAAGTCCATTTCTGTGTCGGTTTTCTGGTCTACTCAGCCCTTTGCATCCCTCTACACCGCTGTGGTCAGTCACATTGCCCGTCGAATCTTTCTGTTAAACACTCTTATTCGTGGTTAGATTCCCAAGCACCCCAGGGCCAGACAATCTCTTAATATTTGTGCAGCTTTCTAGCCAGTTTCCTCCATGTATGAAGCACTCACCCCACTGCCAACTGGTCAGGAGTGGCTACAGGGTGGGCATTGAAAAGGTTAATCAGAGTCTGTCCCCATGTTCTCTTTTGAAGGCAAAGTATAAGGGGCTCTGGGCAGGCACCAACCACAATCCAGAGAGTGGATATGGGAGTGGATAGACACCATAGGCATAATGTAATTTTGGTCCCCGCAGGTTCGTTGTTGGAGTGGCAGTATAGGTAGATCTCTCCAAGTAGATCTGGTCCTTTGGTTTTTAACTTTGGATGGAGTGGAAGGGCCAAAAATCCTCTAGAGCCCACTGACCTTTGATTAATAGTGTCTAAGCTAATCCAACCACGTCATTTACAGATCTAAAGAAACATAAGATTAGGTCATCCAACTAGTTAGGGCACTCACAATGTGATGCTTACTATTGAATCTTCTTTCAAAGATTCAAATAGAAGCAGGCCATCCAAATATCTGCTCTCTTTTCACTGATCACCCAGTGAGTGGGAGACATTGTTCTAGGGTGGGCCACTTACACAGAATAAAACTAGATCACTATCCTCAAGTAGAGTATCCAGTTGTAATAGAGGATGAAAGCTATTAAATAACTATAACAGGATGATAAGTGCTAAAACAGAAAAGTGCAAAGTAGGAACAAAGAGGAATGCGTGAGTAATTCTTCCACAATTCTGCCTTCCCATACAGTGCAGGAATGGGATGATAGGACCCTGGTTAAGAGGAAACTTCATACTAAAGAATGAGACCTAAACCAATAGGATCCAAGATCTTATTCTGTGACTGATTTCACCAACCAAAACTAATATAATTTCTTCCTTGGGAGAAAAATTAAATCCTCACTCTTGGAAACCTTAGTCTGTTAGGAGAGACATGATGCCTTTCCTTAAGAGCCTGTGGTCTAATGGGAGAGAGTTTTTATATGTGGATATCCCACTTAAAGAGAAGGGAGGTGGATACAGGAGCATGCCTAGACCAGATCTATGAGTTGTCAAAACATCACTGGAAACTGAATGAGATGGAATCATATCTCCTCTAAGCGAGAGTTCTGAGTGTGGTTGAAAGGAATAGTTTGCCAAGTCCCTAGGATGACAGTAGGTGTAGGCTCTTCACAAGGTTTAACTCAAAAACTAATGGCTCTCCCAGAAGGGTGGGTCACGTAAAGCATTGTTTTACTAAGTGGAATTTTCAAGAAGGGTACTGCAACTCATGGCCCATCTTTTTCCATGCAGCACTCAACCTCTCTAAAAGGATACTGAACAAATGCTTCAAAAATACCTTTTACCTGGGCTATAAAGATTAATTTTCTCATTATTCTTTATACTACATATACAGTTTTCACTTTATATGGTACACAATTAACTGATCATTGCCTGCTTTAAAACAGTGGCAAATTGTTTAAAATCTACTAATTATATTGGAAGAAAGGAAATGCTGTAATAAATTCAATATATAATACTGTGACCTACTCCGAAGAAAACACAAAAACAACCAAATTTTTGAAATGATTAGAATAACTGCTAAGGATTACAACAGAAGACTATTTAGAAAAAACATCCATATATCTCAGTTCAGCCTTAAGGGAAATGATTTATCCCAGGTTACCTAATGATTGAGGCAAATTAGAACTAAAGATAAACCATGATGCAATCGTCACCTTGGCAGATATATGCTGCAAAAATTAACATGACCTAATTTAATATATTTTCCAATAGACCCTTGTGATCAGAAATTTTAGCATGTTTTTCTTTGAGTCGATATTCTATATCCAAAGTGACTGATTGTCAGATTCCATGTTTTTATTAGGGGAAAAAAAAAGAGGTTAAAGTCTCTGATGACTAAAGCTGATGCCACAAACCACAACAAGCATGAAGACCAGCAGAGAATATCTCATCAGGGTATACTTTTCCTTTTGCTTGGACTACCTCTGATACCTAAGAATATTCATGTTGGTAGTCCACACTGTGTGTCTTAGAAACATAGTTTTGTGGATGCTGAATAGATGTTATCTAAAAACACTATTCCAGGTCCAAATGAGTTTGGGAAAGTCTTGGTAAAATCAAAATAAATTGGTTTATTATAAAGCAACTATATGCCAATAAAAATTAATTTTGAAAAATTCAAAATAAATTGGTTTCCTTCCAAGAGCATTTAATATGGTAATGTGTTTTTTTAATATTGAAAGGAATGCAGTATATAGTATGCAGCTTTCCCCCAAGGAAACTTTTTTTACCCAGGAGACTTCTGTGTAGGATTAATGTTTCTTTGAACATCCATTCTATAAGATTCTACTAGAAGGATTTGATTAGGTTGGAATTTCCTGTTTTATAGATAACAAAACAGGTTCAAAGACATGGGTAACATACCCAAATTCAATTGTGTATCAGATGTTAGAGCCTTAAATTATCAAAGGTTGAATCCTTATATCACAAAATTAGTGACAATTTCAGAACCTCAGATTTGAGTTTTGAACCTAATTTCAAAACTCAGATTTGAAACACTCAGTTGCAGGTTCATTAAAAACTTGAAATTGATCCTTAGTGAATGTGTTTCTATGTGTGGAAAATATAAGTAATACTGCTTTACTGTAAGTTCATTCATGGAATTTTAGCATGTTCTTTCATCTATACAGTCTGTCACCATTTTTTAAAAAGTGATAATGCCACCCTCTGTAAAATGTTTTAGGGTTTATAAAGTGCCCTCAGCACATCTCATTTGAATGTCTCAACATCCCTGTGAGGCAAGCATCACTGTCCTCATTTAACAAACAAGGACATCAAGCCTCAATTGTTAAATAGCAGGGGTTCGTTTGTTTGTAGGAGAGGAAGGTCTATTGCAAAGCCAAGCAAAAAGAATGGGTGGCTCATGCTCAAGAAACCCAAACTTCCTTAAACAGAAATTTAGCATATTTAGTAAATGTCCTGTTACTTGCTTTGAGAGAAGATAGTCCTTCTGTCCTTCAAGCTAGGCTTCTGCAGTGTGTGAACCAAGGACTTCCAGATGTACAAGCTGTATTTAGAAGAGGCAGAGGAATCAGAGATCAAATTGCCAACATTTGTTGGATCATAGAGAACACAAGGGAATTCCAGAAAAACATATACATCTATATTGATTACACTAAAGCCTTTGACTATGTGGATCACAACCAACTGTGGAAAATTCTTAAAGAGATGAGAATACCAGACCACATTACCTGTCTCCTGAGAAACCTGTATGAGGGTCAAGAAGCAACAGAACCGGACATGGAACAATGGATTGGTTGAAAGTTTTTGGGAAAGGAGTACAACAAGACTGTATATTGTCACCCTACTTATTTAACTTATATACAGAGTACATCATGCAAAATGCTAGGCTGGATAAATCACAAGCTGGAATCAAGATTTCCAGGAGAAATATCAACAACCTCAGATATGCATATGATACCACTCTAATGGCAGAAAATGAAGAGAAACTAAAGAGCCTTTTGATAAATGTGAATGAGGAGAGTGAAGCCAGTTTTAAGCTGGCTTAAAACTCAACATTCAAAAAACTAAGATCATGACATTCAGTCCCATCACTTCAAGGCAAATAGATGGGCAAAAAGTGAAAGCAGTGACTGATTTTAATTTCTTGGGTTCCAAAATCACTGCAGATGGTGACCACAGCCATGAAATTACAAGATGCTTGCTCCTTGGAAGGAATGCTATGACAAACCTAGACAGTGTATTAAAAAGCAGAGACATCGCTTTGCCAACAAAGTCCCATATAGTCAAAGCTATGATTTTTCAAGTAGTCATGTACGGATTTGAGAGTTGGACTATAAAGGAGGAGAAGTGCCAAAGAATTGATGCTTTCAAACTGTAGTGCGGGAGAAGATGCTTGAGAGTCCCCTGGACTGCAAGGGGATCAAACCAGTCAATCCTAAAGGAAATCAACCCTGAATATTCATTGGAAGGATTGATGCTAAAGCTAATGCTCCAATACTTCAGCCACCCAATGCAAAGAGCTGATTCATCGGAAAAGACCCTGATGCTAGGAAAGATTGAAGGTAAAAGGAGAAGGGGTTGGCAGAAGATGAGATAGTTAGATAGCATCAGCAACTCAATGGACATGAATCTGAGCAAACTTCAGGAGACAGTAAAGGACAGGCGAATCTGGCATGCTGCAGTTCATGGGGTCACAAAGAGTTGGGCACGACTTAGCAACTGAACAACAACATGAGATACAGAATGATTATATGGCAACATGTAAGAAAATGCTTGATAGAACAGTACAAAGTGGACAAGAATGCTGAAGGAATTCAAAGAGGAAAGATTACTGGAGATGGACCTAATCAGTGAAGGCATCATTTAGAGATAAACCTTAAGCTGGATCATAAAAGAAGTATAAAGATTTGGATTAGCAGAGGAGAAAAAGAATTACAGAAGACATCAGCAAAGACATGAACATGAGAACAAGAAACACACTGATGGCAAAGAATTAGAGTTTGAAGGGAGATGGGTCTGAAGTAATCAGTCTCTTGGCTGTACAAAAAAGTCAACTGCTAAGAGGCAGAGTTCCCAGTCACACAATATAAAATGAGCAAGTGTTTTTCAACTCAAATTACATAGAAAAGCAGTAAACTTACACTCTTTACTGTGGACCCCAGGAATGAAAGGGAAGGTAGCAAGAGAAGCCAATGGACTTCTCTGGTAGTCCGCTGGTTAAGAACCCACCTGCCAGTGCAGGGGACACAGGCTTGTCCCTGGTCCGGGAAGATTCCACAAGCTGCAAGGTAACTAAGCCTGCACTCTACAGCCTGTGCTCCACAACAAGAGAAGCAACTGCAATGAGAAGCCCTCACACCCCAACTGGAACGTAGCCCCACTCCCACCCTCTGCAACTTAAGAAGCCCTGTGTGTAGCAACAAAGACCGAGCACGGCCGGAAATGAATAAATAATTTTTAATCTTTTTTTTTTTTTTAAAGAGAAGCCAAGTTCAAACTGGTGATTACAGGTAGGAAGGAGAAGCGGGGGAGTAACATGAGCCTCAATGGCCCTCAGATCTGTGACCGGGAAATATATGAATAGAAGACACCTAGATTTCCTCTATACGCTTCCCATTCCTTTCCTGACAGTAATTCACTTGAAAGGTGCCTGACCTATTGACGGTTGGAAAAACGTCCCTTTAAGTGATGCTTGCAAAGCCAGGCTCTCACGCTAAGTTAGTCAGTGCCCAGCAGAGGATGTTCCTGGCAACCCTTCTTATCCCCAAATGGAATTAAGGTCTGGCACAGAATGGGTTTTAAAATCATTCCCTTCCAACTTTCCCACAAAGGGCACTGCTCTATTCTGTTGAAATTTATCAGTGAAGTTTAAATCCAAAAAATCCAAGGTCTTGCTGAAAATTATGAATATAATAGTTCACAAGTAGCAGATGGATGAAAGGTGGGGATAAAGAAGAGAACTGGGAAGAAAAGGAATATGAAAATGAAGAAAGCAATAAATTATTGAAATGCAACCTCATTTAGCTGGAACCCTATGTAAATTTTCTGCATTTGTTGTTCAGAACCCACCTGAGCAAAACAAACAAAACCGGTTAGTTGAACAAGTTTCAATCCCTTGCCACTAAGAGGAAGAGATGGCAAGGAACATGAAGAGAAGCCAAAAAGTCAGCTTCTCGGGGTATGAACTTCAAAAACCAAAGCAGGGGCATGAAATTTGTGTTCAAGCAAAGCTCTGAGATTTCCCGAGTTTCTCAAAAGATCAAATTACATCTACAAAACATACATAACTTGATGTTCATGGTTTCTCTAACCTTCCCAACAAAAGGAGGGGACTGAACTCTGGTAATGAACCGACTAAGGAGGTACTTTAGTTGCAGATGGTGACTGCAGCCATGAAACTAAAAGATGCTTCCTCCTTGGAAGAAAAGCTATAACCAACCTAGACAGCATATTAAAAAGCAGAGACATTCCTTTGCCAACAAAGGTCCATCTAGTCAAAGCTATGGTTTTTCCAGTAGTTGTGTATGAATGTGAGAATTGGACTATAAAGAAAGCTGAGGGCTGAAGAACTGATGCTTTTGAACTGTGGTGTTGGTGAAGACTCTTGAGAGTCCCTTGGACAGCAAGGAGAGCCAACCAGTCCATCCTAAAGGAAATCAGTCCTGAATATTCATTGGAAGGACTGATGCTGAAGCTGAAACTCCAATACTTTGGCCACCTGATACGAAGAACTGACTCATTGGAAAAGACCCTGATGCTAGGAAAGATTGAAGGTAGGAGGAGAAGGGGACAACAGAGGATGAGATGGTTGGATGGCATCACCGACTTGATGGATGTGAGTTTGAGTAAGCTCTGGGAGTTGGTGATGAATGGACAGGGAAGCCTGGCATGCTGCAGTCCATGGGGTCGCAAAGAGTTGGACAAAACTGAGCAACTGAACTGAACTAAAGGAGGTACCACCACTAGATCCTAAAAGAAAAAAGGTGAAGGGACATAATTTACCCTGTGACAGCCTTAAGGCGCCATCTGCAGTTCTCATCGAACACTGCAATAAACCGAGACCTGCTGGCTTGTTAGGGCCACACACTCACTGTTGGAGAAAAAAAGAAAGCAAAGAAATACTAAATTCCAGCCAGGGAGTCCTCAAAAGCCTCCTAAGTCCCAGAGTAGATGAAAACTCAGCTTGAAGACACAGTGCCTAGGAAAAGACCTAAGGGCCTTAGTTAGCTATAAGCTCCATGAGAAACCACCCCCCTCCAAAAAAGCTAATAAATTCTTAGACTGCTTGATATAAAGGATGATATACTGTCCAGACCTTGAGAACTTAATAGCTCCACAGTACCTTGTTCTGTCTGAACACATCTGAGAATTGCATTTAGTTCTGGGCACCACAATTTAAGAGCAATATTGACAACAGTCATAAAAATGTTCATACCCTTTGACCCAGTAATCCCACCCATGGGAATTTATTCTGAAATAATTCAAGAGAATAGATGAATTAGAAACATGAAAATATTGATGCAGCATTCTTTATAACAACAAATATGTATCAGCAAATATATATATATCTTAAATGTCTCCCAATAAGGGAATATTACATAGCATTAAAGTATAATTATGTTATTTGAAAAAAAGTAAAAATATAGAATAATAATAATGCATGCTGCAACATGGATGAATCCTGAAAATATTATACTAAGTGAAATACACCAGACACAAAAAGAAACATTGTATGATTCTATTTACTTAAAAGGTCCAGAACAGGCAAACTACTATAGAGACAGAAAGTAGATTAGTAGTTGCCAGGATCTGGTGAGAGGAGAGAATTGTAATAGGTATGGGATTTCTTTTTAGGGTGGTTTAAAATGGTCTGGAGTCAGTGTTGATGACTTTACAACCTTAGAAATATACTAAAAATCACTAGATTGTATACTTTAAAAGGGTAAATTTTATGGTATGTGAGTTATAGCTCAGTAAAAATATATATATATATATACATATGACATCTTCCTAGTAATATATATCAATGCCTATGATTTAGGGAAGGGAAAAACTATAAGATTATATCCCTGATATGGTATGTACATTTATAGATGAGGACTAAAAGAGAACATGAATAAATGAAAACAGACAGTTTGATACAGGTGAATTTTTGACTGGGGGGTGGCCATGATATTGTTCTTTGAGCAAATAAATATTTTATTTTTTTCCCAAGACAGTGTCCACAAGAGGGCAGAGAGATGTCAAACCAAACTATTTAACACAAGCCTCATCCAAACAGAAACCCAGAATCCAGTGTGGAAAGCAATCTTAAAGGTTATCTAAATTCAATTTCCTCACCTAACAAAGAAAAAACTGAGGCCCAGAATGGTAAAGTGGCTCATTCTAAGTCAGCAGGCTGGTCATGCAAGAGGCAGAAGGAAAACCCTATCTTCTCACTTCTCCATCCATCCTCTTTCTACCAAACTACAGTGCATCCTTAAACAAGACAATGTTTAATCTAGAAAAGGGAAAATTTAGAGGGGTATGAAGGGAAGGGCAAGCTCTTATCAAGAAAGGGTTCCTGGGACTTCCCTGGTGGTCTAGTGGTTAAGACTCCTCACTCCCAATGCAGGGGGCCCCAGGTTCAATCCCTGGTTGGGGAACTAGATCCCACATGCTGCAACTAAGAATTTGCATGCCGTAACTAAGACTGGTACAGCCAAATAAGTGAATAAATAAAAATAAATATATATATATATGTTTTAAAAAGGCTTCTTAATGGCTTTTGTTCTTTGTAACAAGAAATGGGAGATCTAGAAAGAAATTTCAGGGAAGCAAATTTCAGTGCAATAAAAGAACAACAAAATATCTATGGCCGATTCATGTTGATGTTTGGTAGAAACCAACACAATTCTGTAAAGCAATTATCCTTCAATTAAAAAATAAATAAAATTTTAAAAAAAGAATAGCAATTAAGGATGCCCAAAAGGTGGGACAGGTACGGGATTTCCAATTAATTCAGAAGCCAGAATGGTCATCTCTGGGAAGATGGTCATCTCTGGGTCATCTCTAGACCCTGTACTGCACCAGATGAATACTTGGGGGAGAGGCTTTCTCAGTTTGATTCCAACTTTTTAAAGGTTCTGTACACTTTTATTTGTAAGAGTGGGAGAATACAACATCACTGGATTTCATTTATATCAACTCAGGTAGAGAAAAAGAAGATCTCTCACCTGCTAATATCTTAGTTGGTTTTTTAAAAATAATTATTTCATAGTGAATTTCTACTTTCAGCTGATTTTCACTATGTCAGGGTCTTTAGGAAGTACATTCTCAGAAAAGTCTTAGTGATTATAATATTCCAGGTTGGTGGCAAAGCAGAATTTTCTTCCAGAGGTTCCAAATTCATGTGACTTCTACCATTTCTTTATTTTCAAAAAATGGCTGGGCTACACCATTAGATACATGAATATCTAGATGTCCATTGTGGATAGGTAGGTAGCCTAATTCTGGCAAGCACTCAATTTCAGTACCTGCTCACAGGCTAGGACAAGAGCAAAGATGAAATGCGAAGATGGTTTAACCAAACAGTATTTCCCACTAAGAGGGAAAGATTCTTTTTATTTATTTATTTTTGGCTTGCTGGTCTTGTTGCTGCACGTGGGCGTTCTACTATTAATAGTTGCAGCCGGGAGGGGCTACTCTGTTGTGGTGCAAGGGCTTCTCATTGCAGTGGCAGCACAGCCAAAATTAAAACAAACAAAACAAAACAAATTTTTTAAAATGTTGTTCGAAGATACTGAACTTCACTAGAAGTCATAGAAAGGCAGATTGAAGTCATCGGGTACTATCTCTCACCCATCATCTTGGCAAAAAATTGAAAAGAGGTAACAGTATATACCAGTAACAAAGAAAGGACTACTTGTACTGCGGGTAAAAGTGTAGATTGTTAGTCTTTTCCAAAAGTAACCTGATATAATAGCAATCAAGGTATTAAAACATATATTCTGCTTGATCCTACTTTATCCTATATTTATTGGAACCTAGCCTCAGAAAAACAAAAAGCCTCAGCACACATGTTTATTTATTTACTTATTTTGGCTGAGCTGGGTCTTCCTTGCTGTGCCTGGGCTTTCTCTAGCTGTGGCCAGCAGGAACTGTTCTCTAGCTGTGGCCAGCAGGCTTCTCTCTTCTATAGGGAGTATGGACTCAGTAGTTGTGGCAAACGGGCTCAGGTGCCCTGAGGCATGTGGGATCTTCCTGGACCAGGGATCAAATCCATGTGCCCTGCACTGGACCACCAGGGAAGTCCCAGTACACGTTTAAAGATATTTACTGTAGCATTGCTCATGTGGGAAAAATAGAAACTGCTCATAAACAGTTCTCATTTAAATAAACTGAAATATATTTTTGTAACAAAAACTCATAAGAAAATTTGAGAATAGTAAAATAATTTTCCAAATCAAGTAAAGCCCCAATCACTCTTTTGTCTCTTTTTCCTTATAGACTATTTTTAATATATTTACATTTTACAGATGTAGTACTACATATCATGTTAATAAACTACTAATAGCTTATGAAAATGGCTTATTAAAATCCCACATGACAATTTGAAAAATTGTGTTTTTCAAAGAAAATATATACATCAATTTTTTGGCCACTTTAAAAAGGTGTGACAGGACTTCCTTGGGGGTCCAGTGGTTAAGGACACAGGTTCAATACCTGGTCTTTGAGGGTTCCACATGCCTCAGGGCAACTTAGCCCGGTGAGTCACAACTACTGAGCCCGAACTCTAGAGCCCACATGCCTACAGACAGTGCCCTGCCACAAGAGATGCCACCGCAATGAGAAGCCCAGGCATCGCAACTAGACAAAGCCCTCTCACGGCAATGAAGACACAGCGTAGCCAAAAAGGAATTAATTAATTTTTAAAAGTGTGATATTATAAATTAACCATACTTCAATAAAAAATACTGACAAAAAAAGAGAAATAACTTGATATGATGAAACATTTGAGTAAATTAAAAGAAACAACTTAGCCCTCCCATCTCCCCAAGGATCCCTCTGGGCAAGGTTCTCCCTGCCCCATCATTCCGGAGTAGCTACTCTCAGATCTCCAGGCCCAACCCGCTGTTTTGCAGGCTGTGCTGCCTCTCCTAGTCTGCTCAGGAAGCCCCTTCCTCAGGGAAGATGAGGTCCCCTAGCAGACCCAGCCAGGCCCCCAAGACCCCAGGCCTCTGGCTTCAGCCTTCCAGTCTCAGCTCCCTAGTAAGTACCTTCTGTGTCCCCCAGGCCCCAAGGACCCAGACCGAGGGTAGGAGACAGACCCTGCTGATGAATGGCTCGTCACTGCCCAGCTCTCTGGCATGCTGGCCAGGTATGGCTGGGATCCTGCAGACCTCTGCTTATTGTGAGCCCAGCGCCGCCCCCTACCCCCAGGCCTGTGGGCCCCCGACCCTGGGGTGTTGCCTGCCTGCCCGCCTCTCCCAGGGAGCCTCAGCCCCCGTGTGGGCTCAGGACACCGCCTGGGTGGTCAGTGCTGATCGAGGCAGCCCAGCTGGTGCCACCCGCTCCTGTTCCATCGCCCCCAGGCCCTGGCGGCTCCTCTGAGCTTTGCATGTTCCACTACCTCAGGTAGATGGCAGGAGGCAGCAGGCTTTCTTTTCCTTCTCCAAGGGAAAAACACTAACCTGACCACAGCGGGCCTGCCGAGCTCACCCCAAAAAAAGCAATTCTGACCTCAAAATACAAACAGAAAAGTAAAAAAACAAAAAACAAACAAAAAAGTAAAAGAAAAAGGTGTGACAGTTAAATTTGGCCTTAAAATTGTAGTACATAAATTCACTGGGTAGTATTTTACATATATGGATGCAAAGAAAAAACATCTATAAATGTCATTCCTCTCAATTGATTGGGCCATTTTTTTACTCAGTAGGGAATACAAGCCAAAGTAATTCTGCTTTTTAAAAACACACCTACTACTCAGAGTTAACTTTCAGAAAACAGGAAAGCAGGAAAGTGTGAGGCTGGTACACACAAATAAAGAAAACTGGAGAAAAGGTACATAATTTTACTATCATGTTCCTGATCTCCAGGCTTCCTCTTCAAACTGAGGCATCCTGGGCTGTTCCTTCTACAACTGGGAATGAGATAAGGCCCCCTTGAGATGTTCAAGCTGTTGGTTCCCCAAAGTTCCCCAAAGGGTTTCCCCAAAGTCCCCACAAAGGCATATGAAATATAAAATCATGTATTTTCCCATAAGTCCCCATAAAACAGTATCATCTATCCCTTCTGCAATTTTCTAACACATTCTGTTTATACCTCTTAGGACACAGTTCAAAACACAGAACAAGGCAGTCTTCAATATGTGTACCTGTGTTATTATCCCCCACCAGACTGTAAATGACTAGGGAGCAGGGTGTATAGCTCAGAATCAAATCCCAAGTTTCAAGAAGACCTGACAATTCAGCCAGTCCAACCACTTGTGTAAAGTTTGAAAGTTCACCACAATATTCCAAGCAGAAGGGTCTGTGATGAGGGGATTATCCCCCACCTCACAGCAGCTTGTTCCTTCTTTGGAAAAGTACAGCTTCTAAAAAGTTCTCCTATAACCGAAATTAAAATATTTTCCTGAAAAGATTAGAATTCCAGCCTTTTCAAACTTAACCCCAGTCTTACACCTTGGTAGTCCACAGAAAAGATCAAGTCCCTTTTGCTACAAGACATCTTGTGAAATGTTAGAACCCTTATATTTCTCTTCAATCACCTCACTTGGTGGTTTGCACATAAAACAAAGAAAGTTAAGTAAACCTCCTCCATGATCTATCACTATACCAGAGGTAAAATCAGGTGGTCTAGTCTCTAAAAGATATTTTATTGGTTTTATAATATGTCTTTCATTTCACTATGTGGATTAAGAAAAAAGTCAGGACTACAATAGCCAATAATTCAGAAATCCAAAATCACAATAGTTTTCTCACCTCTTTAAGGCTTTCTCATCTCCACTGCAAGTGATTGGAGAAGGAAATGGCAATCCCCTCCAATAATCTTGCCTGGGAAATCCCATGGACAGAGAAGCCTGGCGGGCTACAGTCCATAGGGTCACAAAGCATCAGACACGACTGAGCAACTGAGAACACACTGCAAATGACAGTTTCTTTTACACTGTTGGGATGCCCCACTGGGCAAAGCTGTGCTGGGACAAGAGATCCAACTCTGCCAGTCCAACCTCAAAGGGAAGTTTCTTCCCACCTCCAGGATCCCCTGGGCTTCCTGGGCTGCCTCAGGACTTCATACGCAGCCTGGATCTCCAGAAAGTGCCTCTGAGCTTCCTCCGTCTGGTGCCGATTGTGGTCAGGGTGCCAGGTCTTCACTAGCTCCCGGTATCTGCCATGTATTTCTTCATTTGTTGCCCCCTCTGAGAGACCAAAAGCCTTAGGGAAACAAGAGCTAACAAATCAGAACCTCATAAGTTGTCAGGGCTCCTGGATCTCTCCTCGCTACCTTCCTAAACCAGGCTGGAATTGGCTTCCACTTGCTGGCAGGAAAGGCAGAGAGCCTCAGATTAGAATTCCAACCTTCTGAAACATGGACAAGTTCTAGATCTCATGGCAAGAACCAGGATTTGCTTTTAATGACAGATGCCCATTTTCCAACCTGGAACTTGGCATCCTTGACAAGGTCTCCTCCTTACATATATGCAAAATAAGCATATATGTCCATCAAAGACATGTACAAGAGTGTTTGTAGCAGCTAATCCAAATGTTCACTGACAATAGAATAGATAGATAAATTGTGGTATATTCACATAATGGGACATCAAACAACTATGAAAACAATTTATAATCCCATGTATGAGTAAATTTCACAAACATAATGTTGAAGGAAAGACCTCAGACACAAAAGAGTACACACTGGATGATTCCCATTTATATGAAGCCCAAGAACGGGCAAAATTAATCTATGGTAATAAATGTCTGAATATAGATTCTTTCCCAGGAAAGGAGTATACATTGGGAAGGGGCATGAGGGAATCTCCTTTTTTGTTTTGTTTTGTTTTTTGGCTGTGCTGTGCAGCATACAGGATCCTAGTTCCCTGACCAGGGATCGAACCCATGACCCCCACAATGGGAGCTCAGAGTCTTAACCACTGACTGGCAGGGAAGTCCCAAAGGAACCTTATTAATTATGGAAATATTCCATACCCTCATCTGAGTGGTGGTTAAATAGGTATCTACAAAAAATTAGTGTACTTTATATACATATTATACCTCAGTAAAAAGAAAATAACATACATATATCTTTTCCCACTCCTTATTAGAGTCACTGAACCATCACCCATTGCACACAGAAGCCCAGAGAAGCCAGGATACCCTTCTGGGGTCTGACCCAGCAGACACGAAAACAGCACCTCCACACCAGCCCCAGTGAGACTTAGCCTAACTCCTGGAGCCATCTTAGACAGCAATGAGAGGGAAGAAACCTTACCTGGAGAGCCAGCTGACGCTTCTCATCCTGAAAACCGTCAACAAATTCATAAAGCTTCGCCCACTCTTGGAAGTAGCTGCTGCTGATGCCATGATCTCCTACCAGCAGCTTCCAGGCTCGGAAAGGCAGAAGGAGGACAGACTCCAAAAGGCGCCCAAGGAGGGGGAAGAAGCTGAACCAACTCAAGAAGGAGCCAAGAGTATCTGCCACAGAGCTGAGGGTGACAGCTGTGTTGCAGAGGGCACTGTACACTAACGGGCCTGTGAAAGCAAGGTAAGCCAAGCCCAGGCGGTAGAGCCGCACGCTGAGCGTCTCTGACCCAGCTGAAGGTTTGTAGCGGCGATGCTTCTGGGCTGTGATGCTGGCAGCCAAGCTGATGGGCAGGATGGCTATGGGGCGGCCATAGAAGATAGGTGAAGTAAGAAATGCGGCCCCTAGAGTGTTCTTTAAGTCTGATGTCTGGTTGCCAATGGCAGCCACCAGCAAGACCCCTAAGCCAACTGCCAGTGGGAGGCCCACAAGATAGAAGCTGGCCATGAAGGAAAGGCTAATGAGAGCCACAAGGCCAAAATAGATGCCCACTATCATCTGGGCAACAAAGCGAATGAGACTTAGAGGGGGTATCCCCCTTCCTGAGCTCTGCCTCTGCTCCTGGGCTCTGTTGGCCTGAGCAACAAAGCTTGGGAGCTTCCAGAATTCCCAGAGCCAGCCTATACCACCACCGCCCAGGGTAAGCATCCAGAGCAGTGCATGGCTGTCCCGTCCCAGGTACAGGTGGTGGAGGCCAGCAGGGCCCCCTACAGCCCAGAGGGCGTAAGTCATCAGGAGTCTCTTGGCCATCCTCTAAGAAAAACGGTCTCACAGTAAGTCCAGTGGCACCTGCCATTGCCTAGAATGCAGAAATCTGGAGTCATCTGTGAGAATCATGGCAGTCATGGCCCCAGAGTTATCCTTAGACCCTAAGACATGGGAAAAAGCAGTCATAACATTATGTTCAGGCCCCAACACAGTAACACTTCTCCTTCCAATATTAGTCAAGTCCAGCTCTTCCTGAGCGTCCCTGCAATTGTAGCTCTTCCATATTCTTAGGTCTAGAATCTCATCTCTGTTCTTTACAACCACAGGGACTCCAAATTTAGAGAAAATAGTTATAAGTGCTTTCGGTTGAGTAAATGAGAACTCAGCACAGGGACAAAAAAGCATAAGCTTAAATTGCAGACCTCCCCTCAGACCACCTACCTCCTGGAAGGACTCTTGGTTTGGGAGTGGGGGTGAGTGAATAAAAGTGAATAAAAATACAATATCCCTGGAAAGTTCCTAAACAACTTTTAAAGTCCCCTACCATACAACCTAGCCCCCCCCCCCCCCCGCCCCCATCCCTCAACTCCGACTGCGGCTGCCCACAGACCCCTGGCAGAGATTTTAGCCCTTCTCCAGCCTCCCATCTCTCCAGACCAAGAAATCTTGATACACGTCAAACTTGAAAGAGGTCCTGAGTTCCCTCCAGGTCTAGAAAGCTACATTTTGACCTGGACCCAGGCACCTCACATTTCAACCACCGCCTTCCAGGACAAACTTGTAAGGTCCCTCCATACTGTGGGGCTCAGGCCCACCAGCCAGTACCCGCTAGTCCCAGGGTGAGCAGCTGTACCTGGGTACCTCGGATCCCAGATCAGACATTTCCTTTGACCACAGTCAAAATGGCCCCTCTCATTCCGCTCCCACTTCCATCCAAGTGGACTTTGTCTTTCAGTGTTTGCTGTGTCACGGAAGTTGGGCCGTCCTGGCCAGGCCCCTCCTCCCCAAGGCCCTCCCTCGCCCCTTAGGGATCACTTTTCAGGCTGGGGCTCACTCGCCTGCCCTCTCGGGTAAACTTCCTTTTAGGTTTTTCTGGCGTATTTCTCCTCCCCAGGCTCAGCCCGGCTGGCGCAGCGCCCACTCCAGGCCGAGAGCGCCTACATTACTACAGAACGACCACCAGGTGGCGCTGCCGCTTGCGGACGGGAGGTGTCGGGCGGATCCCCAGACTCACCTTGTCTAGATGCTGGCGCAACGCAGCCCAGGGCGAGGCGGGGCGGGGTGGGGGGCCTATAAAAGCAAAAAGAAGCCCTTGATCACCGCTTTGCACCCTCACAAATGGGAGGGTGACTCCTCCCTCACCTCAGGCTTCAGTCCTCTCTCCCTATTCCATTGCCGTTCAAGACTGCCTTGGATGGCTTCATTTCCAATTTGCCTAAGGGAGAGACACCAGGGTACCGGCTGCAGAGAGAGGCTCTCCCCTCAAGTTTGCCTCACTGCCCCGCCTCCAGGCCCGCCAGTCAGGGGCAATACATCTAGATCCAAGCCAGAGACCTGAGAATCCCTCAGGAACCCCAAGTCAGCTGTATCTCACTGACTTTGGCGCGAGAGAGAACCAGGAGCAAAAAAGGATGGGGGTGAGGACCTCCCCACCAGAAGAATAGTCTGCGGCGTCCTCCCGCCTCAGTGCTGGGATGGAAGTGGGATGCAAAATCCCCTCATTTCAATGTCGTGGGCTCCAACCCTGCTACGTGACCTTGGCTTTGGGGAGGTGGGGTGGGCCTGTTTCCTCCTCTGTAAAGAAAAAGCGTGTATCTTCAAGTTTCCCCATCTTTGACTTGGGGGTGGGGTGGGCCTGGAGGGCTTGCCCCTGTCACCTCCCCGCAGTCGACAGATTCTGTTCCCTCCTATATTCCCAGCCCCTTCGGTCCTCTTCCTGGTCCAGGGAGGGAAAGCAGGTCCCCATGTCTGCTCCCTAGGACTCACGGAGGGGCCAGGGCCGGGAGGGGCATCAAAGCGACGCTGGAGCCGCCAGCTGCTGGGCGCGGGAGCACTGGGCCGCTGAATAATGAATGAGACTTAATTGGGCCGGCACTGCGCGGCGGCGCGCTAAGCTCCGCAAACAGCTCGAGCGGCCGAGGCCGCCGCTGGACAAACAAACTGACTCCGGGCGCAGAGATAGGGGTGGGACAGGCAGCTACGGGAGCGGGAGGGGAGAGGCAGCCCGCCTGGGCCTGGGGGCCGTCGCTGTGGGGCGGGAGGAACCCCTGTGTGCCGGGCCGAGCAGGCCTTCCAGAAGGTGGGGACCCGGGAGGAAGCTCAGGGCTCGACTTCAGGAAGCCGGGACTGGGGAGGGAGAGAAGCGGATTTGTGGACTGGGGGCCAGGGTCCCAAGGGCGACTGGCAGGAGGAAAAGATGGAGAAACAAGTGGAGGGCGGAGGAGACAGCGAGAAGCGAGAGGGGGAAAAAAGCGCACCGGGGGAGGGGCTGCGGCGGGGCAGGGGCTGGAGAAGAGCAGTCACCGAGAGGAAAGGGAAAGAGCGATGGAGGAACGAGCGAGGGGAGGCGCGAGGAGCCGAGAGAAGAAAAATTGGAGAGGAGTCAAGGAGAGGGGTGGGAGATGACCGGAATGAGAACGAGAGGGTCGGGGGCGAACTGGAGGCTCCCCTACCTCCGCCTCGCCCCGCCGCGCTCCCGCCTGAGCGCGCTCTCCAGCCGCCCGCACTCACTTTGTCACAATTACGGGGCCGTCACTCGGCCTGGATTGTTTTCCCCAAATTGTTGTTCTATAAACTGGCGCGGGGTGGGGATTGACGCGGGGTGGAGGGGCGGTGATCTGACAAGCTGAAGCAGGAGGGAAGGGTCTGAGCTGCGGTGGCGGGGGCTGGGGGCACCGGGAACGTGGCGGTGTATTTACCCGCAAGAGGACCCGGGGCGGGTAGGTGAATTCAGAGACCCACGCGGGAATTGTGGTTGCTACCCCCAGCCTCGTGGCTGACATCGCTTTTAACCATCCTGACCCTTCTCAGCCTCCGCTGCCTCGGTTTCTCCAGCCGAGAGATGAGAGGCTTGGAGGGCAGGAGCGGCGGAGGAGGCTGTAGGTGGGGTCCGAACTTGCCTTCTCACCCCCATTATCTTTTGTTCTCTGCTACCGTGGTCCACGGACTGGAGGCGGGGTGGGGGGTGGTCTAGCCAACTCAGCCTTTCCTGAGCGCCAGGGGCACCTGCTCACCCCCGCTAGAAGGCCAGATTCTCACCCCCGACAGGTCTGGTCTGCCCCCGCCCCGCCCCCCCCCCCCCCCCCCCGCCTTCAGCCCCGGCTCAGACCCGCGCAGTGCCCACGCCGCCTTGCTCTCCCTCAATCCCGCAAACATCTGTTGCGCGCCCACTGTGAGCCATATCCGCGCCAGCCGTCCCCCCACCTCTCCCCCGCCACCCTCCCCTTCCCGGCCGGCCCGGCCTGTCGGCTTCGTGACAGCCGCCGCCGAAGCCCAGGCCCCGCGGGAGCGGCCGGAGAGAAGCCGCCGCATGGCTGGCTCCGACACCGGCCTCCCCGGCGGCTCCAGGGGCAACGGAGGGTGGCGGCCGCTGAAGCGAGACCGGAGCCGGCCCACAGAGTTAGAGATGGGCGGGGGAGGCGGGAGTCCAAGGGCTGGCTTGTCTCCGGGTCTGAGGCCTATCTCTCTCCTCATTCCATTGCCCTGGGGTGGGGTCGGGCCGGGACCTCGCGTGGCTCCCAGCGTCTGGGAAGCGGTTGACTCCCGCGCCCCCTCCCCCAGTCCGGGTGATTTACACGCGCGCTCCGCTCAGCGGCCGCTTCCCAATCAGGAATATCGACCCCGGGCGGGGCCCCGGGGCCGCATCGATCCCTCCAAGGCTCGGGATTTAAAAATGTCAAATTTGCCTTTTCCGGGCGGGCGGAGGGGGCGGGGGCTTGGAGGAGGGCGGCTTGGGGGTGGGGAGAGGGGCGGACAGCCGGGCATCGACCTGGTGTCTGTGTCCTGAATGAGAAGCGACCCGGCCATGTCCGGGCCCTGGCACTACCTAGCCATCCTTAGGTTGCAGTCGCTTCTGGATGGGGGCAGGGAGGAAGTTCTACTCCCTTTTCCGTCCCCATGGGCCTCACTAATGCGTTGGGTATGCCGAGAGGGTGAAGCCCCAGAGAAACAGAGAGACCCCTAAATGTAGGGGAAAAAATTTGGAAGAGATTCCTAAACCTGGAGATATACAGACACAAAGAGGGGTGCAGAGACAAAAATAGAGAGGGTTCCAAGAGACAACCTATGAACCTATGTTGAAAGAAGAGTAAGCGAAGGGAAGGTGGCTCAAAGACACATTGACAAAAACAGAGGACCAGAGACCCAGAATCAGGTCAACTCTCTGCTCTGTAGACCTGGAAGATTCAGGAATGGGAAGGTCAACCTTCTGGTGTGTTTGAGAGGGGGAAGGAGAGTGGAGACAAAGTCAGGTGAAGAAAGAAGGTTATTAGGGAAAGGAATTAGAATATAATTAGGACAGTCTCCTAAGGTGTCAACTAGTAATTGGACCTGAAACCCAAAAGGTAAGGATCCTGGAAGACTAGCCTAGGCCCCAAAGATGTGGGCTCTCTTAGAGGTCTGATGGTCTGCCCTTTCCCTTCCCGAGATCTACCTCCTCCTCTCTATCCACCAGCAGCCTGGGGAGGCCAGAGGGGTTGTAGATCACATCTTATATTAGTGACTATATATGAGATGGAGACTGCGTATATGTATACATGTATGTGGAAGGTAGAAAACTCTGGTAGTCACCACTTCCTTCCCCAGGACTTAGCAGCTGGGTCCCCAGACTTTGGAAAAAGCATCCACTGCTTTCAGGAAGCTTGAGAGAGCAATGATGTTTGGGGTGGAGGTGGTGGAAGGAAGCAGTTGTTGAACCAGCAGCCTCACAGTTAACACTATGCCCCCACCCCCAGCAGCACACCTCAGCTGTCACCGGGCACACTGCTGTTTCCTACAGAAGTGGAGACAGAGAGCTGACAGCAAGGGGGGGGGGGGGGGGGGACACAGACACGCAGGGAACGGTGGCAGCTCCTCCTCAGACACACGCAGCACTTACACCTCCGCTGACAAAATCAGGCCGACACATCCCTAACACTGACACACACAATCGCCGACCCCCACACGCGACCCACACCCATCAATCCCTGTCACAACACACCACCCCTGTGTGCGCAGACACGCACAATTCCTCCGAGGTCAGGCGGGAGCGCCTAGTCTTAAAGCCTGTCTACACACTTTCTTGACATTTTAGACCTTCATTCGCCTAACCTAAGCAGAAGGCTTAAACCCCTGTCCCCGCTACCCAAATTCTGCGACCACGGCCAGCTCCAACAAAAACGCTGAGCTCAAGGAAGTCAAGTACCAGGAGAAGAGCCGGGAGCTGCCGGGCACTGGGCTGCTATACACCTCTCTTAATGTTGCTCTTGCCTCTGCCTCTTTCCTGGCACGTCCACTCGCGGCCCGCCCGGCCTGCCGTCCGCCTGTCAGTCGAGTAATGAATGCGCGCTCGGGGCCCGGGGCCCCCCCGGAGTCGTTCATCACTGCCAGCACCGCCCACCTCTCTGCCGCCCGCCGGGAGGGCTAAGCGGCCCAGGCGGCGAGAGCCCCTCTCCCCCCACCTCCACTACTAATTGTCAGATTGAGATGTTGATTTGTCAGCTGGGAGCTAGGGCCAAAGAATCCTCAGTAAAACCCGGACTCCTTGAACTTCCTCTGGCTCCCTTCGGGTTTGCCCAGACTTGGAGCTTTTCTAGGTTTGATGTTCTCCGGTTAGATTTCACTTAAGAGATCCGGCAACAGAAGCGCAGTATCGCTTTAATCCAATAGGAGGCGCACTAGGCTACAGACCCTAAGGGGATTCATCCTGGTCTCGGTTCCACTTCTGCAGACCCGAGGCCCTAGGGCTTCGTCCCCCAGCCTCCCAGCAGGGGGCGCGTAGGCCCCCATTCTCCTCTCCGCCGCAGCCAAAGTCCTAGCATCCGTACAGGATGCCCCCAGGCAGGAGTCCTCTCGTCCGCCTTCAGGGATCGCGGGGCACCGTGCCCTGCCTTCTCTCTCCTCCAGGTGCCTCGGGCCTCCTGCGGTCCTCCATTCTCCCGCAGGGGGCGCCCCTGTGGCAGGTCGGTCGGCCTTCGCCCTGCCCATGGCGCCTAGGCTGCAGTCCCACCCCCCCGCCCTCCCCCAGCCCCGGCCCTGGAGCTCCCCGGGCGGCCGGCTGAGTGACGGGCGGCCGGTGATTATGCGGAGGGGGAGCGGGGTGCGCCGCGGGCGGCAGCGCTGACCCTTCACATTTCCGATCCGCCGGGACCCTCATCCATCCGAAGCTGCTCTTTGTCTGGCCGCCTAATTGCCGGCGGACAGGATGGATGGCGGGACCGACAGCCGCGGAATCCCTAATAAAGGCCGCGGCCGCCGGGGAGGGAGCGCGGGAAGGAGGGGGAGAAAGGAGGAAGAGATGGAAGGAGGTGGGAGGAAGCACCGGGCCGCGGCCGCCGGCTCAGAACCGCCAAGCGCTTTGCACAAGGGAACCAGATCCGCCTAGGGTGCGGGACCAGGAGTCCCAGGTCGACCCGGGTCAGGGCGCGATGGGTATGGGGTTTGCGAAGTCTCCTTCTTGTTGGACAAAAGGAAAGAACTAGGGACCCCGGGCAGAAGGATCCTAGGGGCCGACCTTGTTTCGCCGAGCCTTCGAAGATTCCAGCTTGGCGCTGCCTCCAGCGCTTCGGGCTCTCACCAGTCGGAGATCGGCCCTCGGTTCACCGCATCACATATCCTCTGCTCACCCGTCGGTCTCCCACGACGGGATCCACTGTCCCGGCGGAGAAATGAAGGGACCGACCGCCGTCTGTGCGGCCGCTCGCCAGATTTCATTAACTGGAGGCTGGAGCTGGTGGACAGCGGCCGGGAGACGGGAGCAGAAGGAGGTGAAGAGAGAGGCTAGGGCGAGGAACCGCACCTGGCAAGGGGTCAAGGGCTGCGGAAGGAAGTCAGCGTGATCTGGCCTGACAGATAGCTGGGGAGCCATCTCTACCCGCTCCTTGTGGAGCCAGGAGCCTGTTCTCAGTCCCAAGAGCTCTGGCGGCGACCCTTTAAAGCTAAGGCTGCACCGAACTGCGCGGCGGATGAATGGAGGGCCTAGGCCTGGCGGCGTACCTGCGCTCTTGCCCTTCACTGAGGCCTGTCGACCCCCGTGCGGGAGGGCAAAGTGTACGAAGGTTCTTGGGCCGCAACTGTGTTCCCGCCGGTGCGGCGAGGAGAGCGGTCCTCAGCAACTCCCGTCGGCTCTCCTGCTTTCCGCCTCTGGGGCATATTTTTCTGGGTTGTCTTTGTTTCCTTCTCCGTCCTTTTTCTCTTCCCTCTCCCCTTCGGACTTAGCTCACCTCCGCAGCTGACTTGGGCCAACATCCATTAGCTAACAACTGAGCACCAGTTGGCAGTCAGGGCTGGGGGTGGAGGATGGGGGACACACTGAGCCAAGGCCCTGCCGCGTTGGCCTCAAACTCATAGGTCTTCCCTGAAACCCATTCACATCTCTCTCCCCAATTCTGTCTTGCTTTTCTCGCCCTTTCACCGCCTTGGGTGTCATCTTTCCTCTCCAGGGCAGTGAAAAGGAAGCCAGGAGATCAGAACTCGAGTTCTAGGGCTGCCACTTACAGGGTGATACAGGGCAAGCATTTCTCCTCAGTTTCCTCATCTGTAAAATGGAGACAATATATCCACCTCTCAGAGGATGCAATGAGAGAACTTACTTGTAAGAGCTCTAAAATACTGTAAGCACTCGATCATACTATTTCCCTATCCATGTTATTCTCTGTCCTCTCAGGTGGGCACTTTTCCTTTCTCTTCATACCAGGAGTCTGGTACCATGCAACTCAGATTGCTTCCAGAACAGGAAGCAATTGTGTTAGGTTAACATGTGGGGACTGAAAGCTAGAGTATGTGTATGGGGGTGGGATGGAGGAAAATGGAGAGGAACCACAGTATAATGGCCCTGAAAGGTGGGGAAGGAGAGGGTGCGTGGGGGAGAGAGGCATTTCCTTTTATCTTAATGTAACATCAACCAGCTGGTTCCTCTGTACTTACAGGTGAGGAAACTGAAGCTTGTGGAGGTTACCCTTCAAGTGACAGGAGTCAATCACACTGCCAGGATCTTTCCTCCCATGAGTTTTCTATTGCTCATTTCCTCACTCCCTTTCTTCCCTTGAAGGGGTCTGTAGCAAGGAGTGTGGGAGAAGGAACAAAAAAACTTCAAGGAGCCAGGACCTTTCGGCTAGACTTTATAAAATTTTAACAAGAAAACTTCCTCAGAGTAGAAGGGATATATCACATGCAAATTATATGCTAATCACATGCTAATCTAAAGTCTAGTCCTCAGAACTCTGACACACACCTGGTTGTAAGCCCTGGAGAAAATTCTTGGGAGACCCCTGGGTTCCAGGACAGAACAGGTGAGGATGAGTTCCATTTTGCATCAGGTTATGGAGTTAGGGTTTATTTTACGATTGGAGAGGTGTCAGGTGGATACTTTGGGATTAGGGTCAGGGTTAGTAGAGAGTCAAGGGCAGAGGGTAAGGCAGAATTCAGACTGGGCTGTGCTTTTCAATAGGGGGCACCTAGGGGACTCAAAGCCTTTCTCCCCCTCTCCCCTCCTCCACTGCCCATTCTGTGCCCTGAAGCACATCTCTCTACCTATTTCCCATTCCCAACCACATCACCTCCCTGGGCCTCCCAGTTTGGTTTGCCCAAGGAGCTCTGAGTAAATTGTTCCAGACCCAGCCTGGGCCCCAGCAGTTCCTCTTGAGCCCAGACACTTGGCTTCTGGCCCCAGGAGCACTAGCTGGCCTTGACCCTACCCAGGTCCCTCCTCAGCCGAATGTGACAGCTGCAGGGGAAGCAATAAGGACCTGGTGAGCTGGCAGCTTCATTCCAGAGCGTGGGGAAAGAGCAACAGAACATGAATAAATTCATGGAGCTGGCCCCTCGGCTCCTGTGAGCCAAGCCTGCTTCCCCCACCACACACACCCGCTGCCGCCTTGCAGCCCTGCTGGTCACCGAAGCTCACAGTCTGGGCTGGGGACAGGAGGAGAAGGCAAGCTCCAGAGAGAAGAGGGCTAGGACCTGGAAAGGGCTGAGGTGGAGGAGCTCAAAAAGAGGGCCTTGGTAAGTCGGAGAGAGGGGTGGGGAGCAGGGCTGAGCAGAGAGGGCCTTTAGTGAGTGGGTGGTGGGAGAAGGGGGAGGAGGAGGGAGAGGTGGAACGACCTGGGGTCGATGGGGCTTGAGGATCGGCCAGGGAAGCCAGTGTGAGCCCTGGCCTGCTCTCTCCTCTCTGATCCATCCATCATCCAGCCTGGGGGAGCAGATTTGGAATTAGACATGCATGGGGCGACATGGCCCTTAGCCCCCCGAGGAAGACAAATGGCGACAAAGACCTTGAATAAAATTTGTATTTATGGTTGGAGGAGGCCCCTCCCCCACTGACTGCCAATCCTTTCTCTCCCAACCCTTTCAAGCACGTAGGGGGCCTCCCTCCAACAGGCCAAGCCTCAGCAACCTCTTTCTTCCTGCACCATTATGGGCTAGGAGGTGCAGAGAAGGGGTACAAGAAACAAGAGATGAAGGAATTACCTTCCACCCAATAATCATGCCCTGATGTACCCTGGACTCTCATTTTATGTATTGTACTTTTATACATTACAGTAGTGGCTTATTCTAGTCTCTAAGAGATCCTTTGCAGCTTTCCACCTCCAAGGCCTCCAAATATCCCAGTTTGCCAGTCCTGGGACCCCTTCTTCAAGCTTCTGGCCCCCAGAGACCCTGTGAGCAGGAAATTTCCCTTCGAGGGACCAGATCCTGAGGAAGGATGTTTCCTCTTGGCCACCGGAATGACCACTCACCTCTCACAGGAGGGTGCCTAGCACTGAATCTGCATTATCTGTTCTATTACTTTGCATAGCCAATTTCAAATCCCTCCCCCAAACATTCGTTTTGTGAGGTCCAACTTCTCTGAGTTTCCATCTGACCGCAGCCCTTTGAGGGAGGGGGAAGGGGCAGAGATCCTGGTGCTGGCCAAGGTCTAGCACAAGGGCAGCGGTGGGGCTGGGCTGGGCCTGCAGGGCCTTCTGACTCTTTCTCCCCAGTAAACTCAACACTTCAGTCCTGCGATAGGAGAGATGATATTTGTGGGGTGCCACATTTAGGGACTAGGAGAAAGACAAATATAAAACCTCCCTTCCAACAGCCCTCACACATATACACACAAAGACAACACACGATCCACAATCCCACTCACCCAGGGACACACAAGGCCAGGGTCCCATGGACACGTCCACACTTGCCAGCACACTGTCGCAAGGCACAGGCCCAGAGCCTACCACACTGCTCCAAGAAGCGCCCCGCCTCCGCGTCTTCCCCACAGTTGATATGTCACATTGGAGTCCGAACACGGACCTGGGTGTCTCTCTGCAGCGCGCCATTTACATTTCTCTCTCGATCTGTCAACCTGTCTTGGCTCCCGTCTCTCTCTCTCCGTCTCTGTCTCCCCCTCTCCCCCTCTGGGGCTGTCAGTCTCTCTGCCAAGCTTTGTCTCTGTCTCTGCGTCTCTATTTGGCTTTCCGGCCCTTTGATTTCTCTGTAGCTCCTTCTCTGCTTTCCTGTAGGTTTCCTGTCGCTTTCCCAGGCTGGTCTGTTTGCTCACTCTGTTTCCTCGCTCTCTCGTTTGCCCTGCGCCCCTCAACCCTGGGGTCGAGGGTAGTAGAGGTACCTGGAGATTTGCCTTTTCCAGTTCGCGCCAACACGTACCCGTTGAACCCTTGACCATATATTATTTGGTCATGGGCACTGAGTGGCAAATTTCTATTCTTTCCTAGTCCTTTTTGTTTGCTTGCGGGCTTTTTTTTTTTTTTTGGTGGGGGTGGGGGGAGCCAGGGAGGGCTCATTTTTGCTCAGGAATCTACCTCTATCTTCTTATGTGTATCTCGACCGCTTTTTTATCCCATCGCTGTTTGTGGCCGCCTTCAGGCTCTGGGAATACCAAACTCAGGGTAGAGGGTGAAAGTAAGGATAGGGTGGGGGCAGTGAATCCCTGCAGAACTGGCTAAGAGCGGGTCAGGAACCGAGAGGCTGGGGGGACGCGGGACGGGGGCCGAGGCCTGCCCCGCCTCCACGCTTCCCTCTCTGGGCGCCAGGGGTCGCTCGGCCCCCCCCCCAGCCCCCCACCCCCCGGCCGCTTATAGCGGCTCCCGCCGCGCGCCGGCTCACACCACCCGCACTGCCGCCCAGGGAGGGAGGGGAGGAAGGTTAGGGACGCAGAGAGGGAGAGCGCTAGCAGGAGGAAGACGTGGGGCCAGGGCTCCAGCAGAGGGCTGGG
This sequence comes from Dama dama, assembly GCF_033118175.1. Taxonomy (NCBI): domain Eukaryota; kingdom Metazoa; phylum Chordata; class Mammalia; order Artiodactyla; family Cervidae; genus Dama; species Dama dama. Next base: position 46,784,702 of record NC_083683.1, read on the forward strand.
GCCGCGGCTAGGGTAGAAAGGTGGGTCAGGGCTCTCCGAGAGCCAGAGCGCAAACCTGCAGAGGAGGTCGCGTCCGGTGGGCATCACCCGCAGCGCAGAGCCCGGGACGTCCAGAGCGCGGAGAGCAGTCCCAGCTCCGGCTAGAACGATCCGTCTGGGTAGCCGGGGACCTAGGCGCCGCCATCCTCGAGAAAGCAGCTGTCCGGAGAGCAGGCATCCTAGATCCGTAAGAAACCAGCCGTCCGAGAAGCCGCCGATTTCAGGCGCCCGGGAACGTTAGATTGAACGAGAGGGTAATAGAGGACCACGGACTCTGAACCGTCTGGAGCTGCCTCTGGTCCACGGGGGAACCTCCGCCTTGACGGAAGGTTTGGGGAACGGCACCGCTGAGGCGGGAGCCCGAAGGGGTGGGGGGGCCGGGCGCAGCCGTCGGGGGGGTCCCGACCCAAGCCCGAGCCCGGCCACCGCCTCCGGGGCCCGCGGGAAGCCCCAGGCCTCCGGCACCATTGCGCCCAAGAGCGAGGAGGACCTGCTGGCCCTGGCCGCGTCGCGGCTGAGCCGCCGCAAGCGGGTGGCGGGCGCGGCCGTCGGGGTGGCCATGGTGCTGCTGCTGCTGGTGGCCATTCCGCTGCTAGTGCACAGCTCCCAGGGGCCGGCGCACTACGAGATGCTGGGTCGCTGCCGTATGGTGTGCGACCCGCACGGGCCGCGAGGCCCAGGACCCGACGGCGCGCCCGCCTCCGTGCCCCCCTTCCCTCCCGGCGCCAAGGGAGAGGCGGGCCGGCGCGGGAAGGCAGGTCTGCGAGGGCCCCCGGGACCACCAGGTCCTAGAGGGCCTCCAGGAGAGCCGGGCAGGCCAGGTCCTCCGGGCCCTCCCGGCCCAGGCCCCGGCGGAGTGGCGCCCCCTGCCGGCTACGTGCCTCGAATTGCCTTCTATGCTGGCCTACGGAGGCCACACGAGGGTTACGAGGTGCTGCGCTTCGACGACGTGGTGACCAACGTGGGCAACGCCTATGAGGCGGCCAGTGGCAAGTTCACCTGCCCCATGCCGGGTGTCTACTTCTTCGCTTACCATGTGCTTATGCGCGGCGGTGACGGCACCAGCATGTGGGCCGACTTGATGAAGAATGGACAGGTGAGATGCCCCTCTCCCACCCAGCCCCAGACAGGGAAGCTTTCTAAATCCCCCTGCTTTCATTACACAACCCGAATCTCTTCCCCAAACAGCGTCACTAAATCCAAGAAGGTCATCTTGCCAAGAACTTAGAAATCGCTTCACTTAGCCGAAAAGGAATTGGGGGCCAGAGAAAGAAAATGACCTGCCCAGGGTCTCACAGGGACGTTAGGAAGGGTGTCAGAATTAGAACGCAAATCTTATTGTATAAGCAGCTGCTACCTCATAGTCCGTCTGTAGGCAACTATACACCAAACCTCTCTGGTGTCTCACCCTGCCGACTAGCCTCTTTTCTCGTCCTGTCTCCTGCAGCTCTCCTGGCCTTTAAGTTACACAGTCACTCCATGAGCTAGTTACCAGAGTCCGGCTCTTTCAAATTAGTATGGAATCTGAGTTACAGGCGGTGAGCAGTTGGTGGCTGCTCCCGTGTGGGGGCACTAAGCTTAAATTTTTGAGGATAAAGTAAAAAAGAAAGAAAATACTTGCTTGTTTTCCAGGCAACTCTATTGCTAGTTCCAAGGCCTGGAGTCCCTGGTTTTAAAGTGGCCTTTACCCTCAGCTAATACAGAGTCAGTAGGCAGAGGTAGAAGATGTGGCAGCTCAAGGGCCAGCCAGGTGGTCTGCAGGAACGAATTTGGGAGAAGGAAGGAGGCAAAGGACAGACGCCTCGGACCCCAGCCGGGTCCTGTGGTCAGAGTCGGAGTCACTGCTGCCTTAGCTTGGGAGAAAAGCCCCAAAGACTCAGCTCAGTGTCCAGTCTGAGACACAGAGAGAGAGAGAGAGAGGCCTTGGGGTGGGGTGGGGAACTGTGCCTGGGAGGCTAGAAGCCGCAGGGTGTAAGGTTAGGGCTGAGCTGTGACCTCCTCACCCTGCTGTCCGATGGGGTCATTTGACCGTGGCGCATCTGGCCAGCTCCTCCCAGCTGTCCAAACCCCAGGTCTTGCTACAGCTGCAGCACCTTTCGCCTCCAAGACCCACAGGCACTACACTGGGGTCTCCTCCCAGCAGAGCCACCCCAGGAACCCAGGGAGAGGGAGTGAGGGCGTGTGTGTCAGACTGTAGAGTGTGTGTGCATGATGCAGTGTGTCTGTGGGTGCGGGGTTCGGAGGTGTGAGAGTGGGGCGGTGTCTACCTGCCTGAGGCACGGAGTAGGTGTGCTTGGCCTATGCGGGCTGTCTGTGAGGGGCCGTGGGGGGTGTGTATCTAGAATGTGTCAGTTCCCGAGGGGGGAGGGCCCCGCGGCTCCCACTCTGTATTCTGTGGTGCGGGCGCTGCGGCCCTGGGGACGGTAAATAGTGATTAGAATAATGATGAATAATTAATGAGTTAATAACCAGCCCCCGGCGGGAGAGGAAGAGGGGGGGTGAGGAGGGGGGCTGGCGCGAGGCGACCTGCAGCAGCGAGACCAGAAAGGGGAGGGGCTACCTGTTGGGGCGGAAAGCGACCCGACCCCCACGTCGGGGCACTCTCGTGTGCTAGGAGGGGCGATTATACAGACTGGCACCTTCCCACAGCCCGCTCCCTTGCTTGCACACGTACAGGCATGCCTGTGCCCTGTCACCGGGGGATGGGAACACGAGTTTAGGAGGTCAAAGCGCGTTCAGAATCTTAGAAATTATCCTAGCGTCGAACTCTTATTTTTTAAGTGATAATACTAATAGAAAATCTATATAGCGTTTCCTTTGTGCGAAGCATGTTTTAACACACTTTACTTGTAGTAACTCATTTAATCCAAACAACCTGATGAGGTAGGTTCTATTATTACCTCCCACCTTATAGCTCAAATGGAGGACCAGAGAAGGCGTGAAACTTGCCCACTTCCTGGCAGTGAGTGAATGAATGGCGGTGCCTGCGGAGCACCTTGTCTTTCCCGACCCCTGCAGTCTGTTACCGTCGTGTCGCTTTCACAGGTCCAGTTCCACCTCCCTGACCGACCCCTCCTCACCCCAGCTCCGTAGAAAGCGTGAGTGGGTTGTCCTGTTCTCCCTACTAGGTCCGGGCCAGCGCCATCGCCCAGGATGCCGACCAGAACTACGACTACGCCAGCAACAGCGTGATCCTGCACCTGGATGTGGGCGACGAAGTCTTCATCAAGCTGGACGGCGGGAAGGTGCACGGCGGTAACACCAACAAGTACAGCACCTTCTCTGGCTTCATCATCTACCCGGACTGAGCTGGCCCCCGTCCCTGGGCGCCCTCGCTCTCCCTTCGCCTCTGCTCCCCTCCCTACCACCTTCAGCTTGCCCCACCCAAGGCACCACCCCATCCTTTGAGAGCCGGCGGTGGACGGATCCTCCTGCTCCCGGAGGCGGCCTTAATGGGCGGACTCGTAGTGCTCTGGGGTGTAACTGCGTGGCTGGGGAGCTGAGCAAGCCCGTGGAGGAGCAGAGCGCCTCGGGAAGGGACCACCAGCATCCGTGCGCATGCCTGTGAAAGCTGGGGCAGCAGAGGGGCGCGGGTCACGGGTCACGGCCCCCTCTTCTGCCGGAAGCTAGTGAAGTTTCACTAGCTGTAGCATAGAGGCACGGAGAGCGAAAAACAGAAGGGAAACTCTGGCTTTGGGGAAAGGAGAACACATCTGGGTGGGAGGAGAGGAGACCGGGTAAGCGCTGGTCCTGTCATGACTTCTCTGCCATCTCCTCCTCCCTCATCAACATTTTCAGGCTTCAGGCTCTAGCTTTGGCAGTCTTCCTGTGAACTGGGGGAACCAGTTGGTTCTTTCCTAGCACTTAAAACTCATCCTGTACAGTCTCCATATCACTCCCATCTGGGTTAGGCCCTGGGGCTACAGCTGCTGCTGCCTCTTCCAATAAAGTAAAGTTGGAGAATGTGGGTGCCTCTTAACTTGGTGCAGAGTAGGGGAAAGTGACTGAACCCTTCCTCACTCCTCTCAAGGACCCCTACCCTATTACACTCTGTCAGAGGCAAAGGTTTAGTTATCCCTGGCAAGGTCTGCTTCTGGGGGAGAAGAGAAGGGGAGTGGCCCAGGGTTTCTATTCGGATACAGCAAGGGTGTCAGCTTCAGGAGAGCTTTGAGGCCTTCTACTACAGGGAGACACCGACCAGTGACACTAACAAGGGATGATCTCAGAGATATGGGTCTGGTGCTTCTGCTTTTTGCCGATGCCGTTGGGGGGAAAGAGTTCTAGGGAGCTCTATGCGATGAGTGAGTTGCTGATGGCTCCTGGGAGTGGCCAAGATTTCAAGGAGGGAGAAAAGCAGGTCCCCAAAGTCCTACATTCACCTCCCACCCCCCAACAGATTCACTCTTAGAGCCTGCTGGGAGTGGGCAGGGGTGGGGTGACCTGGTCAGTTCCTAGGTGAGGGAGGCTGGGGGAGGGGGAGAACCCAAGGCTGACCTCTAAGTTGGAGAACACTGCCACCATGTGGACAAGAGCAACATAGCAGTAGCTGGCCTAGGCAGGACCACAGGAAAAGACGCTTGGACACTTTAGAAACTTTATTGAAGGACAAAAGGGTGTCAGTTCCAATCCACGGTGTGGAAAATAAATAAGGTTAAAAGGAAGGAGCAAGAAAGGACAGGAGTGAGTGGATGCAGATGCCTCATGACGGAGAATCCTGTGGGGCAGCAGAACCAACTGGAATAAAACACTAGGGAGAGAGAAGACTTCGTCACAGCCCAGCCATTCTTGAACTGTAGCCAGCTCTTCCCACTGTAAAGAAGCCGAGGTCCGCCCCCTGCCCCCTTCCCACAGGCCTCTGTGCAGGTACAGCTGGCTGTGGACGGAAGGCTCACCAGGGCATCCTGCCATTCCAGCATCATGGCCACGGGGTTGGTGCAGACCCTGGTGAGGCCTGAGGGAGGGGCTCGGCTGGTGTAGAAGGCACACTCATCGTCCAGGCAGGCCTCGTGGAAGCCATGGATGGCGGTCAGACACGCTTTGAGGCGCTGCCTCAGGGCCATGGTCCGAGGGGCTGGATGGCTGGGACCTGTGGGCCAAGGGCCATGGAGAGTTCAGGGTGGACTCTGAAGTCCAAGACTCCCACCACATACTGCCCTTTCTCACCCCCCACCAGAGCCAAGCCAATTAGGAGTACAGGGCTGGAAGTGCCATACCACCCACCCGCCCACCCCAATGGGAGAGCCAGGCTGGGGCAAAGTAGATAGGGGAAAGAAAACGTGGGATCATCTGGTGCAGGGCAGGCCCCGCTCCCAGCAAGAGATGAGAACCTCCTTTGTTCACAACCCCACCCAAGCAACTTCTTACCTGTCGGGCCTGGTGAGAGCTTCAGAGACTGGAGTGAGCGGATACGGGGGCTGGCACAAAGTGGGCGCTGGGAGGAGAAGGTCAGGCTGGTGGTCGCTGGAGCCCACTGACTGGTGCAGGGCTGTGAGCTGGACTCTGGATTTCTGAGTTCCAGGGAGCAGGCTTCTGATACCCCCGGATCTACGGTAGTGGAGGGCTCTGGGAGTCCTACCTGCCCCTGGGGGCAGGCCTGAAGGGGTCCAGGTTCTACTGGAGGGCTGGGCTCTGATGCCTCAGGCTGCTCCTGGGTGGAGGGCTGTGGTTTCTCAGGCCTCCTCCCAAGGCAGGACTCTGGGGGGCCTGGCTCAGCTGGAGGGCAGGGTGGGGCAACCTCAGGCTCTGCTCCAGGGCAGGGCTCTGGCTCCCCACACTCCTCTGGAAAGTAGGGTTTTGGCAGCTCAGGGTGCTGTAACAGTCCAGGAAGGTGAAAAGCCTCAGGTACTTTTTCAGGGGCATTCAGAGTTCTAGAAATCTCAGCCAGCAGGGGCTGAAGTTCCACCATATCCAGAGAGGAGCTTCCATTAAGGGGGGCACACTTGCCCTCTGCCAACCCCTCCACTTCCTGCCGCAAAAGCTGCTGCAGGATACTGATGCGCTGTGGGTAGGAGAGAGCATGATGTCAACAGCACGTCTTGTACCCACACTGTCCTGTTCCCACGCCCCGCCCCGATGCCTATTTCTCAGTCCCAACCCTGTCAATGCTCATCAGCCACTGAAGCTGTTACCCACACCAGCCCACCTGCATCTTCAGCTCCTGGAAGTTGGGGGTTCTACTGGGGTGGGGTCCATAAAGAGTCGACACAGGTGGCTTCCCAGGCCCCTCCTGCAACCTTATACCACTCTCCTGGTCAAATAACCGTACTGCAATCTGCTCCTGCCACATGGGAGGAGAGGGGGCCACATGAGGAAGCCAGGTTGGGGTAAGAAGACTAGTTTGAGTCCCACCCTCATGAGGAAGGGATCAGGTCCTTAACCGAGTGTCCCCAGACTTGGATTAGAAAGGGCAACAGAGAAGCAGGGAGAGTTGGAGGGTTAGACAGCTTTTTCATAAGAGCCCACCTGCCTCAAAAATGCTGGGCCTGAGATCAACAGGACAGAATGAGGTATCTCAGGATGGGGAAGTTCAGATACTTACCCAGGGCAGGGCAGGCTCTTCAGGGCAAGGTTGAGGGGAGAGGCCACTCAACCCTCGGGCCTGGGTCAGAAGTGAGATGCCATGACTCTCCCTGTACCCATCCATCATCCTCTTCCTCCCCCAGTCCTGGCCTAGGCCTGTGACCACCCCCGCCCACTTACCTGCTGAACTCTGGAGGCTGATGGGAGTGGTGTAAACTGGGTTTTGGGGCGGGTGGCGAGACGCCGCAACACTGAATATGAGATCTGGGGAGAGATGGGGGTGGCTAAGCAGGGACAGATCGAGACCAGCAGGGATCCCAGCCAGACTGTTCTGCCCTTGCCCAGCCCCCAGTAGCTGCAGATACAAACTGGAGCTGAGGGGCCAGGGGATGGTACACGCTGAGCCCGTCCAAAGGGTGATGGCCGGGTGATGGCAGGTGGCACTGCTTGGCCAGGGGAGGGCATCAGGCAGGAGTCACAGCCGTCCTGTGGAGAAGAACCAGGCAGAAGAGTGATCCCTCCCACTTGGCACCGCTCTGTCCTGTTCTCACTTCAGCAACCAGTGTGATTCTTTAAGAGCTAATCAAATCATGTCCCTCCCTTGGTCATCCCCCTCCCCATGGCTTTCCACTCATTCCAAGTCATAGCCAAGCTCTTATGCTGGTTTATAAATCCTCACCCAACCTGATCCTGTCATTGCTCTAACCCCTCACTTCCTCTCCTTCTTATTCTGCTTTGGTCTTGCTTTTCTGCTGATCCTTAAGCATAACAGGTAGACCCCCTGTGTACATCTGAAGTTCTCATGTCCTGGAACGTTCTTCCCCCAGATATCTGTGGGGCTCACTCCCTCAAATCTTTCTACTCTTCACGTAGCCACACCTCAGTGATACTTGCTTGACCCCTGAAACTGCAATACCACCCACTCCCTCCAGTCTCCTTCCCTTATAGTACCTTGGGGGCTTCCCTGGTGGCTGAGACAGTAAAAAATCTGCCTGCAATGCATGAGACCCAGGTTCGATCCCTGCTTTGGGAAGATCCCCTGGAGAAGGGCATGGCTACCTACTCCAGTATTCTTGCCTGGAAAATTCAATGGACAGAGGAGCCTGGCAGGTTGTAGTCCATGGAATTACAAACAGCTGGACACAACTGAGCAACTAACAATTTAGTACCTTACCCTTTTTTTTAACAGATAACTTATAACCATCTGACATACTATATATTTTACATGAGTGTTTATTTTCTGTCTCCCCTTCTAGAATGTGAACTTATTTCCTATTGTATATCCAGAACCTAGAACAGTGCTTGGCACACAGTAGCTGGTCAATAAACCCTTGTGTGTGGAGGAAATGAATGAGCTGTCAGATCTGTCTCACTCTCAGCACTGACCTGATGGTGACATAATTATGTATCAGACTGTGACCTCTGGAGGCCTCCAGGGGCCAGTGCCACTCTGGAGAGGGCTTGGGTCCATCTAGGACAAACCAGGACCCAATAAACATGCTGAGATCCAAGCGGGGACTGCTTGGCTCTACCCACAATCCTCACTGCTGCTGGGGAATCCCTCATGCACATCCTCTGCCCCTTCACCCATCCCAGGAGGATCCCATCTCACCCTGGTGTGGGTTTTATCTCGGGTTTCTTCTAATGGTACCCGCTGGGCCAGGCCGAGGGGGCCGCCTCCTCCTTCATCTGACTGAGTGACAACTTCAGGTTCTCCTTCAGGCAGAGAGGAAGCTAGGAGGAGACAGGAAATTTGCTGTAGTGTCTGAAACACACATCAAAGTCTGGCACATGGCTTTGCAACCTCCGGAAAGGGTATGCCAGTTTGACAGCCACCATTGTACCATCAAGGCTGGGGACCCATCCAGTACCCCTTTGAACTCAGCACTATCTCAGTAGTCACTCATTAATCTGAATACCCTGAGTGGGCTAGGGGTGCGGTGATGGTTCTGAGGGGCTGACGATAGGACAGTGAGTGGAAGGTATATCTTGCAGGAAGTGGCAGAGAGAGGATAGAAATGGGGACCACCTCCTCTGACACAAGTGCAACCGGGCAAACCTCTGGCCTATGGAGAAGGTCTCTTCCTCTCTGTCTCCTCCTGATCTGGCGTTCCCGCCACAGCCCTCCTGAGCTTTCTCTCGGTTTGCTCCCTACAAGCAGGCTCCCAGCTGACGTTCTCTCCCCATGGCCAGACACACTCACCAGGCTGCACAGGCTGCTCCAGAAGGGATCCCAAGGCCTGGCTCGCTGAAGTCCTGAGGACAACAAGGACAGTAGCAAGCAGTCACTGAGTACCAGATATGAGCTGGGCACTGTGCTAAGTGCTTTACAAACATCATCTAATTCTCACAACAACTTCAAATGATGATACAAACATTGTCCTCATTTGACAGATTAAAGAAACTGAAGCTTGGCAGGTAAGGCAAGCTTGAACAACTCATAAGTCCTGAGAGTCAGGAATCAAACCCAAACCCCATTTGTTCCCACAGTCTATGCTCTAGCCACTACACAAGGGATGGCACCTCTCATTTCTTTCCCGTTCCACCCCTCACAACCTGAAGAAACAGATGCCATATTGAGGCCGGACTACAAAGGCCTGAACTTCATTGCAAGGGTTCACCCTGGGCATTCACAGATTTTCCCCCCGCCCCCAGGCTGGTGGGAAGTCCTAAAGTTACCAGAGGGCTCAGCCCTGAGGGACCCCTGTATCAGACACTGAATCATTCTTTTCCAAATGACCCCCTCCTTACTTGCTGCTGCCACTGGTCTCTCTTCTTAGTTCCTGGAAACAGGGAGGAGCGGAGGGGTGAAAGGAAGGTCCTAAAGGTGGAATCTGAGCCACACCGGAGCAAGAGAAAAAGGAGAGTCAGAAGCAGGCTCCAAACCTTCAGGTTTCACAACTAAGCCCATCAGCCTCCATACAACACCTCTGCTCACCAGGAGGTACCTTCCATTCCAAGGCCGAGCTGTGTCCTTAGAAGGAGTTCCCAGAAGCACCTAGTATCAGCCCCTCAAGAACACTTACCAGAGCCTCCAGCCTCTGGGGACACAAGGTTCGACCTCTAGGCCCTGGTCCCTCCAGCCTTGAGAAGCAGGAAGCCCTGACAGGGTCCATTCGATGGGTAGGGGTTCTGGGGGCCAAATATGCAGAGGCCCGGGCATCCTAGGACCCCAAAAGAGACTCTCAGTACAGGCTCAGGATTCCCTCTCAGTACAGGCTCAGCCTACCCCAGCCTGATCTCCTACCCCGGCTCATTACCTGACCCCTCCGGATGGTGCCTCCCTGGCTCCCTCGAACCAGTACTCTCTGAGCCAGACTGGGCGGGCGCCCCAGGCGACAGCTCTTCACCCCCTCACCTGACAGGATGGTGGCCAGGGCTGCAGGGTCAGCCACAAACTCTATGGTCCCTGGAGCCTCTGCAAGGGAAGGAGAGAAGGAGAGAAGGGACAGGAAGGAGGGGAGGCTGAGGGGCTGGGGAGCCTAGCATTGTCACCTTGAGGTGCAAGAGTGAGCCAAAGAGACTCATATAACTGAACTCAGCTCAACAAACATTCATAGGACTTTAATCTGCATAAGACACTATTCTAGACACCGCCACCCGGAGATGAATATGACAAAGCCCCCATCCCCAGGAAGCTATCATCAAACCATAGAGAGGTAACAGATTCAAGTCAAAGTATGGACATATTATAAAAGAACTGCAGAGAATTCCCAGGCGGTACATTGGTTAGGACTCAGCGCTTTCACTGCCTTGGCCCAGGTTCAATCCTTGGTCCAGAAACCAAGATCCCATAAGCTGCATCTAATAAATGAATCAGTGAGTGGATAAATGAACGAATAAATAAACAAGTAAATAAAGTTCAGCAAATAATTAGAACAAAGAACAATTGATAGTGACTAGGGGAGCAGGAAAAGGCTTTAGAAGAAATGACACATTGTTGAAGAAAAGAAAGGGCCTCTAAGAGCAAAGAGCTTTCTAGGAGCAGGGACTAGGAATTATAGTAAGCAGGAGAGGCAGGACTACCAAGCCTCCAAACCCCAATGCACCAACCCATTCTCCCACCCAGTTCTACAGCCTCCAATAGATACCTGTCTGGGGAGGTGGCCTAAGGCCCACATTTTGACCCCCATGGCTAGGCTTGAGCTCCTCCAAGGGGTTCCGGAGCTGAGGGCTCCCCACCAATTTCTCAGATTGCTCTGTCTGACATGTGGCTTTCAGCCTGGGGCCTGCTGAGTCTGCGAGAGGGCGCTGAATACTGAGCTTCTGCCCCAATCTCTAGGGTAAGGGAGAAAAAAAGCTGAGCTCAGCGTTGGGGTGCATTGCTGCTTCCTTGTAGCTACTGTCTTCACTCCCCCAGGCTCCTCTTACCCTTGGATCTTGGTTCTCCTGGTCCACGGCGCTGGGTTTGACTGTGGGGAGAGGTGGGCGTCTCTGAGAGCGAACGGGAATCTTGCTAGGAGTGGGAGATACACCCCGGAGGAGAGGATCCTTCGTGGCTTGGAAGGTGGTCATGAGGACTACAACGAAAAGGAGAAAAAAGCATCAGGAATCAAAGGTCAGCCAGTTCGAGGCTTCGGTCCTGACATTCCAGATACTCCTACCTCTGCCCAAATGCATGCGCCCAGAAGACCCGGCGCCTGCAAGGGCGCTTTTCGGTCCTCTGACACTCTGAACCTTCTGTTTCGTCCCAGGACCCCGAACTGCCTCTCTTCCCTACGAGCGCCGGCAGCCCTCATTCCCGCCCAGATCTCCGTGCCGCACCTCCCCCAGAACCCCTCAGGGTCTCCCCCACTTTCTTCGCTTTTTCCCCCGACACTCTCGGCCTCTGCTCCAGGTACTTCCCCAGTTTGTAAAATACGCCAAGCTCCCGATTGGCTCGTCTGCGCTCCCGCGGAGGCGCGTGACGCAGGATTCAGCTATCCAATCTACAGGCTTCGGAGGCGGGGCCAAAAGAAGGACTAGTTGCCAAGCCGCTTTCTGGCCAGGAAAAAAAATGACCCGACTCAATCAGCCAATCCGAGAGCGGAGCGCGGGGTGGAAGAGGAAAGAGGAGACCGTTCTGAGGTCCAGGAAGGCGTCGGCTCTGAGCCTGGGCAACAACGGGCGCTGGCGAACTCTCGCGAGGTCTCGGGACTGGTGTGGGAAGGTCCAGTCTCTCGGCATTGTGGGAAGGGCTTGCGTCCTGAGTGAGGCTAACTGACAGTGTTGGAGGCTGGCCCCAGCCCCTGACTCAGCTCTGATCAGAGTTAGGCCGTCAAGCTTTGGGGACGCCTGTCCAGACACTTTGTGGGAAAAGTCTGCCTGGGTCGAGGAACTGCCTCCAAACGGGCGGAGAGGTCTGGAGAAAATTGAACTAATAGTAACAAAAATGAAAGGTTACAGTGAAAAAGAGAAAAAAAGTTTTCCTTTTTCTCTTGCCCTTTTCTTTTTTTTTTTTTTTTTTACTTTAACTTCCGGATCTGTAGTCGGTAATCAAGGCTAACTTGATATGTAAACTACAGTCTATATGTATCTCCCTTAAACTCTGCGTGAGCTACATTGTGCTCCTGTAGCTCGTTAGTTACATTCTAACTCAATGCTAATCCCATCCTGTGTTTGGTTCTCACCTTTACAGCAGTCTTTGCAGAGCTCCCCTTGTAGTTCTCTCTTTTTTTTTTTTTTCTTATACTACAGAAAGGAGGCCATTGTACAATTCATGAAAGACAATGGACCCAACTGCTGGGCTACCTTACACTGTGGAGAACGAAATGGCAAACCATTCCAATATTCCTGCCTGGATAATTCCATGGACAGAGGAGCCTGGTGGGTACAGTCCTTTGGGTCGCTAAGAGTCGCATAGGACTTAGTGACTAAACAACAACAGCCTGACTCTAGTCTGTTAGTGTTTTTGAAACAATGCAAGAGGAAAAAAAATACAAGATCCTTACACATTTGTACCACATCACTGACCCCTGACTGTGAGCCCTCATCTATATGATTCCCCAGATTCTTCAGTGGGGGAAGGGGGCCACAGTTCTTGAGGCATGTTCTCCCCTCCAGGCTGGCTGAGGTTTAAAGCCACCTTTCTATTTCCTCCAAATTCTCTCCATATTTTTTTCTTTCCGGCTTCAGTGGACAGAGAAAACCAAGGTTTTTGGCTACATTAGAAAATTCTTTTTTTCACTCAAGCTTTATGAATGGTGAGGTATGGTCTTCATTTCACAGATAAGAAAGGAGACTTAAATGAGGATCATTGGGGCAGTCGTGAGAAGGTGTGCAGCTTGGCCCTGGCAGCACAAGTACTGGGGGCAAGGAGGTTAACAACCTCTGCCTGGGCACCTCCACAATGTCAAAGGTGGAGGAGGCCAAGAAGCTAGCAGGCTGCATGGCGGTGGAGAAGGAGGTGAGGAATAACCAAGTGTTGGGAACTGGTAGTGACTCTACAATTGTCCACACAGTGCAACAAATAGCTAAAAGAGTGAAATGAGGGAATCTGAACCAAGTTTGTATTCCCACTTCCTTCCAGGCCCATAAGTTTATCCTGCAGTATGACTTATCTCTCAGTGAACCAGAGATCGGCCATGCCATCGATGGTGCTGTTGAAGTAGATGCTGACCTCAGCCTCACAAGGGCGGTGGAGGCCGCCTGACCCAGAAGATTGTGGCCGGCAAAGCCATCCATTTCATTGTGATAGCCAATTTCAGCAAAGATTCAAAGAACCTCGGGGATCAGTGGCACAAGGGGATCCCCATCGAGGTCATCCAATGTCACAGTGAGCTGAACCGGGACCCAGAAGTTTTGGGGCGCGATTTAACTTTCACTGGCTATCAACAAGGCAGGTCCTGTGGTGAGGGATAATGGGAACTTTATCCTGGACTGGAAGTTTGACCAGGTCCACAAATGGAGTAAAGTGAACACAGCTATCAAAATGATCCCAGGCATGCTGGACATGGGCCTGTTCATCAACACAGTGGAGAGAGCCTACTTCGGGATGCAGAACAGCTTGGTGAACAGGAGGGAGAAGCCGTTCTGAGCCAGCCTTGCAGGAGCCTAGTGTGTTCCTCTCGTGTCCCCAACCCACCTCGGAGGCGGCCATGTCTCTCTGAACCTTTGCCTTAATATGTCTGTGCCAGGTGGAGAACTTGAGAAGGTGAGGGGAATGGGCCATGGTTTCAAATGTACAGGACACATAGATTCTCTCCCTGATTCCAGTGTTTCCTATCACACAACCCTGGGAGTTATTCTTGAATTCCTCTTTCCCTCCCCTTCCAATTTCCTCTTCACACCTTTTCATTATCTTTGGAATTCATTTTCTTGCTTCCTCCTCATTACCTTCAACCTAATCTCCCCTAGAGGATTGCAAAAGTCTCCCACCATCTGTTCTCTCTTGCTCTCCACAATAATCCATTCACCCTATAGCAGCTAGAATAATCTTTCCAAAATGCAAATCTGATTATATTGCCGCTGTGCCTTGACTTCTCCCCACTCCAACTCTCCATCTTATATCACTTTCCCGTTCTGCTCTGTTTTCCAACTCTATTGCCACTCGCAATCCTTGAAATTTGTCATGTTCCTTCTAGTGTCTCTGTCTGGAATACTTCCCAGCATGCCTATTCACACCTCCAAATTGATGTTCACTATTACTTTCTTATAGAGGCCTTCCCTGAACCTCTCTATTCACAACACTCCCTAATCTTTATTTATTTTTTTTTTCACAACACTCCCTAATCTTTTAAAAAAAAAAAAAAAAAGTTTCCTTAGTTATGTGCACTCACAGAACTGTTTCCTCAGAGCTTGTATCTCAGTTGGTAATTGTATATTCACTAATGTGAACATAATATGTCATATTTATAAAACCTGAGCTCTCCTGCTAGACCTCCATGAAGGTGGCGACCTTTTTATTTTTGGCTTACATTATGTTTTCAGTTCCTTGCATTGTTCCTGGCAGTAGAGGTGTTCAATATTTGTTGAATGAGTCAAGAGATGAATGAATAATTGATCAAATGAATACATGGAGAGATAGCAAAGACCTCCGAGAACAAGTATTATTTGTGCTTCCTTTTTACAAGAGGGAAGACTCTTCTAGTCACTCAGAACAGTACTTGCAAAGGCTAGGAACACTTCTCTGGAGTGTTCAGAGAAGAGTAAGTCCTCAGGGGTGGATGGAACATAGGATATTAGGTAATAAAACTAGAAAGATGGTCTGACTGGAGGGAAGGTGGGTGTCACCTCATTCTACTAACAGGTACAGTGAATGTACCAGATCCCAACTACTAGATCAGCAGGGGTGTCTGCTGAAAAATACTGTGCACTTACTGTGTGTAAGGCCCTTTGTCAGACATTTGGTACACATAGAGGAGTGAGGCTGAAGTCCGAAGGATGGAGAAACACCAAGGATGGAAAAACACCACCGGAGGCTGGCTGCACAGTGGCTTTATATGATTTTTTATACGTATTTATACAATTTTATACCAGCACAGTCCAGGTCCAAGTTCACACACCTGGAAACTTGAGTTTGTCAGGCTACCCAGAGTCGGTCTTGGGATCACACTAATCAAATTTGTAAGAGAAATTCAGTGATTTACCATGAGCAACATACCTTCCGGTACCAAAATATTTATGTTTGCTCCTCAGGGCACTACCTTCACAACATCAACATACAGGGAGACTGATTTTATACCATAAAAGCCTTTAAAAGAGCTGATAATCAGAGTATCTGCCACACTTATAATAGCATCTAACCTATTTTCTATAGAGCAGTTCTATAAACCTGCTTCTGTTTGTCTTTGCTGGACCTAGAATATGGGGAGTTGCAAGCCACTTCTCTTGTTTTATTCTATCACCTCCCGCTTTACTCCCTGTTTTCCCCTATGAACACCACTATAATGTGACTGATATGTTTTTAATTATGCATGTGTATAAAATGGGGCTTCCCAGGAGGCACTAGGGGTAAAGAACCCTCCTGCCAGTGCAGGAGACATAAGAGATGCAGTCGATCTCTGGATTGGGAAGATCTCCTGGAGGAGGGCATGGCAACCCACTCCAGTACGCTTGTCTAGAGAATTCCCATGGACAGATGAGCCTGGCAGGCTACAGTCCATAGGGTCGCAAAGAGTTGGACAGGACTGAAGCGACTTAACACATGCATTTATAAAATATGTAAGGTTGTATGTTTGTTTCCTATTGCTACTGTAACAAATGCCACAAATTTGGTAACTTAAAATAATGCAAATTTATTCCCTGGGGGTCAGAAGTCTAATATCAAGGTTTGGCCTGGATTCATTCCTTCTGGGGTCTTCAGAGGAGAATTTGTTTGCTTGCCCTTTTCAGGTACTAGAGTTTGCCAGCATTCCTTAGCTTGTTGCCCCTTCTTCCATCATTCTAACTTCTTGCTTCTGTTGTCACATCTACTTCACACTGTGATCTCCTGCCTCCCTCTTATGAAGACTTTGTGATTATATTGGTCTGATCCATGTAATCTAGGATTATCTCCCCATATTAAGATCCTTAACTACATCTGTAAAGTCCCTTTTGCCATATAAGATGTTAATAACTTAGAGATTCAGAGGATAAAGATGTGGACATTTTTGGGAATTCATTACTCAATGTACTACAGGTTATTGAGTGTATGTGTTTTTAATTTGCACAAACATTGCCTTGTGTGTGTGTGTTTGTGTGTGTGTGTGTGTGTGTGTATTTGGAAAAGGAAATGGCAACCCGCTTCAATACTTCTTGCCTGGAAAACCCCATGGACAGAGGAGCCGGGCATGCTACAGTCCATGGAGTTGAAAAGGGTAGAACATGACTGAGCATGCACAAGCTACGTTTTGTTTTGTTTTGTTTTCCCTGCCATGCTGTGCAGCGGGCAGAACTTCCCCTGACCGGGGATCAAACCTGTGCCCCTTGCAGTGAAAGCACAGTCCTTTTTTTAAAAAAAAGTATATATGTATTTATGGCTGCACTGGGTCTTCGTTGCTGTGTGGGCTTTTCTCTCGTTGCGGTGAGTGGGGACTGCTCTCTAGTTGTGGTATGCAGGCTTGTCTTTGCGATGGCTTCTCTTGTTGCAGAGCATGGACTCTAGGGTGAGTGGGCTTCAGTAGCTGTGGCACGAGGGCTCCGTAGTTGTGGTTCTGGGCTCCAGAGCAGTCGCTCAATAGTTGTGGTGCAGGAACTTAGTTACTCTGTGGCACGTGGGATCTTTCTGGATCAGGGATTGAACCCATGCCTCCTGAATTGGCAGCTGGATTTTTTTTTCCCACTGAGCTACCGGGGAAGCCTGAGAGCATAGTCTTAACCACTAGACCACCAGGGAAGTCCTATATGATTTGATTTTTACTTTTTTTTGTTTGTCAACCCTGTTTCTAGGATCAATCCTTAGTGCTGTATAATCTAATTCATTTCTTTTGACAACTGCATAGGATTCCATGGTAAGCGTCCATCATACTTTGCTTATTTATTCTCTACTTCTATTACTAGTGCTAAAAAATCTTCTTATGTTGCCCCGTACAACCCTGTTCATGAATTTCTCTGGGACATATATACAGGAATGGAATTTCTGAATCATGAAATTTATGAAAACTTAGTTTCGGTAAGTACTTCCAGATCATTTTTTCAGAAAGTCTGAAGCTGTTTACACTCTTGATGTATAAGAGTGTGTTACACATTGAAAGCTGATAGATGCTTTCAATGTTACTTGAAGGTTATTACCTCTGTCCTTTCCGACATTTGATATTGTACAAATGTCTAATGTTTACAACTCAATGGGTAGTAAGTGAACTATTGGTTATTTTAAATTGTATTTCTCTAATTACTAGTAAGTTTGAATGTTACTTCATGTTCTTATTAGCCCATAGAGCTCTCCTTCTGTGAAACGCCTCCTTGTATCCTTTGTGCATTTTTTCCTATTAGTTTTCCTGTCTTTGTTCCTGGTGATTTATAAGATACCACTGTGTATTCTGCATATTAATCCCATGTCCACTTTAGACATTGCAAATATTTCCTTTAGGTCTGTAGTGAAATATAATTGATTTTCTATCTTGTAACCTTAATGACTTCTTGGTTTTCCTAGTTTGCCAATTGATTCTGTTGGGTTTTCTATAGACATAATTATGTCTTCTGCAAATCAAAACAGTTTTATAAATTCCCTTTCAGTCTTACTCTTTGTTGAGTTTTTTTTGTTTTGTTTTATTTGACTTTGCTAGTTTATCTCTTACATCACTGTAGTGAACTTCCAACATTTTATTAAACACTAACAGTGCCTTGACGTTGACTTGTGAGAATCCATCTAAAGTTTCTCCAAAGAATGGCCTTTTTTTGTGAGACAATCTGAAACTTGAGAAAAATCGCATGAGTAGTACACAAAAAATTTTCTCTCAGCCATTTCAGAGTAAGTTGCCAATATGTTGCCTTATCCCCCCAGTACTTTAGTGCATATTTCCTGCTAACAAGGACATTCTCCTGCATGACCACAGTGCAGCCATCAAAATCAAGGAAAGAACACCTATACGTTTCTATTATCGAAACTTCAGACCCCATTCAAGTTCTGCCAGTTTTCTAAGTGATGTCCTTTATAGCAAAAGAATTTGATCCAGAGTCATGTGTTGCATTTAGTTGTCATGTCTCTTTAGTCTCCTTCAATCTGAAACAGTTCTTTGTTTTTTAAAAAAAAAAAAAAAAGTTTATTTATTTATTTGGCTGCACCAGGTCTTAGTTGTCTCATGCAGAGTCTTTAGTTGTGACATGCAAGCTCTTAGTTGCAGCTCTAGTTCCCAGACCAGGTATCAAACCCCAGTCCCCTGCATTGAGAGTTCAGAGTCTTAGCCACTGCACTACCAGGGAAGTTCCCAGTTCTTCATTCTCTACTTTCATGGCCTGACACTTTTGAGAATGACACGCCAGTTATTTGCAGAATGTCCTTAAATTTAGGTTTGTCCTGATGTTTCCTCATAATTAGACTCAGGGTGTGCCTCTCTGACAGGACTGTCACAGAAATGATGCTGTTTTCCTTCCACTTCATTCTATCAGGTGGTGCCTGTGTCCATTTTTCCTGGAACTCTTGATTATTTGATTGACGTGGTATCTGCCAGGTTTCTTCACTATAAATCACTCTTTATTCTTTGTCATTAATATTTAGGGTGACGTATTTTAATATTGAAATTGAGCCACCTTCCTAGGTGGCTCAGTGGTAGGGAATCTGCCTGCCAATGCAGGAGACTTAGGTTTGCTCCCTGGGCTTGGGAAGATCCCCTAGAGAAGGGAATGGCAACCCTCTCCATTATTCTTGCCTGGGAAATCCCATGGACAGAAGAACCTGGCAGGCTACAGTCCATGGGGTCAAAAAAAGAGTCAGACACGACTTAGCGACTCAACAACAACTTTAATACTATGTAAATATTCCATTCCTCATAAAAGCTTTCACTTTATTTACTTAATTATATCACCATGTATTCATAAATTCCTATTATATTCAGTGGACTGTTATTCCATTACTAATATTACTTATCCTATTCCCCAAGTCATCTCTAATTCGGTCAGCGGGAGCCCTTTCAAGTTTTCCACTGTATCCTTTCAGCATGTTGTATTCTTTAGCATTCATCATTTTTTAGCTCTTTTTTTTTTTCCTTTCTGGAACAGAAACATGTTTCAGGCTCAATTTATACTTTCCCTGCATCAGCTCTGGAATCAGCCATTTCTCCAAGGAGCTCTGATTCTTTTTAGAGGAGAATGTTATTTAGAAACCAAGAGCTGGACCCTAGCTGTGCTCATAGCTATTAGGGTATTTCTAACCTCCAGGCCCTCTCAGTGGACAGAGCTGGGGCATATATTCTATACAGACACACACACACACATACATGCACAAATTCAGTACATTTACATCTGTATTTCTATATCTAAATGTATTGAAAACCATGAGTTCAAGACTGGCATTTTGTTTTAATAAACCATGTCATTCACATGCTCTAAAATTCTTCAAAGGCTTTTACCGTCCTTACCAAATATCTTAGGAACTTGTCAAAATAAGCTAGGCTCTCTTCTCTTTGCCAGAGTCCAGTTAATGAATTGAGATTTTAAATTTCACAATAAAAAGAGATCAGCCCAAAAGGATTTTTCTATAGTTGCTTTATTTGAAGGTTCATATACCCAAGGGCTTCCCTGGTGGCTCAGTGATAAAGAATCTATCTGCCAATGCAGGAGACTCGGGTTCAATTCCTAATCCGGGAAGATCCCATATTCAGCAGAGCCACTAAGCCAGTGTGCTAACTATTGAGCCCATGCCCTAGAGACCAGGAGCCACAACTGCTGAGTCCGTGTGCCGCAGCTGCTGAAGCCCACGTGCCCTGGAGCCCGTGCTCTACTACAAGAGAAGCTGCTGCAATGAAAAGACCACACACCACAACTAGAGAGTAGCCCCCACTCGCCTCAACTAGACAAGAAGCCAGCACAGCAACGAAGACCCAGCACAGCCAAAACTAAATAAAAAAAAATTTTTAAGTAATATACCCAACAGACATAACCTACTGTGGTTTCTTAGCCCTCTGCTGGAGAGGTTTATTCTTTCATTTCAAATATTTGAGACTCCTTTTTATCTTAAAAGGGGTAGCAAAGAGGTTCACTTACAGTCAAGCTCTATGGGCCTGACCTGGTAATTCATTCCTAGAAGAAAGGTGCTAGTATTCCTCTTTTAAAATCTTGACTAGCACAGAATTGACTGACAATGATGATGATCATTTGCAACTTTTCTTTCCTCATTTTAGGTATTAAGAAATAAGCATTTTCTAAATCAAAACTATAATGAGGTGCTACCTCACACCAGTCAGAATGGGCATCATTAAGAAGTCTACAAATAACAGGACTTCCCTGGTAGTCCAGTGGATAAGAATCCACCTTGCAATTCAGGGGACTCTGGTTCAGTCCTTGGTCTGATTCCTTGGTCAGATCCTTGGTCTGTAAGTTGATACAGTCACGTGAACCAGATTCCACGTGCCATTGGCAGCTAAGCCCGTGAGCCACAACTGCTGGAGCCTGTGAGCTGCAGCCACTGAAGCCCCTGCGCCTAGAGCCCATGCCCCACAACCAGAGAAACCACCACAATGAGAGGCTCACACCACAACTAGAGGGAGCCCCCGCTCGCTGCAACTAGAGAAAACCTGTGCACAGGCAATAAAGACCCAGTGCAACCAAAAATAAACAAATAAATATTTTCTTAAAGTCTATAAATGACAAATGTTGGAGAGGGTGAGGAGAAAAAGGAATCCTTGAACACTGTTGGTGACAGTGTAAGTTGGTACAGTCACTATGGAAAACAGTATGAGTGAAGTCGCTCAGTTGTGTCCAACTCTGCAACCCCATGGACTGTAGCATACCAGGCTCCTCTGCATGGGATTTTCCAGGCAAGGGTACAAGGAGTGGGTTGCCATTTCCTTCTCCAACAGTGTGGAAAACAGTATGGAGATTCCTTAAAAAAAAAAAGAGAGTTACCATAGGATCTAGCTATCCCACCCCTGGACATATATCTGGAAAAAACTCTAATTTGTAAAGACATATGCACCCCAATGTTCATAGCAGCACTATTTACAACAGTCAAGACATGGAAACAACCTACATGTCTTTCAACAGATGAATGGATAAAGAAGATGTGGTACAAAAAAAAAAAGGAAGATGTGGTACATATATACAATGGATACTACTTAGCCATTAAAAAGAATTAAATAATGCCACTTATGACAACATGGGTACAACTAAAGATTATCATACTAAGTGAAGTAAGAGAAAGAAAAATATGATATCACTTATATGTGGAATCTAAAATATGGTACAAATGAATTATTTACAAAACAGAAACAGACTCACAGACATAGAAAACAACCTTCTGGTTACCAAAAGGGAAAGGAGGTGGGGGAGGGATAAATTAGGAGTGTGAGATTAACATATACACACTGCTATATAGATAACTAACAAGGTCTTACTGTATAGCACAGGGAACTATATTCAATATCCTATAATAAACCACAGTGGAAAGGAAAGAAAAAAAAACAAACATTTTCTATTCTCTAACATAAACTTTTAAAGGTAGTAAATATACGAGTCTGGGCAAAGAGATAAAAGAATTTTGCTGTATGTTGTAAAATGTATAAATTATCTCTTGGATTAGACAGACCTTAATCCAGTAACCACAGTGATACTTTATCAGTCCATCTCTCCTTCAGAAAAAGAAAGATTATAATATGGTTTATTATAAAGATAAGCTCCATGTAACAGTGGCTTAAATGAGATAGAAATTTATTTACCTTTCACTTAAAAAAATACTATAATATGTTACAGTTGTGGAGGTTGTATTGTGGGAAAAGGGAGTGCTAAGGAATGAATTGCATCCCCTCAAATTCACATGTTGAAGACCTAACCCCCCATGTGATGGTATTTGGAGATGGAGCCTATGGGAGATTAGTTAGGTTTATGTGGGGTCATAAGGGTGGATTTCACATGATGAGATTAGTGCCCTTGTAAGATAAGAAATCAGAGAACTTGCTCTTCCTTTCCCCCACCCAAGTGAAGGCACAGTGAGAAGACAGCTGTCTACAAGCCAGAAACAGAGCCCTAACCAGAAGCTGACCATGCTGGCACCTTGATCTTGGACCTGTCACCTCTGGAACTGTGAGAAAATTCATTCTGTTGTTTTAAGGCATCCAGTCATGGTATTTTGAATGGATTTGGCATCTTTGTCAAAAATTAACTGACTATAGAGATACGGGTTTATTTCTGGACTCTCAGTTCTATTGCATTGGTGTGTATATCTATCCTATGACGATACCATATTATTTTGATTATTTTAGCTGTAATAAGTTTTGAAGTCTAGAAGTGTGAGTCCTCCAACCTTGTTCTTTTTTTCAAGATTGTTTTGTCTATTCAGGCCCTTTGCAATTCCATGCAAATTGGAGGATCAGCTTTTCCATTTCTGAAAAAAAAAATACTCTTTATTTTTAAAGTCGAATTTATTTTCTCTCTTTCACAGAGTTTCTTGAAATATTTAGTGATTCTTAATTATGTGCTCATTTTTGTAACTGTTATTATTGGTTAGACTCTCTTCCTTTTCTTTCTTTCTCTCTCTTTGCCATACCATGCAGTTTGCTAGATCTTAATCGAACCCATGCCAATGCAGTGAAAACTCAGAATCCTAACCATTGCACCACCAGGGAACTGCCAGTCTTGCTTTTCTTTTAAAGAGCCCACATAGGGTGAGGAGGGTGTTGCTTCATATGCTAATTTCATTGTTAGAATATTTTGAGTGAAAACAGGGAAGGAGTAGGACAAGCCTTCCATCACTGCTGCAGGGATCAAGGCAATGGGCTGTTGCTCCTTTGAACTTCAATTTAATCATCTTGTTTATTCCTCCTGGTCTGCTTCTTCTAGCATTTGGGGCATGGAACATCCTTTGTGCTACTCCTCATCTCCACAGAAAAGCTCTTCTGTTGAGAGTTCTGCACTGTAGTTCACCTTTCCAACTACTCATTGCCTGTGGCAGATAGCCTCTGAGATAGGCCACAATTATCCCTGCTACCTGGTGGATGTGGCCTTGTGTCATCCCCTCCCCTTGAGGGCGACTTGGATATAGAATATGACAGAGTGATGTGATGTTACCTCCAAGGTGGAGGGCTAAAAAGACTGTTGTTCTGTCTTGGGTGCTCTCTCTTGGAAAAACTCACCCTTGGAAGGAAACCAGCTGCCAGCCCAGGAAGCCGCCCTATGAATTACAAACTTACCTAGCAAGCCCCTGTAATTGTATAATCTAATTCTTTGCAGTAAGTCTTTCAATATATACCTCCTACTGGTTCTGCTTCTCTGGATGCACCCTGACTGATGCAGATTTTGATACCTCAAAATGGATGCTGTAGCCAATACCTAAATGTAAATACCTAAAATTTTGTGAAAGCGACTTTGAAATTTGGTGACATAGAAAGTCTGGAACAACTTTGAGGAGCATAATAGAAACTCTGCAACAGGCTTCAATACCAGGGTTGAAACTATTAGATAAATAAACTATTTATTAAAAATAGGAGGGAAAGCCCTAGCTTGCTTTGAACAGATTGTTAGTAGAAATATGAATATTAACTCCCCTGGTGAGGGCTCAGAAAGAAGCAAGGAGCATTGTAGAAAATATTTGATTACCTTAGAAAATATATAAATCATCACAAAGAGACTGTTGGTGGAAATATGAACATTAAAGGTGCTGCTGGCATTGAGGACTCAGAAGTAAATGAGGAACATGTTATTGGAAAACAGAAGAGAGGAAATGTATTTTATTTAGCAGAGAACGCTTAGCAGAATTGAGTCTTACATTTATGTGAAAAGCAGAATTTGTAACAATGAACTTGGGTATTTAGCTTTGTTGCTAAGTGTTGAAGGTAGCACCTGGCTTCTTGCTGCTTACAGTAAAATCTGAAAGGGAAGAGATAAATTGAAGGAAGAAATGTTAAGCAAGAAAAGAATCAGAATGTGGTATTTGGGAAATTCTTGGCCTACCCATATTGCAAAAGATGGTAAAATTAGGTCATTTACTGCCTGGAAAGTGTGCCCTGAGGAGAAATACAAGAATGTAACTGGACAATCTTTTGTTAGTGCCTGAAAGTGAAAGTGAAAGTCACTCCGTTACCTAGATGCCCATCAGCAGACGAATGGATAAGGAAGCTGTGGTACATATACACCATGGAATATTACTCAGCCATTAAAAAGAATTCATTTAGGGATTTCCCTGGTGGCCCAGTGGCAAAGACTCCATGCTCTCAGTTCAGGAGTCCTGGGTTTGATCCCTGGTCAGGGAACTAGTTCCCGCATGCCACAGTTAAGACCCGGCAGAGCCAAATAAATAAATAAATGTTTAAAAAAAAAAAAAAGAATTCATTTGAATCAGTTCTAATGAAATGGGTGAAACTGGAGCCCATCATACAGAATGAAGTAAGCCAGAAAGATAAAGACCAATACAATATACTAACGCATATATATGGAATTTAGAAAGATGGTAACAATAACCCTATATGCAAAACAGAAAAAGAGACGCAGATGTACAGAACAGAATTTTGGACTCTGTGGGAGAAGGCGAGGGTGGGATGAATCGAGAGAACAGCATCAAAACATGTATATTATCTAGGGTGAAACAGATCACCAGCCCAGGCTGGATGCATGAGACAAGCACTCGGGCCTGGTGCACTGGAAAGACCCAGAGGAATCGGGTGGAGAGGGAGGTGGGAGGGGGGATCGGGATGGGGAATACATGTAAATCCATGGCTGATTCATGTTAATGTATGACAAAAACCACTACAATATTGTAAAGTAATTAGCCTCCAACTTATAAAAATAAATGGAAAAAAGAAAAAGGCAACAGCAAAGATCCTGGTAAAGATGTAAATGTATCAATGTTGAGTATTCTGGTTGTGACATTGTACTATAGTTTGGCAAGATGTTACCACTGGGGGAAACCAGGTGAAGGGTATATAGCATCTTTCTACATTATTTTTTACTTCCTGTGAACCCACAAATATCTCAATATAACAAAGTTTAATTTAATAAAACCGTTAACAAAAAAAAAAAAAAAAAGAAAGTCACTCAGTGGTGTCGGACTCTGCAACCCCATGGACTCCACAGTCCATGGGATTCTCCAGGCCAAAATAACGGAGTGGGTAACTGTTCCCTTCTCCAGGGGATCTTCCCAACCCAGGGATTGAACCCAGGCCTCTCACATTGCAGGCAGATTCTTTACCAGCTGAGCTACCAGGAAAGCCCAAGAGCTAGGGTAGCCTAGCCTAGCCCTTCTCCAGAGGATCTTCCCAACCCAGGAATCAAACCAGGGTCTCCTGCATTGCAGGTGGATTCTTTACCAGCTAGGAAGCATCAAAGGTCAAGGTATTCAGTCACACAAAGGACCATTTGGAGAGATTAGCCATGTGACTCATGGATCTCTTTAGCCATCTGAGCAAAAGCCAAGCATAGAAATGGGATTATCCAAAAAGATTTGTGAAAGTTCTTTTTGTCTAATGGGGTAAATCCCAGAAACATACACAGGAAACCCACACAGTCCTTAAGAATGTCACACAAACAGAGACACTGCCAACTTGTAGTGAAAGGGACAGAAAGAGGGCAAAATGGAAGAAAGCTGTCAGACTCCCACAATTGTACAACCAAGAAACAAGTAGATGAAAACACACGGAAAAGGAGAGATGACTCTAAAGGCAGGGCTCTGCAGCCAGAAGGTGGAGTCAGGACCACAGAGACTTATTCCCGGGCCTTAAAACCTAATCTTGTTTTCCCAAATGGATTTTGAAATTGCTTCAGAAACTTCTTCCCCCGCCCCGCCCCCCCAATTTTCTCCCTTCTTGAGTGAGAATGTCTGTAACTGTTATCCTATTTCTGTCTCACCGTTGTATTTTAGGAGTAGTAAATGCCATGTTTTCTAGTTTCACAAGTCTACAGATGAGGAATTTCTTCCCAGGATAGATTATACCTAGAGCCTCGCCCACACCTAATTTAGATGATTTAAATGATGAGATTTGGGACTTCTGAGCAAGACCTAGAGGGGATTTGGCTCTTTGGTTGCTGCTGTAACTGAGACTTTCAGAAATCTTGAAATAGGATAAATATATGTTGTATGTGAGATAAGCATGAATCTTTGGAGGCCTGAGGGCAGACTATGCTAAGCATAATGCCCTCCTCAAAAGGTGTCCAACCCCAATCCCCAGAACCTGTGAAAGTTTTATTAGGTTGGTACAAACATAACAGGTTTTGGACCTTGAATTTTAAATCACTATAACTAGGCTCAAACACATCTTTATTAATCAGAATAGGCACCATTACAATCAACACATTTTTGCCAACAAGAAATAAGTTTGTTTATTCCTGTAGCATAAAAATCTGTGCTTTGGGATTCAATGAACTCTGGGAAAGCATTTTCTGCCTCCTGCTGGTTATGGAAGTGTTTTCGCAGCAAAAAGTTGTCGAGATGCTTGAAGAAGTGGTAGTTGATTGGCAAGAGGTCAGGTGAATAAGGTATCCACCTTTATCCAAGGCAAAACTTCGTAGCCCAACTCATTCAACTTTTGAAGCATTGGTTGTAGGATGTGCAGTCAGGCATTGGTATGGAAAAGAATTGGGCCTGTTGTCATGGAGAAGAATTGGGCCTGTTCTGTTGACCAGTGCTGGCTCCAGATGTTGCAGTTTTCATTGTATCTCATCGATTTGCTGAGCATACTTCTCAGATGTGATGGTTTCACCAGAATTCAGAAAGCTGTAGTGGATCAGAAAGGCAGCAGACCACCAAACAGTGACCATGACCTTTTTTTGGTGCAGGTTTGGCTTTGGGAAGTACTTTGGAGCTTCTTCTCAGTCCAACCAGTGAGCTGATCGTCACTGGTTTTCATATAAAATCCACTTTCGTTGAACATCACAATCCAATTGAGAAATGGGTTGTTGTTGTTGTTGCGTAGATTAAGAGAAAACAACACTTCAAAACAATGATTTTTTTTTAATTGTGGTCAGGCACCTACTTATTGAGCTTTTTTACCTTTTCAATTTGTTTCAAATGCTGAACAATCAGTTTCGATGATCCTCTCTCAACTGATTGTTGTCAGCTTCCTATGGCCGGCCACTGCATTTGTCATCTTCAAGGCTCTCATCTTTGCAGAACTTCTTGAACCACCACTGCATTGTATGTTCATTAGCAATTCCTGGACTAAATGCAGGGTTGATGTTGCGAATTGTCTCTGCTGCTTTAAGATCCATTTTGAACTTGAATTAAAAAATTGCTCCAGTTTGCTTTTTGTCCAACATCATTTCTATAGTCTAAAATAAATATAAAATAAACAACAAGTAATGTCACTGGCAAAAAACATAAAGCAAGAATTGTGCATTAAAATGCTGTATATAACTGCATTTATTTAAGAATGTATTCCAATATCAAACAGCAAAGTGTAACAATGCAAAACCACAATTATTTTTGTACCAACCTTAATATTAGCATGGCAAAGGGGACTTTGATGATATGAGTTAAAGATATTGAGATGGGGGGGTGATTCTAGATTGGGTACATCAATGTAATAACAAGGATCTTTATAAAAGGAAGATCAGGGTCAGAGAAAATATGCTAACTGAGATGTGATTCCTAGCTTTGAAGATGTTAGAGGGCCATAGGACAGTCAATCTTTATAAGCTGGAAAAGACTTCTCTAGAGCTTCTAGCAGGAACACAGATCTGTCCCATTTTAGACTTCTGACCTACAGCACTGTAAGATACTAAATTTATTGTTTTGAGCCACTAAGTTTGTGGTAATTTGTTACAGTAGTAATAAGAATTAACCCAGTATGAAAACGTGTGCAACACATGCTCAAGCTGTCCCCTTGAAAAAGAAAACAAACACAAATGTTTAACATTTACACTGTTGAAGGATCACTAGAACTGTGATCCCTGGTTTATAATTTATGACGGGTCCCTCTTGAGGCAAGCAGTTTCAGGAAGCCATATTCTGAACCATGTCGCCTCATTCTCCTGCCTACACTGTGGTCAAGTTCACTCAGTTCTGCACAAATCATCTCATTTAATCTTCATGACAAGCCTAGGAAATGATTATTATCTCCATTTCACAGATGAGGAAATGGAGGCAAACAGGTATCTTTCCCAAGGTGAACTGGTAAGAAGATACAAGATTTAAATGCAGATTCTTAGCCACTATACCATCTGGTAAGTAAAAATTATTCTGTTCACACTCTTTTATTAGCTTAAAAAATATTTGTTTGGGGACTTCCCTAGTGATCCAGTGGTTAAGACTTCGCCTTCCAGTGTAGTGGGTGCAGGTTCAATCCCTGATCAGGGAGCTAAGATTCCACATGTCTCTCGGCCAAAAAAACATAAAACAGAAATAATATTGTAACAGATTCAATAAAGACTTCTAAAATATGTGTGTATTCAGTTGCTCAGTCTGTCCAACTCTTTGCAACCCCATGGACTGGAGCCCATTAGGCTCCTCTGTCTATCGGATTTTCCAAACAAGAATACTGGAGTGGGTTGCCATTTCCTCCACCAGCGGATCTTTCCCCACCCAGGGATCAAACCAACCTCTCCTGCATTGGCAGGCGGATTCTTTTTACCACTGAGCCATCTGGGAAGCTCAAAGACTTTTTAAAATCAGTCCACACCAAATTTTTTTTAACAAAATAAATAAATCTGCTTAAACTCTGGGATTCTATGACAAGTATGATTGTCAAAGGTTTAGGAACAACTACAACTGACATTTGTTATGCATTGAACAACACTTGTTACCCGTGGGATCGGAAGTGCACAGGACGTGAGAAGCCCATCGGCCTTCGGGTATCTCTCAGTGTGTCTTGTAGAGGGCAAGGAGAGCGTCAATGAACCTATCAAGGCTGGTAAAATGAACATCTTCTGTGACAGGAAGTGAAAGCAGAACCAGAGAAAGCTCCGGAAGTCAGCGCGCCATTGCTGTCAGGCCACGGAAGCTGTAGGACAACTGAAGCCCCAAGTAAAAAGATACTAGGAGTCTGCAAGAGCCAGGGCAGAGGGTGGGGCCATGTGCTCCTGTGACCACAGCAACAGAAGCAGAAGGACCGTGGGTCAGGGAGCCTTGTGCTTCTGCCGCCAAGGTGGCTTCCTGTCACCTTCACGCTCGGTGAGGCCCGATGGGGCTGCAGAGCGCATGTCACACACGTGTTGCTGGGGTCCTGGGAGGTGACTCCCACTCCACCCCAGGCAGCTGCAATTCTTGTCCCCCTTATTTCCCTGTGTAACATCACAATGAGCTCCCCTTTACTTGAGATATTGGGTTAGTCTATTCTTCCCAAATCAGATAACTGAACCCTCTTTCCTACCCCCAGCAGGTGGCCCCTGAGGAATTATTCCACCACCACCGCGGGCACCTACCTGGAGTCCAGGACACCCACCAAAACCAGTTCCCTCTAGGAACTGCTAAGTAACTGTGGCCACATCCTCACTTTTGAGGTGACCTTCTTACAAGATGACATGAAAACCCCCTCCCTTCTTCCAACAAGCAGAGTACAATAAAATCAATGCAGTATGATCTTTCTTAATTACAGTCAAATCCCAGCCCTGTCTTCTTGAGGTTAACATCAGATCCCTTGATTAGAATTGGATTTTGAGTTTTCCTCAAATTCTTCAGTCACAGCCAAGTCTGAGGTTGTACCATTTCAATAAGTGGCTGGCTCCACCTGTGACAAATTGATTCTTTCTAATTCTCCCCAGCACTGAAACACATTCAAATCTTGTCTTTTTAAGTTTTTCACCCAAAATCCAAGATAAAAAATGTATTTTGCATGAAAACCTAGAACATACATATATATATATATATATATTGAAAATAAAACATTCACAATATCCTAAAATTTTCTATTCTCTTTATTAAAATGTTTGACTTGACCCAAAAATATTTATTATAATATTTTATGACCTGCAGCTTGAGAATTATTGATGTAGTTTCTCCTTTCTTCAAAATTTCACTTCTCAAACACAGATCTTTCTTGGCTCCAGCTGTTTCTTGTCTTTTAACAGTCAAACATCTCGGGGGAGAGTGGTCTGCTCTTCACTTCCTCAGCTCTCATTCACTCTTCAGTTGACAATGTTTTGTCTCTGACAGTACCCCAGCCTGAAGCTGCCCTCAGGAGGTGTAACATCTTCCTTGACGATAAGCCCGAATTTCCCAGCTATTAGCTAACCTGTGTCCCCAGCATCCTCCCATGTGACTAGCCATTCCCTCCTGAAAGTTCTCTCTTGCTGTGGCTTCCTAAGGCCTTCCACCACTTCTGCCAGGTAGTACTTGAGAGTCACTTCCTCTGCTCCTCTATGCGTCTCCCCAAGGCCCTTCTCTTTTCTCACTTAATACACCATTCTTCTCTTTAAGGTTTTGCTTTTAGCTGTGCCGGGTCTCTGTTGCTTCACACAGGCTTTCTCTAATTGCAGCAAGTGGGGGCTACTCTTCCTTGCAGTGCACGGGTTTCTCACTGCAGTGGCTTCTCTTGTTGCTGAGCACAGGTTCTAGGGCACGTTGCCCCACAGCACGTGGGATTTTCCCGGACCAGGGATCCAACCCAGGTCCCCTGCATAGGCAGGAGGATTCTTAACCACTGTGCCCCCAAGGAAGTCCCAATACACTGTTCTTGAGTGGTTTCATTTTTCTCTCATATGGAACATCTGAGAGGCCCTTCTCCTCAGTACAAACCCTTCCTTCTATCCAGTACAAACCCAGGCCACAGACTTTGATGTGAAAGTTTCCAAACTGGAATTTTTGCTCACTTGAAAACCTAAACATTTGAAACTCCAAAGTTTTGGTCTGCTTTTCTGCAGTGATATTTCTCCTCTGATGTTATAAATACCACTGAATGAAAAGGAGAGAAGGCGGAGCAGTGTGAAGAAGAGGCGAGAGCGACCCCTGGACCGACTTAAAGCCAGCGCGCCACTGCATCCCCGTGTCCAACGCCTACGTCCCGCCGCCGCAGCCACCATGCCCAAGAGAAAGGCTGAAGGGGATGCTAAAGGAGATAAAGCCAAGGTGAAGGACGAACCACAGAGAAGATCTGCAAGGTTATCTGCTAAACCTGCTCCTCCAAAGCCAGAGCCCAAGCCTAAAAAGGCCCCTGCAAAGAAGGGAGAGAAGGTACCCAAAGGGAAAAAGGGGAAAGCTGATGCTGGCAAGGATGGGAATAACCCTGCAGAAAATGGAGATGCCAAAACAGACCAGGCACAGAAAGCTGAAGGTGCTGGAGATGCCAAGTGAAGTGTGTGCATTTTTGATAACTGTGTA
This sequence comes from Dama dama, assembly GCF_033118175.1. Lineage (NCBI taxonomy): Eukaryota > Metazoa > Chordata > Mammalia > Artiodactyla > Cervidae > Dama > Dama dama. The sequence continues at coordinate 46,816,053 of NC_083683.1, forward strand.
CTTCTGGTGACTGTACAGTTTGAAATACTATTTTTTATCAAGTTTTATAAAAATGCAAAAAAAAAAAAAAAAAAAGAAAAGGAGAGAAGGCAAGGGGTATAAGGAATGTGTGTGAAGGGTGACAGTGGTGGGAACCTTGCAATATTTGCAGTAGATATTGTGGTTAATCCCCAGCATCCATTCCATATTAGACAATTAGGCCAAGTCAGTAAGTGGCTCCCCCTGGTCAATGTTACTGCTCCAGGAGCAGACATACCAATGATCCTTGCCAGACAGCCGGAAGGAAAGGACTTAAATCTCATACCTGGGAGAAAGGTTTTCTTTTTCCTTCACTGGATGTGAAAACAGAAGCATCACCCAGTAGCTGCTGGCACCCTGAGTTGGACCATGAAGAGAATCATCCCAAGGATGAACCTGCCCTCCAAGGAGGAAGGCTGAGCAGAACCATGGACAGAGCTTGGGTCCTTGACTTTATAGTAAGTACCCTACATACGTACCGAGGAGTCCCATTCAGAGAGTGCATTCCTAAGTCTGATTTGTTCGTAAGTCCAACAAAGTTAGCCTAGGCACCCAACTAAAACAATCGGCCATATTGTATTGTAGTATAACAGGTTTCTAATATTTTTCATATAAATAATACATGAAAACACAAAAAATAAAACATTAAATCTTACAGTACAGTACCTTGAAAAGTAAAGAGTACAGTACAACAGCTGGCCCGTTCACATCTTTGAAAGTTCACAACTTGAAAGTTCATACATAGGGAACTTAACTACAGTGAGCTACTGAACCAACCTCAGAGCCCACCTACCTATGGCTTCTGATTACGTGAGATACATGTTTAATTTCTTTTTCTTAAAAAATGAGGTTATTGTCACTTGTAGCCAAGAGTATCCTGATAGATTCAATATCTCAAAGTATTCCATCACACTTGAACGCCAAACCTGTGGACTCAACTGCCTGCCAGCCCTTTCCCTTGGCTGTTTCATAGCATCTCAGCCTCAATAAGCAAAAACTAATTTTGCTGTCGAGGGCCCCCTCATTCCCCCACACTAATCTTCCCTGTTTCTATGAAAGTTCCCACCATCTATCTGGTTGTTCCCTTTAAAACCTTGGATCACCTTTGCTATTTCCCTTTCTCTCACACTGAAAATCACCCCTTAGGGTGACAGTTCTCGAATTTATCCACCTCTTTGCCCACAATCATCTCTTGCATGTTTCACTGCAACAGCTTCTGAGTTGGTCTTCCATCTCCTTCTAACTCTTTCTGCACCCCACAGCGAGAGTGATCTTTCTAAAATACAGGTCTAAATACCTCACCCATTAAATCCTTTTCTTTCCTTTTTCCTTAGAATAAATTCTGAGTGCTTTAATATGTCATATAAGGCCCTTGGTGACTTGGCCCTCATCATCTTTCCAACCCCAACACCATTCCTTCCTTTCTAGCCTTCATTTCAGCAACACAGAACTACTTTTACTTTCCAAACTCCCTCTCTCTCATCTTCTGGCTAACATATCTACCTAGAAAGTCCCCCTCCTCTTCCTGCTTCACCTGAATAACTCCTACTTGTTCTCTTGTGCTCATTGTGATGGCGCCTCCTTTGGGAAGCCATCCCTACCCCAAGACTGGATTATGTGCTCGTCTTCTTGTTCCCCCAACACCATCTCCTTATCCCAGTCAGACCACTCATCTCAGGGTTGAATTGTATGCTTATTTGTCTACGTCCCCCACCCAGACTGTGAGTTCCTTGGAAGCAGGGATTCTGGCTTACTCTCTGCACCTCGCACTATAATCGAGTGAGGAAAATCATTCTAAATTCAGAAGTGGATTTTGATCTCAAGATAAGCGTAGGATGGAATGGAGTGGAGGACAGCATGTTAATAGATACTTCCAAACATGGGGAGAAGTGATGGTAGCAGAATCTGATCTGCTTGCTAAGTGCGTTGAACAGGTTCATGTGGGTGGCAGGGCCACGCCAGGGGAAAGGACTACTGAGGCAGAAAATGTAAACCAGGCAAGAGATGAGCATGGCCTGGACCAGTGGGGTGGCAGTGGGGACAGGGAGAACCAGACAAACTTGAAACAGCTATGAAGTAGAATTAACAGAATTGGAGGATGTAAAGAAAAGAAAGGGTATAAGATGAGGTGAGCTGTAATTTGGGCAATGGAGGTCCTAGTGGTATCTTCATCTATGATGGAGAATCCATAAGGAAGAACATGACTGCAGACAGTGGAGAGCAAGATGAGGGGCTCTGCTTTGGTCATTCAGGGTTGTAGATGGGGAATGGAAGTTGAGAAGGAATGGACAGAGAGGTAGGAGGAAACTCAGGAGGGTAGACAGGAGTCATAGATTTGAGATAGTGAGAGTCAGGGAAGAAATGACTTGAGGCAAGGGGAAAATAGTGCTGAGCCTCCTTTGCATGGATGCTCCCATGACACAAACACAACTGTACTGGGGAGTTTTCTCTCTCTCTTTATGATTCCATGATTTTTTTTAAAAATGAAATATAACTAACTTACAGTATTATATTACATTCAGGTATATAACATAGTGATTCCATATATTTATACATTACAAAATAATCACCACTGAAGAGGGTTCCCTTGATAACAGTTTTATTTGATTTAAAAGTGAAACTCAGACCCTGACCCACCCACTAACCTTGGGGTTGTGGCAGGAATAGACTCGTCCTGGGGTTGGTCAGCTTCTTACCAGAATGAGAAATGGGGGAACATACAGACTTTTACCAGGACAAGAAATGGGGACCATAGAGACTCTTAGCAGGACTAGAAGTGGGGAACATATGGATCATGCCTATGTGGGCATGGAGAAGCAGGGACAGGCCCAGCTACAGTGCTGGGTAGGGGTTGGCCACTGGCCAGGGAAGGGGTGACTGGTGCCATCCCGTGGACACATGCAGAGGGGAGGAGACTATTTCCAAACTGGTGTCAGGATTTGGCCTTAGAGGCCTGGGGCAGGGCAGAGAGCTCCCATCAGCTCAGTAGCTCTGAGGAGAAGACTTGTCCAGCTCACTGTGCTGCTCCTTCTGAGACTCTGTCACCACCTGCTGGGGGGTGAGGCATGTGAGGGGCACTCCCCACTCAGCACCACCTCCCTCTAGCTCCTTTGTGGCAAAGTGTACCCCCTCCCTCTCAACCAGTTGGGGCTCCCATCTGAACATCCACCTCCATCTCCCTGTCTCCTTCTCACCCCAAGAATCACTCACCCACAAACACCCGAAGATTACTTACACCAGGCTGGTGTCAGAAATACTATGGGAAATGATGGGGTCCTGGGCTCAAGAGGCCCATCTCACCTCCCCATCCCGGGTCTCAATGGTCCTGATCAGAACCATCTTCCGGCTGTGGGTTTCCTGGGGAGGCTCCACCTCAGGTACTGGAAAAGGCAGGATGAGAGGTTGAGGGGAGGAGTCTTGGGATATCCAAGCCCCTATATCTCTTTGGGGCGGCAAAGAGGCGGACTGAGCGACTGAACTGAACTGAATATCTCCTTGGGAGGAGACGGGTGGGGAGGGGCAGGGCCCGAGGATCAGGGGCAAGGACAGACTAAGACTCAGGCAAGAATCAGTCCCTGAGCAGAGCCATAGCAAGAGTCCAATCAGGGTAGAAATGGACAGGGGACAGACAGGTTGGAAGTCAGACGCGGAAGACTCACCAGTCGTCTTTATACTCAAGGATGCAAAGGAATGGATTGGCACGGAAATCCTGGGGACGAAACCTGTAGTCAGCTACTCGGCCTGGGGTTGGGGGGGACCCTGGCCTTCCACCCGCCTCTCCTCCACCCCCACCCATCCCGACCACGCCCCACCCGCCCCTCACCGGCTCTCCTCGCCCTCCAGCAGCTTCCGGTAGGTGGCGATCTCGATGTCCAGGGCCATCTTGACGTTGAGAAGCTCCTGGTACTCTCGCAGGTGTCGCGCCATCTCCTCCTTGAGCTGCCTCAGCTCCTCCTCAAGCCGCGCGGCGCCTGCCTGGTACCCGCCGGCCTCCAGGGCAAACTGCTCCTCCAGCTCCCGCAGCTGTCTGAGCAGCGCCTCGTTCTGGGGAGGTGGGTGAAGAGGGGCTCAGTAGGGGGAACACAGCCTTTGTCCTCCACCCCCGGGGCCGGGGCGCTCAGCCTGGTCCTCACTGTGCCGCGAAGCCCGTCCACCTCGCACGTCAGGCTCTGGATCTGGCGTCGGGACTCATTCATCTCCTGCTTAGCCTGGCGCAGGGCCTCGTGGTTCCGGTTGGCGGCGTCCGACAGGTCCGCGTACTGCGGCGAGGGTGGCAACTCGGGGGTGAGCGGGCCAGATAGGCCCTTCTCCCCCAGCGCCCCACCCTTCCAGGCCCTCCCAAACCCCCCGGTGCCCCCGGACCTTGGACTTGTACCACTCTTCTGCCTCCTGCAGGTTCTTCGCCGCGATGCTTTCGTACTGGGCTCGGATGTCCCTCAGCGCCGCTGTCAGCTCGGGCTTCACGGTCGCCTCCACCTCGACGTGCTGCACTTGCTGGCTCTCCACGCTCAGCTGCAGGTCTCTCAGCTCCTGTCGCCCAGGGCAAGATGGCGAGTTCACCGCACAGATCCCACGCGGGCCGCGCAGTCGACGCGCAGAAAAGAGAAGAAACACTTGAATGAACAGAAGGGGGCGCCAGGGAGCGCAGGGCGCTTAGGCCTGCGCAGCTCGCGCCCCGCGGGTACTGTCATCGGCCAGGTTACAGGGGTGCATCTCCGCTGCTCGCCACCAGGTGGCGCAGGGGTGTGAGTCTAACCACCTGTAGTGGGGGTGGAGGACCGGCGCACGTCTACTCAGTGAATCTCATTTCTCTTCCAACGCTCCACCCGCCACTCTCTTCATGAGCTTGTCCCCCAGCTCCAAAGAGACCACCCTCAACCTCCGGAAGTCGCACCTAACACCTGGGTCCACCCACCTCCTCGTGCAGCTTCTTGAGGAACTCAATCTCATCCATCAGAGATTCAATCTTGCGCTCTAACTCCAGACGAGACAGGGTGGCGTCGTCCACGTCCTAGAGGGGGTGTCAGGGGGGGTTCGAGAGCAGGGAGGGGTTGCTTAGGTCGGGGAAGAGCCTGGCCCTCCCTGTCTGTCTCTGGGGGCTTCTGGTCGCCTCCCTTTGCCCACAGATGCCACCCTGGATATGCAGGCGGTGGGTAGGGGTGGGGATGGGGAGACCGAGCTCACCTTACGGAAAAGCACGAGGTTGTGCTCCGCATCCTCCCTCTTCCGAGTCTCTTCCTCCAACCTGGTGGGAAGAGTGTGCAGAAACTGAGTTCCGAGGTCACCGCCCAGCCTGCAGACCGCGACCCCCAGGATCTGGGTCGGAGCTGCTACTACAGCCTCTAGAGAGGGGTCTTCGGGCTGCCTGATGGACTTGCCCCATTTTCTCTGCAAACGGCTGGAAGCTGGGGTGGGGCCCCTTTGTACACGGGGGAGACATAGTAACTCCCCCTCCCTCACCTCCCCTGAGACTCAGCAAAGTGGTGGTGGTGGGGGAGTGCCCGCCGGCGAGGGTGCTGCCTGCACATTCCCAGGTGGACAAGGCGAGGGGGCGGCTCCTCGCTCCCGGCGGCAGCCTCGACGGTCGCCGCCCCGCCCTGGCCCTGCCCTCTGACCTCTGCTTGAGCGCTGCCAGGTCCTCCGCCAGCCCGTCGCGCTCCACCTGCACCCGGTCGCGCTCCCGGCCCAGCAGCTCCAGCTCCCTCCGCAGCTCACGCAGCTCCTGCTGGCACAGTTGGTCGGCGCGGGCCGGCTCCTGGCCCCGGGCCTGGTTCAGCTCCCCGCGCAGGGCCGCGTTCTGCTGCTCCAGGAAGCGCACCTTCTCGATGAAGTTGGCAAAGCGGTCGTTGAGCTCCTGCAGCTCCTGCTTCTCGTTGCTGCGCGTGGCCAGGAACTCCTGGTTGAGCGCCTCGGCCATAGAGAAGTCGAGGCGCTCCGAGGGCAGGCGCAGGAGGGCGCTCGTGCCCGCCCGGGGACCGCGGAAGCTGCCCAGGCGCACGGAGGAGCCGGGGGACGCCGAACCCAGCAGGCGGCTGCTCGAGAAGCGGGAGCTGGACGAATAGGAGAAGGCCCCCGGGGACAGTGAGGGCGGTGGCCCGAAGGTGCGGCGGTAGGAGGTGGAACTGACGCTGGACCGGAGGCCCGACGGGTGGCTCATGGCGGCCGAGGATGGGCAGTCACCGCAGGCAGAGCTGGTCCGGGCGCGGGGAGGGAGCCGCAGACCGCTGCGAGGCGGATTTATAGGCCTGCGGGTTCAGGGGGGGGGCCTGGGCTGCTCCTCCCACTGGCCTGACGGTGGGGCTATGTGGGGAGGGGGACGCCCCACCCCTGCGGAGCCGCGGGAGTGCTGCACCCTCCCTCCCTGGTGCTGGCGCCTGGCCCGCTTGATTCCCCCTGTTGCTGGCGGGGAAGGAAGCAGGGATGGCGACCACAGGCCACAGACAGGCAGGGGGTTGAGGGCCAGTGACTTCTAGCAAGCATCCAGAGCTGGAGCCTAGGATGGGAGGACCTGACTTGAACTGGGGTGTCCCTGGCTGAAAGAGCTGGTCACAGTAGGGGGATAGGAAGCCTGGAGGTTAAAGGGCAGGCTTCACACGAGTAGGGAGGAGGTGGCCCAGGTGATGGAGATTTGGCCTGGCTTAGGCCCCAGAGTCTGTGACTCCACATGTCCCCTGAAGGCTAGGCTTCACTTTCAACTGCTGTCAGCTCACCCCTCTGTCACCACACCCAGGGAGATCTGGGGGCCCGGAGCGCAGAGGCAGCGGAGGTGGGTGAGGGAGGGCTGCTCTCTCCATAATCCCCAGGGCTCTGGGCAGGGTTGCTGCCTGGCGCCAGCTCTGCCGCTAATGGACTGGCTTCTTCCCCTCCCCCTCCCCTGGACACTTGGCCAGGGGGTTGCCTGCTGATGTCTCACCCTTAAAGACACAGATCCCAAATCCACCCCAGGCCCCAAGAAGGTGGGCACATCAGAGGGGGCGGAGGGTCCCAGCTCTGGGTCCCACTCCAGACTTCTGAGCCCTGCCCCTGCCGGAGGCCGAGCTGAGTGAGCCACTGTGTGCAGTCTGTCTTGACTGGCTTCTCCCTCCCCCCAATCAACCGCTGCTCAGTCACGGCCTTACGGGAACCAGGGCCATTCCTGAGGTAGGAAGGGGAGGGGGCTGAGGGGCGGCAGCTGCTGCCAAGCCTGCGAGATGGACCATTTCCAGTATTAAGGAGCGGCAGGTACCCAGCAATGGGCGGGGCTGGATGGGTAGAGAAGAGGAAAGAGAAGGTGCCCAGCCCCACCGGTTCAGAGATGAGGAGAAAAAGGCCCAGAACAGAGCTGCACGCTTGTGCACACAGATGCAGAAGCATAATAGCACCGTATACTTAAGTGCACACAGGTTAGACACACACAACCACGCATCCCTTCATACCCTTCCCCACTGCACAGGGGTGGGGAGGCTGATGTCTGGCCTTTCCATGTCAAATGGCTTCCAGAACGCAGGCACAGGCTGCTCAGGAGTGGACAAGCAGTGTGGGTGGTCTGCAGGAGCCGGGAGCTGAGGCCTGTTGGGCTTGCCAGGAGCTATGGGGCTGCTGCCGCCGGGGACTCCAGGGCTCTCCAGTAAGGACAGGTCTGCATAAGACTGGCCCGGAGGACAAGAGCCGGGCATGTGGGGAATCAGGTCTGGGACTCCGGGCTGGATCTCTGGACAAGGAGGGCAGCCGCCTGGCTGGCCATCTCCTCTGCACTGCAGGGCAGAGGAGCCTCCCCCCTTTGTATGGCCTCCAAGATGGGCCAACGCCTTCCGCTCACATCCCTGCCGCCTCCGGCTCCTCTCCAGGCCCCTCCTTCCTTCTGGGCTATTAGTCTCTCCCTGCACAGCTGCCAGGTCCTTCTCCTTGATGAGTCTGGTTTGGTTGCCAGGGGAATGGGAAGAGGGAGGATGGGAGAGAGGGGATGGGATGGATGAACCAGGGCTGGTCTTGAAAGTGGGGAGGGGGTAGGGTCCTGCTTGGGCTAGGGCTGGGGGGCCTGATAAGAATGAGGAGGGGACTGGGGAAGCCGTGGTGCTTTCTGCTGCAGCCCTGCGCTCTGACCCCCAGCTGCCACTGGAGCCCCATCCACTCCATCCTAGGCCCCGCCCCGCCCCTGTCTGCTGTCCTCGGAGCAGACTGGGCGTCTGAGCTGGTGCTTCTTGCAGAGGGGTAGGTCCTGGGGAGGACCAGCTCAGGCTTTATCTCTGTAGGGAACTGCTGGCAGACTCGGGGGCTGGCCTGAGGAGTTACGGGTGGGGTTCCCATCCCCTCCCCTGCTTCAGCTCCCCGCTCACCACCCAGAAGCCTCAGAGTAAAGGGAAGCAGAGCCACCTCCGCAGGGCCTGGGAGCTGTCAGGCCGGGGTCTGACCTGGGTTTGGGAACCAGGCCTGCTGGCAACTCGGAGAAGACTGCTCCCCCACACCCAGAAAGAGTGGGGCCTAGGAGGTCTGGAGACAGAAGAAAGGTAGAAAAGTGTCACGGCTGAGAACCAGGGCTCTAGTCCAGCTGCCACACTTCCCGTCTGATTCCAACACTCTGTTGTACAAATATAGGGTCATTATTGTAATATGTCCTCTCATGAGCTCCAGCCAAAGGGGGATAATTGTGGCTTCCACCTCAGTGTTGTCAGGAGGGTTACATACATACATGTAAAATACTTAGGACGCATATAATAAAAGCTGACATTTTAGGCTAATTTTACTACTACCAGTACTACTATCACAAATCTCTAGAGGGATATTGTCAGCCCCCAAATACAGTGAGGAAGGATCTGGGCTTCCTTTGGATTGTCCCCACTAAGAGCAGTGGGGTGGGGAAAAGGGTGGCAGGAGCCTAGTACTTCCTGGCTGATGGAAGGAGGAAAGGGTAACCTCAGTGCCCTGGGCAAATGCGCACTGATTAAGACATGGACACTGGACAGACTGGCTGCATGCGTTTGATCGTGGCTCCTCAACCTAATTAGCTGTATGCTTTGAGTTTGCTTGAGTGATTTAACCTCTGTTCACCCCATTTTCTTTATCCATCAGTGGGGATGATAATAATGGTACCGTAACCCCCTAGTGTTGGAAAACTAAATGGATTCCAGTATGTGAAGCACTTAGTGCTTGGCACGTAATACATGCTGTACAAGAATTAGCCAGTGTTATTAATACCCCTCCTCCTTCTGCTGTCCTTGGCTGCTCTGGTGAAGACTCAACAGACAATTGGATGTATTCAGAGGTTTGCAAGGCAGGTATGCAATGAAGTTTAGGTTACTGGCAAGATAGCTGCTAAATGACAGGCCATGGACTCAAAGCTGGATGAGGAAGGATGTGTAGGCAAGAGAAGGTGAGGTATTGGGAGAGTTAAGAGGTCCACAGCTAGACTTTCAGGCGAGATCAAAGAATAGTCACAGTATAAAGGGGTCAAAAGAGGCACTGAGAGGGTAGGATGCTGTTTTCAGAGAGCAGGATGTGTAAATTAGAGATTCTAGAGCTGGGACGTTTATGGATAAGATTCCCAGGGTGTTGCTAAGGGAGTGGGCAGCTAAGGCTAAGGTGGAATGGAGGGAAAGGTCATGGAAGAAGAGATCAGGTCACCAAACCAGGCACTTAGTAGCTGTGTGACCCTAGGCAAGTTACATGTCCTCTCTGAGCTTCCATTTTTTTATCTGTAAAACAGGAATGATGATACCTTCTCGCAGAGGTGTCATGAGATCTAATTGAGGTATTGTACATGAAGCAATTAACATGTCGTGAGGCTCATAGTAAGTGCTCAACATTGTTGAATGCCTTTTCCCCTCCTACATGACAGACAGTAAACAGACACACAGAAGCAATGACACAGCCCTCATTAGTTGTATCTAAGTGTCAACTGGGGTCTCCCTGCCCCTCAAGGTCTAGGACTGACCCAACCTCCATTCCACATTCTGGGAAATTTCAGTGTCTTCCCCCAGATCTCCTTGCCTTCCTGCTTTCTTCATCTTTACATCCCTAGATGCAAGGCCCTGTTGTCTCTGAATTGGCCGACTGTACAACCAGCTCTCCACAGTGTCCCACGTGTGGAACTCGGCACCGTCCCTTGGTTCCTGTGATCCTCACCCCATCACTTGGGTAGGAACTGAGGCTCAGAGGGACAGAACTGGCCGATCTGAGGTTGTACAGTGAGCTGATTATGGCTCCCTCTCCAGGAAGATACATCCTGGTTTTTCACTGCCTGCTGGTGTTCTGTGTTCTGGGCATGTAGGAGCGAGATGAGGCCCAGCCAGAAGGAGTCCAGCTCCATTCCAGGTGGGCTCTCCCAGGGTGGCCCAGCTTCAGGATCCCCATTGACAGAGTGGCTCCACCAAAGAGGAATCCTTTCCCCATGATCTCCATTTTGGAGCTCCACTCCTCCCAGTTAGGGAGCACCCTGGGTATCTTTTCCATCTCATCACTTCTCTCGTTGTTGTGGTTCAGTCGCTAAGTTGTGTCTGACTCTTTGTGACCCCATGGACTGCAGCAGGCCAGGCTTCCCTGTCCTTCACTATCTCCCGGAATTTGCTCAAACTCATGTTCATTGAGTCAGTGATGCCATCAAACCATCTCATCCTCTGCCAATCCCTTCTTCTCCTGCCCTCAATCTTTCCCAGCACCAGAGTAATTTCCAGTGAGTCGGCTCTTCGAATCAGGTGGCCAAAGTATTGGAGCTTCAGCTTCAACATCAGTCTTTCCAGTGAATACTCAGGATTGATTTCTTTGGGGATTGACTGGTTTGATCTCCTTGCTGTCCAAAGGACTCTCAAGTCTTCTCAAGCCCACAATTCATTTCCTATGTGCTAAGCATTTTACACATTATCACTTTTAATCCTCACAGTAATGCTATGACATAAGTACTGACACTATTCCCATTTTACAGTTGAGGAAATTGAAGCATGGAGAAGTTAAGCATCTTGCCCAACGTCACACAGCTACTGATAGTAAACTAATAATCTGTTTATATGTCTGACTTTACTGCTCCCTGACAATACAATATTTGAGGGCAGCATTCACATCTCATTCACTTTCATTTCCCTAGCGTCTAGTACAGGATCTAAGTCAAACAACTTCAACTGAAGGGAACCCAGAGGCATCTGAAAAAAATTTTTACCATGGTTGTGGAGTCTGGAAAATAGAGAGGTATGTTGCTGCCATCTGCTGGCAAGATACTAGAATGACATGTCTGCCGTCTGAACCATCCAGGTTTATTGAGCTTAACACTCAAAGCTCAGGAACATCGAAATTTAGAGGCTGCTCCAAAACTATTTATCACCTCCTTTTTAAAGATGAGAGTTATTGAAGAGTGTGTAAATTAAAATAGCAGCACTGGTATTAGGGGTCCCGAGCACTGATTTCATTCTTCCCCTGGGCTCTAGAAACCTCTTCTGCACCCCCAGAAGCCAAAAGCCAGGGAAGGAGGCAAAGTCTGTCCTCAACTCCCCACCCCCCACCATCCTCCACTCTGTTCATTATCTCCAGGCCTGCCTGCATGGTAAAATTGCTTCTCCATCCACCTGCCTGAACCTTCCAACCAGCTACCTGTCAACTGGAGAACAGGAGAGCAGCTTATGGCTACAGGATGCTAAGGGTTTCCAAGGTGACACAGTGGTAAAGAATCCACCTGCCAGTGCAGGAGATGCAGGAGACTCAGGTTCGATCTCTGGGTCAGGAAGATCCCCTGGAGTAGGAAATGGCAACCCACTCTGGCATTCTTGCCTGGAAAATCCCAAGGACAGAGGAACCTGGCAGGCTACAGTACATTGGGAATCACAAAGAGTCAGACATGAATGAGCATGCATGCAATACCCTTTCCCCAGGTTATAACAATTACCAATTGTTAATATTTCCCCATAATTCCTTTGAAAGTAAGTTCCAGACATTATATTTCACCCCTAAATACTTCAGCATGCATCTCATAAGAACATTTTCCTACACACCCACGATATTATTAATCCACCCAAGACATTTCACATTGATAAAATATCATCTAATATTCATAGTTGCCCTCCCCACAAAGATCCCAGTAATGTCCTCCATAATTGTTTTCCCCTGACCCAGGATTCAAAGATGAAGAATTGTACTGGGTTGCCACTTGGGCAAGGATAAGTCTGGGATGAACTTGGCATGTTTGAGGAACTGCAGAAAGGTGAGGCTGGAGTGAGATGGATGAGGAGAAGAAAAAGAAAGTGAGTTAAGAGGAGTGAGGAGGAGTCAGACCACTTTGGGCTTTTTAAATCAGAGGGAAAAGTTTATAGCTTATTTTGTTTGTTTCTTTTGGCTGCACTGTGTCTTTATTGTGGCCAGGACTTCTCTAGTTTGGTGCTCGGGTTTTAGAGCATATGGGCTCAGTAGTTGTGGAGTGAGAGATTAGTTGCCCCACAGCATGTAGGATTTTAATCCCATGACCAGGGATCGAAACCTGTGTCCCCTACATTGGACGGCAGATTCTTAACCAGGGAAGTCCCTCCAGCTTACCCTTTTTGTTTTGATTCTTTTTTTTTTTTACTTGATTTTCATTTTTTATTGGAGTATAGTTGATTTACAATGTTGTGTTAGTTTAAGGTGTACAGCAGTGATTCAGTTATAATATACATATATCTCTTCTTTTTCAAATTATTTTCCCATTTAGATTATTATGGAATATAGAGTTCCCTGTGCTTCAGAGTGGTCCTTTTTGGTTATCTAATATTTTACATTTAGTAGTTTGTTAATGTTAAGGGTGCAAATTTCTTTTCTTTTACGTATGTGTATGCTGCTGCTGCTGCTAAGTCACTTCAGTCGTGTCCGACTCTGTGCGACCCCAAAGACGGCAGCCCACTAGGCTCCCCCGTCCCTGGGATTCTCCAGGCAAGAACACTGGAGTGGGTTGCCGTTTCCTTCTCCAATGCATGAAAGTGAAAAGGGAAAGTGAAGTCGCTCAGTCGTGTCCGACTCTTTGCGACCCCACGGACTGCAGCCCACCAGGCTCCTCCGTCCATGGGATTTTCCAGGCAAGAGTACTGGAGTGGGGCGTATGTGTATAGAAACCAATATTTGTTGTTTTTGTTGTTTAGTCGCTCAGTGGTGTCCAACTCTTTTGGGACCCCATGGACTGTAGCCAGCCAGGCTCCTCTGACCATGGAATTTTCCAGGTAAGAATACTGGAGTGGTTTGCCATTTCCCTCTCCCTCTAGCTTACTTTATTATTATTATTTTACAGTAAACAACTTAGTCTTTTATTTGCTCAAGGCCAGCTGTTGCAGGCACTGAGGCCCCAGGACTCCAGAAGTTGAGCCATCCTGCCTCCCAGGTGCTGCCTGCCCCATCCTGCTTCCGGCAGGAGATGGGAGAGTGGATAAAGTGTACCCTTGCGCCAAGTATCTCTTCAGTTTTGGGTGTGTGCATGAGTTTTTCGGTCGTGTCCGATTCTGCGACCTCATGGGCTGTAGCCCACCAGGCTCCTCAGTCCAAGGGATTCTCCAGGCAAGAGTACCGGAGTGGGTTTCCATTTCCTTCTCCCCTCTAGCTTGCTTTAAATGCCATGAAAAGATATTGGAGGGTTTTAAGCAGGCGAATGATTTAATCAGGTTTATGACCTTAAAAGGTCAATCTGAAGACAATTTCAGATTTGGGACATTCTATAAGATGATTCCAAGAAAAGTGAGTGTATGAGTTTTCTAGAGATGTCATAAGAAACTACCACAAATGTGGTGTTAGCTGTATGTGTTAGTCGCTTAGTCATGTCCAACTCTTTGTGACCCCATGGACTGTACAGCCTGCCAGGCCCTTCTGTCCATGGAATTTTCTAGGCAAGGATACTGGAGTGGGTTGCTATTTCCTTCTCCAGGGGATCTTCCCAACCCAGGGATCAAACTTAGGTCTCCTGCATTGCAGGTGGATGCTTTACTGTCTGAACTACTAGGGAAGCCCACAAATGTGGTGGTTTTAAACAATAAAAATTGATTCTTTCACCATTCTGGAGACTGGAAATCAAGATGTTGGTAAGATTTACTCCCAAAGGCCCTAGGGGAGAATCCTTCCTTGCCTCTTCCAGCTTCCAGTGGCTCCAGGCGTTCCTTGGCTGCAGCTGAGTGCTCTGATCTCTGCCTCTGCCTTCACATGGCCTTCTCCTCCTCTGTGTCTGTGTCTTCCTCTCCTTCCTGTAAAGACATGTGTCACTGAATTCGGGGACCAAGGTAACCCAGAATGATCTCACAGTCCTTAACTAATCTTGTTTCATTCTTCATGTGTGTGTGCTCAGTCGTGTCTGACTCTGTGACTCCACAGACTGTAACCCACTGTGCTCCTCTGACCATGGGATTTCCCAGGCAAGAATACTGGAGTGGGTTGCCATTTCCTCCTCCAGAGGATCTTCCTGACCCAGGGATCAAATTTGCATCTCTTGTGTCTCCTGCATTGACAGGCAGATGGATTCTTTACCACTGAGCTGCCTGGGAAGCCCAGCTGATCTGGTAAAGACCCTTTTCCCAAGGTCATATTCACTGGTTCTGGGATGTGGACATGTCTTATTTGGAGGGGGAGGGGCACCACTCAGCCCACTATAGTAGGACAAGTTCTAGACATGAAACTAAGAGATATAACAACTAAACTCACTGTTCAAACTTAAATTGGATCCTGGATTTGAAGAAGAAAAAGGCTACTGGAGAAATTTGTGTAGAGTATATGCTATGAATGACTACTGTTTTTAGATGTGAAGACAGGAATTGATTGTGTAAGAGAATGTTCTAGTTCTTAGGAGGTGCCTGCAGGAGTGTTCAGGGGTGACGTGCCATGATGTCCACGGCCTTCCTTCTAGAGAGTCAGTTCTGTTGTCCTCGATGTCGTTTCAGTACGGAGCAGTGGCTCTGGCCCCTGAGTAAGTGTGACCGAGAAGGGGCAGCTGCAGTTAGTCACACCGCTTATCAGAATGGAACCTGGGCTTCTCATCCTGGCCTCCACTTGATTCTGCAGCTCTCTTACAAGAGACTGTCTGATAAGAACTTCTTGAGCACATGCATGTGCATGAGATGGGCCAGCACAGGGCTCCTGGCCCTCAGGCCAGCCACCAGGAGACTCTTTTCTGCAATCATGACACTCTGTCGTCCACGTCCCCTACCTCCTGCAGGGAGAGGCCAGGTGGCAGCTGAATAGACAAGTTCAAAGAGTTTGATGCCCTACAAACTGCCCTGCCTGCCCTCTGCCTGCAGGCCACGCAGGTGCTCATCTGACGGCTGAGTCTGGCTGGGCCCGAGCTTTCGGAGCCTGTGGGTCTCCCAGCTGTTGAGGGCTGACCGTCAGCCGCTGTTAGACGCTGTCTCAGTCTCCACGTGAATTCTTTTCCGCTGCACATTACTATGCTGATGCCCAAGCAGAGGGAAGGGAGGTGATGGAGGAAATGAGATGGGGAAGGGGGAGGGGAGGGAGAAATGGAAGTGGAGAGAGAAGATGAGGGTGGGGTAGAGAGGGGAGCAGGAGGGGAGAGCAGAAGAAACCAAGTGGACCAGAGAATTCGAAAAAGCCTCTCAGGTTTTCTCCTCTTGAGGACCCAAGGGCCCCCCAACACAAGGAAACAACCGGTCAAGTGACCCCTATTCACACCCTGGAGCCCCTAGAGTCTGGCCTGGTTCTTGTGCTAAGAGTCCCCTGCTACCACCCCCTTGTCTCAAAGGGCAGCTCAAAGCGCCTCAGGCCCCGGAAGATTTAGGACTGCCTTGGCTCCTTCTGGCTGGGCTTCCTGGAGGGAGATGCTCCTTCCAGTGGGGCCTCCTTGCTCTTCTGTATCAGAAGATACCCAGATCTTCTACCTGATCGCCACAGGCCAGGCTCTGTCTCCGTTCCCTGCTGCATGTAAAAGGGAAGGAGGTTTTTTCAGGCCTGCAGATATTCTCTGTGTGCTTTCAATTTACAGCTTCAGTTCACCCAGAACTCCTGGGGAGACTGGAAAGAAGCAGCAGATCGGTTTGGTTGACCAGGCACTACAGGCAAAAACCAAAGTAAGGAAGGGAGGCATGGAACTTTACTCTCCCAGGCCAGTGCTTGCACTGCAAAGGGGAGTATACCATTTTATTTTATTAACACTTATTTATTTGGCTACCCCGGCTCTTGGTTGCGGCACGCGGGATCTTTTCAGCTGTGGCATGCACACTCTTAGTTGCAGCATGTGACATCTAGTTCCCTGACCAGGGATCAAACTCAGACCCCCTGCGTTGGGAGCACAGTCTTAGCCACTGGACCACCAGGGAAGTCCCAAGGGGATTACACAATATTTTTTTTGTTTTAAAAGGTCTTAATATTTTTATTATTGTCTTGCTAAAAGTTTCCATGAACTATTGCATAAGGCTTTTATGTTATAACATTGATACTTTTGACAGGAAGCAATGAAGACCCAACTCAAAATGCCCCCAAACAATAAAAGGTTTAGAATCTCACATAATGAAAAATGCACTACGGAGAGAAGTTTCAGGACTCGTCAATTGAGGTGCTCAACAATCTAGCAAGGACCCAGGGTCTTTACATCTTTCTGTTCTGTTAGACTTGGAATGTTTGCTTTTGTCCTCATGTCGGTTCCCTTGTGGTCACAAGATAACTGCAGCAACTTCAAGTGTTATGTGCTCACAAAATAATGTCAAAGTTTCAAAAAAGAAAATAGTTTCCCAGTGTTCCTTTTTTTTTTTTTAGTGTTCCTTTTTTTAAGAGCAAGGAAATTCTTCCAAGAACATCTTCCCACCAAGCCCCATCCAGCCGACTTTACCTCACCTCTCATTTGCATAATTGCATCATCTGCTGCTTCCTTAACCAGACCCTGGCGAGGGAACTCTAATGACCTCAAATCAGCTTAGACTAGGATTCACCCTGGTGCTGGAGAGGCCCAGAGGTTGTTGGCAGATAAAAACTACCAGCCAGGAATGGCTTTGGGGTAGACACACGATGGTGGCTGCCACATATGCCTGCTGCTTCTGACATGTGGTCTGTTCTGCCTCGAATTGGGATCATGCCTATGTGATCTATCTCTAAAAACTGAGGGGGACAATAAAGCTAAGTATATTCCCTGTAGAACCTAGAATAATGACTTGAACCAAATAGGCTCTTTAAAAATAATGAATGGGAGTGATGGTGGTGGTGGGAGGAATTGGGAAATTGAGATTGCCATGATACTCTGTATAAAATAGATGGCTTTCCAAGTGGGCTGTGGCAAAGAACCTGCCTGCCGATGCAGGAGACATAAGAGACATGGATTCGATCCCTGGGTCAGAAAGATCCCTTGGAGAAGGGCATGGTAACCCACTCCAGTATTCTTGCCTGGAGAATCCCATGGACAGAGGAGCCTGGTGAGTGGGCTACAGTCCATAGTGTTGCAAAGAGTTGGGCATGACGGAAGCGACTTAGTGTGCATGCCTAAAATAGATAACTAGTGAGAACATATTGTGGAGCACAGGGAACTCTGCCTGATGCACTGTGGGAACTTGAATGGGAAGTCTGTCCAAAAGGGAGGGGATGTGTGTATATGTGTGACTGATTCATTTTGCTGTGCAGTAGAAACTAACACAAAATTGTAAAGTGACTATACTCCAAGGAAAATTAATAAAAAAAATGAATGAGAAGAGAATGGATGCATGTATATGTATGGCAGAGTTCCTTCCCCGTTCACCTGAAACTACCACAACATTGTTAATGGGCTATACCCAAATACAAAATAAAAAATTTAAAGTGTTAAAGAAATGAGTTAAACTTTAAAACTAATAATTTTTATAATGGTACAACTGGACATGATTACCTTTGTCAAAGGCATTTCACTATCAGCTTACTGTTGAGCTAGACATCTCCCTTGAGCCAAATGAGATATTTGGTAAGAACAGAGTGGAGTTGGCCGGGGCGGGGAGGGGAAAGGTGACATCAAAGAGATCGTGTATTTATACTCACCTTCCCAATGAATTAAACTAATTTGTGAATGTAGATAAAATTCTCGTGTAATTAGGAATGCTTTATATTCTGTTCTTATTTTAGAAAGAGAGAGAAAAAGAAGTCATCTGGTGGTGAGACAAGTGTTCAAAAGCATTTTCCATATTATGACTACCAAAGACACATCTCTAGTTCTGAAAGACTCCTCGCTGCTGAACAGTTCTCTCCTGCTGCAGTCAGAGGGAGCGTTAGGGGAGGAAATAACCATTTTCCAGAACCTGAATTTGCTCACGGCTGACAAACTCAGAGGAATGAATGGGGCGGTGACAGGATAATGAGATGTCAGCCAAGGGGACTTTCTCCACGGGGGTGAAGATGGGAACCTTCTCCACATTGACGCACTGGGTGTATTTTCCCTTCACCTTCTTCTGCCCTGGGCCTCCCAGACAGGAACTCTGGCAGCTCCAGGAGCCGTCTGCCTGGGTCATCTCTGCCAACTTCACTGTGTGGCCTTGGCTGACAGGAGCTGATCACCCTGGCCCCGGGGCTCAGGGGGGCAGTGCTCCGGGTGAGAGCCGTCCTGTCTGTGTAGTGGCTGGTGTCCTGTCAGCACAAGTCCAGCCAGGTGACAGCAGCTACCCTCCAAGGACAGACTCTGTGTCTGTATGATCTGAGAGCTGAGTCTCTGAGTTCAGAAGAAGACCTGAAAAAAGGCCCCCTCACTCAGGAAGCTACAGCCTGGATAGTGGGGGGGCTGCTGACTTTGCTCCCCTGGGTCAATGTGCTACTCTGGGTCACCCGGTCCCAGGAATGTGGCTCCCCACAACAGCAGGACAAGATCTCTGTTCTCCAACCGTGGCTCCACCCAGAGCTCCACACGAGGGCTGGCCTCCGTGTCCCTCCTCCCAGGAACTGGAAAGACTGCCAGGCACAGTGACGACCTCCCCGGGGCTGCTGGGCAGAGTGGAGTACTGCTTTGGAGTCAGAGTTCTGTGATCAGATTTCAGTTTGGCTCCTTGCTCTGTAGCCTTAAGTAACATGCTTAATCTCTCCAAGGTTCCCGATTTCCTCAGCTGTGGAAATGGGTGTGAGCACGTCCCCTCCTCACAGGTGTTGTGAAGATCATGCAACACCCCAGAAGGGAAAGGCGTTCCCCCCACCCTGACAGAGCTTCCCCCTCCTCCCACAACCTCAGGCGGGGCCTCCACACACCTAGAGCCTGAAGACACACTCTCTCTGAGATAACCGCACCTGGCCACCCCTGGCCCGAAAGGGGCCTGTTTGACAGATTTCCACTGGAGCAGAGATGCCTGCCAGCTGCTTCCCAAACAGGATGACCAGGAGACTGGCCAGCATTGCTGGTCCTCCCAGTCACTCTCACCTCCTCACCCCAACGTGAATTGCAGCTTTGCCAGGGGTCCATGGGACGCCCCCCAGGGTGGGCAGCCTCCATGGGGTGGAAGCAGACTGTTCCATCAGTCAGGTCAGGTGAGAGCAGCATATTAGCTGCATGGCGGGTTTGATCCCTGGGTTAGGAAGATGCCCTGGAGGAGGGCATGGCAACCCGTTCCAGTAGTCTTGCCTGGAAAGTCCCATGGATACAGGAGCCTTGCAGGCTACAGTCCACGGAGTCGCAGAGAGTCAGATATGACTGAAGCGACTGAGCACACAGGCAGAGTCTGGTGGTGGTTTAGTCACTAAGTCCGGCTCTTGTGACCCCATGGACTGTAGCCCGCCAGGCTCTGCTATCCATGGGACTTTCCAGGCAAGTGTTGACTGGAAAAGATCTACAACTTGAGAGTTGTGAGTGAAGTTTTATTTGGGGCAAAATGAGGACTGCAGCTCGGGAGGCAGCATCTTAGATAACTGAGAGACTGCTCCAAACCCGCAGTGGGGGAAAGACAATATATAAGGTTTTGGTGAAGGAGGAGTTCAATACCATGAAGCACACAGTTTGACAAAGGCTTTTTGTTAATCATGAGGATCTGATATCACCATGAAGGGATTTAGTGCTTCTCTAGATATGAGGAGATGCAAGGATTGAGATCATAAAATATGTTCCTAAAAACAGTCAACTATCTAAAGACCTGTCCCACCAGATTCCCTGGAGCAAGAGTGCCTCACTCCACCCTGAACTCCCTCAGGGGGTGTTGAAGGTCAACAGCTATAGCAGCATGGGGTTCAAACTCTGTAGAGACAGGTGGCAAATGCCTTTGTTGTTCAGTCGTTGGCAATGCTCTTGTGCCAATTTATAGCTGACACAAGAATACTGGAAGGGTTGTCATTTCCTTCTCCATGGGATCTTCCTGACCCACGGATAGAACTCTGGTCTCCTGCACTGCAGGCAGATTCTTTACCGATTGAGCTATCGGGGACGCGCACAGAGTCTGGGGTGCCAGCCAATTTAGGGGCTGCACCCTCTTAGGCTTTCTCCATTTATCCCCATCAAGCCCCAGTGGCCTCAGCCCTGGCGGCAGTTCTGAGTGCAGACTTTCCATTTGCGCTCAAGGGCAGATCAGATGATTGTCAAGCACAAAGCAGTGACTGAGACCTTGGGGTATATTTGTTCTTGCTGCAGGCTAACTTCTCTTCACCCTCTCGCCAGCACAGGAGTGGGGGGGATCATCACTACAAGGACAGCTCCCTCTCCAAGCTCCAGCACTTTCCCTTTCCAATTCCCCAGGCTCTGTTCTACTGGAATATTTTTTCTCAACTGAACTCTTCTTTCACCCCCACACCATTGTGGCTGCTTAAAGGTTTCCAGCCCCTTCCACGTCTTGGCAGATTATTCACCTGTAAGGCTTATGGAGGAAATTGGAGGGGCTCGCTCCCAGCCAGGGGGCTGGGGTGGGGGCACTGGCCCCAGGGCTTCAGGCTCTGCAGGTGCTGCCAGGCTCTCCTGAAGGCTGAGGGAGGAGGAGGAGAATAGGCAAGCCCTGAACCCCATTCTCAGGGTCTCCGGCTTGGGACACACAGGCTCCGAGAATGGACCTCAGGTGCCGTGGGGCGCTGTGCTCAGCTGAAGCTGATGATCTCTCTTCCTTCTCACACCTGGATGTCCTGTTCCCTCCAGAGGTCTCACTGGAGCAATCGGCAGATACCCCAGGTTGGGAAGGTCTGAGC
Organism: Dama dama; assembly: GCF_033118175.1. Lineage (NCBI taxonomy): Eukaryota > Metazoa > Chordata > Mammalia > Artiodactyla > Cervidae > Dama > Dama dama. The sequence continues at coordinate 46,837,089 of NC_083683.1, forward strand.
GCAGCTGGAGTGGCCAGCCTCTCCAAGATTCATTGTTTCAGCCCAGGACGCCCATGCTCAGCCTGCAGAAGGGATCTAGCCCATCACTTTGGGTAGCAGTGGCTGGCTGTACTCAAGGATGGGGCGGGTTGGGTATCGCCCTGAAAGACAACGGTTGCTCTTGTGACACAAGAGCACAAAGCTGAGACAGCTCAGGCTGGAAGCTGTGCTCCAAGACAGAATGTGCATTTGAGGGAGAGGGCTGCTGGTCCATGTGCTTTGTGGAGTCTTAGTTCTCCAATCAGGGATTGAACCCGGGCCCTCAGCACTGAAAGCAACCATTCCACTGGACCACCAGGAAATTCCCAGAATGTGCATGTTTAAAATGCTCTCCTTAAAGAGTAAGGGGGTAGAGGGTAGCAATGAGTAAGAGTGAAAACACCAGTGGGAAAAGAAAGATGGTAGCTGAGCGCCATTGAATAAGCTCAGTCCTGGAGCAAAGGTGAACAGACCTGCACTGACCCTCACCTCCTGCCACTTGCTTGGCCTTCCCACTCAGGCCAGGACCTAAGCATCAAAAATTGAACTTCCCCCAAAAAAAAAAAAAAAAAGGCTCCTCCCTTCTGCATGACCTGGCCCTCTGATGATCGCTGTCCTCTCTCATTGCTCAGTTCAACCTCAGAGGCCACACCACTGGTCCCTGAGCACCAATCACCAAACTCTCCAGTCACCCACACATTCTTCCTCCACCCTCATCTTTTCATAGTTGCCTCCTGCTCCCCTCAAGCACACAGCTTCCAGTAGGTGCTTAGAAAAGCATCCAAATTGGGGAGCTCTGGTCTTCAACCTTTCTTACATACATACTCCTTCAATTTTCCTTATTATTCCCCTACTTCAAATATTCCCGATGACATACACTGGGTCAAGGACCAATACCATAACAACTTGAGACTACTGTACTTGTGTGTCTCAGCCTGCTCTACTTTCTCCAAGCAGTGATTTCTTAAAGCACAGTCCTACTTTGCCATTGCAGATTTTGGCCAAGGACGAAAACTCAGCACAAAATTCCAAGCCCTTCCAATGTGACTCCAACACTTTATGAAATAAAGACTGCAGTAGTTCTGGCAGTCAGCCTGGCGACTTGAGTTATGGCTCCACCATTTATTAGCTATGTTACCTAACCCCTTGCTACTCCACATGTGGTCACAGCAGACAAGAATACCTGGGAGCTTTGGGTGGGATGACTTAAGAGAGTAGCATTGAAACATATATATTACCATAAGTAAAACAGTGGGAATTTGCTGTATGATGCAGGCAGCTCAAACCCAGTGCTCTGTGACAACCTAGAGGGGTAGGATGGGGTGGGAGGTGGGAAGGAGGGGACCTATGTATACCTATGGCTGATTCATGTTGATGTATGGCAGAAACCAACACAATATTGTAAATCAATTATCCTCCAATTAAAAACAAAAAACCTGAGAGCTTTAAAAAACAAAGGCAAAAAAGAAGAAAAAAGAAAAAAAAGGCAGTATGTTTGTTGAAACTCCGCTTCAGACCTACAGAATCAGCTCTGCTTTTTAAAATCTACAGGAGATTCACATCCATATTAACGTTTGAAAAGCACTGGCCCAATCTCAGCCTGTTGCCTTACTTATGATTTTATCACCAGTCATTGTTTCAGGTCTAAGTGAAATAGACAAACCCCTTAGCACAGTACACAGAAACCACTTGAAATGTTGAGCAAATGATCAGATAAAATTGTCAGCATCCTCCATCCCAAACTGGCCTTCAATAAGTAAATATTTACTATGATCCAGCGTGACCTTGGAAGTGGAAATATCACCTTTATTGACAAGATACGGGCACAGTGGACAGCTGCACCAAACACAAACAATACAGTCCCAAGATGAAACTGCAGCAGACATGCTAATACTCCTCACCCTCATCATCTCCCTCAGCACTGTCAGCTCCAACCTCCTCATAATCCTTCTCAAGGGCAGCCATGTCCTCACGGGCCTCAGAAAACTCTCCTTCCTCCATGCCCTCACCCACGTACCAGTGAACAAAGGCACGCTTGGCATACATCAGGTCAAACTTGTGGTCCAGGCGAGCCCAGGCCTCAGCGATGGCTGTGGTGTTGCTCAGCATGCACACAGCTCGCTGTACTTTGGCCAGGTCTCCACCAGGTACCACAGTGGGAGGCTGGTAATTAATGCCAACCTTGAAGCCAGTGGGGCACCAGTCCACAAACTGGATGCTGCGCTTGGTCTTGATGGTGGCAATGGCAGCATTGACATCTTTGGGAACCACGTCACCACGGTACAACAGGCAGCAGGCCATGTATTTACCATGGCGAGGGTCACATTTCACCATCTGGTTGGCTGGCTCAAAGCAAGCATTGGTGATCTCTGCTACAGAGAGCTGTTCATGGTAGGCTTTCTCAGCAGAGATGACAGGGGCGTATGTGGCCAGAGGGAAGTGGATGCGGGGATAAGGCACCAGGTTGGTCTGGAACTCTGTCAGATCCACATTCAGGGCTCCATCAAACCTCAGGGAAGCAGTGATGGAGGACACTATCTGGCTCATGAGGCGGTTAAGATTTGTGTAGGTTGGGCGCTCAATGTCGAGGTTTCTACGACAGATGTCATAGATGGCCTCATTGTCTACCATGAAGGCACAATCAGAGTGCTCCAGGGTGGTGTGGGTGGTGAGGATGGAGTTGTAGGGCTCAACGACAGCTGTGGAAACCTGGGGGGCTGGGTAAATGGAGAACTCCAGCTTGGACTTCTTGCCATAATCGACAGAGAGACGTTCCATCAGCAGGGAGGTGAACCCAGAACCGGTTCCCCCACCAAAGCTGTGGAAAACCAGGAAGCCCTGAAGACCCGTGCACTGGTCAGCCTGAAAAAGAAAAAAGGTTTAATTTTACCCTTCGTGACAGCTGGAGTGACTTCTTTGCATCCATAACCACACTGATCAACATCTTAAAAAAAAACAAACAGAAAACTTCTTTTTTTTTTCCCAGAAAACTTCTGAACCATATTTGCTAAGAAAGCAGACCTAAAGAGCTTTTAAGTGCTAAGTGATTGAGAGAAACTTCACCATCAACTCGGGGCCTGGAGGGAGGGGATCTGTGAAAAGGCTATTTTAAATGAATTATTTTCATTTCTGCAGGCACAGGAATCATGAAGTCTGGAATGGATGCAGGGCCCAAGTTTTGGTGACCGGGAGGCTCACCTCTGCTGCCCTTGACATGACCACAGAGCAAAGGCGACCTCTTAGCAGTTGGAGAGCTACCAACAGCAGGCCTGAGACCACACCAGCCCCATACAATGGATTTCTTACAAAAATTCTGGCAGCTGCTTTCTGAGCTGCAATACAACAGAGAGTGAAGATTCAGTACCTGGCACTAGGATAAGGCTGGGTCTGGCTCTACCAGTTCCTTGCCATGTGCCTTTGACCAAATTCATTCCACAATCTCAGTGTTCTCATTTATTAACTAAGGAGAATAGTAATCTGCTTCCGGTTGTTGGGAATTAAATAGTACTGGAACAGTGTCTGGCACAGTCAGCACTAGTTAGCAGAAAGTCTATTCATTCCGGGAAAGGTGATTTACTGTCACAAATCCAGGTCCTTTTGTCACCGGGACTTTCCAGCACTTACTTGAGCTCTTCAGGTTAACAAACTGCTATTGGTTGCAAGGATGATCTTAACCTGACAGTATTCTCTGGACAATCTTCACTTTAAGGTGCTCCAAGATTTGTGGACATTTTCTACTGAGCCTTGTCACTTCTATGGGACCATGCTCTGAATGAGATCAGTGCAAGGGGCAGACTCTAGTTTACCAGTTTCCACCCATTAAGACTCTTGTGGACACAGTAATCACACAGGGACAAATGCAATTGTTCTGGTGCTTAATGAACTTCACTCCAGAACCCTCAATGACCTTCACTAGTTTATTTGTACCTAAGGCAGGTCCTGATTTCCAAGTCAGTACTTGTAGCTGAAGGTTCACTTGCAAACAGAGGAACCATTAGCCCAATTGTGTTGCGAAGACTATGATAAACATTTGAAAAAGTATGAAGCCAAGAACAATGTAAGGCCATTCTTTTGAAAATAGACCTGTTGTTGCCAGCCTTAGCGTTATATGAATTTCCTGACAAGCTATTCCACCCAGGCCTGCCTTCATTCTTGATTTTAGTTAATTACTTACAAGTTGCCCATATGCCTAAGGAGGAGAGTCATCTGATTGCCAGACTTTAAAATGATCTGAACAGAACCCTTATCAACCTTACCAATGTGAATACAGTTACCTTAGATTTTTCTGCCTCAAGGCTAGTCTACACTGCCCTGAGCTCTAGTAGAAAAACAAGGGTACTGCTTTTTGTGGTTATATCTTAATATTTTCAAAGTTCCAGTGACTTATACTTGCTTCCCTAACAAGGGAGGTCCCTTGACTCCACTTCCAGGGTTGCTGGAATTATCCAATGGCAGCTGTTTCTAGTCGGTATTTCATCGGCTTCTTTTGCTGTAACTTTGTGTAGCAACATAGGGTAGCTCTCCAATTTTTATGAGTTTGATCAATTAGTTACATTCAGAGCCAGCCACATACCACTGTGACTAAGATGACCTAAAAAGGGATGCCTCAGCTTGGAGCCAGGAAGCTGCCTGATTAAGATGAACAAGGATGTTTAATGGGCTTAGATGTCAATAAAACTGTTAAGGCTTCCTGGTACTCACTCGACTTCAGGTAAACTGCCCTCATGAGTGAGCAATTGCCCAAATCTGCCTTAGAAGACACAGGAAGAGGCCAAACAGCACTTACTTCAGCCTCAAAAAGTTGCTCCATAGCACAGGACCGTTTGGTTTAGAAGTCAATCATAGTGGGCAGTATAAAGCTCATTCTAGCGCACAAAGAATGATTCTCATAGTCTGGTCTCTCAAGCTCTAAGAGAAAACCCTCATCCTATTTTACAATGTTCTTTGTTTACCAGTTTTCGAACTCGGTCCAAGACGAGGTCAATGATCTCCTTGCCAATGGTGTAGTGACCTCGGGCATAGTTATTGGCAGCATCTTCTTTGCCTGAGATAAGTTGCTCAGGGTGGAAGAGCTGGCGGTAGGTGCCAGTGCGAACCTCATCTGGAAAAGGAAAATGAAGCAGCCACCCATCACTAACAGCCCACACAAGTCTGCTGCATCTCAGGGCATCAGTAGAACTCCCAGGACACACCTCCTGTCCCAGATCCCAGGGATCTATGGGGTTACTGAGGTCAACTCACCAATGACTGTGGGTTCCAGGTCTACAAACACTGCCCTGGGCACATGCTTGCCAGCGCCTGTCTCACTGAAGAAGGTGTTGAAGGAGTCGTCTCCTCCCCCAATAGTCTTGTCACTTGGCATCTGGCCATCAGGCTGGATGCCATGTTCCAGGCAGTAGAGCTCCCAGCAGGCATTGCCGATCTGGACACCAGCCTGGCCAACGTGGATGGAGATGCACTCACGCTGTGGGAAGGAAGAAAGGAAGTGTCAGAATCTGACACATCGGATGGGACATTTAGCAATGATTCACAAGGAAATGACTATTAACCTTCAAGACAGACCAGCACCTTTCTGGAGGCCATGCCTGCCCAGGCACTATTTCACAAACAACAGGCCAATTCAGAGAAAATGCTTTGGAAAACCACAGATATGTTAATGAACTACTAGACAAGGCCAGAGACCAGACTTTCACTTTACAGCCACATTAGATATTCATGGTCAGGTTTCTACCTTCAGAATGACACAAGCTACTCTAGCAATAGATGTTCCCCAACTCCTGGGAAATATGCCTGCTGATTCCTTAGAGGCATGCAAAATTCCTCCTTCCAGCTCTGATTCATTCCCTGTGTGACTGTGTAACTACAGCTCATTCCCATCCCTCTTTCATTCTATTCTTTAAACAGTTTCTGCCTCTCCCTTTAAAACCAGCTTAAACCAGCAAACTACAGTTGTATGACTCATGGAGAAAACACCAGATAAGCAGCAGTTACCTGGACTTTAAAAACTGGTCAAAGGCATCCTGTTATCCCTGTGGAAGTATTTAATCTTAGGGAAAAACATTTTCCTTCACTGTCCACACACCTTGAGGGGAGAGTGGGGGAGGGTAGGCGGATGGAGATAGGGTAACAAAAGCTAGAGGTGTCACCAAGACTTCACTAATAGTTTAAGAAATCAGCTTTTCTCTCTCTGGCATTGTGGAAGAAGAGTCTATAATTTCATAAATGTAACGACCTTAGGCAAGCGTTTGTTTTCCTTTACTTGCTGAACAAGGCCATTTATAAGTTACCAAACTCATTCCTGCTTGGTAAAATGAGGCAGTGAACATAGAATCTAAACCCACAGACTTAGGAGGAAAACAAACAGGATTTTTATTGTATTTCCATCATAAATCAAATTGGCTGCTTGAGACAGTGGTCTTTCAAGTATCCACATCAAATATCTCCTATTACATTTCCTCCAAATAAGAGAGTTTGAGGGTTCTGAAAGCTGCTAATAGGACTTTAAAGCCTTTGACTGTGTGGATCACAACAAACTGGGAAATTCTTAAGGAGACTGGAATACCAGACCACCTTACCTGTCTCTTGAGAAACCTGTATGCAGGTCAAGAAGCAACAGCTAGAAACAGACATGAAACAATGGACTGGTTCAAAATTGGGATAGGAGTACATCAAGGCTGTATATTATCACCCTGCTTATTTAACATCTATGCAGAATACATCATGTGAAATGCTAGGCTGGATGAATCACAAGCTGGAATCAAGCCTCCCCGGAGAACTATCAGTAACCTCAGATGATACCACTCTAACGGCAGAAAGTGAAGGGAAACTAAAGAAAAGAACCTCTTGATGAGGGTGAAAGAGGAATGAAAAAGCTGGCATCTGGTCCCATCAGTTGATGGCAAATAGATGGGGAAAATGTGGAAACAGTGAGAGGTTTTATTTTCTTGGGCTCCAAAATCACTGCAGACGGTGATTGCAGCCATGAAATTAAAAGACACTTGCTTCTTAGAAGGAAAGCTATGACATAACTAGACAGCATATTAAAAAGCAGACATCATTTTTCCGACAAAGGTCCGTATAGTCAAAGCTATGATTTTTCCAATAGTCATGTAAGGATGTGAGAGTTGGACTGTAAAGAAGGCTGAGCACAGAGGAATGGATGTTTCTGAATTGTGGGTCTGGAGAAGACTCTTGAGAGTCCCTTGGACTGCAAGGAGATCAAACCAGTCAATCCTAAAGGAAATTAACCATGACTATTCATTGGAAGGACTGATGCTGAAGCTCCAATACTTTGGACACTTGAGGCAAAGAGCCGACCCATTTGAAAAGACCCTCATACTGGGAAGGACTGAAGGCAAAAGGAGAAGGGGATGGCAGAGGGTGAGATGTTTAGATAGCATCATCGACTCAAAGGACACGAGTTTGAACAAACTCCAGGAGACAGTGAAGGACTGGAAAGCCTGACATTCTGCAGTCGGTAGGGTTGCAAAGAGTCGAACACAACTTACCAACTGAACAATAGGAATCTAAAGAAAATTCAACATCGCCTAAGACGTCAAAGGGCCTAGTCTCATAACCCCTAGACAAAACCTCCAATCACTCATAACCTTTGACTTATGCTTCGCTCCATGTCACCATACTCCCCTTAAAGCAATTATGCTCTGCTGACCTCATCAGCAAGCTCACTATTACCTGCATCGACTTGCCAAGCTCTAAAGCTGTAGGAGAAAGGGAAGCTTATTCTGATGAACCCATGACTTTTTAACATTGCATTGTGTTTACCTTTACCTGGGCTTTGGATATTCCACAGCCATAGAAACCAGGAAAGAACCAGATATTTGCCCATGACAGTCCCAGGTCCCAAGGAGATAAAATATCTGAGAAGACCCTGCCAGCCTAATGAAGGCTTTTGAGTTCAAAAACCTTTCATATTGTGCAACAGTATGGCTTAGACTGTGGCTACTGCTTGCCCTCCACTCTCCCCTGGCCACTTGGGAGATGAAGTGAGATACTGGTGATGGAGTCACTTAGTCTAGCCTTAACCAGAAAATCAGCACCTGTCCTTTGTAAAATACCAGTCTAACCAGTGTATGTCTTAATAGGTTTGCTGCTACTGCTGATCTCCTGCCCTTTAAACACTCCCACTATTTTTCTTCTCTTTTTAAAAAAATTTTTTTCCCCACTATTTTCTTAATAACACAATTACCAGTGTCCTTTGGTCTGGCTTAGTAAAAAGAACTCAAGCAAGTGTTACAGTCAGACATCCTTTTGATAACTGTGGTAGTCCCTAAAAAGGGTAACTATTTATTCATTATATCCCTTTTTATTTATTTATTTTTACTATATTCCTTTTTAAAAAAAGATATTTTGAAACATTTGATACTCATGGCCTGCTTTAGGTAGACTTCCAACGGATGTTTCCTAAGATACTTGTTTCCAAAACCTCTGGAAGCTAAATAGAAAATACTCAAGTTGTGTGTAATTTCATGTTTCTTTAAAACCAAGAATACTTTGTCAGTCAGTACTAGTTTACTCTGTGACTTTATATGTAAATGTCTCTTTTATGGACTTTTTAAAACCTGTAAGAAGAAAGTTTCAGCCATTAAACACCCCACTAAATTAACACTAGAAACACAGGATTAAACAACGTGACAGTGATTTCCTTCAAAGGAGGAGCCTGCCTTCATCCTTCATGTGGATTGGAGCAATTGCAAGAGCTCCCTCCGCCCACCCAACCCCCGCCATCCCGGCCACAGGTGAGGATGGTGCAATTGGAAACTCCTCCCAGAGTCTGGCCACAGGTGACTCAGCAGCAAGTCACAGGGCACAGGGGAGGGGTCGCCGGGAAACCTCTGCACCTACTATGCTGGAGCACACGAGATGCTCCGGGGTCCTTTGCGTAAGGCTGTGGGAAGGTGAGATCATTTCAGGAAATGGGAGGGATTTGAGCTTTCACAAGTCCTTGGGAGCCGATGCGAAGGTTCTCGGACCTTCCTGGGGCAGTAGCGGCCCCGAAGGAATCTCTGAATGGCCCGTCTCTAGGATCAAGTGGCTTTTCCACTTCCACTCAAGGCAGTGCCCAGGCCGCGTCTTCGAACCCGACGAGGAGTCAGCCAGGTGAGCTCGACTCTCCCAACCTGGCCACCAGAAACCAGTGTGCCCGGAGGCGTGGACGTGGCTGCACTCGCACTGGGGTCCCAACGCCCCTTCGGACTCCGCACCGTGGAGTGGTGTGGTCTGCCCCCACACCACCGCCCGGGGACCCCCACTCACCATGACGGGGACTTGTATGGTTCTGCGGGGCTGGAACAGGTGAGGGGACGGCCGTGAAGATCTCCCACTGACAGACTACTAAGGAGTCCGGGGGAGAAGCAGTGAGAGGCCCGGGGCCGGGAGGCATCCTATAAACCCCGACCCGGGCCACGTGTCAGGAGGCCGGGCACCCGGCCCCGCCCCGGCCTCCGCTGCCCCGCCTCCCAGCCCGCGGCCGGCTTTTACCCTCGGGGCGGAGAGAGGAGGGGCGCACGGCGCTCATTGGTGGGTTCAAAAGTTCAAGCCAAACTCTACCGAACCGGCCAGAAGAACCAGGAAGGGGAGGAGGCATCCTGGGGCCGGGGAATGGGCCGGTGGGGTGAGGAAGAGGATGCACTCGGCGACTGGAAGGAGAAGCGAGGCGAAGGGTGGGGACGGCAGTGGGCGACGCGGACGCGAGGAGGGGCGCCAGGTAGAGGGAGGCGCGGACGCGGAGCCCTCCGGGCGCGGCTCCTCTCGCTGCCCGCCCGGTCCCGGGGCTCCGGACCCCCGACCCTGGACTGGAGGGCGACCTAGGTGGCCTTCAGCCAGTCCCAGCCGCACAGCCCCCAGTCAGGACCTCCCACACGATCCCGCTGCTTCCACCGCGGGGAACCGCGACGCCCGCAGCTCTCGCAGTTGAGGCACTTCCAAGAGGGAAGGCCTAAGGTTCCCCATTCCAGGTCCTAATCACCACAAACCAACTTGAAATCTTGAATCTCACCTTTTTTGTTGCTTTTCTTTCCTTGTTTTCCTACCGCCTGTTAAATGAACCGTTTGGTTCCTAACAGCAAGCTCCTTCCTACTGGTGCAAAAGCAGTCTTTCCCACGCCCCAAATTCATTATAACGCTAACCCCGGCTTCCCAGGTGGCGCTAGTGGTAAAGAGTCCCCCTGCCAATGCAGGAGAGGCAAGATGAGAAGGTTTGATCCCTGGGCGGGGATGATCTGCTGGAGTAGGAAATGGCAACCCACTCCAGTATTCTTGCCTGGAGAATCCCATGGACAGAGGAGCCTGGTGGGCTACAGTCCTTGGGGTCTCAAAGAGTCTGACATGATTAGCACACAAGCATATAATAGTTTTCACTTTTCAGTTGCTTACTAAGCAGAGTTGTTTGTTTTTCAGACAATGTTAATCACATGTCATCCATAGACAAATGCTTTGCCTTAGCCCCGTTTTTACAGATACAGAAACTAGGGTTTAGAGTAATTAAACTAGTTGCAGGTCACACAGCTGGAGCGAAGTTAGGCTCTCACTAGGGCTTCCCTGCTGGCTCAGAGTGTAAAGTGTCTGCCTACAATGTGGGAGACCTGGGTTCGATCTCTGGGACGGGAAGATCCCTGGGAGAAGGATATGGCAACCCACTCCAGTACACTTACCTGGAAAATCCCATGGATGGAGAAGCCTGGTAGGCTACAGTCCATGGGGTCACAAAGTGTGAGACACGCCTGAGCAACTTCAGTTTCACCTTACCCTAAGTATACCACTCTTTGTTATGGGACCCAAGTTCCCGTGTCCCTGGCACACTGAAGCCAAACAATTTTCAGAACCTGGGAGTTTGGAGCAGAGAAAGCTTTATTTCAAAGGCTAAAAGCAAGAATAGATGTCGGTTGCACAAAAGACCTGAACCCTCCAATCACTTTCAGGCAAGACTTAGCGAAATGGGTCATAGATTGCTTGACCAGCTCCCGGACCTTCTTCTGTCTGGTTGGTGGTGAGGTAACAGGGTGATGTTTCCAGAATCTCAGCCTTCTGGTTCCAACCAGTCTGGAGTCTGTGTGCTTGTGGTGGACTTGTAGTTACATCCTCCTGAGTGGGGGTGGGGGGTGGGTGTCTTAGCGTTTGTAGAACAACTCGAAGATAATACATCAGGTTGTTATGATTATGGCTTCAGGAAGAACTAGGTGTCCTGTGACCCTATTGTCCTAATCAGTAACTGCTTGGGCTTGCTCTTTGACACTCAAGGAAGGAGTTGGAGACTTTTCTCTGTTTTCTACATATAAGATACAGGGGACATGGAGGGGCTTTTGAAACTGGGAATGACCTTCAAGGTCCGGCTCAGTTTCACTCTGACCATCCATGCAACCATTTATTCCTCAGAAGCATCCTTTACTTCATGTTTTTATTGTTTATAGGATATAGGCTTCATTTAGCCTCCTTGATCTTCCCTGAACTCCAAAGGGCGGATTCAAACAGTTGCTTATCAGGGAAGGAAGGGAAAGCAGAAATAGGAGAAGTCTAGTGGTGGTACAGCCTTGGAGCCTAGTTCCTACTCAAGGAATATGCATAACAGTATCTCTGAGTTCTGCAGAACCTGGGCCCCTACCCAGGTGGAGGACGGTAACTTCAGGTTGAGCACAAGATTCCTGGAGCACCGCCCTACTACCTCACCAACAACCAATCAGAAGAAAGTGACAAGTTCTGCATCCGCCACATTCAAAATTCACCCCAAATTTTGCCTCCTTTTCTGGGCCCTGTTAGGCCTCCTGCGCATGCCTACGCTCACTTGTCCTAAGTTGCTTCAGTTGTGTCTGACCCTTTGCGACCCAATGGACCGTAGCCTGCTAGGCTCCTTCGTCCATGGGATTTTCCAGGCAAAAATACTGGAGAAGGTTGCCATTTCCTTCTCCATGGGATCTTCCCGACCTAGGGATAGAACTCTGGTCTCCTGCACTGCAGGCAGATTCTCTACCGACTGAGCTATTAGGGATGCCCACAGAATCTGGGGTGCCAGCCAATTTTGGGGCTGCACCCTTTTGGGCTTTCTCCATTTATCCCCATCAAGCCCCAGTGGCCTCAGCCCTGGCGGTAATTCTGAGTGCAAACTTTCCATTTGTGCTCAAGGGCAGATCAGATGATTGTCAGGCACAAAGCAGTGACTGAGACCTTGGGGTATATTTGTTCTTGCTGCAAGCTAACTTCTCTTCACTCTCGCCAGCACAGGGGTGGGGGGGGGGGGATCATCACTACAAGGACAACTCCCTCTCCAAGCTCCAGCACTTTGCCCTTTCCAATTCCCCAGGCTCTGTTCTACTGGAATAATTTTTCTCAGCTAAACTCTTCTTTCACCTTCTTTCACCCCCACACCATTGTGGCTGCTTAAAGGTTTCCAGCCCCTTCCACGTCTTGGCAGATTATTCACCTGTAAGGCTTATGGAGGTAACTGGAGGGGCTCGCTCCTGGCCAGGGAGCTGGGGTTGGGGCACTGGCCCCAGGGCTTTAGGCTCTGCAGGTGCTGCCAGGCTCTCCTGAAGACTGAGGGAGGAGGAGGAGAATAGGCAAGCCCTGAACCCCATTCTCAGGGTCTCCGGCTTGGGACACACAGGCTCCGAGAATGGACCTCAGGTGTCATGGGATCTGTGCTCAGCTGAAGCTGATGATCTCTCTTCCTTCTCACACCTGGATGTCCTGATCCCTCCAGAGCTCTCTGTAGCAATCGGCAGATACCCCAGGTTGGGAAGGTCTGAGCGCATCTGGAGTGGCCAGCTTCTCCAAGGTTCATTGTTTCAGCCCAGGATGCCCATGCTCAGCCTGCAGAAGGAATCTAGCCCATCACTTTGGGTAGCAGTGGCTGGCTGTACTCAAGGATGGGGCGGGTTGGGCATCGCCTTGAAAGCGTGAGACAACGGTTGCTCTCGTGACAACCATTCTGAGCACAAAGCTGAGACAGCTCAGGCTGGAAGCTGTGCTCCAAGACAGAATGTGCATTTGAGGGAGAGGGCTGCTGGTCCATGTGCTTTGTGGAGTCTTAGTTCTCCAATCAGGGATTGAACCAGGGCCCTCAGCACTGAAAGCGCCAATTCCACTGGGCCACCAGGGAATTCCCAGAATGTGCATGTTTAAAATGCTCTCCTTAAAGAGTAAGGGGGTAGAGGGTAGCAATGAGTAAGAGGTGAAAACACCAGTGGGAAAAGAAAGATGGTAGCTGAGCGCCATTGAATAAGCTCAGTCCTGGAGCAAAGGTGAACAGACCTGCACTGACCCTCACCTCCTGCCACTTGCTTGGCCTTCCCACTCAGGCCAGGACCTAAGCATCAAAAATGGAACCTCCCAAAAAAAAAAAAAAAAAAAAATGGCTCCTCCCTTCTGCATGACCTGGCCCTCTGATGATCGCTGTCCTCTCTCATTGCTCAGTTTAACCTCAGAGGCCACACCACTGGTCCCTGAGCACCAATCACCAAACTCTCCAGTCACCCACACATTCCTCCTCCACCCTCATCTTTTCATAGTTGCCTCCTGCTCCCCTCAAGAACCACACAGCTTCCAGGAGGTGCTCAGCAAAGCATCCAAATTGGGGAGCTCTGGTCTTCAACCTTTCTTACATACATACTCCTTCAATTTTCCTTATTATTCCCCTACTTCAAATATTTCCCATGACATACACTGGGTCAAGGACCAATACCATAACCACCTGAGACTACTGTACTTGTGTGTCTCAGCCTGCTCTACTTTCTCCAAGCAGTGACTTCTTAAAGCACAGCCCTAGTTTGCCATTGCAGATTTTGGCCAAGGACGAAAACTCAGCACAAAATTCCAAGCCCTTCCAATGTGACTCCAACACTTTATGAAATAAAGACTGCAGTAGTTCTGGCAGTCAGCCTGGCGACTTGAGTTGTGGCTCCACCATTTATTAGCTATGTTACCTAACCCCTTGCTACTCCACATGTGGTCACAGCAGACAAGAATACCTGGGAGCTTTGGGTGGGATGACTTAAGAGAGTAGCATTGAAACATATATATTACCATAAGTAAAACAGTGGGAATTTGCTGTATGATGCAGGCAGCTCAAACCCAGTGCTCTGTGACAACCTAGAGGGGTAGGATGGGGTGGGAGGTGGGAAGGAGGGGACCTATGTATACCTATGGCTGATTCATGTTGATGTATGGCAGAAACCAACACAATATTGTAAATCAATTATCCTCCAATTAAAAACAAAAAACCTGAGAGCTTTAAAAAACAAAGGCAAAAAAGAAGAAAAAAGAAAAAAAAGGCAGTATGTTTGTTGAAACTCCACTTCAGACCTACAGAATCAGCTCTGCTTTTTAAAATCTACAGGAGATTCACATCCATATTAACGTTTGAAAAGCACTGGCCCAATCTCAGCCTGTTGCCTTACTTATGATTTTATCACCAGTCATTGTTTCAGGTCTAAGTGAAATAGACAAACCCCTTAGCACAGTACACAGAAACCACTTGAAATGTTGAGCAAATGATCAGATAAAATTGTCAGCATCCTCCATCCCAAACTGGCCTTCAATAAGTAAATATTTACTATGATCCAGCGTGACCTTGGAAGTGGAAATATCACCTTTATTGACAAGATACGGGCACAGTGGACAGCTGCACCAAACACAAACAATACAGTCCCAAGATAAAACTGCAGCAGACATGCTAATACTCCTCACCCTCATCATCTCCCTCAGCACTGTCAGCTCCAACCTCCTCATAATCCTTCTCAAGGGCAGCCATGTCCTCACGGGCCTCAGAAAACTCTCCTTCCTCCATGCCCTCACCCACGTACCAGTGAACAAAGGCACGCTTGGCATACATCAGGTCAAACTTGTGGTCCAGGCGAGCCCAGGCCTCAGCGATGGCTGTGGTGTTGCTCAGCATGCACACAGCTCGTTGGACTTTGGCCAGGTCTCCACCAGGTACCACAGTGGGAGGCTGGTAATTAATGCCAACCTTGAAGCCAGTGGGGCACCAGTCCACAAACTGGATGCTGCGCTTGGTCTTGATGGTGGCAATGGCAGCATTGACATCTTTGGGAACCACGTCACCACGGTACAACAGGCAGCAGGCCATGTATTTACCATGGCGAGGGTCACATTTCACCATCTGGTTGGCTGGCTCAAAGCAAGCATTGGTGATCTCTGCTACAGAGAGCTGTTCATGGTAGGCTTTCTCAGCAGAGATGACAGGGGCGTATGTGGCCAGAGGGAAGTGGATGCGGGGATAAGGCACCAGGTTGGTCTGGAACTCTGTCAGATCCACATTCAGGGCTCCATCAAACCTCAGGGAAGCAGTGATGGAGGACACTATCTGGCTCATGAGGCGGTTAAGATTTGTGTAGGTTGGGCGCTCAATGTCGAGGTTTCTACGACAGATGTCATAGATGGCCTCATTGTCTACCATGAAGGCACAATCAGAGTGCTCCAGGGTGGTGTGGGTGGTGAGGATGGAGTTGTAGGGCTCAACGACAGCTGTGGAAACCTGGGGGGCTGGGTAAATGGAGAACTCCAGCTTGGACTTCTTGCCATAATCGACAGAGAGACGTTCCATCAGCAGGGAGGTGAACCCAGAACCGGTTCCCCCACCAAAGCTGTGGAAAACCAGGAAGCCCTGAAGACCCGTGCACTGGTCAGCCTGAAAAAGAAAAAAGGTTTAATTTTACCCTTCGTGACAGCTGGAGTGACTTCTTTGCATCCATAACCACACTGATCAACATCTTAAAAAAAAACAAACAGAAAACTTCTTTTTTTTTCCCAGAAAACTTCTGAACCATATTTGCTAAGAAAGCAGACCTAAAGAGCTTTTAAGTGCTAAGTGATTGAGAGAAACTTCACCATCAACTCGGGGCCTGGAGGGAGGGGATCTGTGAAAAGGCTATTTTAAATGAATTATTTTCATTTCTGCAGGCACAGGAATCATGAAGTCTGGAATGGATGCAGGGCCCAAGTTTTGGTGACCGGGAGGCTCACCTCTGCTGCCCTTGACATGACCACAGAGCAAAGGCGACCTCTTAGCAGTTGGAGAGCTACCAACAGCAGGCCTGAGACCACACCAGCCCCATACAATGGATTTCTTACAAAAATTCTGGCAGCTGCTTTCTGAGCTGCAATACAACAGAGAGTGAAGATTCAGTACCTGGCACTAGGATAAGGCTGGGTCTGGCTCTACCAGTTCCTTGCCATGTGCCTTTGACCAAATTCATTCCACAATCTCAGTGTTCTCATTTATTAACTAAGGAGAATAGTAATCTGCTTCCGGTTGTTGGGAATTAAATAGTACTGGAACAGTGTCTGGTACAGTCAGCACTAGTTAAGAGAAAGTCTATTCATTCCGGGAAAGGTGATTTACTGTCACAAATCCAGGTCCTTGTGTCACGGGGGCTTTCCACCACTTAATTGAGCTCTTCTGGCTAACAAACTGCTATTGGGTGCAAGGATGATCTTAACCTGAAAGAGTATTCTCTGGACAGTCTTCACTTTAAGGTGCTCCAAGATTTGTGGACATTCGCTACTAAGCCCTTAGTCACTTCTATGGGTCCACCCTCTGAATGAGATCAATGCAAGGGGCAGACTCTAGTTTACCAGTCTCCACCCATTAAGACTCTTGTGGACATAGTAATCACACAGGGACAAATGCAATTGTTCTGTTGCTTAATGAACTTCACTCCAGAACCCTCAAAGACTTTGACTAGTTTATTTGTCCCTGACCCTGATGCTGGGAGGGGTTGGGGGCAGGAGGAGAAGGGGAAGACAGAGGATGAGATGGCTGGATGTTATCACCGACTTGATGGGCATGAGTTTGGGGAGACTCCGGGGGTTTGTGATGGACAGGGAGACCTGGTGTGCTGCAATTCATGGGGTCCCAAAGAGTCGGACACGACTGAGCGACTGAAGTGAACTGAACTGAACTGAACTGACTGAAGGCAGGTCCTGATTTCCAAGTCAGTACTTGTAGCTGAAGGTTCACTTGCAAACAGAGGAACCATTAGCCCAATTGTGTTGCGAAGACTATGATAAACATTTGAAAAAGTATGAAGCCAAGAACAATGTAAGGCCATTCTTTTGAAAATAGACCTGTTGTTGCCAGCCTTAGCGTTATATGAATTTCCTGACAAGCTATTCCACCCAGGCCTGCCTTCATTCTTGATTTTAGTTAATTACTTACAAGTTGCCCATATGCCTAAGGAGGAGAGTCATCTGATTGCCAGACTTTAAAATGATCTGAACAGAACCCTTATCAACCTTACCAATGTGAATACAGTTACCTTAGATTTTTCTGCCTCAAGGCTAGTCTACACTGCCCTGAGCTCTAGTAGAAAAACAAGGGTACTGCTTTTTGTGGTTATATCTTAATACTTTCAAAGTTCCAGTGACTTATACTTGCTTCCCTAACAAGGGAGGTCCCTTGACTCCACTTCCAGGGTTGCTGGAATTATCCAATGGCAGCTGTTTCTAGTCGGTATTTCATCGGCTTCTTTTGCTGTAACTTTGTGTAGCAACATAGGGTAGCTCTCCAATTTTTATGAGTTTGATCAATTAGTTACATTCAGAGCCAGCCACATACCACTGTGACTAAGATGACCTAAAAAGGGATGCCTCAGCTTGGAGCCAGGAAGCTGCCTGATTAAGATGAACAAGGATGTTTAATGGGCTTAAGTGTCAGTAAAACTGTTAAGGCTTCCTGGTACTCACTCGACTTCAGGTAAACTGCCCTCATGAGTGAGCAATTGCCCAAATCTGCCTTAGAAGACACAGGAAGAGGCCAAACAGCACTTACTTCAGCCTCAAAAAGTTGCTCCATAGCACAGGACCGTTTGGTTTAGAAGTCAATCATAGTGGGCAGTATAAAGCTCATTCTAGCGCACAAAGAATGATTCTCATAGTCTGGTCTCTCAAGCTCTAAGAGAAAACCCTCATCCTATTTTACAATGTTCTTTGTTTACCAGTTTTCGAACTCGGTCCAAGACGAGGTCAATGATCTCCTTGCCAATGGTGTAGTGACCTCGGGCATAGTTATTGGCAGCATCTTCTTTGCCTGAGATAAGTTGCTCAGGGTGGAAGAGCTGGCGGTAGGTGCCAGTGCGAACCTCATCTGGAAAAGGAAAATGAAGCAGCCACCCATCACTAACAGCCCACACAAGTCTGCTGCATCTCAGGGCATCAGTAGAACTCCCAGGACACACCTCCTGTCCCAGATCCCAGGGATCTATGGGGTTACTGAGGTCAACTCACCAATGACTGTGGGTTCCAGGTCTACAAACACTGCCCTGGGCACATGCTTGCCAGCGCCTGTCTCACTGAAGAAGGTGTTGAAGGAGTCGTCTCCTCCCCCAATAGTCTTGTCACTTGGCATCTGGCCATCAGGCTGGATGCCATGTTCCAGGCAGTAGAGCTCCCAGCAGGCATTGCCGATCTGGACACCAGCCTGGCCAACGTGGATGGAGATGCACTCACGCTGTGGGAAGGAAGAAAGGAAGTGTCAGAATCTGACACATCGGATGGGACATTTAGCAATGATTCACACGGAAATGACTATTAACCTTCAAGACAGACCAGCACCTTTCTGGAGGCCATGCCTGCCCAGGCACTATTTCACAAACAACAGGCCAATTCAGAGAAAATGCTTTGGAAAACCACAGATATGTTAATGAACTACTAGACAAGGCCAGAGACCAGACTTTCACTTTACAGCCACATTAGATATTCATGGTCAGGTTTCTACCTTCAGAATGACACAAGCTACTCTAGCAATAGATGTTCCCCAACTCCTGGGAAATATGCCTGCTGATTCCTTAGAGGCATGCAAAATTCCTCCTTCCAGCTCTGATTCATTCCCTGTGTGACTGTGTAACTACAGCTCATTCCCATCCCTCTTTCATTCTATTCTTTAAACAGTTTCTGCCTCTCCCTTTAAAACCAGCTTAAACCAGCAAACTACAGTTGTATGACTCATGGAGAAAACACCAGATAAGCAGCAGTTACCTGGACTTTAAAGACTGTGGTCAAAGGCATCCTGTTATCCCTGTGGAAGTATTTAATCTTAGGGAAAAACATTTTCCTTCACTGTCCACACGCCTTGAGGGGAGAGTGGGGGAGGGTAGGCGGATGGAGATAGGGTAACAAAAGCTAGAGGTGTCACCAAGACTTCACTAATAGTTTAAGAAATCAGCTTTTCTCTCTCTGGCATTGTGGAAGAAGAGTCTATAATTTCATAAATGTAACGACCTTAGGCAAGCGTTTGTTTTCCTTTACTTGCTGAACAAGGCCATTTATAAGTTACCAAACTCATTCCTGCTTGGTAAAATGAGGCAGTGAACATAGAATCTAAACCCACAGACTTAGGAGGAAAACAAACAGGATTTTTATTGTATTTCCATCATAAATCAAATTGGCTGCTTGAGACAGTGGTCTTTCAAGTATCCACATCAAATATCTCCTATTACATTTCCTCCAAATAAGAGAGTTTGAGGGTTCTGAAAGCTGCTAATAGGACTTTAAAGCCTTTGACTGTGTGGATCACAACAAACTGGGAAATTCTTAAGGAGACTGGAATACTAGACCCCCTTACCTGTCTCTTGAGAAACCTGTATGCAGGTCAAGAAGCAACAGCTAGAAACAGACATGAAACAATGGACTGGTTCAAAATTGGGATAGGAGTACATCAAGGCTGTATATTATCACCCTGCTTATTTAACATCTATGCAGAATACATCATGTGAAATGCTAGGCTGGATGAATCACAAGCTGGAATCAAGCCTCCCCGGAGAACTATCAGTAACCTCAGATGATACCACTCTAACGGCAGAAAGTGAAGGGAAACTAAAGAAAAGAACCTCTTGATGAGGGTGAAAGAGGAATGAAAAAGCTGGCATCTGGTCCCATCAGTTGATGGCAAATAGATGGGGAAAATGTGGAAACAGTGAGAGGTTTTATTTTCTTGGGCTCCAAAATCACTGCAGACGGTGACTGCAGCCATGAAATTAAAAGACACTTACTTGCTTCTTAGAAGGAAAGCTATGACATAACTAGACAGCATATTAAAAAGCAGACATCATTTTTCCGACAAAGGTCTGTATAGTCAAAGCTATGATTTTTCCAATAGTCATGTATGGATGTGAGAGTTGGACTGTAAAGAAGGCTGAGCATGGAAGAATCGATGTTTCTGAATTGTGGGTCTGGAGAAGACTCTTGAGAGTCCCTTGGACTGCAAGGAGATCAAACCAGTCAATCCTAAAGGAAATTAACCATGACTATTCATTGGAAGGACTGATGCTGAAGCTCCAATACTTTGGACACTTGAGGCAAAGAGCCGACCCATTTGAAAAGACCCTGATGCTGGGAAGGATTGAAGGTAAAAGAAGGGGGTGGCAGAGGGTGTGA
This sequence comes from Dama dama, assembly GCF_033118175.1. Taxonomy (NCBI): domain Eukaryota; kingdom Metazoa; phylum Chordata; class Mammalia; order Artiodactyla; family Cervidae; genus Dama; species Dama dama. The sequence continues at coordinate 46,857,510 of NC_083683.1, forward strand.
TGTTTAGATAGCATCATCGACTCAAAGGACACGAGTTTGAACAAATTCCAGGAGATAGTGAAGGACTGGAAAGCCTGGCATTCTGCAGTCGGTAGGGTCGCAAAGAGTCAGACACGACTTAACAACTGAACAACAATAGGAATCTAAAGAAAATTCAGTATCACCTAAGATGTACAAAGGGCATAACCCTAGTCTCATAACCCCAAGACAAAACCTCCAATTGCTCATAACCTTTGACTTATGCTTCCCTCCTTCTCACCATACTCCCCATAGAGCAATCATGCTCTGCTGACCTCATCAGCAAGCTCACTAGTACCTGCATCTACTTGCTGAGCTCTAAGGCTGTGGGAGAAAGGGGAGTTTGCTCTGATGAACCCATGACTTTTTACCACTGCATTGTGTTTACCTTTAACTGGACTTTGGACATTCCACAGGCCTAGAAACCAGGAAAGAACCAGATATTTGCCCATGACAGTCCCAGGTCCCAAGGAGATAAAATATCTGAGAAGACCCTGCCATCCTAATGAAGCACTTCTAATGAAGCCTTTTGAGTTCAAAAACTTTTCATATTGTGCAACAGTATGGCTTAGATGGGGCCACTGCTTGCCCTCCACTCTCCCCTGGCCACTTGGGAGATGAAGTGAGATACTGGTGATGGAGTCACTTAGTCTAGCCTTAACCAGAAAATCAGCACCTGTCCTTTGTAAAATACCAGTCTAACCAGTGTATGTCTTAATAGGTTTGCTGCTGCTGCTGATCTCCTGCCCTTTAAACACTCCCACTATTTTCTCAATAACACATTTACCAGTGTCCTTTGGTCTGGCTTTGTAAAAAGCACTCAAGCAAGTGTTACAGTCAGACATCCTTTTGATAACTGTGGTAGTCCCTAAAAAGGCTAACTATTTATTCACTATATCCCTTTTTTAAAAAAAGATATTTTGAAAAAAAAAAAAAAAAAGATATTTTGAAACATTTGATACTCATGGCCTGCTTTAGGTAGACCTCCAACAGGATGTTTCCTAAGATACTTGTTTCCAAAACCTCTGGAAGCTAAATAGAAAATACTCAAGTTGTGTGTAATTTCATGTTTCTTTAAAACCAAGAATACTTTGTCAGTACTAGTTTACTCTGTGACTTTATAAGTAAATGTCCCTTTTATGGACTTTTTAAAACCTGTAAGAAGAAAATTTCAGCCATTAAACACCCCACTAAATTAACACTAGAAACACTAGAAACACAGGATTAAACAACGTGACAGTGATTTCCTTCAAAGGAGGAGACTGCCTTCATCCTTCATGTGGATTGGCGCAATTGCAAGAGCTCCCTCCGCCCACCCAACCCCCGCCATCCCGGCCACAGGTGAGGATGGTGCAATTGGAAACTCCTCCCAGAGTCTGGCCACAGGTGACTCAGCAGCAAGTCACAGGGCACAGGGGAGGGGTCGCCGGGAAACCTCTGCACCTACTATGCTGGAGCACACGAGATGCTCCGGGGTCCTTTGCGTAAGGCTGTGGGAAGGTGAGATCATTTCAGGAAATGGGAGGGATTTGAGCTTTCACAAGTCCTTGGGAGCCGATGCGAAGGTTCTCGGACCTTCCTGGGGCAGTAGCGGCCCCGAAGGAATCTCTGAATGGCCCGTCTCTAGGATCAAGTGGCTTTTCCACTTCCACTCAAGGCAGTGCCCAGGCCGCGTCTTCGAACCCGACGAGGAGTCAGCCAGGTGAGCTCGACTCTCCCAACCTGGCCACCAGAAACCAGTGTGCCCGGAGGCGTGGACGTGGCTGCACTCGCACTGGGGTCCCAACGCCCCTTCGGACTCCGCACCGTGGAGTGGTGTGGTCTGCCCCCACACCACCGCCCGGGGACCCCCACTCACCATGACGGGGACTTGTATGGTTCTGCGGGGCTGGAACAGGTGAGGGGACGGCCGTGAAGATCTCCCACTGACAGACTACTAAGGAGTCCGGGGGAGAAGCAGTGAGAGGCCCGGGGCCGGGAGGCATCCTATAAACCCCGACCCGGGCCACGTGTCAGGAGGCCGGGCACCCGGCCCCGCCCCGGCCTCCGCTGCCCCGCCTCCCAGCCCGCGGCCGGCTTTTACCCTCGGGGCGGAGAGAGGAGGGGCGCACGGCGCTCATTGGTGGGTTCAAAAGTTCAAGCCAAACTCTACCGAACCGGCCAGAAGAACCAGGAAGGGGAGGAGGCATCCTGGGGCCGGGGAATGGGCCGGTGGGGTGAGGAAGAGGATGCACTCGGCGACTGGAAGGAGAAGCGAGGCGAAGGGTGGGGACGGCAGTGGGCGACGCGGACGCGAGGAGGGGCGCCAGGTAGAGGGAGGCGCGGACGCGGAGCCCTCCGGGCGCGGCTCCTCTCGCTGCCCGCCCGGTCCCGGGGCTCCGGACCCCCGACCCTGGACTGGAGGGCGACCTAGGTGGCCTTCAGCCAGTCCCAGCCGCACAGCCCCCAGTCAGGACCTCCCACACGATCCCGCTGCTTCCACCGCGGGGAACCGCGACGCCCGCAGCTCTCGCAGTTGAGGCACTTCCAAGAGGGAAGGCCTAAGGTTCCCCATTCCAGGTCCTAATCACCACAAACCAACTTGAAATCTTGAATCTCACCTTTTTTGTTGCTTTTCTTTCCTTGTTTTCCTACCGCCTGTTAAATGAACCGTTTGGTTCCTAACAGCAAGCTCCTTCCTACTGGTGCAAAAGCAGTCTTTCCCACGCCCCAAATTCATTATAACGCTAACCCCGGCTTCCCAGGTGGCGCTAGTGGTAAAGAGTCCCCCTGCCAATGCAGGAGAGGCAAGATGAGAAGGTTTGATCCCTGGGCGGGGATGATCTGCTGGAGTAGGAAATGGCAACCCACTCCAGTATTCTTGCCTGGAGAATCCCATGGACAGAGGAGCCTGGTGGGCTACAGTCCTTGGGGTCTCAAAGAGTCTGACATGATTAGCACACAAGCATATAATAGTTTTCACTTTTCAGTTGCTTACTAAGCAGAGTTGTTTGTTTTTCAGACAATGTTAATCACATGTCATCCATAGACAAATGCTTTGCCTTAGCCCCGTTTTTACAGATACAGAAACTAGGGTTTAGAGTAATTAAACTAGTTGCGGATCACACATCTGGAGCGAAGTTAGGACCTCACCGCCTTGCACTGCCTCACCCTAAGTATACCACTCTTTGTTATGGAACCCAAGTTCCTGTGTCCCTGGCACACTTTATGCAGAACTTCGGAGTTTGGAGCAGAGAAAGATTTATTGCAAAGGCTCAAAGCAAGAATAAATGTCGGGTGCACAAAATACCCGAACCCTCCAATCACTTTCAGGCAAGACTGTTAGCTAAAAGGGTCATAGTTGCTTGACCAGCTCCCAGACCTTCTCCTCATTGGTTCGTGGTGAGATAACAGGGTGATGTTTCCAGAATCTCAGCCTTCTGGTTTCAACCAGTCTGGAGTCTGTGTGCTTGTGGTGGACTTGTAGTTACATCCTCCTGAGTGGGGCGTCTTAGTTTTTGTAGAACAACTCAAAGATAATGCATCAGGTTGTTATGTTTATGCTTCAGGAAGATCTAGGTGTCCTGTGACCCTATTGTCCTAATCAGTAACTGCTTGGGCTTGCTCTTTGGCACTCAAGGAAGGCCTGGGAGACTTTTTTCTGTTTTCTACAAATAAGATACAGGGGACATGGAGGGGATTTTGAAACTGGGAAGGACCTGCAAGGTCCTGCCCAATATCACTTAACTGTCCATGCAATGATTTATTTCTCAGAAGCATCCCTTATTTCATTTGCTTTTCTTGTTTATAGGATATAGGCTTCATTTAGCCTCCTTGATCTTCCCTGAACTCCAAAGGGCGGATTCAAACAGTTGCTTATTAGGGAAGCGAGGGGATGCAGAAACAGGAGAAGTCTAGTGGTGGTACAGCCTTGGAGCCTAGTTCCTACTCAAGGAATATGCATAACAGTATCTCTGAGTTCTGTAGAACCCAGACCCCTACCCAGGTGGAGGATGGTAACTTCAGGTTGAGCACAAGATTCCTGGAGCACCGCCCTATTACCACCAACCAATCAGAAGAAAGTGACACATTCTGCATCCGCCACATTCAAAATTCACCCCAAATTTTGCCTCCTTTTCTGGGCCCTGTTAGGCCTCCTGTGCATGCCTACACCCACTCGTGCTAAGTTGCTTCAGTTGTGTCTGACCCTTTGCGACCCAATGGACTGTAGCCGGCTAGGCTCCTTCGTCCATGGGATTTTCCAGGCAAAAATACTGCAGTGGTTTGCCATTTCCTTCTCCAGGGGATCTCTCTCACCCAGAGATAGAACCTGGGTCTCCCACATTGCAGGTTGATTCTTAACCAACTGAGCCACCAGGAAAGCCCCAGCTAGTTGGCAAAGAATCTCAGCAGGGAGTAATTACAGAAGAAAGAGACGATTATCCTGAAAAAAATAAATAAATTAAGGAAAAAAAAAAAAAAGAAAGAGACGATTATCAAGAAGCACCTTGAGTATGCAATCTCTGAGTGGGGAGGTGTTAAGGGAAATACTGACTGGAACCGCCCACCCTGGCCAGGAACCATAATAACCATTCATGTGAGTTACACTATGACAGGAGGTCCTGGTAAGGAACAGGGAACTAAAAAGTCACTACAAACCCGGAGAATTCAGGAAAGTTCAAAAGGAGATGCCACGTGTCCTACCAACCTCCCAGGATCCTCCTTGCTGGAATCCATCCTGAGTGAGTGATGTGTGCACCACCAGGAAGGACCCTGAGTCAGAAACTAATCCCATTACTATAAAATCCGGGACTGTGAGCCATGTGGCAGAGCAGACCTGGGTGCCCTTACCCTCCTGCTCTCTGCCCAGGCACCCCTTCTCAATAAAACCTCTTGCTCCGTCAGCATGAAACAGAGCATGACCCTATGGTCCTTCCCCCCAGCCATGTCCTCTGCCTGCCTGTTGTCTGTGAAAAACTTTAGCAAAGAATAAGTTTCATCAGAGAAGTGAGAAATGCAGAAACAAAGGAAAACAGTCAAAGGAGATCAAATAATAATAATGTAGTCACGAAGCATAGTCAAGGACCTTTAGTTTCTTCTCAAGGACTACAGATAATATTCTGAGACATATCCTGTGAGCTGTCTTACAGATACTGAAACCCCAGGTGGAAAAGTTAACTATAAGATGACCAGACTGTACCCAGGACATGAGCTGCCACAATTCCAAGAACTGTTCTCAAAGAAATGGGTACAAACAGACTCTGGAACTGAAGATTAACTGTACCTAAAACAATCAAGATGATGCTAGTCAGATTACCAGTGACCAATCTGAAGATGACTGTCAGAGCTCACTATGCTGTTTCTGTATGTAGCCAACCCCCCTCCCTACTCTGTGTATAAAAGCTCCTACCCCCTGTCAGCGGTGGTGGCGGGGGAGGGCGGGAATCAGCCTTTGAACAGATGTCTGCCCTCCCCCCAGTTGCCGGCATCTGAAATAAAGAAAACTTTCCTTTCCACCAACTGGGCCTGTTTATTGACTTTTGGGCAGCGGGCAGCCAGATCCTACCTTTCAATAATAAGTATGTGTGTCTCCTTGGATGATTCATTTCTCAGTGTCAGACAAGTGCCTGCTCCTAGGCACTGGAAGGGGTTCCCCTTCCTGCAACCCTTTCATCATGTTATCCTAGTTCTTAAATTCCTCAGCCACCTCTGAGTGATAGAATTTATGGAAATACTCAGACACAGACATACAAACTTATGGTGACCAAAGGGGAAGGGAGAGGAGGGACAAATTAGAAGTTTGGGATTAACATGTATACACTGCGGTAAAGAATCTGCCTGCAGTACAGGAGACCTGGATTTGATCCCTGGGTTGGGAAGATCCCCTGGAGAAGGGAATGGCTACCCACTCTAGTATTCTTGCCAGGAGAATTCCATGGACAGAGGATCGTGGTGGGCTATAGTCCATGGGGTGGCAAAGAGCCGGACAGGACTGAGCGACTAACACTTTCACTATATACAAAATGGATAACCAACAAGGACCTACTGTACAGTACAGGGAATTATACTCAATATATTGCAAGAGCCTGTAAGGGAAAACAATTTGAAATATATATATACACACACACACACATACATATATATATAAAACTGAATCACTTTACACCTGAAATTAACACAACATTGTAAATCAACTGTACTTCAATTTAAAAAAGAAATATTCTACTGACTAGTAGAAGAATATGTTAAAGGACTTTTTCCTGAAGTAGAAAACGGCAAAATGAGTTTCAGATACTGAATAGGCAGAACTCAAGATACACTCCAACTCATGTACACAAAATGGACGCTGTGGAAATGTGTGCAGAGATTCCTTTTCAAATTACAGTATATAACTCCTTCATTCATCAAATGCTTATTGAGCACCTATTGTGTAGCAAGGTATTCTGAAATTTGGAATAACTAGCACTTTAGTTTGTTGTTAGATATTTTAGTCTTAATTAGTAGTGCTTTCCCATTTTTAAATGTATTCCACAAATATATATTCAGCAGAGTTTCTAGGTGCTTGGAAATAAGTATGTGAACAAAACAGGTCTCTGTGTCATGGAGTGAATGTTCTAGAGCAGGATGGGGAAGAAAGATAAGCAATGAACATAAGTAAACTATAGAAAAACAGAGCAAAGTGGAATGAGGGTGCTGGGAGGGGAGAGTGTGGGAGGAGGTTGCAATGTAAGCAAGAAGGTCAAGGTGAGCCTTAATGTTAAGTGAGATGTGAACAGAGCTGACGGTCCTGAGGGGCTAGTCAGGACCCCGGGAGAAAAGTGGGCCCAGAACACTGAGAAGCTGCAGCCGACGCCCCCCAGGCAAAGGTGAGGGTTTAGTGATCCTGGAAGGAGAGCAGGCAGAAAGCTTGACTGGAAGAGATGAACAGTAGGAGGTGAGGGCTGGAGAGGCAATGGAAGCCAGATCTTGTGGCTTCATATAAGCTACTACAAAGCCCTGGGGTTCTATAGAGAGTGCCATAGAGAGTGAAGTAAGTGAAAGAGAAATAAAAACATTGTATAAAGTGAAAGTGAAGTCCTTCAGTCATGTCTGACTCTTCGCAACCTCATGGACTGTAGCCCATCAGGATCCTCTGTCCACGGGATTTTCCAGGCAAGAGTACTGGAGTGGGTTGCCATTTCCTTTCCCAGGGGATCTTCCTGACCCAGGGATCAAACCCAGGTCTCCCACATTGTAGGCAGACGCTTTGCCATCTGAGCCACCAGGGATTGTATAGTAACACACATATGAGGAGAGTGAAAAAGCTGGCTTAAAACTCAACATTTAAAAAACAAGGATCAAAAAAAAAAAAAAACCAACAAGGATCATGGCATCCAGTCCCACCACTTCATGGCAAATAGATGGGGAAACAATGGAAACAGTGACAGATTTTATTTTCTTGGGCTCCAAAATCACTGCAGATGGTGACTGCAGCCATGAAATTAAAAGACACTTGCTCCTTGGAAGAAAAGCTATGACCAACCTAGATAGCATATTAAAAAGCAGAGACGTTACTTTGCCAACAAAGGTCCATCTAGCCAAAGCTATGGTTTTTCCAGGAGTCATGTACGGATGTGAGAGTTGGACCAATAGAGAAAGCTGAGCACCAAAGAATTGATGCTTTTGAACTGTAGTGTTGGAGAAGACTCTTGAGAGACTCTTGGACTGCAAGGAGATCAAATCAGTCAATCCTGAAGGAAATCAGTCCTAAATATTCATTGGAAGGACTAATGCTGAAACTGAAGCTCCAATACTTTGGCCACCTGATGTGAAGAACTGACTCACTGGAAAAGACCCTGATGCTGGGAAAGATTGAAGGCAGGAGGCAAAGGGGACGACAGAGGATGAGATGGTTGGATCGTATCATCCACTCAATGGACATGAGTTTGAGCAAACTCAGGAAGATAGCAAAGAACACGGAAGCTGGGCATGCTGCAGTCCATGGGGCTGTAAAGAGTCAGACACAACTGAGCGACTGAACGGAAGAGAATGTAGAATCTAGAAAAATGGCATAGATGATCTTATTTGCAAAGCAGAAATAGAGACAGAGACATAGAGAACAAATACATGCATACCAAAGGGAAAAGGGGGCAGGATGAGCGGAACTGGGAGACTGGGATTGACATATATACGCTATTGATACTATGAATAAAATAGGTAACCAATGAGAACATACTGTATAGCACGGGAACTCTATTTAATGCACTGTGGTGACCCTAATGAGAAGGAAGTCCAAAAGGGAGGGATATACGCATACGCGTGGCTGATTGATTTTGCTATTCAGTACATAAAGTAACAAACCAAGAAAAAAAAAGGTCCCGTGGTTTTAACACTGACACGGGGAGCCATTATAGGGTGCAAAACAGTGGTGACATGGCCTGACTACCTTTTTTTTAAGATCCCTCTGGTGTTGTGTTGAGAACAAACTATAGGAGAAGTAGGGAGAAGCAGGATGATAACTTACTGCAGAACCCTTTGAAAGATAATGGAAACTCAGACCAGAGTGGTAGTAGAGGAAGTGGCAGAAAGTGGTTACAGTTGGTTACATTCTGAAGATAGGGAAGAAATTATTTCCTGGAGGCTCACATATGAGGGGGAAGAAAAGCCAAGCATTTTTCCAGGATTTTTAGCCTGAATGAGTAAGAGAAGATTTTGCCATCAACAGATTCAAAATGTTGGGAATGGGGCAGGCTTGGAATGGGATGTTATCAGGGGTTTGTCTTTGGTGATGTTAAATCCAGAAGTTGAGATGTCCATGTAGAGGTGGAGATGCTCAGGACATAGCTAGATATGAGTGTGGATCTCAAGGGAGAGAGATCTGGGTAGAGATATACATATAAGTGCCATCGTAAAGGCATGACATGGGGCAAGATCACTAAGGAAATGAGTATAGAAACAGGAGAGAAGAGGACCAAGGATTGAGCCCTGGGAGAGGAGGCAGATCCCATGAAGGACACTGAGAAGGAACAGTCACTGAGTTAGGAGGAAACCTGGGAGTGTGAAGTCCTGGAAACCAAGGAAGGAATGATCAGCAGTGTCATATGCCTATGTCATAGGCCAAACAAGATGAGAACTCAAAAATGACCAAGGATTTAGCCACACAGAGTCACTACTAACCTGGATGGAAATAGTTCAGTGTGGTGATTGAAAAATAATAGGCATTTAGTATGGGGGAGAATGGATACATGTGTATGTAGGGCTGAATCCCTTCCCTGCTCACCTGAAACTATCAGAACATTGTTTGTTAACTGGCTATGAAGTGAAGTGAAGTGAAGTCGCTCAGTCGTGTCCGACTCTTTGTGACCCCATCAACTGTAGCCTACCAGGCTCCTCCGTAACTGGCTATACCCCAATACAAAATAAAAAGTTAAAAAAAAATACTAATAGTCATTTTATTTTTAGATTCTATTTTCATATGGTTCATTAACAAAATACTCTTTCTTTCTCTAACTCCCTTCCTCCTCACATTCAAGCAGACTGCCCCTGAGGAATCACACTATCTTTAAGGGCTTTATAGTCCTGATTACCTTGTTTCGGACTCTGGCATATTTTGCTTTCTAGAAAATTTCAAATTTCTAGCAAATTTTGCTTCAGCAAATTTCTTAATATCTGAATTACCTCCCTTATAAAATAGGGATAATGTAAAACTTGCAGGTTGATACACTGTTGTAGGTTCTAAATGAGATACACAATACAGAGTACTTATACCTAGTAAAGCACCACCAGGGTGGTGGTGGTGGTAGACAAATTCAGAGATGAAGATGCATCTTCTTGCATTTGAAAATCATTTTAATCATCCATATTTAAGTTGGGATCCATATTTAAGTTTTCTGCCCCCCCCTGCTGGATTTCATTTTTGGAGGGGTGGGGAATCTTTTTCCTGCATGGACAGTTAAAATTTTAACCTTTTATGTAAACAGGTCTTTATGGGTCTAAAAATTACTGAGTGAGGAAAGGCTTACTTTCTAGCTGACAGTTTTCAGAATTGATCACAAACATATTGAGTTATTAACAGAGTGCCAGAGCTCTGCCATTTTTGGCACTATAACTTTGGAGAGGTCCTCCTCCTCCTCCTTGGACCCCAGACTGTGTGTGTGCAATATGAAGGGCATGGACAGGGTCAGCTCTAAGGCCTCTTCCAGGCCTAATATTCTGAAATACTCTCACTTGAGACTTCTGCTGTACATGTGAGTTGTACAAAAATGAGCAAAGTTAAAAACATGCTTCAGTCAGGGTCTTCTTAGAATCACCAGTACATTAGATACATTCTTATATATGGGACTTTTGTTGGAGTCTTACAATGCTTTAGGAAAAGAAGTGCTGAATACCTACTCCAGCTCAGGGAAGCTTGGGCTTTATGTCACCATATATAGGATCCACATATAGTAAAGAGAAGTGAATCCAGATAAAACCAAACCTTGGGTTTTTCAGTCTGTTTTCTCTGCTAGGCTACCAGTAATATTGAAGAACTTATTTCTGTCCAGTTACAAATTACATGTTACAAATAATGTATAGGGATATTTTGTTACAAATAATGTATAGGGATATAGCAATTTAGAACAAAATATTTCCTATTCCAATTGTGCCTTTGGCACTCAATTTTCTTTATAGTTCAACTCTCACATCCATACATAACTACTAGAAAAACCATAGCTTTGACTAGATGGAACTTTGTTGGCAAAGTAATGTCTCTGCTTTTTAATACGCTGTCTAGGTTCATAGTTTTTCTTCCAAGGAGAAGCATCTTTTAATTTCATGACTGTAGTCACTATCTGCAGTGATTTTGGAGCCCAAGAAAATAAAGTCTGTCACTGTTTCCATTGTTTCTCTATCTATTTGCCTTGAAGTGATGGGATGCCATGATCTTAGTTTTCTGAATGTTGAGTTTTAAATCAACTTTTTCACTCTCCTCTTTCACTTTCATCAAGAGGCTCTTTAGTTCTTCACTTTCTGCCATAAGGGTGGTGTCATCTACATATCTGAGGTTATTGATACTTCTCCTAGCAATCTTGATTCCAGCTTGTTCTTCATCCAGCCCAGCGTTTCTCATGATGTACTCTGCATATAAGCTAAATAAGCAGAGTGACAATATACAGTCTTGACGTACTCCTTTTCCTATTTGGAACCAGTCTGTTGTTCTATGTCCGGTTCCATGTCCAGAGCACCGAAGAATTGATGCTTTTGAACTGTGGTGTTGGAGAAGACTCTTGAGAGTCCCTTGGACTGCAAGGAGATCCAACCAGTCCATCCTAAAGGAAATCAGTCCTGAATATTCATTGGAAAGACTGATGCTGAAGCTGAAACTCCAATACTTTGGCCACCTGATGTGAAGAACTAACTCATTTGAAACGATCCTGATGCTGGGAAAGACTGAAGGCGGGAGGAGAAGGGGACGACAGAGGATGAGATGGGAGTTAGCGATGGACAGAGAGGCCTGGCAAGCTGCAGTCCATGGGGTCACAAAGAGTCGGACATGACTGAGAGACTGAACTGAACTGAACTCAACAGTGCTTGGAAAAGTTTTCAAAAATAAGTTTTTAACAAGGATATTTATTTGGAACTGTGGGAAATAAGGTCTTGAGACTTGAAATAATTTACTCTGAACCACAAGAGGTGGAACCCAGAACAAATGCCTAAAATGGCAGTTGCCTCTTTTACTTCTTGTCCCTATATTAGTCTGCTACTGGCTCTAGTTCACAAGGAAAGTCATTTGTTGAATTTTTCTTAAGGCAAGGCTAATATAATACCAAAAAGAGAATTTGTCCTACTTTCAAGACCTCCAAAGGACAGCTAAGACTCCTCGCAGTTATGTTCAACCACCTTCTTTATGATAAGCATTTTTAAAATCTTGGGACTTCTCTGGCCCTCCAATGGTTAGACTCTGTGCTCCCAATGCAGGGGGCATGAGAGCCCTCTGCATAAAATAATAATAAAATGTATGTATTTTGAAGCATTTTTCCCCCTTCTCTTTACGCCTTGTAAATAGAGAAGAGCCTATTATCTTCTAGATAATATGGGAAAAATAATCCTCAGATCCTTTAACTTTCACTTACTGTTCTTTCTCTGCAAATATTTACAACCTTCGTAACTTACTTATACACTATTTTGAATTTCTCCTCCCTCATGACTGGAGCAGGGTTTTGGCCTTCTCTTCCATTGGGACTTTATGTGAAATGCAAGCTCCATTCTGTGAGACTACCACAGAAGACTGGCTTTCATCTCTGAAATTCCACATTTTATTTCCACTGAGACATCACATGGCTTTTTCGAACCTGCCTTATAATCCCTAAAAATATTGTATTTGGGGGTCATTTCCTCACAGTGACCAAATGAAGCAACTAAGTAGGTTGTGTTTCTCCTGTATTCCCACTTTATATCCCAGAGCCAATCCTTCTTACCTTAAGCTTTTTCTGATCTTTCCTGTAATTAATAACCGTTTCCTTGATTCTCCTCCTCTGTCCCTTCAGGATAGACAGGGAGTATACTCTTGCAGAAAATTAAAAAGAACTATTCACATTCTCCAATCATCTACATTATTATTCCAGTAAGTAGACTATATCCTGGAGTCTGGAACTTTTCTATTTATAGCAATGTTTATTTAATAATTTTATTTATTCATGTACCTAAAAAGCCCCTGGCAGCCCAAAGTAGAAAGGCCCCTGAGAAACTTCTTTCCTTTTGACTGTACCTTCTTGCCAGCAGCTGAGATGCTGGGGGGTTTACTCAGAGACTGCGAATCTTAGGATAATCTTTCCTCTTTCACTTTCCTGATATCTTTTTACCTCCTCCCAGGACCCAGAGCCGACCGTGTTCAAGTACACCAAGTACTTGTTTTTTCCTACCTAATTAGTCCTGTAGTACCTCAATTCAAGGGAGTACCACTGCATAAACTGTACACAGTTGGGAAATTTAGAGGTAAAAGAGTTTCATGTTACTCAGGTGAAAAAGTGAAGTGAAAGTGTGAGACTCCATGTGCTACCGCATACCAGGCCCCCCAGGCTACCCCCACCCCCCGCCCCCGCCTGGGAATTCTCCAGGCAAGAATATTGGAGTGGGTTGTCATTCCTTTCTCCAGGGAAATCTTCCTAACCCAGGGCTCAAACCCAGGTCTCCTTCATTGCAGGCAGATTCTTTACCATCTGAGCCACCAGGGAAGCCCATAATTAAATTTGGCTGAAAGCCTTCTCCAGGATCTGTTTCTCCCACTTCAACTCAGTGGACTGCTCCCTAATCTGAACCCCATATGATTCTTTTGTAATACTAATCCTCCTACTCACTGGTGTGTGAGAGAGCCTACTAGAGCCAACAATTTAGATTTTTAGGAATTTGGTGAGCCAGTTAGACATCACATTGGCAGCTTGAAACCAGCAATGATGGATGTATTTACATCATGGAAATTGGTGAATGCTACAAATTAGGCTCTCATCTCCACTCTCAGCTGGTTGTTAAAACATTTTCCATTGCCCCTACTTCCACTCTAGTCCAAATCGGGACATTTCTCTTAGTTCTTTAGAGCTCTGATATTAAAAAAAAAAAAAAAGACTCATTTTTTTTTTTTTTTTTTGGTCTCAGAGCTTGATTCACTGCTCTCCTCATTGCCAGCCAAAGCCCAGAGGCCCAGCTTGGCTTCTCCTCCCAATTTCAGCTTTCGGAATTACGAAAGGGTTACTACCTCTTAGCCCCTCCAATCCCAATCAACATCTTTTCCAATCGTTTTATTTCTTGGATTATAAAAGTCCCCAACTCCTGTTTAGCCACACTCCGCCCCAGCATCCCACCTCCAGGACCGGTGTCACCACTCAGCTTCCACCCTCTGGATGAGGAGTTTACACACCTTCACTTGTTTACCTGTCACAATAAGTCTATGAGGTTATGAGGTAGCAACTACTGTTACCTCCACTTTACAGAAGAGAAAATTGAGGCTCATAGGTTGAAGGAACTTATCTAAAGGCACATGCTGGCCCATGCTGCCTGCAGTCCAGCCTTCCTCTCTGGGATCCTCAGCCCTTTCCTCAGGAGGCTGGTTTTAAGGCTCTCATTTCTTAACCACTGTTCTTCTCTCTAAAAAACATCCATATGAAACCATTTTATATCTACAACTTTAATTACATGTTTATTTCTCCAAATCATCCAAACCTGTAATGATCCCATTCAGTTATAAGAACACAATGAAGGAAAGAGGCTGGTCCAGAGTTCTAACAGACAGGGCCGTACTCAGCACTCTATTTTTATGGCACTTTAATATTCTGATCCTCTAGTCTGTCTTCCTTTTTCCTTACCCTCCAGCAATTTTTTGTTGCATTACAGTCAGGAATATAAACCATTTAGGAACCCTGGAAGGTCTTTTCTTGTTTCTGATCGATCAAGAGTTCCTCATTTAAAATTACATACCTCTTTGCTTTGGTAAGCTGTGGTCCCTACTGACCTTGTAAATGGGTTATGTGGAACAGCCTGTAACTACAAAAATCAGCTTGCTTACCCTGTTCCCTCAGCAGCTCCGTTTATTTGTACTGAACCCAAGGGACAGAGCCAGGTTCACACACTGTGGGAAAAAGAAAAAGAGAAGGAGGAAATTCTTTGTGTTCAAAACAAAGAAACAAATTTTACATTCAGGCTGCTCTTTCCCTTTATTGTGCCTGAAACAACTGATAGTAAACAAACTACAGTTATTTCAAAGAGGAAAAAAAAATAACCTGGAGTGTAGGTCACCTAACAAGCTATGAAACCTGTTTCCTTGATGCTGGTTTGCTTAATTAAATTGAGGGGTTTCATGGCCTCTGATCAGGGCCCAGGGAGCCTGCAATGGAATGAATGTATTCTGTCCCCCACCCCTATCCCCCAACCGACCCCGACCTAATTCATACGTTGAAATCCTGACCTTCACCGTAACGGTATTTGGAAGCGGGGCTAAGGGGAAATAATTAGGTCGTGAGGTGGAGCTCTCATAAATGGAATTAGTGCCCTTATAAAAGGGACCTAAAGAGCACTCTTGCCATTTGAGGATACAAGGATAAAATGGCAGTCTACAACTGGGAAGAGGGTCTGCACTGGAATTTGACTACGCTGGCACCCTGAACTTGGACTTCCAGCCTCCAGACTGTGAGAAATAAATTTCTGTTGTTAATAAGCCACCCTGTTTATGGGATTTTGTTACAGCAGACTGAACAAAGCCACAGCCTAACCCCAAGTACATTGTTGCGTGCGTGCTAAGTCGCTTCAGTCATGTCTGATTCTTTGTGACCCAAGGACTGTAGGACATAGACTCCTCTGTCCATGGGATTCTCCAGTCAAGAATACTAGAATGGGTTGCCACATCCTCCTCCAAGGGTTCTTCCTGACCCAGGGATTGAACCCATGTCTCTTCTGTCTCCTGCACTGGCAGGCGGGTTCTCTACCACTGGTGCCACCCGGGAAGCCCAAGCACATGGTTAAGGAAGTCAGAGAAGATGAAGTCCAAGTACAAGGAAAAGTTCAGTTTAGTCGCTCAGTCACGTCCGACTCTTTGCAACCCCAGGGACTGCAGCTTGCCAGGCCTCCCTGTCCATCACCAACTCCTGGAGTTTACTCAAACTCATGTCCATTGAGTTGGAGATGCCATCCAGCCATCTCATTCTCTGTCGTCCCCTTCTCCTCCCACCTTCAATCTTTCCCAGCATCAGGGTCTTTTCAAATAAGTCAGTTCTTCACATCAGGTGGCCAAAGTATTGGAGTTTCGGCTTCAGCATCAGTCCTTCCAATGAATATTCAGGACTGGTTTCCTTTAGGATGGACTGGTTGGATCTCCTTGCAGTCCAAGGGACTCTCAAGTGTCTTCTCCAACACCACAGGTCAAAAGCATCAATTCTTCAGTGCTCAGCTTTCTTTATAGTCCAACTCTCACATCCATACATGATTACTGGAAAAACCATAGCTTTGACTAGATGGACCTTTGTTGGCAAAGTAATGTCTCTAAAGCTTTTTAATATGCTGTCTAGGTTGAAAGTAGTGGTTATTTACTAATGCTTAGACAGCAACAATAACAGGAAAACAATATAATGGGAAAGACTAGAGATCTCTTCAAGAAAATTAGAGATACCAAGGGAACATTTCATGCAAAGATGGGCATAATAAAGGACAGAAATGGTAGGGACTTAACAGAAGAGAAGATATTAAGAAGAGGTGGTAAGAATACACAGAAGAACTATACAAAAAAGATCCTCATGACCCAGATAACCACAATGGTGTGATCACTAACCTAGACCCAGACATCCTAGAATGCAAAGTCAAGTGGACCTTAGGAAGCATCACTATGAACAAAGCTAGTGCAGGTGATGGAATTCCAGTTGAGCTATTTCAAATCCTAAAAGATGATGCTGTGAAAGTGCTGCACTCATTATGCCAGCAGATTTGGAAAACTCAGGAGTGGCCACAGGACTGGAAAAGGTCAGTTTTCATTCCAATCCCAAAGAAGGGCAATGCCAAAGAATATTCAAACTACCACACAATTGCACTCCTCTCTTACACCAGCAAAGTAATGCTCAAAATTCTCCAAGCCAGGCTTCAACAGTATGTGAACTGAGAGCTTCCAGATGGTCAAGCTGGATTTAGAAAAGGCAGAGGAACCAGAGATCAAAATGCCAACATCCACTGGATCACTGAAAAAGCAAAACATCTACTTCTGAAAAGTAGTTCCACAAAGTTTTTCTTCCAGAAAAACGTCTACTTCTGCTTTATTGACTATGCCAAAGCCTTTGACTATGTGGATCACAACAAACTGGAAAATTCTTAAAGAGACGGGAATACCAGATCACCTTACCTGCCTCCTGAGAAATCTGTATGCAGGTCAAGAAGCAACAGTTAGAACTGGACATGGAACAAAAGACTGTTTCCAAATAGGGAAAGGAGTACATCAAAGCTACATATTGTCACCCTGCTTGTTTAACTTCTACGCAGAGTACATCATGTGAAACGCTGGGCTGGATGAAGCACAAGCTGGAATCAGATTGCTGGGAGAAATATCAATAACCTCAGATATGCAGATAACACCACCCTATGGAAGAAAGCAAAGAAGAACTAAAGAGCCTTTTGATAAAAGTGGAAAAGGAGAGTGAAAAAGCTGGCTTAAAACTCCACATTCAGAAGACTAAGATCATGGCATCCGGTCCCATCACTTTATGGCAAATAGATGGGGAAACAATGGAAACAGTGACGGACTTTATTTTCTGTCTGTGATAAAATCACTGCAGATGGTGACTGCAGCCATGAAATTAAAAGACACTTGCTCCTTGGAAGAAAAGCTATGACCAACCTAGACAGCATATTAAAAAGCAGAGACATTACTTTGCCAACAAAGGTCTGTCTAGTCAAAGCTATGGTTTTTCCAGGAGTCATGTACGGATGTGAGAGTTGGACTATAAAGAAAGCTGAATGCCGAAGACTTGATGCTTTTGAAATGTGGTGATGAACAAGACTTCTGAGAGTCCCTTGGATTGCAAGGAGATCAAACCAGTCCATCCTAAAGGAGATCAGTCCTGAATGTTCATTGGAAGGACTGATGTTGAAACCAATACTTTGGTCACCTGATGTGAAGAACTGACTCATTTGAAAAGACCCTGATGCTGGGAAAGATTGAAGGCAGGAGAAGGGAAAGACAGAGGATGAGATGGTTGGATGGCATCACCGACTTGATGGACATGAATTTGAGTAAGCTCCAGGAGTTGGTGATGGACAGGGAAGCCTGGCGTGCTGCAGTCCATGGGGTCGCAAAGAGTTGGACACAACTGAGTGACTGAACTGACTGAGACAGCAACAGAATCATTCTGACCTCTATAGACAAAGACAGAGTAAAACGCAAAGTGAAAGATGCTGGCAGGTTGGGGAGGCAAAGATTAGAAAAACAACTTATTGAAGTAACAACTTTATTGACTCCTCAGCAACAAGAACGTAAACTCTCAAAGCCATTATCACTACTAGGAACTAGAATTCTGGTTTCTAGTGTGAATAGATAACATGACCTTGGTAAGGTCCCTTCCTGTATTGCATCTGATTTTCCCCATTGGCAGTATGAGGATAATAACTGATCTAAAACAGATCTCTGAATAAGTAGATCCCTGGATTGAGGGTTGGGAGATCTAGATTCTAGTTCTAGCACAACTTACTGAATGGATCTTAGTTTCATCATCTGTAAAATAAAACATAGCTTCTAAGTTTCCTTATACAATTTAGTTACTTTACATAGTGCCCTGAAAACATAAAGATTTTCTAGAAATGCAAAATTACATTATTCTTTGTTTTACACAACATATATTTATCTGGCCCCTAGTGTGTACTAAGCACTGCACTAGGAATTAAGGAGAAGACAAAGCCTCTGAGGAGATCAGACTGCAGTTGGGTAAGAGAAGAGATGTAGGAAGAAAAACGAAATCTAGTGAGGATGCTAGAGAGTAATGAGTGCTGTTTCAGCTAATGTGGCACGAAGGCCTCTCTGACTTGAAGGAAGAGCTGAGCCATGTGACTCTCTGGGGGAAGAACGTTCCAGGCAGAGGAAATGGCTAGAGTGAGAATGAGGGAAAAAGCAGCAGAAAAGGTCAGAGACAGAGTGAAGTCTCGATTGTGTAGGTCCTTAGAGGCTACCATAAGGAATTTGGCTTTTTCTCTGCATGAGGTTGGAAGTCATTGGCCCAACGTCATGATATAATTAGACTTTGGTTTTAACAGGGTCACTCAGGCCTCTATGCTTAGAATAGACTCTAGGGAGGTAAGAATGGAAGCAGGTAACCAATTAAGCGGCTACTGTAATAATCTGAGCCGGAACGCAGGGCAGCAGCAAAGGAGATGATGAGATGTTGCCCGATTCTGGTTAGGAGTTTCTGATGGACTGGATGTGGGTTGTGAGAAAACATTCAAGAATAACGCCCCTAACCGGGGCTTCCCCGGTGGTCCAACGGTTAAGCATCCTCCTTGCACTGCAGGGAACACGGGTTTGATCCCTGACCTGGGAAGACCCCACATGCCACAGGCAACTAAGTCCATGTGCCACAACCACTGAGCCCATGCTCTAGCGCCCTGAAGTCACAACTGGGGAGCCTACAGGCCCCAGAGCCCCTGCTCTGCAACAAGGGAAGCCACCGCAATGAGAAGCCCATACACTGCAACTAGAGAGTAGCCCCTGCTCACTGCAACTAGAGAAAGCCCATGCACCAACAAAGACCCAGTGCAGCCAAAAATAAACACATAAAATAAAATTGTAAAACTTTAA
Source organism: Dama dama (assembly GCF_033118175.1). NCBI lineage: Eukaryota > Metazoa > Chordata > Mammalia > Artiodactyla > Cervidae > Dama > Dama dama. The sequence goes on from NC_083683.1 coordinate 46,876,783, forward strand.
GAGTGACCCCAAGGGTTGGGGTCTGAACAACTGGAAAAGTGGAGTTGATACTAAGATGAGGAACAGTTTGGAAGGAGCAGGTCTAAGGGTGGTAAGGAACAGGAAGCTCATGGTTTGCTTTGAACACGGTGAGGATGAGATGCCAATCAGACATCAAGTCGAGAACTTAAGGAGGCAATGAATCAATATGCATAAGAATCCTAGGGTGGAAAGGGACCAGGACTTGCAACACAAATCCTCAAGTTTCTACATTAGGGAATCTAGCCTCGGTAGAACTAGGAGAGCTTGACAACAGTCCAGTGGCAGAAAAGGATACTGAGACTCAAAACCGTCTTGAGGAAAGAAGTCTAGACTAGATATCCATTTTAAGACATTTCAAGTATTGACACATTTCAAGTAATTTTTTTAAGTGTATATTGCTGTTTCTTTTCTTTCTTTCTTTAATATTTATTTATTTTGGCTGCACCAGGTCTTAGTGGCAGCATGCAGGATTTTTAGTTGTGGCACATGGGATCTAGTTCCCGGACCAGGGATTGAACCCAGGCTCCCTGCATTGGGAACTTAAGTGTGTTAGCTGCTAGACCACCAGGGAAGTGCCAAGGCCCCATGTATTGAGACCACATATTGTGCTCCTGTACAAATTGGAACTGGAGACTGTAAGCCCATTACACTTTAGCCATCCAAGGAACTTAATCTGAGAGAGCTAGTTTCCTCTATGCTTGAGTTAGAGCACAACCAGTCTGCCTCATTCCCTTATGTCCCAATTTGGCATATGCAAACCTAAGATTCTGGACAGTGTCAATGAAAAATTAGTCAATCAATCTAAGAAAGGAATGGAAAATTTTATTTGAGCCAAATTTGAGGGTCATAACCCAGAAAGCACAACTCAGAAAGCTCTGACAACTCTTCTGTCCATCAGAAGTCAAGGCACCACATGTAAGTTTCTTGAGACAGAGGGCTGTACACTAAATGAAGTATTACTGACAGTTTACATGATCGAGATCTAGGTGTCATTGTGGTAGGTCATGTGACCCTTTACAAGCTCAAGAAAGAGTGTTATCTTTTAAGGAGTTGTCTTGTTGATGCTAGGAGGTTTCTCTTTATGGTTGAGCAGGTATTCCTGCTGATGCGGGAGGTTTAGTCAATCATGATGTAGAGACACAATGTACAGTGGGAGGGGAGGACAACAGGCAGCAAGAATTTTTTTATGTTTAGATTTTTCTTGTCTTGACACAAAATATGACTGTTATTTCACAACAGTTTATAATTAATCCCAATAGGAGCATCAAATTCTTAGAGGCATTTATAATGTAGAATTTGTAGAAATTAGTTTCTAATTGGATTGGAGAGTGAGGAATAGGAAAAGGCTCTGAATTTCCTGTCTCTGGAGCCTAGGTGGGCAATAGTAATAGGAAATACCAGAGGCATGGGGGTCAGGGTTACTTCTGTTTACTTATTTATTTTTATAAGAGGCTGAAGCTAGATTGCTTTTGGCCTTCCAGTAGAGAGTTTTGGACACCATCAGAACAAACAAGTAGATTTAGTAAGTAAGGGGGTCTGTATCTGGAGCTCAAGAATGATTTAAAGTACCATTGTTTCTATGTGATCAATTTTGTAACCTGCTACATTATATAAATCAACCCATAGAAGTAGCTCATTGTGCTTTCCACGTTTACAGAGACACAGGAAGTTAAGCTAATCTATCATTCTCTCAGTCTTCACCCCTCACCACTGTATGACTCTTATCCATTTTTTACTCCTCCTTTCCCAAGGAAAGAGGTGCTCCCCATTGCTTCTGTATCCTTCAAGCTCCTAATCTTCATTTACCTGCTCACTCCCAGCAGATAACCTAGATTCCTAATGTAGTGATAGGATTAAAGGATTCAATCTGAGCTCCAATAGCTTTCATCCCATCCTCCACAACTGTTTTGTCTTTCTTGTTCCATGTATTATCCTCCCACTTTTCTCACTAAGGTCCCCTCCAATTTTATTAATACTAATCCCACCCACTTGGATCCTAGTTTATATTCCTGCTGACAGCCTCTGGGAACTTGCTTTATTAATTAACCCCTTTGCTTGACCCTTAATTCTCTTTGTTAACACAAATTACTCCCAAACCAAATAGTTTGAGTTACTATCCTATATCTCTTCCCTTTTATTCAAATTTGTGGGTTTTTCCATCCGCCCATTTACTTCTTAGCTTTAATAAGTATCCCCACCCCACTGACCCCAGTGGGGTCAAATTTTCCATTTTAAGCATCCCACCATCCAATCACCATCTCCACCTTTCCAGCAAGAAAAAACCAATCCCAACAATCCTTCCCTTTAAGGAGACTGAGAGACGCCAATCTTGCCACCATTTCACTGTCCTTTACCCTTGTATGTCCTCACACCTCTCCTTGCACAGTCTATCACTATAATCTTACACTCTTGCTTACATCTGCAACTCCCTAATTCCATTTTCTTTGTCGTGTTCACTTAGCAAAACTTCAAAGCTAATTAAATCTCTACCTACCCCCTGCCTACAGGTATGGCTATGGCAGGCTGACAGATCCACTTAAAATTCATGATCACTAACCTCCAGGGGGCCTTCCACTGCTTAGCAGTAATACTGTATTTCCCTAAGTCCCTTCACGTTCCCATTCTCCTAAACATTTTTTTTAACGTCTTCTTCTGGATCCTCAAACCCTCCAAAGTTCTTCCCATTCTCACTCTCAGTTCATAACTTTGCAACTTTATTCACTGGGAAAATAGAAGCAATCAGAAGAGGCTCTCCACAAGCTCCCAATGTTATGCTTTCCTTGCTAAAACATAATTTTCAAAAAGTTAAAATCATGGGACTTCCTAGTAGTCCAATGACTAAGACTCTAAGCTCCTGGTGCATGGGCTTGGGTTCAGTCCCTGGTTGGGAAACTAGATTCTGCTTGCTGCAACTAAGACCTGACCCAGCCAAATAAATAAATAAATAGATTTTAAAAAGTTAAAATCACAACATATAAATATAGAATTAAACATGAGCTCAAGATTTACTGACTAAGGAACCAGTAAAATGATAAAGTTGGTGCAAAGAGCATTTAAGGAACAGGAGTTGTTATATTTCATCAGGAAAGGTACCTTAAAAATGTTAGAATAAGACTGCTAAGTAGAAACAAAACTGACTAATGCCCTTCAAGAGAAAACAAAAAAAAATCATAACCTGTGAGGCTATCTTTTCCATAGGGCCAACACCATTTGTATTTCTCTCGGATGAACACTACGTGCGTCACTGTAAGTTTTCTATAAGAAACAGGACTGTTAAATATCCTAATCAGGACTTCCCTGGTAGTCCAGAGGATAAGAATCCTCCTGCCAATGCAGGGGACACGAGTTTGATTCCTGATACAGGAAGACCCTACAAGCTGCAGGGCAACCAAGCCCATGCACCACAACTACTGAAGCCAACCCGCTTAGAGCCTGTGCTCCGAAACAAATGAAGTCATCCCAGTGAGAAGTCTTTACACAACAAAAAGGAGCCCCCGCCTGCCACAACTAGAGAAAGCCCATGCACTGCAACGAAGACCTAGCTCAGCCAAAAATAAATAAATATACCTTTAAAAAAAAATCCTAATCAGTAATAAGTAGAAAGTCAAGCAAAGGTGGCTGCCCTTAGAAAATGAGACAATCCCCAGAGGGCCTGCTGGACAGAGCCCAGCTCTTCACTAAAAAGATACCCAGTAATCCTGTTAGCACAATTTCAAAATTTGGGATAATTCTTCTTAACCCTTTACCTATTTGTGATTGTCCCACACACTCCTGCCTGTCTTCTAGCTTCTGACAATAAACTGTCCACGCTCTTATTAAAGGTCAATATTTCCACTTGTGTACGAAAGGCAAAGATATACCCAACTGAATTCAGAGTTCCAGAGAATAGCAAGGAGAGATAAGAAGGCCTTCTTACATGAACAATGAAAAAATGTAGAGGAAAGCAATACAATGGGAAAGACTAGAGATCTCTTCAAGAAAACTGGAGAGATCAAGGGAACATTTCAGGCAAGAATGGGCACGATAAAGGAAGAAATGGTAAGGACCTAAAAGCAGCAGAACAGACTAAGAAGTGGTGGCAAGAATTCACAGAAGAACTAAACAATAAGGTCTTAATGACCCGGATAACCACGATGGTGTGATCACTCACCTAGACCCAGACATCCTGGAGTGTGAAGTCAAGCAGGCCTTGGGAAGCACTACAAATATGGCGAGCAATTTCAAATCCTAAATGATGATCCTGTTCAAGTGCTGCACTCAATATGCCAGCAAATTTGGAAAACTCAGGAGTGGCCACAGGACTGGAAAAGGTCAGTTTTCATTCCAATCCCAAAGAAAGGCAATGCCAAAGAATGTTCAAACTACCACACAATTGCACTCATCTCACACACTAGCAAAGTAATGCTCAAAATTCTCCAAGCCAGGCTTCAACAGTATGTGAACTGAGAACTTCCAGATGTTCAAGCTGGATTTAGAAAAGGCAGAGGAACCAGAGCTCAAATTGCCTACATCCGTTGGGTCATCAAAAAGGCAAGAGAGTTCCAGAAAAACATCTACTTCTGCTTTATTGACTATGCCAAAGCCTTTGACTGCGTGGATCATAACAAACTGTGTTAGATTCTTCAAGAGACTGGAATACCAGACCACCTTACCTGCCTCTTGAGAAATCTGTAGGCAGGTCAAGAAGCAACAGTTAGAACTGGACAAGGAACAACAGACTGATTCCAAATTGGGAAAGAAGTATGTCAAGGCTGTATATTGTTACCCTGTTTATTTAACTTACATGCAGAGTACATCATGTGAAATGCCAGGCTGGATAAAGCACAAGCTGGAATCAAGATTGCTGGGAGAAATATCAATAGCCTCAGATATACAGATGACACCACCCTTATGGCAGAAAGTGAAAAGGAACTGAAGAGCTCTTGATAAAAGTGAAAGAGGAGAGTGAAAAAGCTGGCTTAAAACTCAACATTCAAAAAACTAAGATCACGGCATCCGGTCCAATCACTTCATGGCAAATAGATGGGGAAACAATGGAAACAGTAACAGACTTTATTTTCTGTCTGTGATAAAAATCACTGCAGATGGTGACTGCAGCCATGAAATTAAAGATGCTTGCTCCAAAAAAAAAAAAACACTTGCTCCTTGGAAGAAAAGCTATGACCAACCTAGACAGCATATTAAAAAGCAGAGACATTATTTTGCCAACAAAGGTCTGTCCAGTCAAAGCTATGGTTTTTCCAGTAGTCATTTATGGATGTGAGAGTTGGACTATAAAGCAAGCTGAGTGTTGAAGAATTGATGCTTTTGAACTGTGCTGTTGGAGAAGACTTTTGAGAGTCTGCTGGACTGCAAGGAGATCAAGCCAGTCAATCCGAAAGCAGATCAGTCCTGAATATTCACTGGAAAGACTGATGCTGAAGCTGAAACTCCAATACTTTGGCTACCTGATGCAAAGAACTGACTCACTGGAAAAGACCTGATGCTGGGAGATAGGAGGCAGGAAGTGAAGGGGACGACAGAGGCTGAGATGGTTGGATGGCATCACCGACTCGATGGATATGAGTTTGAGCAAGTTCTGGGAGTTGGTGATGGACAGGGAAGCCTGGCGTGCTGCAGTCCATGGGGTTGCAAAGAGTCGGACACAACTGAGTAACTGAACTGAACTGTACACCTATAGATACTTCAAAGTTTAATCGCTCAGTCATTTCCGACTCTTTGCGACCCCATGGACTGTAGCCTACAAGGCTCCTCCATCCACTCAATTTTCCACGCAAGAATACTGGAACGGGTTGCTCCCACATCGTAAGCAGACGCTTTACTGCCTGAGCCACCAGGGAAGTCCGATAGATACATAAGTCACCAAGTTAGAATGCTTTCCAGAATTGCAGACCCATATATCCAACTGCCCATGGAATTCTCTGCTTAGATATCTAATAGATTCTTAAACCTAAATTCTTAATCTTTCTGCCTAAACATGCTCCTCCCTTTCCCATCTCAATTAATTGCAATGTCATTCTTCCTGTCACCTGGGCCCAAAACTGTGGAGTCATCACTGACTCTCTCACTATCACTCCCATCAGGATGTCAGCAAATCCCATTAGCTCTACCTTGAAACACATCCACTGCATTTTCACTTTTCATTATCTCCACTATAGCCACCCTGAACCAGTGCCACTTTTGTGTTAAATAAATATTTTTAATGTGCCATTTAAGTCTTATGTAGTTTTACCATATATTTTAAAATTATTTTCTTAATGGTTACTCTACAGATTATAAAATACATCTTAACTCACTACTATCTATTGCAGATTAATAGTAACTTAATTTCAGGAAAATACAGAAACTTTGGTCCAATATAACTCTACCCACACCTTCCTTTGTGCTTTAATATATACTAATATCTCAAATATATCTTCATATTAACACTTAATATTATTTATCATATAGTTACATCTATACTACCCAATATGTTATTAGGTATTATATTATTTCACATGTTATGACTCATCAGTATAGTGTTATAATTATTGCTTCATACAATTTCATATTTTTAAAAGACGTTTTGTGAAGAAACAAGAAATATATATTTATATTGTCTTTTTTTCATTCAAGTATAATTGATTCACAGCATTGCGTTAGTTTCAGGTAGACAGCAAACTCATTCAGAAATATACATATATATTCTTTTTCAGATTCTTTTCCCTTATAGGATATTATAAAATATTGAGTACAGAGCTATAGCACTATATAATCCTTTATATTAAACCATTTCCAGTGCTCTTCATTTCTTCTTTTTAAAAATTTTTATTTATTCATTTCTTCCTTTGGATTTGAGTTATTAATACCATCTGATATCCTTTCCTGTCAGCCTGAAGAACTCCTTTTAGCACTTCTTGAGGGCAGGTTCCTCAAAATTGCTTATCTGGGTATATCTTAATTTCTCTTTCATTTTTGAATGAAGCTTTGTGGGATATAAAAGTCCTGGTTGAAAAAAAATTCTTGGTAGATAGTTTTGTCTTTCACACTTTGAATATTCCATTCTACTGCCTTCCAGCCTTCATTGTTTCAGATGAGAAATTAGTAATGACACTGATGTTCCATTGTACATGATGGTGGTTTTCCTTTGATGCCTTAAAGATTTTTTGTTGTTTGTTTTTAACAGTTTGCATACTGTGTTTAGGTATGGATCTCTGTAGTTATCCTAGTTGGGTTGGTTGAGATACATGCCTGTGTAGATTAATGTTTTCAATCAAATTTGACAAGTTTTCAGACATTATTTTTTCAAATTTTTTTTCTAACCTTTTCTTTCCTCTTCCATTACACGTATGTTGATCTGTTGTCCCACAAGTGTCTGAGGCTCCATTCACTTTTGTTCCATTCTCATGCTTCCTGTTCTTCAGTAGATAATTTCTGTTGCTTTCTCTTCAAATTTCACTGCTTCTTTTTCTCTGCTATCTTGAATCTGCTTTTCAGCCCTCCTAGTGAATTTTTCAAGTATTGCTTATTTCTACTCCTGGAAAATTTTTCAAGTATTGCTTATTTCTACATTTTTAGTCATTTAAAAAATTTTAAATAATGTGTTTTCTTATTGAGTACCTTCATTTATTAATATCACTGTCCTACTTTCTTTTGATTCTTTAAACACAATTTCTTTTAGTTCTTTGAACATAACTGCTTTGATATCTTTGCCTGCTAAATCCAACTTCTGGGGACATTCAGAGAGAGTTTCTACTGATTTTTGCTTTTCCTCAGAATGGGTCATACTTTCCTACCTCTTTGCATATTTTATTTGAAAGCTAGATTTTTAAATATTGTACTGCAACAACTCTGGATTCCAATTTTTTCTCCCTCCAGGCTATCTTCTGTGTTTGTGTTTAGTAACTTGCTTTAGTTAAACCAATCAAATCTGTCCCCTTTGAAAGGTACGGCTACTGGCATCTCTACTCAGCTTATTTTCTCTTGTTTTTACTTTTCAAGTCTGGCTTCCTAGCAGTCATCCCTGTGTCTAAGTGGCCTAATGGTTAGCTAGTGTTCGGACAGAAATTGGCTTCTGTCCTCTGGTAACGGGTGTGGGCAGGGGAGCACATTTAAAGTTCAGGCTGTTTTCAATCCTATTTGAGTTTTTACTTTTACTTTCCTTTGGGCCCTTTCATAGCTCCTCCATGTACAAATCCTCGAGGTCAGCCAGGAGTATGTGGCTATCTTAGGTCCTCTGTTCTCAGCTGCAAATGTACATACCTCAGCCAGGAATACTCTTCCCCCAACCACAACTACAATCTTGAGTTAGTAGAACCATTGGTCCTCTCCTGCTCCATATTAAGTTAGCCCTCTGACTCTGGCAAAATCTCCATGGTGACTAGGCTGGCGGCAGGGCTGGAAAATGGGAGCATCCTCAAGCAAGCGTGTCACAGATTCCCACTGTTATTACTACATTTCAGCAATTGTTCAAACACAAACACTTCTCATATTATTCTATGCCTTTGGTCGATTTTCAAGGTCCTAAAATGGTTGTCCTCATCAATTTTTTCCAACTTTGTAGTTGCTTTTTGGGAGAGTTGATTTGCCCACCTCCTCACTCTACCACACCTAGGAGTCCCACCCTCTTCAATAAATATTTGAATAATGAGTGACCAAACCCTGTGTTATCTGTCTTCTACTCTACCACACTATTCAGACTCCTCCATCAAAAATTACCAAGTGCCTCCCAAGGCAGTCAAACAGGCTTTGAGTAAAACAGACATCAGCTGAATTCTAAGTCTGCCACCTAGCAATTGTGTACTGGCAAGTATATTTATCTTGCCCAAGTCTTGTTTTTTTCTTCTGTTAAATGGCTAAAACAACGCCTATGGATATATAATAATGCACTTCAGGTACAGAGTTCTCAGGTAGGAAGGATAGGACTAGACAGGGATGGGATGGAACGAGTCTACCTGGAAAACTAACCCAAGTTTCCATATTATTATTTTGCCTGTTTCTTAAAAGATTTCTCATCAGGGGTCACTGCAAGTTTTGTGAATGTTTCTGTCGCTGGATTTACGGTTAAAAGAAGCACGTAGCTGAAGGATGAACTTTCTGAGTTTTCACACTGTCCCAGATTTCTCTTTGCAGAACTTTAAACCTTAGGCCCTGGTTGGTTCACGGTGTTAAATCCATTATGAGAATGTTATTTAAAGCTGTACTATAATTGCAACCTCCACTAATTATTCAATAGTGTAGCAGCAAAGTATTATTTGTAAAAATTTGATTCTTTTCATATTTATATCCACTATATCTGGCATTCTAATCAGTAAAATGATGCAATAAAATCAATATTAAAAAAAAAAAAAAACCTATGGTGTTACTGTGAGTAGGGAGGGATCGAAGTAAGCATCTGGACGAACGTTCCAGGATTCTTTTCCAACAGTGTTTTTGTTTTTCAGGAAGTCTAAGCTTCCATTCAGATGGAGCCTGGGACGCTTCTGGACCTCTTTTATCACCTTCACACTCAAAAGAGACATAACTAGTGAGAATGCAAGGATAATACCATGAAAATCCTTTGAGAATGCATCTATTATACACAACTGTTAAGGTATCATTATGCCTTATTATGATGTTCTTTGGGAACTTTTTAAAATGCCTCTCCCTCTGGGAACTTCTGATCACAGTAGAATTTCTAAATATGAAGAAGGTACTAAAGTTACTCCCCTAACTTCCTTTTTCCCTGGACATATTAACCATTATGTTGACATCTTCTGAAAGACCAATATAATAGATAACCCTTCTTAATCACAAACTCTCAGCTTTTAGGTATTTCTTCTAAGAACTGAAGAGCATGATCCCCAAACCAATCAGAAATAAAACATAAATTTGGTGGTTCAAGATGGAGAAAAACGAAAGACTAAATAGAATGCTTGGAATTTGAAATGAAAATAGTGTGGCAAGGCTTCCCTAGTGGCTCAGTTGGCAAAGAATCTGCCTGCAATGGAGGAGACCAGGGTTTGATCCCTGGGTCGGGAAGATCCCCGGAGAAGGAAACAGCAACCCACTCCAGTATTCTTGCCTGGAGAAGTCCATGAACAGAGGAGCGTGGCAGGTTACAGTTCATGGGATCACAAAGAGTCGGACATGACTGTGCAACTAACTTTCACTTTTTTTCACTTTCTAAGAACGGAAGAGTATGGTCCCCGCAATCAGAAATAAAACATGAATTTGGTGGTTAAAAACGGAGAAAAAGGAACAACGAAACAGAATGCTTGGAATTTGAAACGTATAAAATAGCAAGGTGAGACTATCACCGTCTTAGGGCTTTACTGAAAATTCAGCTCTTTCTGTAGGAAATACATGTTTAAAAACAATAAAAAAACAACTGCTCTCTCAACATTCTTTTATTTTTTTAAAATTATGTATTTATTATTTTTGGCCATGCTGTGTCTTTGTTGCTGTGAGAGCCTTCCTCTAGCTGGGGAGAGCAGGGGCTACTCTAGTTACGGTGCTCAGGTTTCCTACTGTGGAGGCTTCTCTAGTTGCAGAGCATGGGCTCTGGGGCGCGTGGGCTCAGTAGTTGTGACACATAGGCTTAGCTGCTCCGAGGCATGTGGAATCTTCCCAAGTCAGGGATCGAATCTGAGTCTCCCGCATTAGCAGGTAGGCTCTTTACCACTGAGCCACCAGAGAAGCCCCTCCGCATTCTTTTACATTGATTCCTTTTTGTCCCCCCATGCTTAGCCAAGCACTCACTGCTGTTACTTGCTTTTGAACCTGTCAGCCAGGCTGCCAGCTCTGAAGGAGGGAGTACCTTCACGTGTCTCCCTGCAGGCCGGGCACTGCTCCTCATTCTCAGATGCAGGCAACAATGGGGCTCATTTTCACTCCCTCACTTGGAAACTTTCAGTGACTCTTCACTGTCCCTAAAAGTAGTCCACAGGCTTTTTAATTGCATGTGCCTATCAGCAGACTAATGTTTGCACATCCTCTGATACACACACACACCTAATTTATTTATACACTATTATGCTTCTATTTTATACAAATCATAAACATCTACCAATATAGAGAGTTTAAGAGGATGACATTTAACAAGTATAATCAGAATTTGTAATATTTCCTTTCTGTACCTTTTATATACTCCACTCTGGAGACCACTGTTCTGTAGGATAAAATCCAGGTTTTTTTTTTAAACCATAATCTTCAGGGACTTCCCCGGTGGTCCAGTGGTTAAGAGCCTATGCTCCCAATGCAGGAGGCCCAGCTTCCATCTATTCCTGGTAAGGGAATTAAGAGCACACCCACATGCTGCAGGATAGGGCATGCTTCAAGGAAGATCCCACGTGCTGCAACTAAGACCCAGCATAGCCAAATAAATAATTAAAAGAACAACAACAATGAAAACAGAAACACAGCCTTCAAGTTGGGATCTAGGCACCCTTAGGGTACACAGCATAGATAGTATAAGAGGCTCCATTTCCAGATTCTGAGCTACCAAACGTGTCCTCTCCTGGAAGTGATCTGTCGGGGCACGGCTGACATGCAGCTGCCTTCTCTTTTTCCAGCCTCCTCTTTCCAACTGTTCTGACCCTTCACAAGGGAAAGGCACTCCTCAGCCACCCTGAACTCTGATTTGTTACCAAAGGAAGGAATGATTTGAGAATGTACTATGCCCGAGGCAGAGTCTCCTGAGATCCCAGTAAGAAATGTCAAAAAGGGCAGCGCCTTATTTCATCCCCTGAACAGATTCCCAGCAACCCTCTGTGCCCTGGACAGTGACTGTCTTAGAATAAGAAGTCACAAGTGAGGTGCTGGAAGACCTTAAAGTGATATAGTGTTCTTAATTTAAAAACAGAGCTAGGGGCTTCCCAGGTGGCTCAGTGGTAAAGAATCTATTCACCAATGCAGGAGACACTGGTTCGATCCCTGATCCGGGCAGATCCCATATGCCAAACGGCAACTAAGCCCGTGACCACAACTCCTGAGCCTGTGCTCCAGAGCCCAGGAGCCCAACTACTGAGCCCACGTGCTGCAAATATTGAAGCCCACACACCCTAGAGCCTGTGCTCAGCAACAAGAGAAACCACTGCAATGAGAAGCCAGCGCTCCGCAACTAGAGAGTAGCCTCTGCTCGCCACAACTAGAGAAAGCCCTCACGGCAGCAAAGACCCAGCACAGCCAAAAATAAACAATTACCAAAAAAAATTATTTTACATGCAGGCTAACTTTTCCTAATAGAAAATAAGCCTACTTAACTGCCTAGTTTGATCATGTAGACCGGTTTTGCCAACATAGTGGTATTTTTCATAAGGGAAATGGGCTAGTTCTGTGACTCTACCTTGTTAATGAAAATACACGTACAGTACTTATCTGACAGACAATACCCCAGAAATGTCATCATTCGCACCTATTTCAACTTCTGATGACCACTGCCTTAAACAAACCGTCACAATATTCGTAGCCACCTCAGACTCCTTCCCACCTAATCTCCTCTTAGCCATTGCCTTTAATTAAAAAATGGAGCTAGGGGCTTCAGGCTTTGGCCAAACCACACTCAGGCTGCAGGCCATTCTTCCACGTCTATACCTCTGTGTGTTCACGTTAGTCCCTCCATCAGAAACACCCTTTCTTGTCATCACTGTATGCTGAATTCCTATCTAATTATCTGCTTGATCTGAAGCACTAATTAGGCCCTGAGGATGCAAAATAAACATAATAATCGCCTTAACCCTGTCTTGACAGGATTGAAGAGTCTGTTATGGGAAACAGATAAGCAATGACAATATGCTGTGACGGAGCTATGATGGGGAACCACAAGCTGAAGGGCACTCAGCAGGGGCACCCTCCCTTCACCTGGGGAAGTCAAGGAAATCTTGGAGAAGTAGCCAGAAGGACGAGGCCCACTGATGAGCAGGAGTTGGCCTGACATTTTGCAGGGAGGGAGGAGAAGACGACTGTGGTGCTGAGAGAACAGCAGTGAGCTGAACTGACATTGTTAAGGCAAGTCCTCTGTGAAGTCAGGATTTTCTCCACGAGAGACACACTTACCTAACCCTTAGGTCCAGATAGAAACTTCTACTAAACTCAATCTGTTTCATGTTTTTGAAAGAAGGATCACATTTCTCTCAAAAGCTCAATTTAGAACAGGCTGAAAGTCAAGGGAGAGGTCATCTCTAGAAAAAAATTTCCCTTGTGTGTGTGTGTGTGTTTTCTTCCAAACACGAAATATTTGAATCCCAAGCTCAACTGCTGGGAGAATGGGTAGACTTTTTATATTGGGTTCACCAGAAATAGCACCCAATGAATACTCTTGAGACATCTGTGAGGAAGGCCAGGGTAGTTTGTATATGTGGCTCTGTTCTGAGGGTGCAGGCACCCTCTAAACAAACAAGTTAATGAAAGAAGAAACACCATAGAAGCGAAAAATTCAGTTTCTAGGGACTGCTTTGTGCCATGCAAAAGGGAGAGACCATGAGACCATGTCTGGGTCTCCGTGTTCCACCTCTGCTCCCCTCCTGCACTGTTCCAAGCCAGAGACCGTAAAAGTACCTTCACCAAGAGACGCTCAATTCCACAGCATGTCACCACTCACTCTACTGATATGTTATAAGTCGTTTATTTCTATGAAAGACTCTCCTCAACAAATACCGTAGTAGAAGCGAGGTCTAACAGATGCGGCATCAGCCATTAAATAATTCCTCTACTGGTGACAATTTGACACCCAATAACTCTTTGCTCATTCAAAATAGAAAATATACTGACTCTTCTCTGATACAGTCCTTTCTTACATCACCACAGTGGATTGTCATTTTATTTCTCATCCTGATTTCCTAGTTTATTTTCTTCCAGCATCCATTGGACGGTTAACATTTTCTCTGTGACACTATTCACTATGGCAGTAGAATCAGGTAGGTCTCATACATGAGGGCTTAGATATACAAGCACCAAAGGATGTCTCTATAAAACACTGACTGTATACAAAAGTGACATGACATGGACCCCAAGAACTACATCACCAGTTAGGTTCCAACAGGTTTATATTGTTGGTAAAGCTACTTCATCTTTTTCAGGAAACCCATTATGAGCTCATCCCAGAAAACAAAAACTCATTTTTGTTAGAATGTTATTATCAAGTTCTGGAGGGTGAGGACTATGTTTGATAACATTTTCCTATTACAAATGTTTCCTATCAGTGACACCCTATTTTTCCAGATGGGTGGGCCAATTGTATTTCTGCTCTAAATCTTGTTTTCTTCCAGTTCCCCAGGAGTTTTCTGATTGTGACCTTTAACAAAGTTCCCAGCAATGGTAAATTGAGGTTTGTTTTGGAGTATGTATATAAATGTGTTTGCAAATAGGTTTAGATCCTGGTGTGGAAAGAGCCTGCAGTCTCCTAAATAGAAAAATCATCAAGTAAATCAGAACTGACTTAAGAGTTTGGAAAATGGTAGTGGGTCTTAGTGACCTTGTATCACACCATGGCCAAGGCCACATTCTAACACATCCCCACTCCCAGATTAATTTAATTTCTGTCACCCTCTTCATCTTTTAAAATTCCTTCCATTCAGCAAAATCCGTTCCTTCCATTCAACAGAATAAATACATTGTGACTTCTGCACCTTGTAACTCCTTATGTTCACTGATGGAAAATACGGTTTTAATTCTGAGCGCTGCACCTGAGAACATGCCAGGGCTGGGGGCTGGGTAATGAAATGAATTAAGCCTCCTCTTCCTCTGAAGCCCCAGGTTTTCCTAACACCCATAGACCATATGCCAGTTCATTTAGGCCGGAGGGCTCCTCAAAACTGAGGCCATTTTCTTGCAGGGTCAATTTGGTCTCTTTTTAGACAAGCGGACTGCATTTGAATGTTACCTTGGTGTCAGAGCCTTCTCTGGGCAAAGGGCCGGACGTTCACCTGCAACCTGTCTCCTCCTTCGCCGGCAAGCTCCTTGCAGCGTCGCGGCGCTTCCAGCAGATGGCGCCGCAGCTGAATTTTCGCGACCCGCTCTCTAAACCCGCAGAAGCGTCTGGAATAAACAGGAAGGGGAATTTGTTTTTTAAAGCATTCTGAGTTTCAACATATATTGCCTTCTTTGTTGAGTCAGAAGCTTTTTTTATTTAACTTAAATTGAAGTGCATTTGAAAAAAAAATCTGCGATGACGCAATCCCAAATACGGGGTGGTGGTGGGGGGTTGTTTCGTTTTCTTAAGAATTTCCACTTTCACAAATGATTCAGGAAGGAAGTTTTCAAGTAGCATAAACTGTCGCAAGAGCACTGTGGTTCAGAAACGCTAGCAGGGTATGCTAGGTGAAGAAAGTTGGCCTAAAAAGACCAACAAGGCGTGGCAGGGGAGAGCCTCGCTGGGCCGCAGCGGAAGTGACCTTAGAGGCGGGCGGGGCGGTGGCCGTGGAAAACAGCGCCGCCTGCTGGTCGAAAGAGGAAAAGCTCGGATCTTGCCAGAGGCTGCGGCGTAGCTCCCTGGACAGTTACTCCCCACAGACATTTACAGTCAAGATGCTGCACGTTATGCCCCTTCCCCAACAAAATTGAAAGTAATGGGCACAACCAGATAAGTCTTTCTGTAGAGAAGAAATCTTAGAGGCCAGTTGTGGTTTGAGAATACAGTGTTTCAAAGACCTTCACCGTTGTTAACACTTCCTAAAGCTAAAAATGGTGGATTTGATTATTATGGTATAATTGTTATTTAAAACAATCTACAAAGGAGAGTGAAAAATAGAACCCTATAGGGGCTCTCTTTCATTTATCCCATCCTGCTTTATTTACAAAATAATAAAAGAGGTGATCAGAAGCAAATTGGAAAAAAACGGGCAGAAGGTTGAATTTCAAGGTGATTGTGCGTATCATTTCTTATTATGGCCCCTCATTTTTATTCCAGGGTTGTTGCAGCTTCATTTCTGGAGTCCCTCCTCCTCTCCCCACTTCCTTTTTCTCTTCACTCATTTGACAGGAGCCTCCGCAGTCATCGGCCTAGAATACGTCATCGTCATCCACTGGGAGAGACGTGTGGTACCACCTTTCTCCCCCTATGGCTGAAGCCCGTGGAAAGAAGATGAATGTTGCGTTTCTGCTCCTGACCCAGCGCGATTGTTGGGAACTGTTAACCTGCAAGATGATGCCAAAGCGCAGCCTCCCTCCTTTTACGCTGTATAGAGTTTTAGGTTGCCCTTCATTAAGCTGATGCTTTCCCCTACAGAGCCCTGTCCTTCACATTGCCCAAATGATGTGCTAATAACCTTCTCCTCTCTTCTATTTGCAGAGATTCAGTGCATTAAGCCTAAGAGTTGTACACACACACACACACACACACACCCCCCACACCCTTTGTCTTCTTTTAAGGAGTGAAGACCCATAGGTGGACAATTTCATTTAGATTAGTCATGCAGTCTATCAGGTCGCTGTTCTCTTGACATGAAAATTTCCATCTCCCATCAAGGCATAGCTGTAGGCATTTATTATAGGCTCTGGTTCAAAGCAGGCCCTCTCTTTTGAGCAGGAGCACCAGAAATTAGGAACCTGACTGGAAGAGAAGCTTCATGGGGGTCCAGAAGGAAAGTTGGGCTCCCAAGTCCTGTTTATGACTGCTGTAGCCTTCACAATCTGGATCTGACCAAATGAACACTGAGAGCACAGTGTCTGGAGTACAAAGAAGAGTGATGGATATGTAATAACTTGACTGAGTCGGGGACAGGATCCAAGACATGCCTGACATTTGTTTATCAGCAGAGAAATAGAAGTAAAGGAGGCGATGTCTCCCTCAGTCTTACAAAAGTGTCCTTCGGGGAGACGATACAGGAACAGGGCGCTGATAACATTAATACTGTGCAGGCAAGCACACACCTCCCCACATCCCCAGGACTGCTGAACCGAGTGTTATTAAACTAATCGGCAGGGACACAGCTCTGAGCCTCTCCTGCCACAGTCCTCAGAGGGAGTCGGCTCAGACAAAGCAAAGTGGCTTTTCCGAGGGGGAGGGGTGCCCGCTTTCTCTTTGTTCTTCCTTGGAAAATAGGCTCTCTCTCAAGTCTCATAACCAGCTGCTTTCATCTCTCAGAGGAAGGCAAAGGAAGTTAATTCCCAATAAAAATTTGGATAGCATATTTTTTAGAGCCCTGAACTCTGACTGTAAAATGCAGGGGCAAACTCATTACAATTCTAACACGCTATAAGTTTTATTCTGGGTTTCTAGGCAAAAATTTCAAAAAGGTACCTCTCCTTATCAAATAAAAATATAATAAAAAGGTCATCTTCAGAAAGGGGTAATAGAGACAGTGCTTTGAGTCCTTCTTAACCTAATAATAGATGTCGTGCACTCTGTTCTTAAGAATCTCTTCCTCAGAGGTATAATTTAATGAGCATATTCCTTTGTCTGCTAAGAAATAAGGGCTCTCTGAGAAGTCACATGTTTTTATACTACAAGTGATTTTTTTTTTCATAAGAATGATTTAATATAGCTCCTTTAGAGATAAAAACATTTAGTATTGTCTGTGCCTGACTTACGTGTGGAATTAAGAGAAAGGATGTTTGTCCTTGTATCAGGAATAGGCCTGCCACACCCCAGGCACTCAGAGCATCTGCTCCCTGGACGGATTCTTAAACCAAAGCTGCACATGGCTTCCGTGCTTGACAGCTGAGGTGGCCTTTCATATCCAGTTGGAATTTCTGTTTGGGTCTGCTTGAATGCATTTGCCCACGCAACAGAAAATGGACTCTGGTGGTCAGAGAAACCTTAATGGGCTGAGGACTAGGCTAATATTTTGGAAATGCTGTAGGTTCATTTCCTTGGAATTTACCCCCCAAAATAAAGTACCTTCAGTCCCTTCAAGTGGCATCCTCAGGCTCTTTAAGACAATTCCATTTTGGGGGGATTTTAAGTGCTCACTAAATATCAGGTATTCTGTCCAGAGTAACAGAATATCTGCACATTTGTATTCAATCCTTGGGCCCTGTGGAAAGCAGCTCTCTACCAGCTCCTGGGGAACCTCGTTCTTTCCAGCAGGTTAAAGAGGAAGTGAGAACAACCTCCAGCCAGGGAACCAGCCCAGTGTAAGTACGTGATCTGTTGGCTCAAGTTCTACAGGTAAGCTTCTAAAATGATTCTGAAGCTAGACAAGAAACGAATGAGCAGGTGTTAAAGGATTATATATACCTTTGTAATTAACAGAAAAATTGGATAAAATAGCACTGGGCATGTATAGTCATAATACTACCCTGTGTTTAGGTTATTACCTGTTACCCAGAGAGTATATTGCAGAATGCCTTTCATCTGACAGGTTCAAAGTTCTTTCCAGTGTTAACCTCATACATTAAGGCATTTCAATTTAACAACTAATAAGCACTTTGAAGGCAAGAGCCATGTCTTGCTTGCACTTCCTTTATGTTTTGCACAGTGTCCAGAAGGTATTAGACAGTAGGTGCTCAGGGAATTCTATCTTAAAATATATATATGTGTGTGTGTGTGTGTGTGTGTGTGTGTGTGTGTGTGTGTGTAGGCTGTGCTGTAATCCTGAGATTAGGCCTGCCTTTTTTGTCACATCTGAAGAAAATGGATAGTGATACTTTGAGGACAGAAAATGAAAATGGGGATATTGCAGCTTCTCTGATAATGACCATAGCAGCTGACTTTGCTATACCAGAAACTGTGTAAATGCTTCACACAAATTATCTCATTTCAACCTCACCACAACCCTACAGGCTCAGTTTACTATTATTACTATCGTTATTTTACATATGACAAGATATTATTCAAGTCACACAACTAATAGAGAGTCACATCAGGGACTTGAATCCAGAGAGAGATCCATCTCCAAGGTACGTGCTTTGAGGTTCCTGCTCCAGAATATCTAACAGGGATACTTCTAGTTCCATTTACTACCTCTTTGAGGGGTTGCCTCACAACATAATATCTGAAGTGGGAGGGAGAGAGGGAAGAAAGCAAGTAAACACAGTTCATAACGTACACATTTCAGTTTGCATGAGTTTGATGTTCTTTCCTATATGTTATCTCATTTAATCCCCACAGCACTGTCAAGTATGTTACTACTGTCTCATATATAAGGAGTATATCTCTGGAGAACGGGCTGATTTTTTAAAAAGTAAATGCTAAACTTCTTAGCTGAGAGGCAACAAATCTGATAACACTGTCCTTGCCCTAAGCATCTCACCTCAGCTGAGAGTGTTGGTACGAGTTCTTATGTTTCTTTCCTTTCTTACTAACACTCCAATGAGCCATAAAGCTTATGCTTGTCTCTACTTGTCCCTTAAATGCAGATACAATTAAATGTTGACTCACATGGAATAAGCCATTTCAAAAGCTGAGGCAAAGTAGAGAGGAAACAGTAAAAGGAAATGCTATGTGATGTAACAAAAAGAATGAATTAGATTTAAATATGTGGCTAAGAAAAGATCTCCACAAGGCATAGTAAATTAGAAAAAGAAAGAAAGGAGAGCAAGCTGCAGAATAAAAAGTACAACAATGGTACCATTTATGTTTTAGAAAGATATGAAACCATATAATATGAATATACACACATCTATGCAAACACACATAGAAAACAATTAGTTACACCTCAAATTGATAATAGGTTTATCCAGAGAGACAATTGGGTCCAGGCTGAGGTGCATAGTATTGGCAGACTTCTTTGTTATCTTTTTATTAGATAATTTATTCAAATAATGTGTATGTAAGAGGAAAAAAAAAAAGGACAGAAAAGAAACAAGTAATGCTGTTAGAAAATGAAAGATTAGCAACAAAAAGTAAATGATACAAATACACAAACTAAAATCCACTGCCTCATTCACATCCATAAGAGACTGATAGATTCAAAGAGATTCCCCGAGCTGGCATTATCATTATCAATTGTATGGTTTTTTTAATGTAATGTTTCCTGACTCTACCAGAACTACATGGCTGCGAAGGACACTAGGCTTGGAGCCAGATGACTGGGTACAAGGCCTGACTCTGCATTTCTCTGTAACCTTGGGCTAATTTCTCAGGGCCCTAGTTTCCTTATCTATCAAGATAATAGTAACATACTTCAGAGGGTGCTTTGAGGAGTAAATGAAATAATGCTCAGGAAAGAACAGCAAAATCATGCAGACTGACATTTATAAATGTGTTTTTGCATCTTTTCTTCCCATTCTCTCTCCTCCACTTCGGATAATGATTATTTTATGTACCTTTAGATGTTTGAATGCCCCACAATGAGGCAGAGTTAAATTAACAAACCATTAGTCTTCAGATAACAGTTGCTAATAATAGGCCTCCATTACTTGAAGCTATAGTTATGCACATGTGTAGTTTTTAAGCTTAAATAACCCATATTCATATATTTATTTTAAGGAATATATCTGTTTGACTCCATCTATAAAATATATTGTTTTCTTATAAAACCTTACTTTTGATACAAAAACTAAAATATCCAGAGAGGCCATTTAAAATATAAGCCAAAAATGCATTACACTTTTTTTTTTTTTGCATCTTAAAATGTGCTTATTTGTGGTCCTACTGAAATTTCAGGCTGTTCTGAAATTTGAGTAGCCAATTATAAACCTTATAATAAAAAGGATTGCAAAAATAATAAGAGAAATATTATCACCAATATAATTAAGCACAAAAGAGAAACGAACACATTAATAAATATCAGTTGCCTACAGACAGCAGCACCATGTCCATACCGCATGATCTATTTTCAATTACAGCCTCACCTTTGAAACAGAGCCAGGTTCTCATCTGCTTTTGCTGGATGTGCCTGTGTTAAAAGGCGCAGGGACCTGAAGATTTCTAGTGAAGTAAGTAAGAATCCAGTTTAAGTTGTTTTGCAGTTTGAGTTCAGAAGGGATTCATATTTAAAGGAACCAGTTCCAGGCAGACAAAGCACGCCTCCCTCCCAAGCTCCTCCACACCATTAAACTGGGCTGTCATTTTAGAGGTGGGCGCTCATTGTTCACTTTCTTCTCCTCTAATTAGACTTGACAGATTGCTCTTTCTAGCTAGACTGGCTATTGCCAAGAACAGAGAGGAAGAGAGGAGGCCAACCTTGTCTTTATGCCCTTGGAATCAGCTCCCCACCCCCATTCCCAGTCTACAGACACAGAAAGGCATCCCCAGCCGCTCAAATCTCTTCTCCTTCTCTAGCCTCCTTCTTGCTTGGCCCCTGGCAGTCTCAGCACCACTGACTTTTCTTACTTTCAACACTGTGAGATTCAAAGCCTCATAGGCTGTGTGAGTGGAATAAGTGTACACTAATATTTAATTTATATCTTTCATATTAATACTCTTTTTTTTGTTTCCTCCTGCAGGCCTGGGGGGAAAACAGACCAGCTTACTAAAGGGAAAGACACGGCAGTTCTACCCAAGAGCAGCAAATACTCATTGCTTCATAGGACAGAGCTCTAGAAGGATTCAGGCCCTGGCACTGTGTCCTGCATCCATTCTTCTGAAGCAAATCCCTTGCCCCCTGCCTCCAGTTTCCGTATCTGTAAAATGCCATCAATAATTCTTGAACCTTTATCATATCATGTTACACTGGTATTATATAAGAATTAGATAATAAAATTTTAGGACTGGAAAGAATCTTAGAGATCATCTAGTCTAGTATCTTTGTTTGGAAGACTTGAAAAACACAGGCTGAAAGAAGGAGGCGACAGGCGTAGTGTTATGAAATTAGTTCACAGGATTTAAACACATGGTGCTGAACAACAGCTTGCTAATCAGCTTTGTCACTAACAGGCCTTTTCCTAGTTTAGCCTATGCTTGATAATAAGCTTTATTGGCCAGGAAAGCAACTTTCTTTCTCCAAGGAAGGAATTCCCCTCACCCAAGCACTATGTTTTCAGAAATGCTTCCCTTTACTAAGAACCAACCCAGTGGTCTTGTAATAGAACCTGAGTCACCCAATGCCACATGCCTTTCACAGTGGCCCAGGATGACACTCAATAGGCTGAGGTCTGGGGCCCTGCTCTCAAATAAGAGTGGGCCTGTCTCTGACCTCAGCCTGGCTGTGCCTACAGCCTCAAGAACTGTGCGCAGTAGAGACCATCAGGAATTTCTTCTTGGAACAAATCTAGTGTTTCTAGGTTGAAATGTAAATCCCTTCATTTATCATTCATTCACTTACAACCTTTTAATAAAAGCCCATGGTTTGGTAATCCCCTGAAAGCTGATAAGACTACTACAATGAGTAGGACCCAGCCTCAAGGAGCTTTAGAAAGAACCAGAAGTGTAAATTGCTTAGGTGCAGTGGAGCACGGTGGGAACCTGTATGGAAGGAGGAGATGGTCAGTTTGCCTTGGTGGGGGTTTAAGGAATCAGAAAAATGCCATAGAAGAGGTAATACTTGAGCTGAGCTTTGGGAAATGAAGGTTATTTTCCAAGTGGAAGTGAGGCTAGTGCACGGCATTCAGATAGAGAGTAAGTCTGGTGCTTGGTGGGGCGGGGGGTCGGGTGGGGGGAGGGGGGCGGGATTTTTTTGGTCTGCTTAGTATGAGGAAGCATCGCACTAAACTGGAAATTTAGGTAGAGATCAGTGAAAACATTATATGACAAATGAAGAAGTTTAGATTTTATTGTGGCAGCTCATGGGGACCTTTGAAGAGTTTCAAACAGGGGAGTAACATGATCCAAACTGCAGTTTTGAAAGATGGCTCTGACAGCAGTGTAGAAGATAGAAAAGGAAGAGGTGGGAAGAAGCAAGACCCAAGGCAGAGAGACAATGCAAAAATTTAGGTGAAACAAGACAGCTAATTCAATCTCTTTAAAGAGCCAGGAGGGAGAATTCCCTGGTGGTCCAATGGTTAAGACTCCACACTCCCACTGAAGGGGGCCCAGGTTCAATTTCTGGTGGAGAGACTAAGATCCTGCAAACCACAAGCTGTGGTCAAAAAATTAATTAATTAATTTAAAAAAGATTTCAATGGGAAGGATCAAAGAAGGGGAACTGTTTTACTTTCCAAGAGGCTTCAACTACATGCAGTGTGTGGACCTTGTCTGGATCTTGATTCAAACAGGCCAGCTGCAAACAGAAAATCTGGAAGAAAAACATAGTATTAGATAATATTAAGGCATTCTTGTTAACTTGGTTAGGTGTGAAAATGCTACTGTGGTAATGTAATACAACAGCATACTGAAATGTTTATGAGTGAAATATCATGATGTCTGGATTTGCTCTAAAACACGGTAGAAATAATAGATGAAGTAGCTATGGCAGAAAGTTAATAATTATTCAGCTCAGATGATGAATATGTAGGGTTTTATTACACTCCATGTATATCTGACAATCTTCAAAATAAAAAGCTAACATTTTGGTAAAGGATCATGAGATGGTAAGGCTTCCCAGGTGGCCCAGTGGTAAAGAACCCACCTGCCAATGCAGGAGATGTGGGTTTGATCTCTGGGTTGGGAAGATCCCCTGGAGAAGGAAATGGCAACCCACTCCAGTATACTTGCCTGGAAAATCCCACGGACAGAGGAGGTTGGCAGGCTACCATCCATGGGGTCACAAAAGAGTTGGACACAACTTGGCAAATAAACAATGAGATGCTAAATTAAAGAAATTATAATGAGAATGGAGAGAAAGCTATGAGAGATACTAAACAGGCAGAATGAACAGTACTCAGTGACTGATTATAAGTGGTTAGTGAAACAGAAGAACTGAAGTGACTTCCAGTTTTTTGCTTGGGTGGGTGGGGAGATAGGAAAGAGTTTACTCTTTCAGGGATGCAGAATTGGACTTTCAGTGAAACATCAACTCAGCGCTGCATAGTAGGCAATTGGACACACAGATTTTTAAAACTCAGGAGAGCACCTGGGGCTGATGGTATGGATTTGTGAGCTGTCAGCTCACCAGCACTTGGGTGATGATTCAAAGCATTGAAGGAGCATGGCAGGTGAGAAGGGAAGATGGCGGAGGAAGAAGCCCAAGGCATACTTACATTTAAGAAGTGGGGATAGGAAGAATTTGCACAAGAGATTGAGAGAATGGCCGGAGACATATAAGGAGAAACAGGAAGAAATAATTTCTGGAGAATCTGTGAAGAAACAATGGGTCAATAGAATCAAATGTCCCAAGTTAAAACATGAAACCCGTTGGATTTAGCATCTAAATGATAATTGCCAAAAAACATTCAGTAGAGTACAGTTCGAAGAGGGAAGAATAAGTGAAGCCTGGAAGATGAAGGGGAGGGTTGGATGGTCCTCAAAGGAAGCGGGAGGTGGCTAAAAATGGTTTTTAAGTGGATTAGTTCTAGTCCAGTGGGATGATCAATTACCTCTGCTCAAGGGGGTCAGTAGAAGTGAATTCTTGAGAGAAGAAAACAAAACAAAACAAAAAACCAAATTTTAGTAAGGCAAGGAAGAGAACGGTATATTCTGTAGAGATTAAGAATGTAGGGTTGGTCCAATAAAGCAAAGATTTTAGACGGCATTAGGAAGAGCGTTTACAAGAAGATCAGCAAGTGTCTGAGAGTCACGGGGGCAGAAGGGGACTCTTGACCTCTAGCTGGCGTACTTTAGCAACCTCTTCAACAGCTGTCCATATATAATTCTTTCTGCTCTCTGACATCTTGGAGGTATTGAATCTGGAAAATGTTTATAAAGTATAGCTCTGGTCAGGTCAAACCCTTGCCCTAAAATTTTCATTAGCTCCTAATACCTACTGAATTAGGTATACTACAGATATTGAAAGCCCTTCCATAATCTGATTCCAACCTGTTTTTATCAGGCCGATCTTTTGGTGTTTGTTTGCTTGTTTTTGTTATGTTTTGTTTTTCTTCTCATGCACCTTCCTTCTAGGATGCTAGGTTATTTGATATTCTCTGAATATATTAATTACATGAAATATTATAGGAAAAGGGCTGAGAAATGTCTAGCATATAGTAGCATTCCACAGATGTTAGTTTTGGGATACTGAACTATTTATAATTCCCCCCTAACCATTTCATTCAGTTTTCTTTACCCTAAAGTCTCTTTCCAGTATACTTTCTCCAGTTACCAGAAGAGGAATTCTTTTCTTTCTCTCCCTCTTTCTTCCGCACATGGTCAGTAGGGCACAGGGCTACAGTCATCCTCATACCACAAGAGATAAATCTGTTTGAAAATAAAGGCACTGGTTGGAGAGAAGACAACCAAGAGAAAAAGAGAGAGAAACAAAATCTTGGTGATGGAAACAGAATTGAATTCAGCTATGTTTGGAAAGAAAACTGTTGCTTGTCAGTTTGTGTTGGGTTTTCTGTCATTTGCAACAAAACCACCTTCACTAATATAACATTTATGGGTAACAAATATACTACTTGACAAATGAGACTATTCAACAAATGTGTGTTTCATAGATAAATAAGTTGTGAGGAGCAGCAATTACTTACTTCTACAGTGCGATTTGATCATCCTTCTGGAGATGGATAACCGTGATATATTCGCACCCATGTGAATACACTTAACGCCACTGAACTGCGCACAGAAAGATGGTTAAAATAGTTAACTTTATGCTGTATGTTTTACTCCACTAAAAAAAAAATGAATAAGAGAAAGGAAAAGATCATCATTAGACTGGAAATAACGGTTTGCAGCCCAGTTATCACATGAAAACATAGGGAGAGGAAAGCTTGCTGCATTGTACCCGTAATACAGGTAATCATTCTCTGCTTTTAGAAATGCATCCTAGGGAAATAACTAGGTAAGTATACAAAGCATGTCTATCTGAACATTATTTGCAGTATCAATAGGGACTAGCTAACAAAATTATATTCCGAGAATAGAATATTATATAGTCATTAAAATAAGGTAGACTTATGTGTCACTTCTTTTTTCTTTTTTTTTTTTTCTTTTTTTTTTCTTATGTGTCACTTCTTATGAATATATATGTCAGAGTGCTATTGGAATTATATTAGTGTCAAATAGTTTCACAAAAATAATGTAAGACTTTTATGAGATTTAAGGGCTTCCCTGATAGTTCAGTTGGTAAAGAATCCGCCTGCAATGCAGGAGACCCCGGTTCAATTCCTAGGTTAGAAGATCCACTGGAGAAGGGATAAGCTACCCGCTCCAGTATTCTTGGGCTTCCCTTGTGGCTCAGCTGGTAAAGAATCCACCTGCAATGAGGGAGACCTGGATTCGATCCCTGGGTTGGGAAGATCCCCTGGAGAAGGGAAAGGCTACCCACTTCAGTATTCTGGCCTGGAGAATTCCATGGACTGAGCAACTTTCACTTTCACTGTTGTGAAATTTATGAATTAGAACTAAATTTGGTTGGAAGGAATAACCTCATTCAGTGGATGGTAGGAGGTAAAAAAGCTCACTCAAAAAGAGCTTACCAAAAAAAAAAAACTTACCATATTTCACTGAACTTCAGATACCACTGGTTGTGAGGTGCTTCCTGATTTCAGAGATACTAAAATGTGAAAAACTATACAGCAGAAAATTGTGCATAAAGATAAGTGGGATGAAGGGAAATAAGACATGAAAATCATTAGATAAAGTAAACTCAAAAGCCAAAATGTTATAAGATTTATGGAATAAAATGATTTCATACCTAGTAAAAGGAAGCTTTGAGGAGGAGAGGGCATGGCAACCCACTCCAGTATTCTTGCCTGGAGAATTCTATGGACAGAGGAGACTTGCGGGCTACCATCCATGGGGTCACAAAGAGTCAGACATGACTGAAGTGACTTAGCACACACACGCATAAGATGGCCACAAAACCATGCACTGAAGACTGATTTTGTAACTAAACTAAAGTAGGAAGCAAGCAACTCTCCCTGCTGTTTTGAACATTGCATATTAGGTAACAGTGAGTGTTAATTCATTTACATTTGTGAGGTTTCTTTCTCTTATTTTTTCTTAAGTGGAGGCCAGGCTTATAATTTTAGCTTCGCCTTCTCCCGCTTTAAGAAGGAGTTTGGCAGCTGAAGAGAGATAAAAAGGAATGGGAGTGACGAACTGCTAATACTCAAGGAGAAGGTCAAATGTCTACATTTTTCTTGAAACAGAAAGTACGGAACTCAAGACTTCCCCTAAAAGTGTTCAGTATCTCTTCCCATCTTGTTTAAAGTAGCCTCACAAGATAGGAATTTGACCAGCTGTCTAGAGGGAAATGGGCTTTTAAAACATCAAGCATTCTTTCTCCATCTGCCTCTCTCTCTCTGTCTCTCTCTCTCACACACACAGTCACAGATTTCAGTGCTTAGGAATACACCATACGTATGCTGTTTACTCACATAGCTTGTTCCTTATTTTCAGTTATTTCTGTCCTCTACCGAGAGGGAAGTATTTGGGAAGGCAAATTGCTATTGGTTATTTCTATGACTCACAATGAGTTCAAGTCAGGCACCCAGGACCACTGCCACCAGCAACTGCTGTATCCAGAGCATCATCACAAGGACCTCACATTTGATGTAATTACTAACCACAGACAGTGGGACTTCACCAAAAGCCACAGGTATGAGTCTAGGCAAAATGCACTGGTAAATAAATTTACCTCATAGGATGTCAGATCTAGAAGGAAACCTAAAGAACATGTAAGCCCTGAAATACCTAACGCCTGTCAAGCAACAAACTCACCTTAGAAGCTTCTGAAATATCTTGGGGTGAGATCCCAGGATTGCTTTTTTTTCCAAAAAGCTTCACATGCAATTTTACTGTATGTTAAAGGTTAAGAATGGCTGTTCTAATCCCATTCCTCTTATCTTACAGATGGTGACCTGGGGCCCAGAGAGGTGCTGCGTTGCTCGCGATCACATACCTGGTTAAGAGCAGAAACAAGACAAGAACTCAAACCTCCTGATTCCTGGCCTAGAGTCTTTATCCTTACACTACTGTCCTGCCCCACTGACTGTTTTCTGAATATTTACTATTATTACTTCCTAACACAATTGAAAATGTATAACCATTGGTTATTTAATGACAAATCATGAAGTTGCAAGATCTAGCATTTATAAAAGAAGTCAGTCACAAAAGATCACATATTCTCTGAATCCTTTTATATGAAATGTCCAAAGTAAACAACCCCACACTGATAGGAATAAACTAATAAATTACTAGGAGCTGGCAGAAAAGGTAGAAATGAGCTTCTTTGGGAGGTGATGAAAAGTGTTCTAAAATTAATTGTGGCAATGTTTGTGTAACTCTGTGAATATATTAAAAAACCACTGAATTGTACACTTTCAAAATATGAATTGTATGGTATATGAATTATATCCCAATAAGACTGTTTTTAAAAAAAATCTTGCACTAACTTCTCACTGGATTCTGAAAGATAATTTAAATTTTTTACTTAATTTATTTTTCAACATATCTCTAAAACAATACATAGTTTCCAAATGGATCTTATCCTTTAGTTTAGTTTATCCCTACTGAGGTCTATTTCTCAGCACCCATACCCTCAAAGAGATTAATCTTCCCAGAGCTTAGTCTGGCATTTAGGATCCTTGCTCTTCTTGCCACCAGACATGGTGCCTTTGCCAAGATTGTTCCCTCCACTGAGAAGGCCAAATTGTGTGTTCAAGGCCTGGCTCATACGTCATCTCTTCAAGGGCCCTTTGTATCCCCCACACTGGAGGCTGTCTGTCTTCTAGGGTGTAAGAGGTGACTTTTAAAAAGAAATTTATTTATTTACTTATTTTTGGCTGTCCTGGGTCTTTGTGCTACGTGCAGACTTTCTCTCTAGTTTTGGGGAGCAGGGGCTACTCTCTAGTTTCGGTGCATGGGCTTCTCATTGCAGTGGCTTCTCTTGTTGTGGAGCATGTGCTCTGGGTCACACGGGCTTTAGTAGTTGTAGCATCTGGGCTTAGTTGCCCCATAGCATGTGGGATCTTCCCAGACCAGAGAATGAACCTGTGTCCCTTGCATTAGCAGGTGGACTCTTAACCACTGGACCACCACGGAAGTCTTAAGAAGTGACATCTTGATCAAATGTTTAGATACACATAACAAGGTCATCAGCCTTCCAGCCTGAAATCTGGGCCCTCACCACCCACTAGTGATACCCGTCACTAAGTTAACACAACCTTTGATTTTTCTTATTGCATCACCTCCGGTCTAGCACTAAATTCTATGTCTGTTAACTTTTTTTCTTTCTTTTGCCCATTATGCTATCCCCCCTCTCCCCCTCCATCTTGTTCCCACCTTCTCAATCCCATCCCCATTCCTACCTCCTCCCTTCACACCTAGCTAATTCTTACTAAATATTCAGAACTCTGGAAAAATGTCATCTCTTCCAGAAAGGCTTCTCTGATGGCTCCCTTTTCCCTTAGGATGGTAGCCAAACTAAAGTAATGGCAAGGAAGTATAGAGAAATGGACAGCTTTGAAAAGTATTGTAGAGATCAAATTGGTAGAACTTGCTCATGTGAAATAAGGATAAAAATAAATCATAAAGATTATACAGAATAAACTGTGAATTTGAGAATAAGAATTGGTAACAATTTAGAGTAATTTCATACATATTTTTCTAAGCTGTATGTCAATCTTTAATTGGTGGATTTTAATAAGAGGGGTCTTCTATATCCTGCCAAGCATATCTTCCTTAAACATTCCTTTTCTAATGGGATAGCCCAGTATTGCTTTATGGATCCAGGGCCTTTAATGACTCCCTTCCTGCTGCTGCACAAGCCTAAACTCTGCTCTGCTTTAAAGGACTTCATAGCCAGTCCAGCCCCTCCCTTCAGCCCCACAGAGCTGTGGGCAGGCTGAGTGCTTCCTCCTCCTGCACGGGTCTTGCTCACTCTTGCTTCCAGCTCTTTTGCCTCCTTCTTGCCTGGGGTGGTCTTTTCTCTGTGCACATTTCAGAGACAATTCAAGGATCAGCTCCAAGAAACCTTGCCTGCCTGATCCATGGCTCCCTGTGCCTCCTAAACTTCTGAAGTATCCACAGTTGATAGCATCTAATTTAGCACTTGATTATATACATGCATCTAACATAATTTACAGTCATTTTAATGTGTGTTAGACAGGTTTCACCCAACTAGACTATAAATTTACTGAAGGTGGGAATCATGATGTAAAGTTCCTTAAGATCATAAATTCTGGAATCAAACTATGCTCAAATCCTGGCTGTCCCACTTGCCAGCTGTATGATGTTGGGCAAATGACTACCTTCTCTGTGCCTTAGATCTAATGTTTAAGGTGGACATGGTAACGGGACCTATCTCATAGGAGTGGCTATAAGGGCAAATGAGGCAGCTCACGTGCTAATGCTCAGCTGATGCTGGGCATGCTGTAAGAACTCAGTAAACATCAGCTATTACTATTAACCTCCATACTACTAGGTGTATCGCTGAACACTGAGTCACCGCATCACTGAGTGCATGCTCAGTCGTGTCCAACTCTTTGCAACTCCATAGATGGTAGCCCGCCAGACCCCTCTGTCCAAGGGGTTTCCCAGGCAAGAATACTGGAGTGGGCTGCATTTCCTTCTCCAGGGGATCTTCATTGGCAGGCAGATTCTTTACTACTGAGCCACCTGGGAAGCCACTGAGTAGATGCCTAAAAATTAATTTTTATTGACTTAGTTGGTCACATGTAAATTTCTTTTTTTAATTGTCTTTTATTTTTTTGACCATGTGACATGTGAAATCTCAGTTCCCTGGTCAGGGATCAAAGTTGGACCCCCTGCAGTGGAAGCATGGTGTCTTAACCACTGGACCGCCAGTGAAGTCCCATACATTTCTTTTAGATACCCGAAAGAATGAGAAATTCTTGTGTTGAGGCAAAAGGGTGTATTTATACAGACATTAATCATTTTAAAACATTTATGTGGACAATTTTACTTCCCCAGCTTTGAAGAATATCTCATCATTTCCCCATATATGCCCTCACCTAGGTCCTGGAGACCAGGTGAGGAAAGCAAGAGGATTATTACCTCCCTTCCTCTATAAGGAAATACGGAATAAGCATTGGATGACAAGATAAAACTCAGATGCCTGGAGGATTCTGGGTGCTAGGTACCAGCCATCTGTTAAGAATCCAAACTAAATAGTCCCCATTTGTGTCATTCTTGTTTTTGACAGTGTGTACCTCAAAGAAATAAACATAAATTACTATATTGGCCTGTTGGTAGTTGAGGCGACAGTATGTCTAGTAGACTACAAGATGATAATAAAGGTGAGAAGAAGGTAATTAAAGACCCAAGGCTGAGCTCTAGACAAACACTATTATTATGTTTTATATTATACCCATTACCATGCATGCCCCTCCCCCAGTATACTACAAATTAAATGGTTTCAATCAGTTTATCTGGAAGAGCCAATACCTTAAGTCCTTTGTAATCCCTGGACTGCATCCTGGTAAAATCCTTGGGGCTCAGGTTACTATAAAGAACAAACTTATTGTAGGTGGGGGAGGGGACATGAGACTGCAGCAGATGATACTACAAGTGTGGGATATGTGTGGATCCATACCATAATAAAAGATCACAGAATGTGAATTGCTTTGTAGAAAGATCTTTTAGGGCTATTCTTCTTCTTTTATACTTAAGTGTCATATTTTCCAAATGAAATATTAAGAAAATAAGAGCTGGTGGAAAAACAGAACTGATTTACTTGTTTTAGGATGAGATGATATAAGACAGAAGCTGAAGGGTAATTGTACTGAGTCAGAATCCCACCTGCTAACTGTTCCCTTTGTCCAAAACCTCTGATGGATGAGGGGCCAGAGCTGTCAAGCAAGGTGGGAATCAAACACAGATGGATGGGAAGTTAGCATTTCGTGACAAGAGTCAGCACCTGGCTTCCAGCCCTGTTGTGCCACCACTTGGCACTGCCTCTTTTGACAGGTCACTCCACTTTTCGTCATTAGTAAAATGACTAGTGAGGGACAGGAAAATCATCTCTAGAGCTCTTTCTAGCCCCACCATCTTAGGATTCTGTTGTGTCTAAGAAGACCTATGTCTTCCTCCACATTGTAGATTTGCTGTTGTTTAGTCACTAAGTCCTGTCCAACTCTTTTGTGACCCCATGGACTGTAGCCCGCCAGGCTCCTCTGTCCATGGGATTTCCCACACAAGATTTCCCCTCCAGGGGATCTTCCTGACCCAGGGATCTGCATTGGCAGACCCATTTCTGCTGCATTGGCAGGCCGATTCTTTACTTCTGAGCCAGCAGGGAAGCCCATGTTGTAGATTCAGTTCAGTTCAGTTCAGTTCAATCACTCAGTCGTGTCCGACTCTTTGCGACCCCATGAACCGCGGCACGCTAGGCCTCCCTGTCCATCACCAACTCTTGGAGTTTACCCAAACTCATGTCCATTGAGTCGGTGATGCCATCCAACCATCTCATCTTCTGTCGTCCCCTTCTCCTCCTGCCTTCAATCTTTCCCAACATCAGGGTCTTTTCAGATGAGTCAGCTCTTCCTATCAGGTGGCCAAAGTATTGGAGTTTCAGCTTCAACATCAGTCCTTCCAATGAACACCCAGGACTGATCTCCTTTAGGATGGACTGGTTGGATTTCCTTGCTGTCCAAGGGACTCTCAAGAGTCTTCTCCAACACCACAGTTCAAAAGCATCAATTCCTCAGCGCTTAGCTTTCCTTATAGTCCAACTCTCACATCCATACATGATTACTGGAAAAACCATAGCCTTGACTAGACGGACCTTTGTTGGCAAAGTAACATCTCTGCTTTTACTCTTCACCTAAAAACTTGATCTTTCTCTCTCCCCTCCCCTGCTCTCTTTCTTCTTTCCCAAACATCCCAGCATGTACACACTGTCCCTTTCTCCCTCTGAATTACATTTCAGAATCTGAAAAATATTCCCTAGCCTGTAATTACTGGTTATTAACAATGCTTTCCCCTGGAGGTTTCTAGGAAGCATTTGCTGAAAGTTTGAACTTAAATCTGTAGTTTCCAAGGAGGAGGAAGATGATGGTACTGAATGTCTGGCCATGTAGAGCTGTCTCAGGGCAGTTTCCCTACAGAAACTGAACAGTGGTTGCACATAAAGCTAATGATTATACTGCTTCACCACTGCCCTTTAAATGGTCCCTTAGAACTAGGATTGCTCTAAAGTCTCCATAATTGTCTTAAATCACTGGGTCTTTCAATACCGTTCTCTGATATAATTTCTGAGTAGGCAGTCAGCATAAAAAAAGGACTAGGTCAGCTCTCTTTGTGTGTCAGGACTTGGCAACCCAGCTCCTCTGGGATGTGTCTCCTGGCAGCCACCCAGCCTAGCTATCAACAATAAAAGCTTCTGTTTGTGCTTCCAGTAAGTCACAAATAAATCTCCTCAATCCCACCTGCTTTCTGAGAAGGGCTTCAACCGTGTCCTTTATCTTGGGGTTGAAAGAGAGAGACATGATTGTCGCTTTAGGAAAATAGGTTTTCAATGTCCGCTAAGCAATTGTTCCTTTTCATTGTTCCCTACTCCCAGTGTTTAGATGTGTGATTTGAGCTGCAGTCCGCTGGCTGCCAAAGTTTTGAGACTGCTTTCCCACTTAATGTTAATTGCCTTTTTGAAGCTGCTCAGCCCAAAGTGACCCTTCTGGGTATGGAAAGTGTTCCTTGTGGAAAAAGGGCTCAGGACCCCAGAACAGGAAAGGCATACCCTCCACTGGCAACCACGCAAGGGGCAGAGGGGCAGTGACCTGCCTGGCTATGGCTTCAGGAAGCCTCATTATCACCCTCAGAAGGTGAGAGGGCCAGGACTGTTGGCCTCTGGGGGAGTACCAGGCACCCAGGCCGGTAATAAAGGAAGAACAAAATAGAATTCCTGTTTAGCTAAACAAGAAAACAGGTGACCTCAGTTGCAGCTCAAACAGGTTGAATTTCTTAAATACCACTCATCAAAAACCTCCTCTGAAATATTAAGCCTCGTATTCTTGTTCTGAGGTAAACATTAATCCTATTTTCTGGCAAGATGGAGAATGAGGTCAAGCACATTGTTTTCCACTGCAAGTCAACATTTTGGAATTAAAGAAATCTTCTGAATCTCTTCTCAAATTTACACAAATGAGTCGTTTCAGGTGATTCACCATTGTTCATATGAGCAACCTGTTTCCTGAAGCATTGTCAATGGAAGCAGGGTTTTCCGCCCATGTTGTGTTCCACTGGCCATTAACGACGCCCAGAAGGACTAGAAGTGAATGTTACCAAAGGAAAATCTCCTATGCATACTTCGGTCCTTATAAAAGGAAACAGATTTCTGTGTTTGCCCATACTTCCTTCTCTTGTTATTATTGTCTTTTTTTCTTTTTTTTGGCTGTGCTGTGAGACATGCAGGATCTTAGTTCCCCAACTTCCCAGCCAGGGACTGAATCTGTGTCCCCAGCAGTGAAAGCACGGAATCTTAACTGCTGGACCTCCAGGGAAGTCCCCATACTTCCTTCTCTTGTAATGCCAAACTCTGCAAGAGAACTTTGCACATGTTCCCACAATTCAGATATGTCCAAGTTTCCCCTTTTCATAAGAATCCCAGGGGATGAGGGCCCACCCTAATGACCTCGCTTTAACCCTCCTCAGAGACCCTATCTCTAAGAAAGATCACCTTCTGAGCTACTGGAGGTTAGGACCTCAACATATGAATTTTAGAGTGGGATACAATCCAACCCGGAGAAGGCAATGGCAACCCATTCCAGTACTCTTGCCTGGAAAATCCCATGGACAGAGGTGCCTGGTAGGTGCCTGCAGGTGGCTGCAGTCCATGGGGTCGCACAGAGTCAGACACGACTGAAGCGACTTAGCAGCAGCAGCAGTACAGTCCAACCCATCAGACTGTCACAAATAGGATTCCCAGGGAAGCAGACTCTGAGATGGCATTTAGCATGCACAGTGCTTTTTCTTATTTTTATTTATTTATTTTAAAATAATTTTATTTATTTATTTTGATCTGTGCTGGGTCTTCATTGCTGTGAGGGTTCTTCTCTAGTTGTGGTGAGCAGGGGCTACTCTTGTGTAGTGGAACATGGGCCCGAGGGCACAGGCTCAATATTGTGGCACATGGGCTTAGTTATTCCACGGCATGTGGGATTGTCCGAAACTAGGGCTCGAACCAGAGTCTCCTGCGCTGGCAGGAGGATCCTTTACCACTGAGCCACCTGGGAAGCCCTGTGTTGTGTTTTTAAATTTATTCTATTGATATATAGTTGATTAACAATGTTGCGTCAGTTCTTACTGTCCAGAAAAGTGATTCAGTTATCACACATATTCTTTTTCATATTCTTTTCCATTATGCTTTATTACTGGATATTGAATACAGTTCCCTGTATTATGTACAGTAGGACCTGTTGTTTATCTATTCTATATATTAATATAATAGCTTGCACCTGCTAATCCCAAACTCCCAGTCCATCCCTCTCCCACTTCTTCTCTCCCTTTGGCAACTGTAAGTCTCTTTCCTATGTCTGAGTATGTTTCTGTTTCATAACTATGTCCATTTGTGCCATATGTTAGGTTCCCCTCGATAACATATAAGTGATATCATATGGTATTTGTCTTTGTCTTTCTGATTTACTTCACTTAGTATGATAATCTCTAGGTCCATCCTTGTTGCTGCAAATGGCATCACTGCATTCTTTTTTATGGCTGTGTAGTATTCCATCATACCGGAGAAGGCAATGGCACCCCACTCCAGTACTCTTGCCTGGAAAATCCCATGGATGGAGGAGCCTGGTAGGCTGTGGTCCATGGGGTCGCTAAGAGTCGAACACGACTGAGCGACTTCACTTTCACTTTTTACTTTCACACATTGGAGAAGGAAATGGCAACCCACTCCAGTGTTCTTCCCTGGAGAATCCCAGGGACGGGGGAGCCTGGTGGGCTGCCGTCTATGGGATCACACAGAGTCGGACACGACTGAAGTGACTTAGCAGCAGCAGCAGCAGCAGCAGTATTCCATCATATATACTACATTGCATCCATTCCTCTGTCTATGGACATTGAGGTTGCTTCCATGTCTTGAGTTTTGTAAACAGTTAATGCACAGTGTTTATTGAGACTTGTCCTTGGGCTCACCATCTGGAGAAGCGGGAGAAAGGAAACAGACAGGATGGGTAGAGGGATGTCATGTCATCATGCAGACCCCACAACTGCCAATACCACAGGGTTCTCTGGAGTTAGAATGATCCTTCAGGGTTGTACCAAGTTGGGCTGAGAGGGCCAGGGCTTTATACTGCCACATCAGTCAGTCACTGGAACTTGTCACCTCAAAAAGTGGTATGACTCTGGTCAAGGCAGCTCTCTACAGCTGAGGCGGTCTCTGAAGGGGCTGACAGCTGAGGGCATCAGCCAGGGCAACATGTCCTCAGTAAAGGGAGATCTGGGCAGTGTATCATAGAGCCCACCACACTGGCTGCAAAAATGGAATATGATGTATGTCTTTTGCAACTTGCTCTTCAAAAGGGTTAATGATTATTTTCAAACATATTCCAAATAGACAGAAGAGTATAATTAACAGCTATATATTCCCTGGTGGCTCAGTGATAAAAGAACCTGCCTGCCAGTTCAGGAGAGGCAGGTTTGATCCCTGGGTTGGGAAGATTCCCTAGAGAAGGAAATAGCAACCCACTCCAGTATTCTTGCCCAGAAAACCTCATAGACAGAAGAGCCTGGCTGGCTAAGTCCATGGGATCACAAAGAGTTGGACACAGTTTAACAACTAAACAACAAAAACAACCCATTATCTAGATACTTCGATTATCAAGATTTTGCAACACTTGCTTCATCTATCCCTTTCTCTTTTTTGATTCATTATTTTGAAGTAGACTTCATATCATTTCATCCTTACAACTTCAATATCCATCTCTAACAAATATGAACATTTTCTTATATAACTTCAATGCCATTTTCATACCAAATAAACTAGTAACAATTCTTTGGTCCATATGAAGATTTTCCTAATTATCTTTAAAAATTCAATTTTATAATAAGCTTATTTTAATTAGAATCTATATTAGGGGAACACATTATTTTGGTTATGTCACATTTCTTTGAATCTAAAGTCCTTCCTTTTCCCTTTAATCTCCATGCAATTGTCTTGTTGAATAATTAAAAGAGTGTGAGCCATTCTTATTTATTTGCTTCTTAATGGTTCACTTAACTTGTTCCTCTATCCTCCATATTTCCTGTAATTTTAAGTTAGCTCTAAAGCTTGCTTAGATCCAGGTTCAAGGATCATATTAGCAAAGAGTAAAGAAGTGCCATTTGATTGCCTGAAACAGTCCATATGGAAAACATAGGATAAAGCTTAATTCTTTCTGTAACTTTATATTGCCAATTTTCAGAATATCTAAGAATGTTTTTCACTTTCTCTCTGTAAAATCTCTTATGAGATCATGATTTTAAAAATATGATAAGTGCTTTCCATCAATTGCTGTAAATGTTCTTGTGAATGCTTATGGTGTCCAGTTTCTCTTTGTGCCAGCTTCCTATGTCCTTTTGACATAATCCAACTGATTTTTTTGAGAACTTACTTGTTTTCTAGAATAACAAGATGTTTCAGGCTTTTACTGTACATTTTATTCCTCAGACCAGGAATTAGCCATTTCTCCAAAAAGCTCTGCTTCTTTTTAGTGGGAAATTGGTTTTTTTAAACAAACTTTTTGTTGTGGCATAGTTATAGATTAAAGAAAAATTGTGGAGATAATACAAAGAAAAATCTCATATACACCATACAGTTTCCCTCATTATTAGCATTATTAGTGTGGCATATTTGTCACAATTAATGAACCAATACTGCTGCATTTTTAAAAAATAATTTTACATATTATTTATTTACTTATAGCTATTATTTATTCATAGCTGCGCTGGGTCTTCATTGCCATGTGACTTTTCTCTAGTTGCTGTGGGTGGGGGCTACTCTCTAGTTCCGGTGCGCAGGCTTCTCATTGTGGTGGCTTCTCTTGTTGCGGAGCACAGGTCACAGATGTGTGCACTTCAGTAGTTGCAGCTCCTGGGTCCTAGAGCACAGGCTCAACAGTTGCGATGCATGGTCTTACACGCTCTAAGGCATGTGGGATCGTCCCAGATCAGGAATCGAACCCATTTACCACTGAGCCATCAGGGAAGTTCTGCTGCGTTATTGTTAACTGAAACCCACACTTTACTCAGATTTCCTTAGCTTTTAAGTAATCTTTTTTTTTGTTCCAGGATCCCATCGATAATACCACACTACATTTAGTCAACAAGTCTCCTCAGGCTTTTCTTGGCTGGTTTTTTTGACTCAGTCAGCTTCTCAGACTTTCTTTGTGATGACCTTAACAGTTCTGAGGAATTCTGGTCAGATATTTTACAGACTGTCCAACAACTGGGGTTTGTCTGATGTTTTCCTCATAATTGCCCTGGGACTGTGTGGCTTGGGGAGGAAGATCACAGAGGTAAAATACAGTTCTCACCACATCCTATCAGAGGTTCATGCTATCTACATGATTTATCACCAGTGACGTTAACCTTGATCACCAGGCTGAGGTAATACTTGTCAGGTTTTTCCCACTGTAAAGTTACTCCTCTCCTCCCTCTTTGGAAGTTATTATGCACAACCCACACTTAAGGAATAAGGTATGTTCCTTCTCCTTAAAGGGGGAGTATCTATATAAATTGGAATTCTTCTGCATGACAACTTTGTTTATACGCCTCCATTCATTCATTCAATTATTTATTTATTTATAGCACTATGTATTCATAGATATTGATTTTATATCTTGATTTTTAATCCAATATAACTTTATTTATTTGTGCTCAAGTTGATCCAGTTTGGGGCATTGAGCTCTTTCAGTTGGCACCTGTGTCCCTTTGATATAATTCTACCATTGCAGGTTTCTTGAACACTTCATTACTTTCTGGCACTAGGATCATCTTGTATATTTCTTGCCCTAGTGTTAGAATCAGCCATTTCTCTAAAGAGCTCTGGTTCCTTTTACTGGAGAATGTTATTAGAAATACAAGATAGGAGTGCTTGCTGCTATTGGGGTGTGTCATTGCTTCTAGGCGCTCTCAGCTGACAGAGAAAGAAAATACATGTATGGATATATATACACATGGACATATTTATTAATATTTCTATATATAACCATTATATCTATATCAAGCTAAAAATGGGTTCACACTGATGTCCCCAACTCTAATCCATTATCACATGGATCATTTAGCTTCTTCTTGCTTTTCTGTAACTTCCAACTCCAACACTAAGAAAGAAATCTGACTCTCACCATCCTCCATCCATTTACTTGATTGCTCAGTTCCAGTATGGATGTATATTGGTTTCAGAATTGTTAATCTGTACCCTTGAGGGAAGCATCTTTATTGACTATAGTACTTATTACGTACAATTCCTTTCACTTTTATTCATACAGACTCCACCCATTTCCAAAGTTACTGAGGTCAGCACTTTTTCTCCCGATCCTTTTCAGAGAGGTTGGTTCACATGTTTGTCATAAAACAGCTAGATTCTTTCATCACATTCTATTCTAGGATTCTCTGACCTCCTAAATGTTTTGGGAATAGTTTGTCAAAACTTACAATCTTGGTGCTAAGGGAGCTCTTTGCTACTGGTATATAATTATTTCTAGACCTATTCAGTAAACAGAACCAGGAAATAGTTTTTTTCATGGTTATAACTTTTTTTAACTTTATACATAATTAACCCATTCAATTATATCTAACCCATACAATTCACCCACTTAAAGTGCACAATTTAACAATTTTAAGTATATTCATAGAGTTGTGCAACCATTGCCAAATCAACTTTAGATTATTTTTATCACCCCACAAAGAAATTCTGTATTCATTAAAAGTCACTCTCCATTACCCCAACCCTTTCCCATACCCCCTTCTCCCTACCAGCCCCAGGCAGCTATCAACCTGCTTTAGGTATGGATGGATTTGTCCATCCTGGACATTTTATATAAATGAAATCACACAAAATGTGGCTCTTTATGTCTGGTTTCTTTCACTTAGCATAATGCTTTCAAAGTTCATCTATGTTGTAGTATGTATAAGAACTTCATTCCTTTTTACTGTTGAATAACATTCCATTGTGAGGATATACCACAATTTACTCATTCATCAGTGGATTAACATTT
Source organism: Dama dama (assembly GCF_033118175.1). Lineage (NCBI taxonomy): Eukaryota > Metazoa > Chordata > Mammalia > Artiodactyla > Cervidae > Dama > Dama dama. The sequence goes on from NC_083683.1 coordinate 46,916,791, forward strand.
GGATTGTTCCCACTTTTTGACTATTACAAATAAAGCTGTTATGAACATTCGTAAACTAGCTTTTGTGTGGCCATATGTTTTCTCTTCTCTTGGATATATAGCTAGGATTAGAATTGCTGAGTCATATGCTAACTCTGCGTTTAGTATCTTGAGAAACTGAAAAATTGTTTTCCTATATGGCTGCATCATTTTATAATCCCACAGGCAATGTGTGAGGTTCCAATTCCTCCACATCCTCAATGACACTTGTTATTATCTGTGTTTTTTATCAGAGCCATCTTAATGTGTGTGATGTAGTATCAGATATTTTTAAAAAATATTTATTTATTTGGCTGCACTGGGTCTTGCAGTTGTGGGATCTTACAGTTGCAGAATGTGGGATCTTTAGTTTCAGCATGTGGGATCAAGTTCCCCTACCAGGGATCAAACCCGGGCCCCCCCTGCATTGGGAGGGCAGGGTCTCAGCCACTGGACCACCAGGGAAATCCCAGACATTTATTTTTATCATAGAATCTCCTAGCAACCATGCTCTCTTCCCAACACATATTCTATGGTAAGAAAGTTTATCAGGTAAGTTTCACTTAATGATTGTAGTTTATTGTTGATAAATAGTTCTGAATTAGTAGAAAGAGAATGAAACTTAAATTTAGATATACTTAAGCTCAAGACCCAAGTTTCTGCCTTCTTATGTGTATAAAATGAATATGTGTGTATAATAAGAATATCTATCTCACATGGTTGTTGAATGAATTAAATGAGATAACACGAGAAAGCTCTCTGTAAATTATAAAGCTCTACACAAAGTCATCACTCCTGGCATTGTAGGATGGTGAAAAAGTAAAAGCTTTTCCTTAATGATGCTCCTTTATAAGATGCTGCACTAGACTTTGAACTCCTAAAGAAGTAAAACCATGTATTACTCTTTAAGTCCCGGATAGTGTCCAGCATATATTGTGCCTGTTACCACCCTCTCCTTTACCTAAACTCTCAGGAAACACTCAGACCACAGATAGGAATCAACTGCTTGCTTTTTCCTCAAGATTCACTTTTTTGTCATCATCTCAGATAATTAGAATTTCTGCTGGCAGGGGTTCTTCTGGGTCTCCATCTTGTTTCCCCCATGTCTTGCCTCCCCTCTTGTTTTGCCCATTTGGATTTAGCAATTCAGCTTTAGAATGTGACTTCCTAAGCTCTGCTTGCCTGGAAACTTGATGGGCCACTGAGTCAGGCTATTGCCTCATCTCTCTGCCCAGCCAGAACACTGAGGACATGATGATACACTTGGGATGTTGTATTATTTGGGGAGGGACACTAGACACTCAAGTCCCATCAGTTATCACATCCTGAAAATCTGCCTCTAAATCTCTCATGTCAGATTCATCTTCTCCACTTTCACTGCCATCAGCCTCATTTAGATTTTATTACCTCTTGGATCTTTTAAAATCATGTGTTCATCTTCAAGTGACTTTGCTATTAATACTAGACCATAAGGTAACTGGAAAGGGAATAAGAATACTGTAGATCCCATTTTATGAGACTGACGCGCTGCCTACTGCGCTAAGAGGGCAGATTGTAGATCCCATTTTAAAATAAGATACCAGTAGTAAACTGAGCCCTGGCATGGACCCACATATACAAAATTCTGGTACAGTGAATTTCAAAGAGTAGGTTTACTATTCATTAGTAAGTCAAGAAATCAATTTAGTGAATTGTGACCAGCATTCAAAAAGTGAAGTAGAATAGAATTTTAGGTAGAAAATAATAGATGATATTATGCATAGCAAGCATATTCTATTTTGGATATATAATATGAATGCAAAATGTATTTTTTACAATGGATTGATGATCAAAGGTTGAAAACACTGAACTAGTATATTCCATACATTCTTTTAAACCTAAATGTTAATCTTGATCTATATCTAACATAAAAAACATACCAGAAGGCTTATAAAGGATTAGAACTCAGACTTCTTGGGTTTGAACTCTGGCTGTAATATTTACTTGGTGACTTTCAGCAACTTATAAATATTTTGTGTCTCAGTTCTGTCATCTGTAAAATGGGCAGGCATGCTTATACTACCTCTCTGTGAGAGTTATAAAGAGGAATAAATGAGTTAATACAAAAAGCATCTAGAACAGAATCTGGCACAGAGTAATAAATTAAGAAATGTTAGCCATTATTATAAATTTTCTCATATCATTTAGTAATGGCAATCAGGATTTTAAAATTCCATGTTTCTAACACGTACCATTTTAAGTCAGGTCATAGGCTTCTCACACATAGGCCAATCATCTATAGACTATGCCTGTCATTTATAGATTTCAATAAAGACTCTTTGGGCAATCATCTCAGAATCTTCCCAGAGCAGAGATTGAATCTGCGTCCCTTGCATTGGCAGGTGGATTTCTAACCACAGGACCACCAGGGAAGCCCTTTTCTTTTTTTGGCCACACTGCACAGCTTGTGGGATCTTAGGGACTGAACTCAGCCATGGCGGTGAAAGCGGGAGTCCTCACCACTAGACTGTCATGGAATTTCCTCTATCAAGTATTGTGATTGAAGGGCACAAGCTGCAGGCCCTCATTTAAAACCTGTACTGTGCACATCACTGGGGGGAGGACTTCATTTATACAATATAAGGGAAGTCCAGCGACATAATGCCAGTAACACAAGGATTGCTAGGTTTCACTGAAGTTAAACAGCTGATGCACTGCTCTTTGAGAAGTTCTCTCTTCGTGGTTTTCTAGTAAATGTCTAACAACTAGCTCTCCGAGAGGGAAAAAAGTCCTGATTTGTAGCGCTGGCCAATTTCCATGGTATAAATGCTTCCCTTATGACCAATTTCAAGCTACCAATGTGAATCACTGAATACAGAACTGGGGGAACAGTCAGTTCTCATGAGCCTTTACAAGCAGACACTGCATGTAACTGTTTCATGATTTTTTGCATATGGAAGAATGAAAGGTTTTTTAGATAAAATACTTTTTAATCATCAAATGTTTCTTTGCTTTGAAGTATCAAATCAATGGACTCCTTAGTCATGCAAAGAGAAAGGAAAGATTTATTCTGGAATGAAGATTTTGAGACAATGTGACTCCAAGACACTGAACCACTCTTTGAATAATGTAAAATGCTACAGCTCTCCAGATTGTTCTTTTGAAAAGTTTTCTTTTCAAAATTAGAATTCAGACCAAACAGCCCCTAAAAATGATCTCCTGTCCTTATTAGATAAGGAAATGAGAATAGGCGATCAGATGAATGCAGGAAGGCTGTAGGGGCAAGTCTGCCTCACACTGAAAAAGAACTGCCAGCTTGACTGGACTAGGACTGCAGAGCTCAATCTGAACCATTCATCTAAAGATCCCACTCGGTGTTATTACATATTGAATAACCTAGATTTGGGGAAATGCAAGGATGGAGAAGTTCAGGGTTCTGGAAGACTGTCCTGGAAGAACCATTACGACAAAGCCAACCACACAGGGAGCAGACATTTGAGTTTCAACTACCCTACAAGGGGACGGAAGAATTCCAGAGCCTACATCCTTCACCCTGACACAATGATGAGCTGTGCTCTGCTTAGTCGCTCAGTCGTGTCTGACTCTTTGCGACCCCAAGGACTGCAGCCCACCAGGCTCCTCTGTCCATGGGATTCTCCAGGCCACAATACTGGAGTGGGTTGCCACGCCCTTCTCCAGGGGATCTTCCTGACCCAGGGATCAAACCCAGGTCGACCACATTGCAGGCGAATTCTTTGTCGACTGAACCACCACAATTTATTCTCATAAAAAAAGCATTCGTTATTAAATGAAAATATAGAACAGTAGTTCAGAGCCAAACACTGGAGCAGAATAGGTCCCGGTGTGAATGATCATGTTGCCATTTATTAGCTGTGAGAGGCCTTGAACATATTATTTAACTTTTCTGAACTTCTTAACTTTTCCTCAACTGAGGAAAAAAGGGAATATAACTGTTCCTACCTCCTAGAACTACTTTAAGGATTAAATTAGATAATACATATAAAGTACTTAGCCTTGATTAGGTGCTCAAAAATTAGTACTATTAACAAAAGTAAATAAATCTCAATCCTACTTTTGGAAGCTAGATGCATGATGTAGTAGATACTATACTATTTAAGCAGATATTATGTCTTAGCATCATAATAAATCTCACCCCAGATTTATAATTGTTTCCAGGTAAATTCAGAGCTAAAACTGTCTATGACTGGGCAGGAGCTGCACGGGAAAGAAAATTTAAAGCCTGCATCTGTACAGGATGCCTTGAGTAAGTCGGATGTATTGACTGTGAGATTCAGCTAAGAGCTGATGGTTAATTTCAAGAGAAGATGTCAGTTATTTTGGGGATGATGCTGACATGGATCTTTTTTTGTTTCAATTAAAGTATAGTTGATTTACAATGTTTCAGGTGTATAGCAAAGTGATTCAGATACACACACACACACATATTCTTACAAGATACTGAATATAGCTGGCATGGATATTTATCAGAATCTTCCAGATTTCGATTTAGAACGGTGCCATCATTTGTACCATGGCTTCTGTGGGCACTACGGTGTCATGCTGTCAGCAAACATTAAAGGGACCATCCTACCTCAGAGCAGGAAGTCATCTAAATCTATCAAAATCATTCTTGTCTGCATTCCCTGTCCCAGTCTCTTCATTACATATTTAGTCAAAGCTAGTGACACCAGAATATAAACTTATCTTAATTAAACCATCCCCCAGTGTGCTTTAGTGTTCTGCAGCGAGAGCACTAGCAGTCATGAAGAGGAAGCTGAGGATGAATTCTTTGTGTGAGGTCTCCATTTTATACTGATTTTCACTGAACAGAAGATGGACTGTTTGCAGCAGGATCACCGGGGACAGCAGGCACTGGAATCTGTGCAATGATTTCTATCTCTGGTCTTTCTGGCATTGATTGAGGTTTCAGGCAAACAGAGGCACTGAGGGCCTAGCAACAATCACTAGGGAGCTTCCTGGTTGCCAGCAACAGTAAATACCACAGAGACACAAAGACTCAACCTTTCACATGCGCACAATGAAACCTAGAGCCTGGTTTCTTATTTCAGATACAACAGAGTCCTCAAGGTAGAGCACGATAGCTTCTTCTTTCCCCTCTTTATATTAGATCTGTTTAATTCTGTACAGAAATACATACTGCCCAGGAGCCTAAATGATCATCTTGTTTCTAAGTTTGTCCAAGAACATTTATATTATAATCTCCCTCTCAGTATTATACTTTTTTTTCTCACTATTTTGAGGGAGAAATGGAAGGAAATGGTGTTGTATATCGGACTTTGGAATTTTAAATAATGTATGACTTGTTTAATGTGTTTGTAACTGTCAGTCTTCTGTAAGAGTTACAATGGATATGCACCCTTCTGAAAATATTCAGGAATAATATTTGAAAGATCTTCTTCTCCAAGTTTACTGTCTCATTTGTTTTTAGAAAAGATAGAAGGACAAAGAATATGAGCAATTTAAGGTTTTTTCATGACTCATTCAAGGAAATTGCATAATAGCCTTCCTCAGCCAAGTTCACATACTCTTCTCAAATACCTTGCTGTTTTCTTTATTCTGTTCCTTCATCCTGATCTCTTTTTCCATCCTTTCCATGGGCCATTAACTTTTCTTTCTTTTCTCTAAGGCTATAAAACTCTCTAGGGTATAATCATGTGGTTTGCAAGGTGATAAGGGAAAACTGAACTATCCTGAAGCTTGCCAGTCTGTCTCCTAGCAACTGTATAATACGTTGCTTAGTAACATGAAGGGTGAGAGTGAAGTCTCTTTTACATACCTAAAAATACTGAAATAATTTTAAAAATATTAATCCTGGGCTCATTTACTAAAATATACAAAATTCAGAGATACTTTTACCATGAGGAGGGTCTTATTTAAGGCCATGATATCTTGAGTATATCTCTACATCTTATAATTTGTATACAAGAGTAAAAGATTGCTGTTCTTATAAGCAGATGAAAAAAAAAAACCCAAACCTGCAGCATTTTCTAATCCTTTCTCTTCAACACATGCATAATCAGTGTTTAAGGGGAATGGAGAAATGATCTTTCACGCTGAGCAGAGGAAGAAAAAGGCAGCTTTTCCTCTCTTCTGCACATGTATAATTGATTTTTAAATCTAAAGGAAGATGGGGAAATGTTTCCCAAAACCTTTTTCAGCTGGACATCTTTGAGGATTGTGTTTTTCAGGATTACAACTATCTGAAGAGTAATTCTCTGTCAATTTATCTAGGAGCTATCAAAATTTAGAAATACTGATCCACACTACCATAAAGCATTAAAAATCTTTAGTTTCAAATGGTAAATTATTAATTATAAGAGGTTATTATTTACTGAATTAGACCTACTGCATCAGATTCTTCAGTTCAGGAACTAGCACCCTAGTTACTTCAGGACCTCAGGAAACACTGATGCAGTGGATGATTTCCATATGTTACAAAGGGTTAGCTTCTACTATTCTTGTTCCTGGATTTATACATGTAATGCTTAAAGAGGAAAATTCAAAGGCCAACTCCTAAATATTCTGCCACATCCTCCCTTTGAACTAGGCCCCTTGGCTAAGAAAATTGGTCAAGGTTTTAATTAGTCATTCTTCATTCTGCAAATATTAAGACAGTTTTGAAATATAATTGACAGAATTTAGTGATTAGTTGGGATTAACTTAAATCAGTTAATAACATATATAAAGTGCTAAGGACAGAGCCTGACACATAGTAGATATTACATGAGGTTATTATTATTTTAAACTAATTTGATCAACTGGAAGGATGGTGACAATGAACTGATATTGAGAATACGGAACAATTGAGAGTATAGAATATTGAGGAGGATAATGGAGAAAAATAATTAATTTCATTTAGATATATTGAATTTGAGATGCCTGCATGTTATCCAGGGAGATAAAAACAAATAAGAAAAATAAATCTCAAAGTTAGGGGCATATTGTACAATACTTAAAAAATATTACTTAAAAAATAAAACTTATTTTTTAATACCAAAAAAATAAATTCTTACTTTGTGTGTGGCTAGCTCTACATAAAAATGAACCAGTTATAATTCATCAGTATTTTACTCCTAACAATATCAATGCATCTATAAACACTTACGGAGGCAGTAAAAATTTTTTCTCACTAGTAAATCAATCTCATCCTGATTTATCCATTATATGGAGTTAATTAAGACAAGGACTTGAGAGGAAAAGAGAAACACACACTTGGATGACTGGGGGAAGGGACCCTGGAGCTTCTTTTGATTGCTATTAAATCCCTGAAGCCAGTACACCATGGCAACGTTCCCAGTCTGCCACCTAATTTCCATCTGCTTTGAGTGAAAGGAGGGGCAAGTCTGAGGCAGTTCAATGTGCATTCTTGTGAGCATATGTAATTGGGGTTAATGAAATGCAACTAAATTATAAATTGTGTTTCATGGAAAACTGAGATTATCCACTGTCTTTTATACTTCCTTCTCCTTCTCTTCTCAGGATGCCTTTGAGCCTCTTCCAAGTTTTGTCCCTTTTTCCAAATGTCAGATTTCATCAGTAGATGTGGGGAAACCACCTCTTCAATGTACCACAGCAAAATTACAAATTAAAATTTGTATCTCAGTACATAAATATTATGTTTAAAAGAGTGGTTCAGCAAATAAATGAACATCAGTGAGTGACCTCAAAGCATAGCATTACAATACCAGAGGTATATTTTTCATATTATAGAGTACATGTACTTATTATGCTATTATGTTACAAGTTTTACTTCTGGAACAGAAATTCATTAATATTTATTTATCTCTGCTATACACACAAATGTCCTCCCCAAAATAGATGAAACTCAGTTATCAGAATCACCACAGATAATTCTTACCATTGTTATCCAGAAAAAAACTATTATTTAGTAACAGTGCATTTGTTGACAAGAGGTTGAAAACGTGAATGTTAAGCTTTAAATAAAATTCTGAATTCAGACGTGGGGTCATATTCTTACCTAAACTTTTAACATTAAGATCTGGCCAAGGGGGATACAGTAGATATTCCTTAAAGGCCATACTTAGCAAGAGTCAATTCACTCAATACATTGATCAGTGCTGAACCTGAAAATAAAGATAAATGTAAATTCAACATGTCAGCATAATCATGTTCATCTCCTTGCTTAAATTAAAATTTGAGGTGTATTTTTGTTGTAGAATTTAAGGGAAATTTACTTGTTTGAATTCATCCATTTACAATCAAATATGCCTGAGGGGGACTTCCCTGGTGGTACAGTAGTTTAAGAATCTGCCTGCCAATTCAAGGGACACGGGTTCTGTCCCTGGTCTGCGAAGATCCCACATGTCATGGGGCAACTAAGCCCATGTGCCACAACTACTGAGCAAATGTATCACAACTTCTGAAGCCTGAGCATCTAGAGCCTGTGCTCTGCAACAAGGAAGCCTCCGAAATGAAAACTCTACACATCACAAAGAAGATTCAGCACAGCCAAAAATAATAAAATAGAAAAAAAAATTCTTTAAACCTGCATGAGGGAGGCAGCATGAGGTGACAGGTATTTTCATTTCACAAAGGCTGCAGAGGCAGTGATGACCTGGTGTGAGACAGGGCACACCACAGCGGGATGAAGTGGGGAAATGGGACACACTTCTTTGTGTCTGAAAGCTCCTGCACTGACCTCTCTCACAGCACTCAACGTAGTTTCCATCCTTGGGACCTTGAACTCTGGGCCAGAAAACACGTTTTGTCTTTCATATCAAGCCCTTGCTATATACTCATTTCCTGGTAGCCAAATCCAATGAACACTTTACTATCCTTATTAACAACCCCTCTACAGTATTTGATGTTACTCAACACTCTATCCTGATGTGGTCCTTCCTTTGTTTTTGTAATATCAATGTCTTCAGCTTTTTTCTTCTTCATGGCCACTGCATCAGTGTTTCCTTTTCTGACACTTCTTTCTCTCAAAGTCCTTTCTTGTTTTTAATTTATTAAGTCTATTCCCAAATCTGGTAAGTCAACCTCTAAAATATCGCCCACCCGTACACTTTTCTTGCAATGCAGATCGTTCCTTCTATCCCCATGGCTTTCAGCCTAAAGCCTGGATGACTGCAAGTGAAAGTGTTAGTCGCTCAGTCATGTCCGACTCTTTGTGACCCTACGGGCTGCAGCCCGCCAGGCTCCTCTGTCCATGGGATTCTCCAGGCAAGCATACAGGAGTGGGTTGCCATACCCTCCTCCAGGGGATCTTCCCAACCAAGGGATCAAACTGGGATCTCCTGCATTGCAGGCAGATTCTTTACGGTATGAAGTACAAATTAGTCTCCTTGTCTTTCATCTCAAATGCTTCCAATCCATTATGTGATAGATACATGATAAACTCTCACTGAATGACTACAGTGAAAGAGGATGAGGAATAACTCTCCCATACGCTGGTGGGAATGTACATAATCACAACCATTCTGGAAAAATTAGCATTTTTCTACTAAAGTGAACATATATTATCACCCTACAATTCCATTCCTAGGTATACAGCAGCAGAAATTTGTAAATATAATCACCCAAACATGTGTACAAGAATGCTAATAGCAATGCCATTTGTATTAGCAAAAAAATTGGAAACTAAGCAGATATTCATTAACATTGGGAAATACATGAGTAAATTACAGTATAATCATACAATGGGGTATTACATAGAAAGGAGAAAAATGTAAAGAATCTGCCTGTAATGCAGGAGACCTGTGTTTGATCCTTGAGTTGGGAAGATCCCCTGGAGAAGGGAATGGCAACCCACTGCAGTATTCTTGCCTGGAGAATTCCATGGACAGACCATGGGGTCGCAGACTCGGACATGACTGAGCGACTAACACTTTCACCAAGTAAATTTCACAAACATAATATTGAATAAAAGAACCCACATATAAAAGAGTATATTCCACATATACAAACTTGGAAAACAAGCAAATGAAATCTATTGTGCTAAGTCAGTAGGAATTACTAATAGTAGATAGTTTCAGGGTAGGGGAATAAGAAGGAGGCCTCCTAGGTAGTTCCGTTACTTGATCTACATAGTGGTTACACTAAGTAAATAATAAGTTTGCAAAGATTCATCAAACTGTACATTGGTTGATGAATATTTATGTATGTATGTTATTCTTCAATAAAAAGTTCTCAAATAAAAGAATAAAAAAGGAAGTCTTTTCACCTGGTGAACATAACTGTACCTGAACTGTGTTGCCTGTTTAGCAGCATAACTTGAAATTCTGGGTTACACTTGGAAAATTCTACTCTTATACCATACTACTGGCACATAATACTGTTGTCATTAGGTTCCAAACATACACTGTCACCCCTCTAATGCTGACCCTTCTCTGAGCAGTGCCAACTGCAGATTCCCTGTGGCCTCTATGACTTCTTCACTTGATTCACCTACCATCTCAAACAGTGTAACATTCAACTTGTAAGATCACATTGACTGATGGGTCCTGCCCTCAATGGGCTTCCGCAGTGACTCAGCAGTAAAGAATCCACTTGCAATACAGAAGACTCAGGAGAGGTGAGTTCAATCCCTGGGTCGGGAAGATCCCCTTGAGGAGAGCATGGCAACCCATTCCAGTATTCTTGCCTGGAAAATCCCATGGACAAAGGAGTCTGGCAGTCTACAGTCCATGGGGTCGCAAAGAGTCAGACACAACTGAAGTGACTCAGCACGCACGCATCCTCAACACCCTCCTCAAAACACATACACAGGGACATCCCTGGTGGCCCAGAGGCTAAGACTCTGTGCTCCCAAAGCAGAGGACCCAGGTTTGATCCCTGCTCAGGGAACTAGATTCCACATGCTGCAACTACAAGATCCTGCATTACACAACTAAGACTTGGCTCAACCAAAATAAAATAGATAAATATTTTAAAAACACACACAAATGCATTTCCTGCTTAAACATGCATTTCTTTTCAACTTCCCTATTTCTGTAAAGAGCACAACTACCTTTTCATTCTCTTACTTCTCCAAGCTGAAAACTTCAAGGGTTAATGTTGACTCTTTCCTTTCTACCTCATGTCCAATCAATCACCACTGGGATTCATCCTTTGGGTGGTCTCTTCTATTATACCTTTCTACCCATTCCCATGATGATTACAATGGTTTGACACATTCTGCTTAGGTTATTACAATAACCTTCTTATTGGTCCGCTTATCTGCAATCTCTTTCCCTACTCCACTAACCTGTCAGATTAATTTTACAGAAAGACTGTTCCCTTCCCTTCATTCCTTTCTATGAGAATACGAAAGCTTCATGTTGTCTATGTGTGTGAACTCAGCCCAAACTCCTTCTTCAGACTGGGGTTCAAAATGCTTCATTAACTAACTCCACTCTCCCTATATAACACATCACCCACAATTCTCTTGCATGCCCTAATCGAGTAAATTTCTTTGCCCTCCCTTATACAGGTACCACATCATCATCATATTATGTCTTTGCTAATATTATTTTCCTTAAATATTATTTAAGTACTCACTCTACTCCTATCCCATTCAGTTAAAAGCCACTATTCCAAAAAAAGGTTTCCATGATAAACCATAGATCATAATATAAAGACTTTTTCCTCTCTGAAATTTCTGTAACTTTCCATTCAAGGCAGTACAGAATAAATTCTATAGATAAAATTTGTTTTCAGCATTCATAATTTCCTCTTTTTATATATCCTTTAGAAATCATTTAAGAAATTTTCAAACATATGCAAAAGTAGAGAAAAATGTAATGAACTCCTTATACCCATTATTAAAATTCAGTAACTATCAAGATTTTTGCTACAATCTTTTATCTACCATGTTTCCCCTTTTTCTTTGCTGAAGTATTTAAAGCAAATCTTAGACCTTATTCATTTAACCTACTACTCTTCTGCATGCATCTCTAAAAGTTATAGAAATTTTCTTGCATAATCATACTACCATTATCACACTTAATAAAATTAATAATAATTTGTTGCTATTATATAATAACTAGCCCATATTCAAATTTCCCTGGTTATCTCCATCATGTTTTACATTTGGTTTATTTGAATCAGGATCCAAACAACATCTGTTGTTATATGTAGTAGTTAAGTCTCCAAAAACTCTTCTAATCTAGAGCTGTCCCCCTTCCCCACCTTTTCCACCCATTCCACCCATTCCATCATTGACTTGTTGCAAAAACAAGATAATCTGTCCTGTAGAATATCCTATACTCTGCAGTTGTCTATGTTTTCCTTCTTGGGTTATCATCTGACTTGTTCCTCTAGCTCCTATATTTCCTATAAACGGAAGTGGGCTCTAAAAGCTTAATTAGATTCAGCACAATTGTTTCTGATAGATGGCTTCACCAGTGATGCTGTGTACTTCCTATGGGATCACATCTTGGGTTCACGAGGTGTGACTGTCTCACTGTTAGTAATGCTGTGATTGACTAAGGAGTTCAGATGGCAACAGCCTATGCTTCTTTTAAAACATTCCCCACATTCCCCATCAATATTTTATTTTTCATCCACTGATACTCTTTTCCCGATCAAATTATTTTGCTAGAGGATGTAAAGGGTGATTACTCTATTATTACTTCTATATTTACAAGCTGGCATCACTCTATAAAGAATGATTTTCTCTAGTTAATGAGGATCATCTGGTTACCTTGAAATACTGGCAATGCAAGACAAATGCTCAATTCTTTGACTACATGCCAATGTATGGAGAATGGAGTTGGTGCCCTCATTATCTCCAATGGTGCAAAGATAACAGATTATTTTTAGTTGACTTTTATCTTTTTTAATTTTTCTTTTGCTCTGTAGGGATATGTTTATGAACTCATGAGTTTGTACTGTTAAAATACTACATAGTTATAGTATGTTAACATACACAACTGTACACGTGACCTTATCAGTGATATGTATTACAATAAGACCACTCTAGCTGTTGTGTGGAGACTGAACTAGACAGCAGTAGGAGTGAGTGTAGGGGAAACCTAGAAGGGCACTGAGGTTGTCTGGGCAAGAGATGATATACTTACTAGAGTGGAGGCAATAGAGATGCAGAGAAAAGAATAATATTTGAGAGATATCTAGGAGATAGACTTACCAGGATTTAACTTATTCTATGGTGTTCAGAAAAGGAGGGGAAGATGTCAAGAGTAATCACTGTTTCTGATTTGAGAAACCAGATGCTTCTTTATTTACTGAGCAAGAGAAATTTGTAGGAGGTACATATTTGTGAGACGATAACTAGTTCAATTTGGGATATATGTGAGAAACCCAGCCAGAGACTGGAAGTTTACTATAAGCTCTGGATCTAAAAGGAGATGTCAAGAAGCCATCGGCACACAGAAAGGATCTGCAGTCTTGGGAATGAACGCACTTACCATCCACCAGAGTAGGATCCACAGAATAAAATGAGGAAAAAGTCTAGGAGCAAACCTTGAGGAGCTCCAATATTTAAAGATTAAAAGAAGAAGAAGAATCAGAAACTGAGAAGAAACAAAAAAATGTAGGAGGGAAACCCGGAAAATAGAGAATTTTGAAGCCAAAGGCACAGAAAGTGTTTCAAGAAACAGATAACAGTCAACTGTGACAAAGCTTATCACAGGTCAACAAGAACCCAAAAGTGCCCAATGAATTTAGCAACAGAGAGGGCATTTGGTTTCAAGGAGTGGTGGGAGCAGAATCCAGACTGAAATGTATTTAGGGTTAAATAGGAGGTGAAGAAGTAGAAAAGAAAAAAAAAGTAGGAAAAAGAAGTGATAAATAACTCCCTTGTTTCCTACAGAAGTTATGATATTTGGGGCCATTCAATGAATTCTACAAGGCTCCTCCCCATACACACACAGAAACACATGCCATTCTTAAACTTATATACATGCACTTGTTTTATGTCTTTAATTGGAAGAATCTAGAGAAAAGACCTTTCTACTACCTCTGAATTCTCTACGCTATATAGGATGGTCCAAGGCTTATTGTAGACAGCGAGTAAATGCTTATTGAATAAAAAAGGAAAATTCTTTATTAAATACCTCTAAACTACTGACCATGAAAAGTTAACTAAAATATGCACAGAAAGAAATCGTTCATTTAATTCAACAAACATGTATAATAATGTCTACCATAAGCTAGGCAATTTGTCAAGGACTCGGATTCACATTGTAATGGAGGAGAGATACAGACCATCAAATAAATAATTTAAATTCCACAAATACTATGAAAGAAAAATGTTTTATGCTAATTTTACTGTCAACAAGAAATAATACATTAGTAGAATATTTATACATGCATGCTGATGTAAGTTAAAAAGTCAACAGTAAATATAAAAAAATGATCTAGTAAAAAAAATGTTTTCTGTTTCCTATAGTTTGCATGCTATTAAGCCAGATAATGAGGAACAAAAATAATAGATTATTATTTTCCCTCCTTTTCCATTTATATATTTAAGATTAACGGTGTTCATATATTTGCTTTCTGACCTAGATCTTACTGTTACTTATGGCCAAGGGGAGGGAAAAAAAAAGCCACATTTCATGAATGGTTCTGAGATAGAATTACAAAGAATCAATTGCATGAACCCACCCCTCTTTTATTGAATCCTCTGTAAATTGCATAAAGAACGGAGGCTGTTGGGGAAATGACATATTTCTTTCACATTATAAAGAAAATTAAATTCAAAATGGTGTCTCTCATTCCAAAAAAGGAGATTTTTATACTGTATCATGGTCCAAAAGTGTGTGATTTATTTCATTACTAAATTTTTGAAAGAAGTATTTTCAATGAGCTACTTATTAATCCTTACACTTCCCTATGACATTTAATTCCTATTTTTGTTAAGTGTATCTCTGGGTTCAGAAGAAAACTTCAAGTCATCCTTAATCCTATGTCTTTACTGAAATATACTTCTATTTGCAAAAGGGATATATAAAGATAAGATAATAAAGACTATTTTTCCTATAAAATATGCAAGAAATAGATAAAATTACTTGTGTCGGGTCTTGTTTTTTTCTAGAGAACACTACTGCAGCAAATTTGAACAAGTAAAGCAGAGCTGGGGCTGGCAGGCTAGAAAAATCCATGGCTGCCACTGTCACACCACAACCTGCAGCAGCTGTCTCAAGTCCCTCCCTCCCACGCCCAAGCCCTGCCTGCCAGCCCAGCAGGAATGAATGGATTCTGCAGAGCACTATAAATGGTGCTGCAGACCCTGAAAATCTCTTGCTAAAAGCCAAAAGGAAAAATTATCTGCCAAAATACATATTTTCAACTTCGGTGGCCATAACAAACCTCTTTACCTCTGAAATTTCATTAGCAACGTCAAATGGTACCCAGTCCAGAGTCATATTCTGCATTGTACATCCTTGTTGATAATGGAAGCTTTCTGAATAGCAAAAGAATGTTACTGCAGTCCACTTCCTTAAGCAAAGCCTTTTGTCCCAAGAGGCAGTTGAGCAACCACCAAAGTCTGACTGAATAGCAGCTGTATGAGGCTGGCTACAATTCCCACAGTTGGAAGCTCAATCTTACAAGGAGGAGAATTCACTGAATTCACATAAGATTTACATTAAAAAAAAAATGCAGTTATTGAGCTGACATCTACACAGCTGTCTATGGGAGGAGACGATATTACAAAATGGTCTTCTTTTTTACACTATACAACTCTCTTCCTTTCTAATGTTGTGTCCCAATAATTTTTCTTTCCAGAAGAGAGAACAATGCAGAATGTAACTGAATGCACAGGTAGTACTAGCTTCTAAACTCAATTCTCTCTCCTTGTATTTTCTCAATTCTATATTAGAAAAGATGATTCATTTTAAGGAACAATACAATACATAAAATACATTAACATAGACTTCTGGAATATTTCTAGTAGAGTTAGTATGTTCATTAGATCTGAATTATCTTCACGTTAGAACTACTTGTGTGCTTCCATATTTAGTATGATTGTTATTTTCATCTACTGTTTTTGTTTAGCTATGAGGGAGAGGGTGGCAAAAGCAGGTCTGAAAAAAAATTACTTGAACCTGAGAAACCATTTTGGATGGTTATTGAATAATTTTTTAATTAAAAAAAAAAAACACACATTTACCCAAGTCATTTTAAGCATCATTCCCATCTTCTCTTCTATTTTATTTTTAAAGCATTTGAGATGCTGAATCTTCACCGAATGTGGGTTTAGAACACTTTGAGGGAGAAGCAGAAAGTAATTTTCCATTAAAATATTTCATCTCAAATTCTGCGATTAAATGTTGGGGGGAAAACCTTACATAGATTTTAACTGCAGTGTGAGATTCAAACAGTATAAAATCACCCAACTCCAGTTCTCTTTCCCTCCCTCCCCTCACCCCTTCCCAACCCCACCCCGTAATGGATGCTCGGCTGACTGTTTTTGCTCGGTCTCTTTGTCTGAAGGATGCAAGCAGTCTATGGATGCTAGGGGAAAAGGGGTGGGGGAGAGATTACCTCATCCCATGTCGCTTGCACCAATCACCACTCTTCTGTCGTGGCTCGTCTGGGCAGATTGAGGGGTCTGGACCAACAGGAAAAGGCCCCAGCCCATCCCCATGGTGACCGAGTTGTATATAGGGAGCCGCAGACGCCCATGTGCCGCAGGTTCTCTTACATCGACCGCCTAAGAGTCGCGCTGTAAGAAGTAACAACCTCTTCTCTCCGCCATCTGCTCGGCAGCCGCAAAACAGCAACTATGGTAAGAGTGTCTCCTCCGGCTCTTCGTGACCCTGGGTGGGGTCAGCCTCCCCAGGGTCTCCTTGGAAAATCTTAAAGCCTTTGTCCTTTACCACTCGTTTGGGTAAGAGTAGCTTTACGCTTTATTTGCGAGGTTTAGCTTTGTCTGCCCGGGATCCTTGAGCCCGGCCGCCGCCGCAGTGCGGGGTGCAGGAGCCCCGCCACGACTGCGTCCAGGGCGCGGCTGAGCCGTGAGGGGGAACAAAGGCGGCGCCTAGGGAGGTTTTGTTATCCGAGCCCCTGGCAGCCGCGTGCAGCAGCCCATCTGTCGGTCAATAAAAGGGCTGGGGCAGGCAGGGCGGTCTTGGCGTCGCCTGCTCGGCGCCCGTGTGCGCACGATAGTCGTGTGACTCCGAGAGGCCCTTCCTCGGGTTGTTCCCCGGGGACAGGGAGGGGAGTCGTCGGTCGAAAAGACGGGGGTCGGTGGGTGTAGCTGGGAAGAAGACTCGGGGAGAGAAGGAAAGGGACAAAGCGGAGCCTGAGGTTAGTATTAAAAAAGGATCCCTCGCCAGTTCGTTGGCGTTTTAGAAAGACACCCATGTATTAACAGGGAAAATGGTTAGTTTCTGTGGCGGCCGGCGTCGAGGCGGCGCAGGGGCGGAGTTGTTTGTTTCTGCTGCTTTGGCCTTGGAGCCGCTGGGCGGGGTTCGTCTTCACTAAGCCTCCTCTGTCAGAAAGACTTTTAACTAGCCTTTCATCTTTGCAGAACCGTAGGTGGTAAAAGGTTTTTCATTCACTGTCAAAAGTTAGATTACTTTTTTTTTTTCCCCTTGAGGAGCAAAGTCACAGTTCACATGACAATCCCTTTAATGTCTGGTCTGGGGCCGCCCCGCCCTGGCTGACTCCTGTGTGTCTGTCTTGGTCGCACGTTTAGCGAGAGAAAAAGCCGATTTTGTGAGCCAGGGTGCTCTAATGCGGAGGACCCAGGGAAACGCCCTTCCCCGCCCCCGCCTCCCGCCCCCCATTTGTCAGTGACTAGACAATGGACAGACAAAGGAAGCTGTAACCGTAAAGGCTACCGAGGGGACACTCTCTACTGAATGTAATGAGTATGAATATTCTGTGGTGGGTACGAAATTTCAGAATGAAAACATTATTTTGTAGTTTTATATAAATATTTCATTATTCTTTCACTGGGCTTTAAGCTTGGTAGCTTTTCATGTTCTATTTATTTCTAGTTTAGGAACTGTTGTGTTAAAGATACTAATAATTTTTCAGTTTTTTGCAGTGGAGAAGATTCTGGGAAAACTTTTAAATAATGAAAATGCTGCAGACAAAGAAGACTTATACTCTTGTGCAGCTGTCTTTTGTTCTAGTGCATCTTCATTAATTCATTTCAATTTAGGCATATGGTCCCAGGCTGGGTCAGAAGAGGAAAGCTGGCAGATAGCACAATGAGATCATGTAGGCAGATGCTGGAAATAGAGCTTGCTCTGTTAAATAATGTAGCAGACAGTACAGGCTGGCACCAGGCACAGCAAATGCAGCAATGCAGGGGACAGTCCTTGTTTAGCTTCTAACCCCCTAATACTGATGGATTCTGCAGATAGACTGCAGAAGGGTGTGGCTTCTAGCCTCAGCTGCAGTACAGATGTCCATATTGAAATACCAAGTCCTATCAGAAGAAATGTTCATCTTTAAAGGTGAAGGAGGCAATAATAATGATTCCAATTAACTAGTGACTGAATTTACTTCATTTTACAAAAATTTTGTGCTTGACTTTTTTAAATATGAAAAATCTTCTTTTCAAGTATGGCTGTTGGAACAGTCGGCTTGCACCATGTGCTTAACAGTGCAGCCTTATTATTCAGACCACACCCATCTGCAGCATTTGTAGCAGGTGCTTTTTAACTGTTTCTATTATGTTATGGATATGACGACCTCAAATAAATTCAAAGAATACTTGTATATTACTAGAAATAGTTTTGGAAATTTACTGAAAATTGAAAATGCTAATATAACTAATTTTACAATTTTTTTCTTTTCCTTCCCACAGCGTGAGTGCATCTCCATCCACGTTGGCCAGGCTGGTGTCCAGATCGGCAATGCCTGCTGGGAGCTCTACTGCCTGGAACATGGCATCCAGCCTGATGGCCAGATGCCAAGTGACAAGACTATTGGGGGAGGAGACGACTCCTTCAACACCTTCTTCAGTGAGACGGGCGCTGGCAAGCATGTGCCCAGGGCAGTGTTTGTAGACCTGGAACCCACAGTCATTGGTGAGTTGGCTTCAGTAGCTTCAATGAGAATCCTGGGGGTCTGGGACAGGAGGTGTGTCCTGTGGGCCCCACTGATACCCTGGGGTGGAGCAGACCTATGTGAGTTGTTAGTGATGGGTGGCTGCTTCATTTTCCTTTTCCAGATGAGGTTCGCACTGGTACCTACCGCCAGCTCTTCCACCCTGAGCAGCTCATCACAGGCAAAGAAGATGCTGCCAATAACTATGCCCGAGGTCACTACACCATTGGCAAGGAGATCATTGACCTCGTCTTGGACCGAATTCGGAAACTGGTATGTTTATTCTCAAGAATAAAGTAAATTGATGAACCTAAGGGAGATTTTGAAATATGCTTTTTTTTTTTTCAAACACAACTGAAATGCAATAGTGAGGTTAATTATTCCTTTATAGTTTTTTAAAAGTTCAATTAAAATATGGACTATTTGATGTCTTTTGATAAATATTCATGAAGATATTTTTAATAAAGAAATGAGTAATTTAAGGAAGGTCTACATTTCAAAAGTTTCTGTCAATGCAGTCTAATTCTTTGGAATTAATATGAAAAGTGAAAATCTTTACTATGATGACATCACAAAGCAATAACTATGTTTTCTCTATTCCTCCTTTTTAACAGGCTGACCAGTGCACGGGTCTTCAGGGCTTCCTGGTTTTCCACAGCTTTGGTGGGGGAACCGGTTCTGGGTTCACCTCCCTGCTGATGGAACGTCTCTCTGTCGATTATGGCAAGAAGTCCAAGCTGGAGTTCTCCATTTACCCAGCCCCCCAGGTTTCCACAGCTGTCGTTGAGCCCTACAACTCCATCCTCACCACCCACACCACCCTGGAGCACTCTGATTGTGCCTTCATGGTAGACAATGAGGCCATCTATGACATCTGTCGTAGAAACCTCGACATTGAGCGCCCAACATATACTAACCTGAATAGGTTGATAGGTCAAATTGTGTCCTCCATCACTGCTTCCCTGAGATTTGATGGAGCCCTGAATGTGGATCTGACAGAGTTCCAGACCAACCTGGTGCCCTATCCCCGCATCCATTTCCCTCTGGCCACATATGCCCCTGTCATCTCTGCTGAGAAAGCCTACCATGAACAGCTCTCTGTAGCAGAGATCACCAATGCTTGCTTTGAGCCAGCCAACCAGATGGTGAAATGTGACCCTCGCCATGGTAAATACATGGCCTGCTGCCTGTTGTACCGTGGTGACGTGGTTCCCAAAGATGTCAATGCTGCCATTGCCACCATCAAGACCAAGCGTACCATCCAGTTTGTGGACTGGTGCCCCACTGGCTTCAAGGTTGGCATTAATTACCAGCCTCCCACTGTGGTACCTGGTGGAGACCTGGCCAAAGTACAGCGAGCTGTGTGCATGCTGAGCAACACCACAGCCATCGCTGAGGCCTGGGCTCGCCTGGACCACAAGTTTGACCTGATGTATGCCAAGCGTGCCTTTGTTCACTGGTACGTGGGTGAGGGCATGGAGGAAGGAGAGTTTTCTGAGGCCCGTGAGGACATGGCTGCCCTTGAGAAGGATTATGAGGAGGTTGGTGTGGATTCTGTTGAGGGAGAGGGAGAGGAAGAAGGAGAGGAATACTAAAGTTAAAACGTCACAAAGGTGCTGCTTTTACAGGGAAGCTTATTCTGTTTCAAACATTGAAAAGTTGTGGTCTGATCAGTTAATTTGTATGTAGCAGTGTATACACTCATATACAATTACTGACCTATGCTTTAAAACATGATGCTTTGTTACAGACCCAAGCTATCCATTTCTCTGATGGGTTTGAATAAAGTATTCCCTGTCTTAAATGAGCTCAGTCTTGTGTTTTCTATTCAGGTGTCTAGAAATTTTCATCTATTCAGTACACTGAGAAGAAAGAATAACTATTGACTGTGGTTTATACATATTCTACACAGCAACTTGGTTTTTAATTTTAAATTGTCCTAGTATATTATAAAACAAAATATACATATCTAAAAATTATCATTAGATGTAAATCAACTGTACTTCAACTTTAAAAATTGGTTTTTTAAAAAAGTAAAAAATACCATTAGATAACATCCATGCTACTCTTAAATTTTGACACCATTATAATAGTTAAATTCCTGGTTCTTTGAGAATTTATATCTAATGCACAACTAAAATCTGGTTGCTGAGTCTCATGCAACTAAACAGATAAAATGGTGACTATTCCAAATGCATCATGAGGGCTTATAAGCCTATTTTCATGGGCCTCACCTTGGCAAGTGTCTAGTGCCATCATGCTTCCTCTGCCCTGGGTTCTAAAAAGATGTCTGCTCTCTCCAAGCAGTTTCTTACTATACCAGACCTAGTTCTTTACTTTCTTCTCTCCAAACTTATTTTCAGCTGAATATCACATTGGAAAAGCCTGATACACTTATTCACTCTAATGTATTAATTATATATCTGAACTTTAACTTTCAAAGGGTTTTCTTATTTTAATATGAGCCAATAACTTCAAAAGAGAACTCATAGTGTAATTGTAGGCAACAACCAACACAGTGAAAGAAACAGTTTTGGACTAAGGACTTCAGCAATAGAGGTCAGCTGCCAGTCCAACTGAAAGGCTAAGAATCCAGGTATAGCAAGTTGTCTTGGGCCATCTTGTTACCTTGTTCTGGGATAATATCCAGTGATGATGAAATGATTTTCTGGTATTAACTACCTATTTAATCTATTTTTTTCTTTGGCACTGCAAACTAGAGGGTGTAATAGTATTGTGGTACTATAATCAGTTTAGTGTAAGTTAATAGAAATAAAACTAAGAAATAAGATCAACTAATTTGAAAGTCAATTCAGTATTCCTTAGCAGGTTTTTTTTTTTTTTTCTTCATTTATTTTTATTAGTTGGAGGCTAATTACTAAACAATATTGTAGTGGTTTTTGCCATACATGGATTTACATGTGTTCCCCATCCTGAACCCCCCCTCCCACCCCTTTTTTTAAAAAATATTTATCTATTTGGCTGTGTGGGTTTTAGTTGTGACACTCGAGATCTCCGATCTTCGTTGTGGATGCAGGATTTTTAATTGCATGGGGGATCTTTAGCGAATTCATAGTTGAAGCATGTGGATCTAGTTCCCTGATCAGGGATCGAACACTGGGTCCCCTGTATTGCAAGTGCAGAGTCTTAGCTACTGAACCAAGAGGGGAGCTCTGCTCAGCAGTTTTAACTAAAGCTAATGAAACAGATCTGATGCACAAAAGTAAAAGGATTTGCTCATTCAGATAAAAAACTAGCATGGAAAGGAGATCAGATGTCAGCATTTAATTTACAGTCCCAGCATATAGCAAAATATGATACACGGTAGATGTACAATGGTCATTGGCTGGAAGAGTAAAGTGTAAGATAAAATAGGAACAAATATAAAAATCATAGAGTTAAAAGCCCTATGATCTTAATCTCAATCGTAAATATCAGAACCAGGACATTTTAGAGAAATGACTGATTCCAAGCCTGGAGCACGAAATACACAAGTTCAGCCTCAATTTTTTTTTCTCATTCCAGAAAGCAGGGAAAATATAAAAGACCAAAGTCAAACCAAAAAGACACAGGAGTCAATTGAAGAGACTCTCACTGATGATACAATGTATTGAAAACTATAGTGACTGCAATGATTTAACCATACAAAGTTTGTTAAAATCCATGAGCTCATTATACTTTTTGTTTATCTTTAAAAAATTAATGTAAAAAATTACTAAAAACATTGAATAGAATTACCATATGATCCAGAAATTCCATTTCTGGGTAAATACCCAAAGGAATTGAAAGCAGGGACACAGATATTTGTACACCCATGCTCACAGCAGCGTTATTCACAATAGCCAAAAGGTGGAAGCAGCCCTAATAGTCATGAATTGATGAATGAACAAAATATAATATACAGGCAATGGAATATTATTCAGTCTTAGAGAAGGAAATTTTGACACATGCTATAACATGAATGAATTTTGAGGACATTATGCATAAGCAGACACACAAAAAAACAAATGTTGGTACTTTCCTGGTGGCGCAGTGAATAAGAATCCACCTGTTAATGCAGGGAACACAGGTTTGGGCCCTGAAGGATCCCACATGCCACAGAGCAACTAAGCCTGTATGCCACAACTGCTGAGTCCGAGCTCTAGAGCCAGAGAGCTGCAACTACTAAAGCCTGCTTGCCTAGAGATGGTGATCTGCAACAAGAGAAGACACTGCAATGAGAAGCCACATGAAGAGCAGCTCCCACTCACTACAACTAGAGAAAGCCCACATGCAGCAATGAAAACCCAGCACAGCCAAAAATATTTTTTTTTTAAGCAAGTATTGTCTCATTCCACTAATGAGGTAACTAGAATGGTCAAATTCATAGAGACAGAAAATAGAATAGGAGTTCCCAGGGCATGGGGGGAGCATATAAAGGGAAGTTACTGTTTAAAGGATACACTGTTTCATCTGTTTGGAATGATGAATAGTGGTGATGGTTGCACAACAGTGTGAATGTACTTAATGCTACAACTTCAACTGGACATTTAAAATAGGTTAAAATGTTCCAGGACCCTTGAGAACACCTCAGAGGACTTCCCTGGTGGTCCAGTGGCTAAGACTCCAAGCTCCCAGTGTAGGGGGCCCAGGTTCGATCCCTTATCAGGGAACTAGACCCCACATGCTGCAACCAAGAGTCTGCATGCCTCAACTAAAGGTTCTGTATGCTGCAACGAAGACTGAAGATCCCACCTGCCACAACTAAGACCCAGTGTAGCCAAATAAAAATAAATAAAAATGTTTAAAAGTAAAAAAAAAAAAATAAAATAAAATAGGTTAAAATGTAAGCAACAGGGATATATTGTATAGCACAGAGAAATATAGCCATTATTTCATAATAACTTTTATTTTTATTGAAGTGTAGTTGAATGCCAAAGAATTGATGACTTCAAACTGTGGTGCTGGAGAGGACTCCTCAAAGTCCCTTGGACAGCAAGGATATCAAACTAGTCAATCCTAAGGGAGATCAACCCTGAACATTCACTAGAAGGACTGATGCTGAAGGTGAAGCTCCAGTATTTTGGTCATATGATGTGAACAGACGACTCATTGGAAAAGTCCCCGATGCTGGGAAAGATTGAAGGCAGAAGGAGAAGAGGGCATCAGAGAAAAAGATGGCTGGATGGCATCACCAGATGCTATGAACATGAACTGGGGCAAACCCTGAGAGATGGTTAGGGACAGGGAGGCCTGGCATGCTGCAGTCCATGGGATCACAAAGAGTCAGACATGACTGGGCAACTGAACAACAAAAACAACATAGTTGACATAATATTTTGTAATAATTTTAAATGAAGTATAATCTATAAAAATATTGAATTTCTATATTGTACACCTAAAACTTCTATAATATTGTAAATCACCTATATTTCAGTTTTTTTTAAAGTTAAAATAGTACATTTTATGTTTGTAATATCTTGCCACAATTAAACAAACAAACAATGGAAGCATAAACCAAAATAAATTTTTTTAATTACCTGTAAGGGAAAGGAATATGGTCTAGCTAGGCTTCTTTGAAAGTATTTGTTGTATCATTTGACTGTAGAAACATGTAACTGTATTATGTATTATACAAACGAATTAAATCAAGGTGGAAAAAATATCTACCAATCAAAAGCAAAGTGAAACAAATCAATCTAACCAAGTATAAAGTTGGTGGCTTATTTATAAACTGGAGGATTATTTCAAGTGACTTTAAATCATAGTATTTTGGGAATTTCCTGGTCGTTCAGTGGTTAGAACTCCATGTTCTCACTGCTAAGGGCCCAGGGTTCAATACCTGGTTTGGGGGACCTAAAATCCCACACACTGCAGGGGGTGGCCAGAAAAAAAGAAATACTTTGATTGTATATCCATAGTAAGTATATAGTCTAAGGAAGAAAAGGAACTCCAAAAAAAAAACCTGCTCTCAGTAATCATATTTCTATTAATAATATTGATATTGTTATTTAGAAAGTATTATATACCAAAATAAATTAAATAATTCATTAATGTTTTAGTAAACAAAAATCTTAAAAGTTATTACAATTATATGACATATGTTCAAGAAAGTAGAGATACAGAAAAAACTTCTAGAGATGAAAAATATATCTGAGATTTCAAAAAAAATAGTAAATGGGATAAACAGAGAACTTACCTCGTGGGCCAATGGTTAAGATTCTGAGCTTCACTGTAGGAGGCAGGGGTGGGGAAATGAAGATCCCACATACTACAGTGTGACAAAAAAAAGAAAAGCTGAACAGTAGATTAAACACCACAGAAGAAAAGGTCAATGAATTGAAGACATAACAATAAAAAATATCCAAAATGAAACAGAACAACAAAAATAGAGGGAAAAAATGAACAATAAAAATGGATGTTAATTAGCAGGAGCACACTGAAGATGACTCAGCATTTTTAAACATTTTGAAACCATCAAGGAGATTTTAAACCTTTTGCTTTTATATTTTCTCAATTACAAACTACTTTTAACATAAACCACAATGCTATAAATAAATTGAAAATAAATTTTATAAATTTATAAGGAAATACTTTTAATATTAGAATTTAAATAACTTTAAAACACTTTGTTTTGTTTATTTTTATATACTATTTATTTTAATTAATTTTCCTTTTTTTTTGCCATGAGGATTGTTGGCTCTTAGTTCCCCAACCAGGGATTGAACCCCCAGAGAACTCTGTTTTACTTTATTTTTAATTGTGGGAAAACACACATAGAATAAAATTTACTATCTTAACCATTTTTTAAGTATACAGTTCAGTAGTGTAAAGTGCATTCACAGTTATGCAACCAATCTCTTGAATTCTTTTCATCTTGCAAAACTAAAATTCCATACCCATTAAATAATTCCCACTCCACCCTCCCCCAGCCTCTGGCAACCACTGTAATAGAAAAGAACAAATCTGGACCATATTGGACCTGTTTCTTTTACTTTAACCTTTGTATTCTACTACTTTTGCTATAAGTTAAAAATGTCATGGGGATTCCCTGGCTGTCCAGTGATTAGGACTCTGCTTTCATTGTGGAGGGCACAGGTTCAAACCCTGGTCAGGGAACTAAGATCCCATAAACTGTTCCATGTGGCAAATAAACAATGTTGCCTATATCCTGAAATAGACACAATAGCCCATCCTCAAGGCTCTGACTTTTAAAGATATAGATCTTTTCTATTCATCTAGAGATAAAAAGTTTCAGAACAAAATATACAAATAGCTCATACAGCTCAATGACAAAAAACAAACTAACCCAACTGAGCCTGCAGGGGCTTGAGCACCTCCTCTGCTGACAACCTGGGATCTGGGAGTGGAGTGGGAGTCTGAGCTCGGGCTCAGGTGGCCCCTGGGGAGATTCCTCCCGCTGTGCGCCCAGGCTGGCAGCAAGGCAGCACAGGCTGCCCAAGGCTGGCAGCCCCCACCCCAATCCACGCCACTGCAGTAGCAGCCCAACCCTTTGGGTCTGGAAACTGGGGCAAAGGGTGGGAGGTCCACACCTGCGGCCCCCAGCAGGGACTGTGACCCATGCTCCCCACTCAGGATGCAGCGCCCAGGCTTCCTCCTCCTTGCCCTCCTCACTCTGCTGGTGCTCACCTCAGAGGTGGCCAAAAAGAAAGACAACGTGAAGATGGAAGGCCCAGGGAGCGAGTGCATGGAGTGGACCTGGAGGCTCAGCATCCTCAGTGGCAAAGACTGTGGTGTCAGTTGCTGCCAGAGCACCTATCGGGCCCAGACTCTGTGCATCTGGTGTCAGGTGCCTGCATGCACTGGAAGAAGGAAGGAAGAGTTTGGAGCCGACTGCAAGTACAAGTTTGAGACCTTGCGGGGCATGTGATTGGAGCACAGGCACTAAAGCCCGCCACCCTGAAGGAGGCACAGTACCATGCCAAGTGCCATTAGACCATCCATGTGACCAAGTTCTGTACTCCCAAGACCAAAGCCAAGGCCAAAGTCACGAAAGTGAAGGAAAAGGGCTAGCGGCCAGGCCTGGATGCAAAAAAGCCCCTGGATTTACTGGGAGCTCCGGCCCACACCCTCCCTCCACAGGCCCAAGATGTAACCCATCAGCGCCTTTTGCCTCCTAGTAAGCTTTATCAAATCATGCCCTGCTTCTTCCCTTCGCTCACCCACACCCACCCCAAGTGCCCAAAATGGGGAGGGACAAGGGATTCTGGGCAGCTTGCACATCCCCCAAAGGGATCTGATTCCCCTGGACCCACTTCTCTTTCCCTAGTGATGAAACATTAGGGTTTTCAATATCTTTTGGCTATTGTGAATAATGCTGTCATGAACATGGGTATAAAACATCTCTTTCAGACCCTGGCTTTCAGTTTTTTTAGTTTTAGACCCAGAAGTGGAGTTGTTGGATCATAATATATGGTAACTCTATGTATGATTTTTTTTTTTTTGAGGCATCCCCAACTATTTTCCAAAGAGACCAAACCATTTTCCCACCAACAATGTATAAAGTTTCCAATTTCTATATATCCTTGCCAACACTTGTTATTTTCTGGTTTGGTTTTTTTATTTCCCCCCAGGAATTGAACCCAGGCCACAGCAGTGAAAGTATGGAATCCTAACTACTAGACCACCAGAGAACTCCCCTTGTTTTTCTTTTTTTATAGTAGCCATTCTAGTGAGTGTTAGGTGGTACTTCATTCTGGCTTTGATTTGCATTTCCCAAAAGATTACTGATGCTGAGTATCTTTTAATGTACTTATTATTTGGATATCTTCTTTGGAGAAATGTTTATTCAAAATCCTTTGCTTACTTTTAAATTGGGTTGTTAATATTAAAACACGTTTATCTAGCTATTTAATCTATGAGGTTACAACAAACTTGAGAAAATCAAAATTTAAAAATTGACAGCAAAAAGAATATTTATCTTGAGACATCATATAAATTTTACAATTATCCTGTATGTGACAATTTCTTCCTATTAAAAAGTAAAATAATAACAATAGTGGTTATGGTGCTCATCTTATCCTTTTCTGTGTCTTGAATTGGATGTTATTCTTGGCCTTGAAATAACATGTCTTATAATTTTTTTAAATCAAATGTATGGAAAGGACATATCTCAATGCAAGAACTTCTATATTATTTATACAATGTTAAGAATTTTTGTCAGAATGGATATTAAATTTTATTAGATGTATTTCCAGTAATATTTGGAGACTGACATGATTTTTCTCTTTCAGCACATTGTAATGAATTACTCTAAAAGCTTTTCTAATGCTGAGTCATTGGTGCATTTCCAGTACAAAACACTTGATCATGGTGAGTATTCATTTTTCTAATGTGATACCAGATTCTATTTGATGATGTCAGTTTTCACTCCCACCAGCATTATATTATTTTTAGTATAAGTTCACTAGAGTCCTGAGAATGGGCTGAAGCTAAAATATTTTCTCCCTGAGTTTTTACCAGTCTCATCTTGCGCCACTAAGCCTTGAGTGGTGTTTCCAATTGTCCTCCTTCTGGAGCGGGGTGAGGGGGGATTTTGCAGCTCCTTAACTGAAAAGAAGGTCTGTGTGTGAGCATCTTTCACACTCATACACTGTCCTCTATTATCTTTTTATTTAGGTTGGGAGTGTGGAAGGTGGTGGGTCGGAGAAGGAGGGATGGGAAGACTTCACTGTCTTTGAAATGAAAGTTTGCTTTCACTTTCTTCTATTGTCTCTGAGAGCTTTGGATCTGGAGGCTTGACTGAGTGTAAAGCCTAAAGATGGTAGATGATCCCTAAGTCACAGACTTTTTCTCTCTGGAGAACTGCCTTCTTCAGAGAGGACAATAGGAGAATATGAATTGGCTATTAGTTTCTGAATTTTGCCAAATAAAGCAGAATCTAAGAAGAAAAAAAAACATTTGAGTCATATTATATACTTTTCAATAGACTGTACCTCACCATAGTAGGCATGATGTTAGCTGTCAGTTTTTCATATATGCCCTTTATCAGATTAAAGTTTCTTTCTGTTCCTAGTCTGCTGATGATTTTTTTTTATAAATGGATACTGGATTTTGTCAAATCTTTTTCTGCATGCATCTACTGAAATGATCAAGTGAGCTTTTTTCTTTTGTCTTACTATTAATAATACCATGAACTAGGTTCATTGCCTTTTGAATATGAAACCAAACCTGCATTTCTGGGATACACTATACTTGGTTTATATTTTAAAGCTGAGATACTTAACCTAGGACTCTGACAAACACAGATACTTCATAGGTGGTTCTCATGGGTTGATGAACTCCCTGATGTTTTATGCAAAATTCTGTGTGAATATGCTAATAGTAGATTGTCACCAAAGATAGTCACTAACCATTTATCCCATCCCTGTTGGTACATGCTATTTCTCCCATCAAGAGGTGGAGTCTAAGCTCACTCACTCTAAAGTCCACAAGTCACAACTACTGAGCCTGTGTGCTGCAACTACTGAAGCCTGTGCACCCTAGAGCCCATTCACAGCAACAAAGAGTAGCCCTTGCCTGCAGCAACTAGAGAAAGCCTCTGCAAAGCAATGAAGACCCACTGCAGTCAAAAATAAATAAATAAATAAAAAGATCAAAGATTAGTTACATAGGGCCCAGTGAGCTGATGAATACAGTTGTAAATTAAAAAAAAAAAAAGGTGGAGTCTATTCCTCTCCGCTTATAACTCAGTCGGACTTATGACTGCTTTGACTAATAGAATGTGACAGAAGAGAAGCTATGACAGATCTAGGTCAAGCCCTTAAGAAGTCTGGCAGCTTGTTTTTGTTCAGAGAGGTCATGTGGAAAAAAAACAGGACACCCCATCCAACAGCAAACATAAAGATCCCAAACATGGGAATGTGACCATCCTAGGCAGTCCAGCCCCTGCTAAAATCCCAGCTGGATGCAACTATTACATGAGTTAGCCAGATGATACCATGTGGAACAGAACTGTCCATAACTCAGCTAATCATAGGAAATAATAAGTGATTTTTACTTTAAATTAACAAGTTTTGGGGTAGTTTGTTACACAGCAATAGATATCTGAAACAGTGCTTACCCACACATTTGGAGAGAAAACATAGTTTTTATTAGATCCTCCAAAATAGTTAAAACCACTAGAGAAACGAAAGAGTGAATATTCTTTAGGAAACACCTGATAATTTTTTTTTCAGTGTTTTTGATAGATATTAGCAGCAAATGTGCTTAAGATTATAATCTTTTGTCCTGTATTAGTAGATGATAACTACTGAATTTGGCAATTAAATGAAAGGTCATATGCTTTACAATCTAATGCAACTGACAACCTAAGGTGAAAAGTGAGAAAATTTATGGGACCATCCCTCCTATATTCCGAAACAAGTTCAAGGGCTATTTTAAAATTCTTCAAAACTTCTTACCAAAAAACATACATATGAACATGTGGAATGATACACACAAAAATTATATGCAGAGGAATGAACAAAAGCAAACCAAATGAACCAAAGTTTTATATCATAAAGTATAGTAAAAATATGTTTGCATACATAAAACAGCTGAATGTATTCAACTGGAATCATAACTAGTGTACCCACGGTGGGAAGTGAGTGTGATCTGAAACTGAGCTATAACCTACCTGGATAGAATCTGGGTCAAAACTGAGACATAGGGCATGGTTTCCATCTAATAACTGAGATGGGATAGAGAAGAGGGTTAGAAGGAGAATGGTAATATTGTAGACAACTAGTTCCTATCAAATAACAGGCATAATGCATCAGAAGGGTGCGAGATAATATGGCAAAGAGAAGCTGCTGCTGTTGCTGCTTAGTCATTCAGTCATGTCCGACTCTTTGTGACCCCACGGACCTTAGCCTGCCAGGCTCCTCTGTCCAAGGGATTCTCCAGGCAAGAATACTGGAGTGGGTTGCCATTTCCTTCTCCAGGGGATCTTCCCAACCCAGGGACCAAACCCGGGTCTCTGGCATTGCCGGCAGATTCTTTATCACTGAGCCACCAGGGGAGAAGCTAACCCTAGAAAAAGGAACTTGAAAAGATCAGGCAAGGTACCCAGAGAGTTCAAAGAGAATACATCAGGGATCCAGGCAAGGCTTGCTAGGCAGACTATCTGGCTCCTGTGTTAGGCATTATTTAGGAAAACAACAGCTAAATATTTCATCAAGTGTCCAGGATATTGAGAGGGCCAAGACTTCCAAGGTCTGACCTACAGATGAAAGACAAACCCAGGATTCTGGGTGGTGTTCATAGAAATCCTCGCCACAGCATATCACAGAAGGAATGACACAGCCCAGTGACAATATACAAGAGAACATATCAAATGAGTTAATACTGGAACTCATGGGGAAACCTTTGATGAAGCAAACAACAGAAAACAAGAACCAAAGAAGCTGATCAATTGTAATGCCATACTAGAAAGACTAGAGCAACAAGCAGATGAGGAGATGAAGTAAGTGTCAGAAATATGAGTACAGCCAGGATTTTCTACTAGAAAAGATTTCTCATGAGGTTTTAGTCATGCTGTCGGCCAGGGCTGCAGTCTAATTTGAAGACTCACCTGAGGGAGGATTCTTTTCCAAGCTCACTCCATGGTTGTTGGCAGAGTTTAGTATTTGGACAGCTGTTCACTTGAGGGCATCAGTTCCTTGCTGCCTCTTGGCTAGAGACCTCCTGCATGCAGTTTCCTGACACATGGACCTCTTCAAAGGGCAGCATAACATGGCAATTGGCTTCCCTCAGAGTAAGTGAGCAAGAGAGCAAAAGAGAAAAAAAAGAGAAAGAGAGCAAAAAAGAGCCATCAAAGTAGAACACAAAGTCTTTTTCCAACCTAATCTCAGAAACAACACCTTATTACTTTTGCCGTAGTCTGTTAGGAGTGAATCACTAGGTCCAGCCTATAGTCAAGGGGAAAACATTACATAAGGACATTACATAAGGACCCCTAGAAGGAGGGGTACAATGGGGAACCCACCGTAGAAGTTGTGTATTATATTATGCAGCTCTAAAAACTCTATCTCTATATTTAATTGTCACATATGTCAAATTTCTGATAGGGAGGATTTGACTGGACCAGTTTGGGTTAGTATTTCTCCTGTGGGTCAGTTAGCCTTGGCTAGATGGGGCAAGATCATGTAATAATTTTTATTATTGTTAGAGATTTCTAGAGAATAGGAAATTGTTGAAGGCTTGTTAGTCAAATGAAAGCTTGTTACAAAGATACACTATCAAGCTATTATTACAACTATATAAAAACTAAAAAGATTACTTGAGATTTAGTATTGGGAAATCAAGCTAAGGAATGTTTTCACTCAGTCTCATTGATGATTGGCTTATTCTCTAGAGCTAAAGGGAGACAGTGAGCCATCATTTTATCACCTGCAGATACAATTTAATGGGACAATTTAGACACATCTTGCCTGAGTCAAATTAGAGACTGAGAATTATGAGGGAAGTAGTGGGGGAAAGACTAAAGAAAACAGTAAATATGGCAGAAATAAGACCAACAAGAGAAGAAATTCTTAAGGAAAAATTCACTTGTTGCCCTTAAAAGTCAAGGCATCTCAAAGGTAAATAAAACCTAAACTTTGCTGACTTTGACGCAGTGTTTATGTAAAGGCAAATAACTTAAGGTAGGCTCTGAGTATCATTGTCTTGCATCAGTTGTCTTATTTTTAAAGTTATTCTGTAGGGAGTTCTGCTCTCAGTAAGGGTGCAGTTTCTTGCATATCAATTCTACAGCAAAAAACAATTGGAAAACATGAACAAAATTTAAAATTGAAACAATCTATTTGTAGATATCAAAGCGGGACCAAGGCAGCAAGGACTTGAGGGGTTAAAATCTCAGACAGAAAAGGAGTTTGAAGAGATAAGCCTAACATTCAGTGTTTCTTTTCCTTTTAAGGAATTACTGATTCCAAAGTAGTAACAAGAGGTTGAGAAGGTGAGCAGAAAGCAGTAGCTAAGTGGCTGAGAAACTAAACTGGTCTTCCTATAGTCTTACAGAGCTTTCGGGGAAAAACCTGAAAGTTCAGGACCTAATAAGATAGAGGCACCCAGGCAACCACTCCTTACCTTTAGTTGAAACCCTCAAAGGCCTAAACCAAAGGAGAGACCAGCTCCTATAAATGCTAAAGTTCAACTTCTCGTCACAAAATCCCTGATTAGATTAAAATAGTCAGAGGCAAAAGCAAACCCTTGCAAGAAGAAGACTATACCATCCACAGCCTCAAATTATCTCTTTGTGAGAATGCTAAGTCACGTCAGTTATGTTCAACTCTTTGTGACCCCATAGACTGTAGCCTGCCAGGCTCCTCTGTCCATGGGATTCTCCAGGCAAGAATACTGGAGTGGGTTGCCATTTCCTACTCCAGGAGATCTTCTTGACCCAGGGATTGAACCTGAATCTCTTGTGTCTCCTGCATTGGTAGGCAGATTCTTTACCACTGTGCCAACCACCATGAATAGGTTTGATAAATTAAATGACAAGACAGACAAATTCAGTAGAGGAAACTGTATGAAATATAGAATGGAAATTCTAGAACTGAAAAATAATCACATTTAAGAATTCAACAGGGCTTGTAACAGCACACTGCACACAAAGGTGAAAGTCACTTAGTCTTGTCCCACTCTTTGCAACCCCATGGACTATACAGTCCATGGAATTGTCCAAGCCAGAATACTGGCATAGGTAGCCTTTCCCTTCTCCAGGAGATCTTCCCAATCCAGGGATCAAACCCAGGTTTCCCACACTGCAGGCAGATTCTTTACCAGCTGAGCCACAAGGGAAGCCCAAGAATACTGAAGTGGCACACAAATGAAAGGTAATTAGTGAATTAGAAGCAGGTGAGAAAAACCAGACTGACGCTTAAGAGATTAAAATAAGAAAAAGAATGAGAACTCCCTGGTGGCCCAGTGGTTAGGAATCCTTGCTTCCACTGCAGGAGGCCCAAGTTCGATCCCTGGTTGAGGAACTAAGAGCCTGCAAGCCACACTGCAGGGCCTGACAAAAAAAGAAAAGAAAATACAGGGGAAAAAGCATAAAATACATTAAGAGACACTAAAAACAAAAAACAAACAAAACTAACACAGATACAACTAGAGATACAGAAGACAAGAAAAAAAACAATGGGATAGGAATATTATTTGAAGGAAAAAAATGGCCAAAAATGCTCAAAACTAATGAAAGTCACAAATAAGAGATCCTATGAAATCAAGCAGGATAAATACAAAGAAAAGCATAGTTAGGTATATCATAATGTAGTTGTGAAACCAAAGATAAAGAAAAAATCTTTAAAAAATGGAGAGGAGCAGTTAGGAGTGAGACACATCTTCAAAGGAACAACAGTTGACTATCAGTTGGCTTCTCAATAGTGATGAAAGTCAAAGATAATGGAATGACACACTGTGTTGTAAGATAATAAGTGCCAAGCTAGAACTCTAAACTCAATAAAAAATACCTTTCAAAAATAAAGTAAAAAGAAAAATTAAATATATCTTCAGACAAACAAAAACTGAAGAGAACTCACCACTTGGCATACTTGTATTAAAGGAATACTAAAGGGAATTCTTCAAGCAAAAGAAAAATAATCCTAAATGAAAGCACAGATATGCAAGAAGAAATTTAGCAATAAAAAGGGTAAATAAGAATGTAAATCCTAATGTGTAATGAGCTGACCTTTAAGGATATATGAGAACAGGTAAAAGTAAAGAATTTATAGAAAGAAAAGCTATGGTTGTTCAAGAAAACAACTTGCAGATGAATTAAAGGATAGAATGTTTACTTTTGAGATCTGAATTGTGGCTGGAAAATTAAGCAGAACTATCACAAAGCAAAGAACTGAAATATAAACAGAAATCATGATAGAAAACACAAGACTTAGAGGATAGATCCAGGAGACCTAATAAGCAAATAATGGTAGTTCCAGAAGAGAAAAGAGAACAGATGGCAATACTTTAAAAAACACTATAACTTACTGGATATAAAAGTCAACTACATTTTTATATATCAAAAAAAATTAGAAATTTTAACTTTACAAAGGATATTGTTCATAACAGTATCAAAAAACATATAAAAGTGCCTAGGGATAATATTACAAAATACACAAGACATATTTAATAAAACTTTATTGAAAGACACTAAAACACACTTAAATACATGGAATTATATACTTAGCCTGTGAGTAGAAGGGTCACATCATACTATATGAAAAGTGAAAGTGTTAGTCACTCAGTCGTGTATCTGAATCTTCGAGAGCCCACAGACTGCAGTCCACCACGCTCCTCAATTCATCAAATTCTCCAGGCAAGAATACTGAAGTGGGTAGCCATTCCCTTCTCAAGGGGATCTTCCTGACTCAGGGTCGAGCTCAGGTCTCCTGCATTGCAGGTGAATTCTTTACCATCTGAGCCACCAGAGAAGTCTTGTCAAATCAATCTACAGATTCAATACAATTCCAATCAAAATCACAAAAGATTCCGTGTATGTATGTGCACATGTCATCTAGGCATGCACTAGACAAACAGCATATATTCAGAGATGGCATCTTACCAGATTTTTTTTTCTAATATAGGAGGAATAAAAGTCTCGGTGGACTATTTTATACAACATGGGGAACAGTGACATCATGAGACAAAGTACTTCCAGGGGGTGTGCTCTTTTAGAGCAAACTTCTTCATCCTTCCAAGGCTTGAGGTCACTTATGTAGGCACTACATTTGTGCTATAAATTGCCTTTCTGTTATAAAACTGAAGGATAAGAATATTTATTACTCAGAAAACTACAGATTTTTTAATCTGGCTATTCCAGATAAGGTGAAGGACTTAGTTAAGATTAAATTTGGCTATGTTCTGTTCTCTGTGTTTAGATTTTCTCTGATATAACAATTTTTTTGACAGATCACAAAAAGAGACAATGATTTTGCAAGTGTGTGTTTGAAACTATTATGCTACTAGTCTATCTTTACCATTCAAGACTTGGGATAATAGCAAAACTTTTACAATATGATCTAGAGAATTAAAAAG
This sequence comes from Dama dama, assembly GCF_033118175.1. NCBI lineage: Eukaryota > Metazoa > Chordata > Mammalia > Artiodactyla > Cervidae > Dama > Dama dama. The sequence continues at coordinate 46,952,815 of NC_083683.1, forward strand.
GAGAGTCACAAATATGTCCATTAACTGATCTTCATTATACCTGATTCTCGTTATGTTACAACGAAATTATCAGTTATATATATCAGTTATATAAAACTGATTTTTGTTATAATTTATACCTGCATTAATCAAATAAGCTAGTAAGATGATCTTACTAGCTTTATTCTCAGTTCAGTTCAGTCCCTCAGTCATGTCTAACTCTTTGTGATCCCAAGCACTGTAGCACACCAGGCTTCCCTGTCCATCACCAACTCCAGGAGCTTGCTCAAACTCATGTCCATCAAGTCGGTGACGCCATCCAACCATCTCATCCTCTGCCGTCCCCTTCTCCAGTTGCCTTCGATCTTTCCCAGCATCAGGGTCTTTTCCAATGAGTCAGTTCTTCGCATCAGGTGGCCAAAGTATTGAAGCTTCAGCTTCAGCACCAGTCCTTCCAATGAATATTCAGGACTGACTTCCTTTAGGATACACTGGTTGGATCTCCTTGCAGTCCAAGGGACTCTCAAGAGTCTTCTCCAACACCACAGTTCAAAAGCATCAATTCTTTGGCGCTCAGCTTTCTTTATAGTCCAATTCTCACATCCATACATGACTACTGGAAAAACCATAGCTTTGACTAGATGGACCTTATATTTGTTGGAAAGTAATGTCTCTGCTTTTTAATCTACTATCTAGGTTGGTCATAGCTTTTCTTCCAAGGAGCAAGCGTCTTTTAATTTCATGGATTTTGGAGCCCCAAAATATTAAGTCTGTCACTGTTTCCATTTTTCCTTCATCTACTTGCCATGAAGTGATAGGACCAGATACCATGAGTTTTGTTTTTTGAATATTGAGTTTTAAGCCAGCTTTTTTCACTCTCCTCTTTCACTTTCATCAAGAGGCTCTTTAGTTCTTCTTCACTTTCTGCCATAAGGGTAGTGTCCTCTGCATATCTGAGGTCATTGATATTTCTCCCAGCAATCTTGATTCCAGCTTGTGCTTCATCCAGCCCAGCATTTCACATGATGTACTTTGCATATAAGTTAAATCAGCAAGGTGACAATATACAGCCTTGACATATTCCTTTCCCAATTTGGAACCAGTCTGTTGTTCCATGTCTGGGTTCTAACTGTTGCTTCTTGATCTGCATACAGACTTCTCAGGAGGCAGGTAAGGTGGTCTGGTATTCCCATCTCCTGAAGAATTTTCCATAGTTTGTTGTGATCCACACAGTCAAAGGCTTTAGTGTAGTCAATGAAGCAGAAGTAGATGTTTTTCTGGAATTCCCTTACTTTTTCTATGATCCAATGGATGCTGGCAATTTGATCTCTGGTTCCTTTGCCTTTTCTAAATCCAACTTGAACATCTGGAAGTTCTCAGTTCACGTACTGTTGAAGCCTACCATGGAGAATTTTGAGCATTACTTGGCTGGTACCTTAGCTCTTTACTATTTACTATGATATCTACTATTTACTATGATATCTTAGCTCTTTACTACTATTAACTTTAAAGATTTATCAAAGAATACATGTATATAGTTTAAAAATGAAATATTCTTCATCTCAACTCCAATTTACACAGGTTTGTTCACTTTGGTTAATTTTTTTTTTTCACTTTGGTTAATTTTTCAAGCTATACTTTTACAAGCTGCCCCATTTTCTGTATTTAGGTTGTTATATACATGTTATATTTCATTAAAAAATTTATGAAAACCACAAATCAAGTACTATTATTTTATTTTTTATTTATTTTTTTATTTTTTAAGTACTATTATTTTAAAACAACAGCTTTCCTTCTTCATTCCTCCTCTAACCTTTTCACCAGAGGCAATTACTCCCAATTCAACTAACTATTTCCTTTGGAACTAACCTGTTTATTTCTAAATAATATGCCTATGCTGGAATGTCTTGATTTTTCACTTTTAGACATTTTTTATCTTTCACCATTCTGGTTGAAAACTTAGTTCTTTTATACTTGTCACATTTTGCTTCCTGGCTATTATCTCATTGACAAAATTTCAATTTAAACAAGCTGGTGTTTATGTTACTATGATTATTTAAGTATTACTCATTGCTGAAGCAAATAGTGCATTATAATCATGCTTCCTTCCTCACACAAATTTTTATTCTGCAGAATTACATAACTGCCTCCTTTTTTGGTTGATTTTCCACATAAAATTTTAAAATGCTCCCACATCTCTGCCAAACACCCGTTAGTCTTTCTTTCTTTCTTTTTCTTTTGTTCATCTGTATTTTCCTTCTCTATAACTGAAATTTATCATCTCACAAACCCCCACCAACTGAAAAAAACTTAAATACTACTTTTAAGATAAATCAGTTACTTCCTATTTAGAATAGTCTCGTTTGAGTGAATATTTGGTCAAAATCAAGACTTAAACTCTTATATCCTCTCTTTCTCTTATTTTCTCTAAAATGATTTAAGTTCCTAGAGGGGCTTGGGTATTATTCTTAAATTCAAGGAAGGGAATCTGACCCCTGTACTGTGTTCTGGCCTTGCTGGCCTTTGCTGAATTGTAGTTTAGCACATCTGTCTTTAGACTTCCTGTGCTGATATCTTGGGTTCCTGCCTTGACCTCTAGTCTAAGGCCTTTTTACGCCAGTTTGAAGTCTCTTTCAGATTGCCAACCATCTCAGAACTTCCACACCCCATTGGGTACTTGGGATCTCTCAGCTGCTTTGCCCATCATGGTGGGATATGGGGAAGCAATTTGTAAGGTTGCTTTTAGTCTGCCTAGGCACTTCCCTCAGCTGTGGCTACTTCCCTGCTCAGGCACTATGTTGTACTTCTTTAAGAGACTTGCAGTTCTCCATGCTATACCCTAGAAAGTGAAACACAAATTTTATCTGCTTAGAACATCTCCTCAACCAGCTAATCTACCCTCACCTCAACAGCCAGGGTCAAGGCCCAGTGGAGTAAGATATAAGAATGCTAGATCTTATCACAGGAATCCATAAGCAGGTAAACATTAATCATTCTGCCTTAGATTCACCACTTCCTATCTGTTGGTTGAATTCTTTCTTCTTTTTGGAGAGATAATGATTCTTTTCATCATCATGCATTCTTCACATTTTCGAGGATCCTGGCAGGAACTTTAAATATGAAGTCCTGCTACTCTAGTTCTTTCAAATACACAAAACCTTAACAAAACCTAGTTCCTGCAAATAAAGACCTTGCTTTCAAAATATTACTAAATCAAAATACACCTATGACAACAGAATATTCTGTAGATGAAAAATAAAAATAATGAGAATACTCACCAGGTGTTGATAGGAAAAGATATCTAGCATATATTGACGAGTGAAAAAAAACAAAGTAGAGGGAACTTGCCTGGTGGTCCAGTGGCTAACACCCTGAGCTCCCAATGCAGGTGGCCTGGTTTTGATCCTTGGTCAAGGAACTAGATCTAACAGGTGACAACTAAAGATCCTGCATGCTGCAACTAAGACCTGGTGCAGCCAGGTCTTAAAATTAAAATAAATTTTTCTAAAATAAAGCAAGGTACAGTACAGCATGCACAATAGTTTGCTACTACCCTTTTGTATGTAAGAACAGAATGAAATAAGAATAAACAGATCAATCATTTGGTAAAATACGCACTTTCATAAAGAAACATCAAAAGAATTCACAACAAAGTAATACAAATGCTTATCAATAGTGGACAGAGGGGAGGAATAAGATGATTGAGCACATGAGTACGTATTTTAGTGAGGATTCTCCAGAGAAACAGAACTGGTGGTGAGGTGGGAATGAGGTTGAAGAGAGAAAGAGAGACAGATTTTATAAGGTATTAGTTACAGAAACTGAGAAGTCTCACTCTGCTGTCCATCTGCAAACTGGAGATCCAGAAAAGCCGGTGATGTAGTTCAAAGGTTGGAGAGCCAAAGATATAGACTCCTGTTTAGATCCAAAACCTGAGAACCAGGAGCACAAAGGTCAGGAGGAGATCCCAGCTCCGTTAGAAGTCACTTTCAACTACTGGATCCTCTTTCTAATCTTTAAAAGCTGGAGTGCTCCAGGATTTAGTCCTGGGACCTCTTTTAATCTACACTTTCTTCCTCAGTGACCTCATCCAGATTCTATTCTGATGATTCCTAAATTTATCTCCAGTGTGACTTCTCTGCACTTTAGCCTTTTGCCTAATCATTGTCTCTATACTGCATCTCAAACTTAACATCCAAAATTGATCTTTTGATTCCTTCCATTTCCCTATACTTATTCCTCCTTCAGTATTCCCCAGTGTTGCTCAGGCCCAAACCTTTGGAGTTATGATTGGTGTCTCTCTTTCTTTCTCACCCTCAGCCAGTACATTAATAAATCGAGTCACCATCACCTTGAAAATACATCCAGAAACCCGCCACATTCTACCACCTCCCCCACTGACTGGTCCACTGGTCCAAGCAATATTTTATCTGCATTAGTGCAATTCCCTTCCAGCTCCTAATTTTTACTCCACTCTTAACCCCCTATAATTAATTCTCACAACAACCAGAATAAGCCTTTTAAGATAAGGCAGAAAAAGTCACATCTTTGCTCAAAGCTATGTAATGGCTTCCCATGATTTTTAAAATAAAACATAGTCTTTTTGCAGCTAGTATGAAAGACCCTAACATGATCTAGACTATTTACATGGCTACTTCTCTGACCTCATTTCATAACACTCTCCTCCTTACTTACTCTGCTCTGATCTCATTGACTTTATCCATGCTTAAAAAAAGATGTACACGCTTAACATCAGAGCTTATGTACCTGACGCTCCCTCTGCTTGAAATGCTCACTATGTTATTTCATCCAGGTCTTTGTTGAAATAACTACTTCCTCAGAGAGGTCTTCTCAAATCACTCTATCTAAAATAGAACTCCTCAAAAAAATAAAATAAAATAGCACACTCCTGTAACTTCAATCTCTTTTCCAGACTTACTTTTCTTCACAGTACCTATTAGTACCTAACATATTTCATCTCTTTCTTAGAATATAAATTCCATGAAGAAAGGACATTTTATTCATTGTTTTATCTGTATGCCTCGTGCTCAGTCACCTTAGTTGTGTCTGACCATTTGTGACCCCCTGGGCTACCCCTGGACTGTAGCCTGCCAGGCTCCTCTGGCCATGGGATGTTCCAGGCAAGAACACTGGAGTAGGTTGCCATTTCTTTTTCCAGGGGATCTTCCTTACTCAGGGATCTAACCTGTGTCTCTTATGCCTCCTGCATTGGCAGGCTGATTTTTTACCCACTGAACCACGTGGAAAGCCCAGATTATAACTACCTAACACTTAAAAGGAGTACCTGCCATCATATGCTCTCACTATATATTTAAATCAATATATATTATCCCATATTATCCCATAAATAAATAAAAACAGAAATCACGCTCTTTTCTACAAGCACACAATGTATACTTTCCAGTCTTTAACTTCTCTACAACATTTGACATTTTGCCACTTCTCTGTCTTGAAACTCTCTCCTTGGATTGTGAAAGTCCCCTAGTTACCCCTCTCTCATCACTGCTTCCCAGACTCCTTTTATAGGACCCTTTTCTCTACTTCAAATATGACCATTCTTCAGATTCCCTACTAAAGTTAGGTTCTCTATTAAGACCACAACTCTCAGGACTTCCCTGCTGGTCCAATGGCTAAGACTTTATATTCCCAATGCAGGGTGTCCAGGTTCAATCCCTGGTCAGGGAACTAGATCCCACACATCACAACTAAAAGTTTGAAAGCCACTACTAAAGATCCTGCATGCCACAACAGTGGTCAAAGATCTCATGTGCCACAACTAAGACCCAATTCAGTTCAGTCACTCAGGCGTGTCCGACTGTTTGTGACCCCATTAACTGTAGCACGGCAGGCTTCCCTGTCCATCACCAACTCCTGAGCTTGCTCAAACTCATGTCCATCGAGTCGGTGATGCCATCCAACCACCTCAACCTCTGTCATCCCCTTCTCTTCCTGCCTTCAATCTTTCCCAGCATCAGGGTCTTTTCCAATGAGTCAGTTCTTCACATCAGGTAGCCAAATATCAGAACTTCAGCTTTAGCATCAGTCCTTCCAATGAATATTCAGGACTGATCTCCTTTAGGATGGACTGGTTTGATCTCTTTGAAGTCCAAGGCACTCTCAAGAATCTTCTCCAACACCACAGTTCAAAAGCATCAGTTCTTCAGCACTCAGCTTTCTCTATGGTCCAACTCTCACATCCATACATGACTCCTGGAAAAACCATAGCCTTGATTAGACGGACCTTTGTCAGCAAAGTAATGTCTCTGCATTTTAATCTGCTATTTGGGTTGGTCACAGCTTTTCTTCCAAGGAGTAAGCGTCTTTTAATTTCATGGATGCAGTCACCATCTGCAGTGATTTTGGAGCCCCAAAATAAAGTCTGTCACTGTTTCCATTGTTTCCCCATCTATTTGCCATGAAGTGATAGGACCAGATACCATGAGTTTTGTTTTTTGAATATTGAGTCTTAAGCCAGCTTTTTCACTCTCCTCTTTCACTTTCATCAAGAGGCTCTTTAGTTCTTCTTCACTTTCTGCCATAAGGGTAGTGTCCTCTGCATATCTGAGGTCATTGATATTTCTCCCAGCAATCTTGATTCCAGTTTGTGCTTCATCCAGCCCAGCATTTCACATGATGTACTTTGCATATAAGTTAAATCAGCAAGGTGACAATATACAGCCTTGACATATTCCTTTCCCAATTTGGAACCAGTCTGTTGTTCCATGTCTGGGTTCTAACTGTTGCTTCTTGATCTGCATACAGACTTCTCAGGAGGCAGGTAAGGTGGTCTGATATTCCCATCTCCTGAAGAATTTTCCACAGTTTGTTGTGATCCACACAGTCAAAGGCTTTAGTGTAGTCAATGAAGCAGATGTTTTTCTGGAATTCCCTTACTTTTTCTATGATCCAACGGATGCTAGCAATTTGATCTCTGGTTCCTCTGCCTTTTCTAAATCCAGCTTGAACATCTGGAAGTTCTCAGTTCACATACTGTTGAAGCCTAACTTAGAGAATTTTCAGCATTATTTTGCTAGCATGTGAGATGAGTGCAATTGTGCAGTAGTTAGTTAGAAAATTCTTTGGCCCGGTACAGTCAAGTAAATAAATATTAAAGAAAAGAAAAAAAAGACCATGACTCTCCTAGCTCTACATATTCCCCTGACTGGTCTTAATCATCCTCGTGGCTTATTTATCATCTTTCTGTTGAAAACTTTTCAAATCTGTATCTCTCTCTCCTCTCTTCATATCTACATATATGACTGACTGATGAATATCTCCAAGTACGTGTACCACAGATACTTAAACCTCAAAATGTGTCAAACACTAACCTGTTAACTTCTCCTCTGTCCCTTCTTCAGTTCCCACCCACTTCTTCCTTCAGGATTCTGATCTCATTGAAAAATACCACCATTCAACCAGTTACTTAAACCAAGAACCTGAAAATTAACCTTCATTTCTCAGTTTTCTTCACACCCTGTGTCCAGTCAATCACCAAGTTCAACATTTCAACAACAAATTTCATACTAAGCACCTACTATGTAGTAACAAATCTGAAGAAAAGTGGCTTTATGATTGGCTAAGCAGCCTCACAGTGTTAGAGCACTAGTTGACATCTCTGGTTCTGTTTACATTAAGGCCCTCAAGGTCTTAAATTGGCTCCTGGCATCATACCATCACAGAACATTTCCAAAAGCAGAAAGGAAGGGATAGGAGTGAAACAAGAGGGCTTTCCTCAAGTTGCAATCTTTTTTGATCAGGGAGAAAAGTCATTCCCAGAAACACCCTAGCAGACTTCCCTTTATGTTGCTTTGGCCAGAACTGGGTCCAGTTATGAAGGAGACTGAGAAAGCAAGCATCTGGCAAAGCGAAACAGAGTTCCCTCAATCCCTGGGATTGAGCACATGCATACCCTTAAAAAAAAGAGGGGAGTTATCTTGGCAACAAATAAGAGAAAAAAAGTGGTTTCAGAGACAGCAATCAAAATCGATTTCCACGAAAACAGACATGGAGCTTGCATTCTAATTAAGGAGAAATTTTAAACATAAATATACAAACAAGGTAATTTCATATTCTATAAATGCTATGAAATCAGGCGATGTGATAAAAAGTAATGGGCATATTTTGATGGCAAAGCTGATAGAATCTACTAGTGGAACTGAACATGACAGAATGATAAAAAGGCGATTTCAACTGCAAGTCTCTCCTGGCAGCAGAGGCACAGAGTACTACTCACAATGGGGGCTGGTGAAGGCATCATGGGGATTTAGAAAATTTCTTCCTCTCTTTGGCCAATTTTAGTTGAAATGAGCACAACTGAAACTGTAACCAAAGGAGGCATTATGCTTCCAGGAAAATCTCAAGGAAAAGTATTGCAAGCAACAGTAGTAGTTGTTGGATGGGGCTCTAAAGAAAACCAGCTCCTGTGAAAGTTGGAGATAAAGTTAGAGATAATTCTTCCCCCAGAATATGGAGGCACTAAAGTAGTTCTAGACAGTAAGGATTATTTCTTATTTAGAGATGATGACATTCTTGGAAAATAAGTAGACTGAGATAAATTACTATTGAAAGGGCATCACATGAAGCTGCCAATTCCAGGGAAGTTTTTAAATTTTTCATGTAAATCATTTCCATGTTTTCCTTTTATAATAAACTAATGATATCCAAATTAATGACATCCAGTGTCTCTAAAATTGTTTTATTGCACTGATTTAAACATTTCCAAAACAAACAGACAACAACAACTCCAAACAGAAAAAATGACTCCAAAGGTAATACTCATTTCCATTCATAAATGAAACTTGAGAAAGATAATAATGAGTCTAAAGTCATAACACTATTAACTGATAGTCAGAATTGAAATTAGTACTATCTGAAATCAAAGTCAATTTTCTCTCCCCTATACATTGATCTGTGGGGGGAAAAATACACAAAATGCCATATATAAATTTATAACATTGTAACAAAAAGAATAAAAAGTCAAGTATTTGAAAATAGTTGATGCTTAGAACTTGTTTCTATTTATTTTTGTCTTTCATTATAGGATTGGTAAAATGAACAAAATACTTTGTAAAGTTTTGTGTCTAAACCAAATATGGAACTATCAAACACGTTACTGACTTTAAAAAAAAAAAAAACACCCATTACTGACTGTTAGAACAGTAGCAAATGGCCATGATATTAAGTAGCAAAGATAGGAGACGCAAATAGCAACACAGGGTTTTAGCACTATATCAGACTCAGACCAAATAGCCACAGGCCCAGAAACACTCTGACAAAAAGACCTACAAAATCAGTTAAAAAGTTAAGACAGTAGATAATACTGTGCTTATATTAAAGTGATAGATAACTACTATTTAGTTGTTAAATATAGACAAAGTATACATACCTATATATAATATAAACAAATAGAGCCATGTACTCCAAAGTCTTTGACTGTGTGGATCATAACAGACTGTGGAAAATTCTTCAGGAGATGGGAATACCAGACCACCTTACCTGCCTCCTGAGAAATCTGTATGCAGGTCAAGAAGCAACAGTTAGAATCAGACATGGAACAACAGACTGGTTCCAAATTGCGAAAGGAGTAAATCAAGGCCGTATATTGTCACCTCGCTTGTTTAACTTCAGTGCAGAGTATATCACGCTAAATGCTGGGCTGGATGAAGCACAAGCTGGAATCAAGATTGCTGACAGAAATATCAATGACCTCAAATATGCAGATGACACCACCCTTAAGGCAGAAAGTGAAGAAGAACTAAAAAGCCTCTTGATGAAAGTGAAAGAGGAGAGTGAAAAAGCTGGCTTATAACTCAACATTCAGGGACTTCTGTGGTGGTAAAGCAGATAAGAATCAGTCTGCCAATGCAGGGGACACAAGTTCAATCCCTGGCCCGGGAAGATCCCACGTCCCACAGAGCAACTAAGCCCATCAACTACTGAGCCCAGCTCTGACCTGGGCTCTACCATGCTTCATAACAAGAGAAGCCACCATAATGAGAAGCCCGCACACTGCATTTAAGATCCAGCACAGCCAGAAATTTAAAAAAAAAAAAACAAAAAAAAAACCTCAGCATTCAGAAAACTACGATCATGGCATCTGGTCCCATCACTTCATGGCAAATAGATGGGGAAACAGTGGAAACAGTGACAGACTTTATTTTGGGGGGCTCCAAAATCACTGCAGATGGTGACTGCAACCATAAAATTAAAAGACGCTTGCTCCTTGGAAGAAAAGCTATGACCAACCTAGACAGCATATTAAAAGCAGAAACATTACTCTGCCAACAAAGGTCTGTCTAGTCAAAGCTATGGTTTTTCCAGGAGTCATGTATGGATGTGAGAGTTGGATCATAGAGAAAGCTGAGTGCTGAAGAACTGATGCTTTTGAACTGTGGTGTTGGAGAAGATTCTTGAGAGTGCCTTGGACTTCAAAGAGATCAAACCAGTCCATCCTAAAGGAGATCAGTCCTGAATATTCATTGGAAGGACTGATGCTAAAGCTGAAGTTCTGATATTTGGCTACCTGATGTGAAGAACTGACTCATTGGGAAAGACCCTGATGCTGGGAAAGATTGAAGGCAGGAAGAGAAGGGGATGACAGAGGTTGAGGTGGTTGGATGGCATCACCGACTCGATGGACATGAGTTTGAGCAAGCTCAGGAGTTGGTGATGGACAGGGAAGCCTGGCGTGCTGTAATCCATGGGGTTGCAAAGAGTTGGATATGACTGTGCGACAGAACTGAACTGAAATTTAGTATGAGTGAAAAAGAAGAAAAAAAAAAGTCAGCCTTTCCTCTCAGATACTAAAAAGGTAGCAATATAAACCGCCTTAACATTATTCAACATTTTTCTGGCATAAAGATACCAGACTAGATTATATTTAAAGGTCTCTTAGGGCTCTGCTACTCTCTGAAATCTAAGGTATTATCAGAGATCTTAAAAAAAAAAAAAAGATTCATATATTTCCTCATTCACAGCAGGGGAATTCACAGATTAAAAGGTTAGCAAAGCTAATGATTTTAGAAAGGTATCTGGGGAAACATATGGGCCCGCAGGAGAAATATTCTGCAGTGAACGCTTTAAGGTTCTGCAAAGCTAGGAGGGAGGAGGTGTCTGCTTTCAAATGGCTTTCATCCAGAGCAGACAGCAAAACGGAGTTCAGCAGTATGGTTCGCTAACACTCATCTTTCCAGTCAAGGTAATTATTTTCCATCTTCTTTTAAGAAAAGTGAGACAATATTCAAATATACTCCTGTCTCCTATGACCCTGTTTGGGACATGTGTACAAATTTGGATTTTGACTTGAAAACCATTTTAAAGGTTTATGACTACAAGAATAATTATTAGAGGGACTTCCCTGGTGGTCCAGTGGTTGGGACTCTGTGCTTCCACTGCAGGGAGCACAGGTTCAATCCTTAGTTGAGGACCTAGGACCCCAAATGCCTCATGTAGTAGCAAAAAAAATTTATGTATATATATTTTTTCTTATTCTGATTTGATAAAGTTTTTACCAAATCAGAATAAGAAAATCATTCAATATGAATTATGAATTTTTACAGTCTATGTTTTACTGCTTTTGTTCAGTTCAGTTCAGTTGATCAGCCGTGTTCAACTCTGCGACCCCATGGACTGCAGCACGCCAGACTTCCCTGTACATCACCAACTCCCGGAGACTGTCAAACTCATGTCCATCGAGTTGGTGATGCCATCCAACCATCTCATCCTCTGTCGTCCCCTTCTCCTCCTCATGCTATTTCTGTTACAGAATTTGTCAACAGCAAAAGGCAAAACAAAAACCTAAGATGATGATTATCTGTTTAACATCTAATCCAAGCATCACTGTTAAAAACAACTTATTTTACATGAAAATAAAAGTTTATACTGAGCTAAACAAAATAATGGATTTCCATTGAACATCTAAATCATCTAAATAATTTCCAACTAAAATAAATATTAAATGGCATACATAAATAAATGTATCTACTTTTGGTTTTTTAATTTTTACAGAGACAAAAAATATTTAGGTCCATTAACAAATGTTTTATGCCACACTGAAAAATTTTATTATGAGGAAGCATTTACAAATGTATATATGGACATCCCTGGTGTCAAGTGGTTAAGAATCTGCCTGCCAATGCAGGGGATAGAACGTGATCCCCAGTTCAGGTCACCTGCCACAAGGCAATTAACCACTGAGCTTGCACTTTAGAGCCTGCAAGCCGCAACTACTGAAGCCCATGCGCCCTAGAGCCTGCGCTCCACAACAAGAGAAGCTAACACAGTTAGAAGCTCTTGCACTGCAACTAGAGAGAAAGCCTGCACACACCAAAGAAGACCTAGTACAGCCACAAATAAATAAATAAAAATTATAAGTGTGTTTGTAAGTTTGCTAATCTACTGCAGGATACTCATATTGATAAACAGTTCACAATTGTCTGCTAGTTTCTAGTTTTCACTGGGAAGCAAAGATTACAAACAGTAAAAGGCCAGAAAAAGAACTGAGAATACAAAATTAACCAAAGAGAAAGTGTCAAACATTTAGAGTAATAAGCATAAATCAACTGCACAAACTATGTGGACTGATACTGAGAAAATGAAGGCAAAGCAACAAGCACCCCTTTGGAAGCTAAGAAACAGTGGAATGCCCATGAAAGTGTTCTCCTACCACTGTGGGAGGATTTACTGCAATTTCCTTATTTTTTCAGACTGTGATTCTGGGACATTGGTGAATTATGATTACCATGTATTTAAATATAAAATATATATATTATCTATATTTATCTGTATAGACAAATGGACACTATGTGTCTTCAATTTATCTATAATTTATAGATAGATTTATACTTATTATTTATAAAGAGAATAATTTCATAAAATGCAAACTAGAATACATGCATGGCATATACTAAAAATAGGAAATACATGTCCGCTTATTACACTTTTATTTTAGTTACTTATTTGGTTTTATATATGTAAGTACGTGCTGGGCCACAAATACACTTCATTTCTTACTGTGAAATCATCCAACTCATTTGAAGGTTGCTGTTCTTATGCCACAGTAAATTAAGCAACAAAAAGGGTCTATGTAGCCAGTTGAAAAGGCCAAAACAAGAACCACGACCCTTGCTGCCTTATACATATGCAGATGACAACTCAAGACTGTAGTCACTCTCTGGTAGGCTCACACTTTGTTGCCTTGTCTTTTCAGACTTACAGCCAAGCAGCAGTCCTTTAAAAGAACATCTTCCATTTCTTACAACTATCTGCAAGGCTAATGAACTCTGCTGGTAGCTTCCCAGATATTTGTAAATCTGCCATCAGTTTAGAAGTTGTTGTACTACCTTTCAAACTTTTATTCTTCCTACTCATATTAGAGCAACCCTTTCTAGCAATAACATGGGAATCCTGTTGCCCCTCCCTGTTCTATCATTCCCAGTATAGCAGAGCCCTTTCAGAATGAAACTACACTGTAATTTCCAAAAAGCATATGACTTATTTTAACTATATTATGTAGGAGTTTATAATCATTTAATGTAATGCATATTTACCTATGGGGCTTCCCAGGAGGCTCTAGTGGTAAAGAACCCACCTGCCAATGCAGATGTAAGAGACAAGGGTTCCATCCCTGGGTCAGGAAGATCCCTGGGTGAGGAAGAAAGGTATGGCAACCCACTCCAGTATTCTTGCTTGGAGAATACCCTGGACAGAGGAGCGTGGTGGGCTAAAGTCCATACTGTCACAAAGAGTCAGACACGACTGAAGCGACTTCACAAACAAATATAGGTAAATATGCTCTCCTCCAAGAATAAACCTGAAGTTACTCTGTAACAACTGCCTTGCATCATTTCTTCTCTAGATAAGCTTTATAAGTTTTTGAGAAGACAATATTTGTACTAAAACTGGACTTATGAGGGGGAAAAGATACTCTTAAAAATACAGACTGCTGTAGAAGATCCCTTGCCAAAATCAATTTGTAAAAGAGCTAAAGCTTCTTGCAGCTATGCAATCTTCTATAATTGCTTTTGAAATCTTTTTAATACTTGGGTAAAATGAATATTTAAATATTATTTCATAATTATCTGTGATCCTATTTAGTTAAGTGTCTGAACCTTCTGATATTTTTGACAAACATTACCAAAATCAAATTCTAAACAAAGATTTTTTGACCTTAGACTAACAGGCATTTTTCTTTTTTTTTTTTTAAACTGGCATTTTTCCAGAGGGGCTCTGGAGCATCTCAAAGGATCTGTTCTCCCTCCTTATAAAAAGAAAGATATTACAGTAATTAGGTTTATTTGATATGTTAAATTACATGGGAAGCACTTTCAAATAAGAAATAATACTAAGCCTTCTTTACATTACATCTGCATTGATCAGCAATGCTTTTGAGGAAAGATCTTGATCAAAAGAGGTAAATGTGAACATAAATAAAGGAAACCTCATTTTAAATGGAGTCAGGAAGCCCTGAAGGAAGGACTCTCAGTACACGTAGCACCAGTTGCAGTCTGCATAACCAGCAGGGAGAAGGAAGATAAGAATCTTACTTTTCTTCTGGTATGAGAGAGGACATTTTAACACAGGTACTTCATCTCCTGCTTTTAAAAAAAGGAAGGTAGATCCCACTCTGCCCCAGCAACTACACTCTAATCACCACTTATAGCCAGCGAGAAATGGCAGCAATCTTGAACTCTCATTCTTCTCCATGAAGTTTTCTTCAAACAGTCCCCCCTACAGTTTCCTCCTAAAAGCGAATAAAAGCACTCTCCTTTGTTCTCTGGATTTGCCTGACTCCCCATAAACTTGCCTGTCCCAAATTGTGATTCTCTTCTGTTCCTAAATAAATCCATCTTGCTGGTTAAACAACTGGTTGTTTTAAGAGTGGCAATGTATATAAACGTAAAATCACAATGCTGTACACTTGAAAGTAATGTAACATTGTATGTCAATTACATTGTATGTCTAAAAAAAGAAGAGTTTAACAAAACTAGGGTTTCCCTGGCGATTCAGTGGTTAAGAACTGTCCGCCAATGCAGGGGACATGAGTTTGATCCCTGGTCTGGGAAGATCGCACATTCCTCAGAGTGGCTGAGCCCAATTGCCAGTAATTACTGAGTCCCCCAACTCCCCAGATCCCTAAAGCCACAACTACTAAAGCCCTCACGCCTTAGAGCCCGCAGTCCCCAAGAGAAGCCACCGCAATGAGAAGCCTCCCATCACCGCAACTAAAGTAAACCCATATACAGCAAGGATGACCCACCGCAGCAACGCGCCGCGCCCCCGGAAAAAAAAACACAAAAAAACAACTCTAGCCCAAGCAATCTCTACCTCCTAACATCTTTGATAATCAAACAATTTCCTCTCTCCCCAAGTTTCTGTCCTCACTTCTTCAATTCGGCTACCCAATTTGAAACGTGTCTTTAAATCTCCCGTTCTAAAAGGCCCTAGAGCTGTTTCATAAAGTTGGTTGGTTTCCGACTAAAAATGGGGCCTACACTACCCTTTTAATAGCTCAGTTCTTCAGTGCTTAGGTGCTTACTCTTTAAATGACTTAAATACTATTTGGGGCCTTTAGTTTAAAGAACAAGTAAACCAAGTAAAACTATTCAATTTTTTCTAAACCTTGCTCCTCCACAAGATCAGGTAAATGCATTCTGTACTGCCATTTTAAAGAAACTGGGAAGAGAAAAACAAAACTCATCGACAAATGATGACAAGGTGGAAATAATCAGCTGAGCTATCTGGACCAGAAGTTTCTGCATTTCATGGTGCTTCATCTTTAACACTGTGCAGACTTCTTAAATCTTAGGATTCGCCCAAAATAACGGCAATCGAGCCCTCATCCCCAAGTTGGTTTCTTCCAAACCTGCGCCCCACCCCCATCCTCACCCCCGCCCAGGCCCCGGCAGCCATGCGCCAAAGACTGCAGCACCGGAGCTCGCGGTCCGCAGGCGCGGCGGACCCCGCCCCGCACGGCCGGCGCGGGGAGGTGGCTCGGGGCCAGGAGCCCGCCTCTGCGGCGGCTGAGCCGGGCGCCTAGTGGGTGCTCTCGGGCGGAGGAGGGGCCTGCGGCCCTGGCACCGCCTTTGCCTGCCCGCCCCTCCCCGGACCGCTACTTAAGTGGCTCCCGCACCGCCCCCGCTCCAGTGCGTTACTTACCTCGACTCTTAGCTTGTCGGGGACGGTAACCGGGACCCGTGTCTACTCCTGTTGCCTGCGCCTGCTGACCCGTAGCCACCATGGTGAGTGGACCGTCGACTTCGCTAGGGAAAACGAGCCGGGGGAGCACCAAGGGTTTCTAGCTGGAGAGGGCTGGCCCCACCGCTGTCCACTAGGAGGGCGAAGAGCGAGGAGGAAGCCGAGGGTGAGAGTAGATAGACCTCGATTTATGGAGAAAGGCTGGGGCCCAGGAGGAAGGGCGCCACCGCCTTTTCTTCTGGGACTGTAGAATAGGATGGCGGGACACTGGTTCTCCTTCACCATGGTTGGCGCTCTCATTTAGTCCTAGCTTCTGGGTTAGGCGCCCCCAAGACCCTGCAGTCTTTTCCCGCGCATTCCCATCCCCCCCCGCCCCTTAGATTCTCCCCAGGCTTTAGCGAGCGCGCGCGCGCGCTCTCCCCTCCCTCACTTCCTCCTCAGCACGAAAACCGGAGGCGGGAAGGAACTGCGCACGCGCGACCGTTACCTTCCCGCCTGGGAGTGGCCGGGAGCCCGCCACTGCAGTATGCGCATGCGCGCTTGGGCGCTGCAGGTCCATGACTGGAGGGCCTATCTCCTGTTACCCTGGGTTCTCGTTAAAAAAATAAAG
The DNA here is from genome assembly GCF_033118175.1 of Dama dama. Taxonomy (NCBI): domain Eukaryota; kingdom Metazoa; phylum Chordata; class Mammalia; order Artiodactyla; family Cervidae; genus Dama; species Dama dama. Next base: position 46,969,619 of record NC_083683.1, read on the forward strand.
AGTAAGGTGAATGTGGAGAAGGACTCCTTATCGATGTGCTGCACTGCACCAATATCTTAGGACAGCTAACTCTCAGCAGCCTGTAGAGGCCATCTGTTTCTTCCTGCCCTCCGCTGCGTTAGGAGTGCGTGTGGGAGCAGGTGGTGGCGGTGGGGGGTTTTGAGGTAATAGAAATCGGATCTGGGTTTCCGATAATCCCCTGCTGCGTCGTGACAGATATGGAGGTACTGAACTGAGCTTCCCGCCTGCACGAAGCGAAGATGGTTGGCCATGGCTGAGCTTCTGCAGACGTGGCTTTTAAGAGCTTCTGCAGCTGCGCGACTCCGCGAACCGCAGAGGGGCGCGGGCGCGCGCCCTGAATTGCTCATTCATCCTTTGCCGCAGAGCCCCACCCCTCGTCCCTGCGGCCAGGCATTTCCTCTGCACTGCTCTGGCCACGTGCTTCCTGTGCTGGGAGCTGCCCGGAAATCTGGCCACCTACTCTAAAATGGCATTCTGGGCCCTGGGCGCTAGATGGATGACCTCTTTATCTTGATGCTTAAAGGAGGAAGCAATGACTAAGCTCTGCTCTTGGTCTAAAAAGAGGCCTTCCCGATTTACACAGTGAAAGGAAATTAAAAGCAATGTACATCAGAAGTATAGCCCACCTACCCTAGATTTTTTTTTTTTTTTTTTTTTATATACCCTAGATTTTTTTAAAAAGCATTCCATTTTAAAAGGAAATTTAAGATTAGGTTTCCGTAAACATTTAGCATTTTTGTTAAATGTCTTGTGGGTTTTGTGTGTGTGTGTTAATGCGTTTTTTTTCTCTCTCCCACAGCGTGAGTGCATCTCCATCCACGTTGGCCAGGCTGGTGTCCAGATCGGCAATGCCTGCTGGGAGCTCTACTGCCTGGAACATGGCATCCAGCCTGATGGCCAGATGCCAAGTGACAAGACTATTGGGGGAGGAGACGACTCCTTCAACACCTTCTTCAGTGAGACGGGCGCTGGCAAGCATGTGCCCAGGGCAGTGTTTGTAGACCTGGAACCCACAGTCATTGGTGAGTTGGCTTCAGTAGCTTCAATGAGAATCCTGGGGGTCTGGGACAGGAGGTGTGTCCTGTGGGCCCCACTGATACCCTGGGGTGGAGCAGACCTATGTGAGTTGTTAGTGATGGGTGGCTGCTTCATTTTCCTTTTCCAGATGAGGTTCGCACTGGTACCTACCGCCAGCTCTTCCACCCTGAGCAGCTCATCACAGGCAAAGAAGATGCTGCCAATAACTATGCCCGAGGTCACTACACCATTGGCAAGGAGATCATTGACCTCGTCTTGGACCGAATTCGGAAACTGGTATGTTTATTCTCAAGAATAAAGTAAATTGATGAACCTAAGGGAGATTTTGAAATATGCTTTTTTTTTTTCAAACACAACTGAAATGCAATAGTGAGGTTAATTATTCCTTTATAGTTTTTTAAAAGTTCAATTAAAATATGGACTATTTGATGTCTTTTGATAAATATTCATGAAGATATTTTTAATAAAGAAATGAGTAATTTAAGGAAGGTCTACATTTCAAAAGTTTCTGTCAATGCAATCTAATTCTTTGGAATTAATATGAAAAGTGAAAATCTTTACTATGATGACATCACAAAGCAATAACTATGTTTTCTCTATTCCTCCTTTTTAACAGGCTGACCAGTGCACGGGTCTTCAGGGCTTCCTGGTTTTCCACAGCTTTGGTGGGGGAACCGGTTCTGGGTTCACCTCCCTGCTGATGGAACGTCTCTCTGTCGATTATGGCAAGAAGTCCAAGCTGGAGTTCTCCATTTACCCAGCCCCCCAGGTTTCCACAGCTGTCGTTGAGCCCTACAACTCCATCCTCACCACCCACACCACCCTGGAGCACTCTGATTGTGCCTTCATGGTAGACAATGAGGCCATCTATGACATCTGTCGTAGAAACCTCGACATTGAGCGCCCAACCTACACAAATCTTAACCGCCTTATTAGCCAGATAGTGTCCTCCATCACGGCTTCCCTGAGATTTGATGGAGCCCTGAATGTGGATCTAACAGAGTTCCAGACCAACCTGGTGCCCTATCCCCGCATCCATTTCCCTCTGGCCACATACGCCCCTGTCATCTCTGCTGAGAAAGCCTACCATGAACAGCTCTCTGTAGCAGAGATCACCAATGCTTGCTTTGAGCCAGCCAACCAGATGGTGAAATGTGACCCTCGCCATGGTAAATACATGGCCTGCTGCCTGTTGTACCGTGGTGACGTGGTTCCCAAAGATGTCAATGCTGCCATTGCCACCATCAAGACCAAGCGCAGCATCCAGTTTGTGGACTGGTGCCCCACTGGCTTCAAGGTTGGCATTAATTACCAGCCTCCCACTGTGGTACCTGGTGGAGACCTGGCCAAAGTACAGCGAGCTGTGTGCATGCTGAGCAACACCACAGCCATCGCTGAGGCCTGGGCTCGCCTGGACCACAAGTTTGACCTGATGTATGCCAAGCGTGCCTTTGTTCACTGGTACGTGGGTGAGGGCATGGAGGAAGGAGAGTTTTCTGAGGCCCGTGAGGACATGGCTGCCCTTGAGAAGGATTATGAGGAGGTTGGTGTGGATTCTGTTGAGGGAGAGGGAGAGGAAGAAGGAGAGGAATACTAATTACCATTCCTTTGAGCCCTGCAGCATGTCATACTCAGCTTCAGCATAGCTGACAGGCATAAAAACTTTCTGACGAGATTGTCTTCGCTTTCAACAGTGATCATGTATTGCTTTTCCATGTGTGTCTGTAACACTTACATCCTGTCTCAAAAGTAAAGATTTTAAGAAAGAAAAGAGAGAGTTCTGTGCTTCTTCTAAATTGGTTTCTCCAAGAAGTACTTTTCACTCCTACACCTAAAAGCCTGCCACTGGAAGTAATATCAAGGATTTTGCTCCAGGTATCTCTGGGAGGAAGGTGTACTCGAAGGTAAAGCAGAAGAGCTGTCCTCTGAAACTGGTCTGTTAACATCATTTCAACCAGTATTTTGTTGAAATCTAGCTCAGAGTCCTTGGAAAGATGCAAATTTCAGATAGTGATTTTGGTACTCGTTTTTGAGGTTATAAGGTAATTATAAGTTAGGTTTGGGAAAGTTTTTAATATCCTACAACTATGCTGTGTAAAGAGGCCTGCTAACCTATCGGAATCAATGACTTTAGAACAGGTAAACATTTGGTTGGAATATTTGAGCAGAAAGATGTAAAAACTGTTTCCTACCCTGTAATGATGGAAGGAGGGAAGTTGCAGGATCAGAATTCCTGCTGACCAACAAAACTCATGGAATAATTGAAGAGTAAGCCTTAACACCTGTGGAAGAGCAGCTGCTTTACAAGGGATGAAATGGTAACACTTGCAAAGGTTAGGACAAAGTTACAATTTGTAGCACTGGGCATAGTTTACATTCTTCCCAATACATAGTGTGGCTACATCTAAAGCCCACTATAAAAGAGAGGCTAAATCCTCTGCCTAGAGAAAATACATTTAAAAAGTTCAGGAAGCACATGGATTATAAAGGTCTGAAAAGTTGAGGATAGAGGTGAGAAAAATTTTGCCAGTTCTTTCCCTAGTCAGTAAATCCTGTAAACCTAGAGAATGTTAATAGTTCTCAACTCCTGATAAATCCACCCACATGACAGAGAGCTCTGTTGGGAGGCACTACAGGCCAAGCGCAGCAACCCATGATGTAGCCAGAAACCACAGGCCCCAGGGGAATGCAGATGGAGGCCTATATAGCACGGATGGGAACACTAATGAATTAGTGCCCAGATAAAGGTAGGACTTCGCCTTACTATTGAACTTGCAGGGAGGCCGTCTTTAGAGCTGACTGAAGACACTTTTGAAAGCTCTCTTTACATACAAGAGAGGAAGCTAGGCTGGAGCCTGGGAAATCAAGCCAATGCAGATTTTTTTAGGGGGAAGAGCACACACTATGGTGTGCCATGTTGCTTTTTGAGTCCTGAGGCATAAAGCAGGATGTTTTGTTTGGGGGGTGTGTGTGGATGTTTGTATTTTTAAGAAAAGATATGTAATAAAGAGTTATGACAGTTTGGGTGATGGGTACATAGGTATTTGCAATGCCATTATCTATTGCCCTAAAACTTAATAATATGTATATAAAACACTTAATATATGTATATGTGGCTTAATATATGCATATTAAAAAAATATATGTGTATGACATGCAGTTTCTGAGGGTCAAGAATTTAGGAGCACCTTGGCTGAATGGTTCTGACTCAGGATTTCTCAAGGTTTCAGTAAAGATGTTGATTGAGGATGCAGTTATCGGAATGCTTGATTTTATTTTTTTTTTAATTTTAATTAGAGGCTAGTTACTTTACAATATTGTGGTGGTTTTTGCCATACATTCACATGAATCAGCCATAGGTGTACCTGTGTTCCCCATCCTGACCCTCCCTCCTACCTCCCTCTCTAGAATGCTTGATTTTTAGCTGGAGGATTCACTTCCAAGGGGGATCACTCACATGCCTGGCAAGTTAGTGCTGGTTGTTGGCACGTAGCCTTTGCTCTTCACTACAGGGACTTCTCCATAGGACTGCTTCAGTGTCTTCACGACATGAGGGTAGTCTTCCCCAGAGAGAGTGATCCAGGACAAGGCAAGTTGAAAACCACAATATCTTGAAACTAACACTCTCATTTCTATAATATCCTATTGGTTACACATGTCAGTCCTATTCAGTGTGGGAGGAAACCACAACAGTAGGAGACGTGTGTTGTTGGGATTTATATACAAAACCCAGAAGGATACCAATTTTATTACCTTTTTCCCCTGTATTCTTGGAATATTTCATCTTTTAAAAGGGAGGAAACCTGTAGTTTAGAGAGAAGGAGTTTTCCATTTTCTATAGTTCCAATTCGAATTTCAGTGTCTTTGGTTGCCTTTTAAGCAATCCTTTGGTGGCTCAGACAGTGAAGAATCCTTCAGCAATGCAGGAGACCTGGGTTTGTTTGATCCCTGAGTTAGGAAGATCCCCTGAAAGAGGGCATGGCAACCCACTCCAGCATTCTTAGCTGGAGAATCCCCATGGACAAAGGAGCCTGGCAGGCTCATGGGGTCTCAAATTTGGACATGACTGAGCAATTAACACATTTGGTTGCCCTTTATAAACCACCTTCTATTTACATTCCTCCTAAACTATCCCATCTCCCTTATACCCTAGTTATTTGGTTGCTGCTCAAATTCAGTATTTCCTTCTGTCCCCTCTGTTCCCAATCATCATATAAATCAAGATGATGACTAGTAGGTACTAGTAGTCAAAACCTTTGGTAAAGTGAGATACTAAGTGTGGGACACAGGGGTGGGAGGTGGGAAATGGCTATAATGAAATGCTGGGGCAACCAGGAAATTCCATCAAGCATTCCTTTGTGTGGGGGGGTGGGGGTGGAGGTAGGGGATGCCTGTGGGTCTTATTATCTACATCTCGGTCCCAACAGCAATCACAGTAATGTTTATGGCCCACACAGTGCTTTAATGGAAGTAAAAATAAATAATGATTATTTATTTCCCTCTTAGGCCAGATTCTTTATTGGTTCTCTTTCATATAAACAGTAAACTCTAAGGTTTTGTAAAATGCATTCACTCTCCTTTCAGGCCAAGTCTCTTTTAGCACGTCCTGAGAAATTGTACCTCAGGGTAGAGAGGGCTTGGAAACTGACTGGTTGAGACACTTCTTGTTCTGTTACTAGTCAGGGGCTCTGAATCTTCTGAGCCTATTTCCTTTTTTCACCAGAGAGTTCCATCCTATCTTTCTCCAGGTGTCTTTTGGGAGTTGAGGGTGGCAAATAGCGCACTCAAATCTGAAAGGACTTGTAAGTTTATAGTTGTGTGTCCGAACTTGGGAAGTAAGAAACAGGCGAAGCAGTGCTCCTCAGGACTTGACAGCCCTCCTCAGCAGGACACCAGAGCTACTGTCCAGGAAGACTGAGCCATTTATTTAGAAAAGAAATAGAAATAAATAAAACACAAGAAGGGTTTACTTAGAGATGGTGAGGATGATAATACAGGTAATCATGATTATTAACCTTAACCACAACACCTTCAATTTACACCCACTCACCTTTTTAAAAAATTTTTTTTACACATCATTTTATTTTTAAAAATTATTTATTTTTGGCTGTGCTGTGTCTTACTTGTGACAACCGGGGGCTACTCTTTATTGTGGCATGTGGGTTTCTCGTTGCAGTGGTTTCTCTTGTTATGGAGCCCCGACTCCAGGCACGTGAGCTTCAGTAGTTGTGGCTCACGGGCTCTAGAGCAAAGGTTCAGTAGTTGAGGCACACAGAAGCAGTTGCCCCATGGTGTACGAAATCCTCCCAGCCCAGGGATTGAACCCCTGTGTCCTCCGCATTGGCAGGTAACCACTGGACCACCAAGAAGTCCTATACCTATCCACTTTTAAAAGAATGTTAAAGGTGAAGTGCCTTCACAACTTAGCATTCTTAACTTCATTGAGTTGACCTTAAAATGGGAGGAGCCCACTTCTTTGTTTTTCACAGAGGACAGATTTAAATGGCAGGAAAAAATGGAAGTCATACCACAGCCCTGTGTCCTGCCTTGCAGGATCAGATGTCTTAAATATTGCCTGCCAAAAGGCCACAAGAAACAGGAATCATTTAGCCTTATGGAGGACCAGGGCTATGATTTAGGGACATGCTCAGATTAAGAGGTTTGAGGGAGGGAAGAGCGAGAGATGCCATTTCCCTCTCCCAATCCCATCAAATTCCTGGCAAATTCCTTAATGCCCTGCAGATGGCACCACTGACAAGGAGTTCTCTGCCCAGAAGAGTCAAGCTCAGATTTGTGAACTCTGCCCTCCCTGTCACCTTGAAGCTGAGCCTAAAAGATACACCACAAAGAGGAAGTGACTGATCTGGCATACCTGGCATTCATGGGCTTGTCATTTCTTGTCTTGTCCATTCCTGGAGACAGCTGAGCCTCCTTCTAAGCCACTGTGAATCAGTTAGCCACAGAAAACCCCACACTCCAAGTTCTTGACTTCATTTCCAGCCTCTAGGGTACTTCCCAGTGTGGAATGAGTTTAAATATATGGCTTTGTGGTCAACATGTAATAATGGAGGAGGCATGCTGCCTGATCAATCTGAACTCAATACTGATACAAAGTTAATAACATGATGTGGGCATCATCATATAGATACAGATATCATTGTGTTGCAAGTGCCATCTTCTGCTCTCTGCCAAAATGAATACCCTACCCCATCCATCCATCCCTCAGCTGACCAGCTCATCTCCCAACTGACAGCCTGCTGTGTGTTACTGTGTCCAACAGTGATGGATCAAGCTCATCACCGCATTCCCACTTTTGGCCTTCAAACACTCTTCTCTCAGCCTATAATACCTTTTACAACCATAATTGATCCTACCACCTTTGCCCTGTTAACTCATTCTGTCTTCCTTTGATGATAAAAACCCAAGTGTCATCTATTCAAGGCCTTGAAGTTTAGGTCAGATGCGGTCAGATTCTCCATTAGATATTTTCATAGTCTGAGAATTAATCTTGGAGCAGAGATTTAGACTTTCAACTCTTCAAACTAGAGGTAACTGTCCCTCTACTGCTTTCCTCTTTTCCCTGGGCCCAAAGATCTAAAATGCCTCAGGAAGACACTCTAGGGTGGACAGTGACATCAAATGGAGGTAGAAGGGAAAGCTGCTGTTCTGTTCTAAAAATTCTTCATAAATAAGATCTTTCAGTCTCTCTCTGGCCCAGTTCTAATGTCTCATGATACAGGCATGTAGGAACTTCTACTGGCTCATGTTGATCAAATGCATGCACATGTGCCATGAGTCAAGCTGTGACCCAGCTGCCATAACCGGCTGATGTCACCTTAGGCACTCCTTCTATACAACAGTGTGGAAAGCCAGGCAAGGGAGCATTCCCACCAGCCTCTTCACTGATCACCCTACTGTGCAAATTGCTACCCAGTTCTGGGCACCTCAAGAAGGATATGGACAGACCAGAGAGCTTGCTTCCTCCCAGGGGCAAGTAGAACGGGATGCCGTACTGGGTAAAACAACTTGGAGAACTAAGGATGTTTAAATTACAAGAGAAACCCATGAAGAGCTGCTGTCCAGAAATGGCATGAGCCCAGAAAGAACAGTAAAGAATGAAGAAAAACACTGCAGGGGTTTCTGGCAGTGTTCAGTGGCTAAGACTCCATGGTCCCAATGCAGGAGACCCAGGTTTGATCCTTGGTCAGGGAACTAGATTCCACATGCCACAGCTAAAGATCCCACATGCTGCAACTAAGTCCTGACACAGTCAAATAAATATTTTAAACAGCAAACAAAACCAACCACAAAATAAAAACATCACAGCTCACTTTGTAACAATTAGCTAGGACCAACAATGGACCATAGTGCCATCCATGTCATGAAGAACAAACAGGTAGAACTCAAGACTTCTAAGATTGTTCTCCATTCCCAGAGACTAGGATTTCACAAATTTTCCTGGTGTCTCAAGCCAATCTTTATGACTATTCTCTCAAATATTTTTGGAGAGGGCAGAGATAGATAGGGACAAAGAAACAGAATCTATCAAAACATGTTTTTAAACCTTTTCCCTCACCCTTTCCAACAACAATAAAAGTTTTCAGACCCAGAGAGGTCGTGCCTAATGGGAACCCCTGGTTTTCTGGCCTCCCTAGCACCCTAGACAAGAGGGCAATTCCAAAGTTGCTGGTCTATTCCTAGGAACTGGTCCAAATTCCACCAGAGATAAGGAAGGAGGTTTATAGCCTGTCTTAATTTGGATTGGTCTAACAAAATACCACAGATCAGATAGTGTGATAGTGTAAACAATAAATGTTTATTTCTCAAAGATTTGGAGACTGATAAACCCAAGACCAAGGTGCTAGCAGATTCAGGGTCAAGAGAGTGCCTTCTTAACTGGTTTGCAGATGGCTGGCCATCTTTTGCTGAGTCCTCTTGTGGAGAAGAGAAAAAACAACTATTCCCTTCCTCTTCTTAGAAAGATGATAAATCCTGGGACGTCCCTGGTGCATGGTAGTTAAGACTCTACACTCCCAATGCAGGGGACATGGGTTCCATCCCTGGTGGGGGGATTCTGCATAGGGCATAGAGCTACCAAAAAGAAAAAAAAAAAAAAGATAATAATCCCATCAGGAGGGTTGTACTTCTTGACCTCATCTGAACTTAATTACCTCCCAAAGTTCCCACCTTCTAATACATCATGCTGAGGGTTAGAGTTTTAACATGCATTTTAGGGGTACATATTCAGTCCATGGTAGAGTGAACAGGAATTTTTCTGTAAATACTGTGTTTTCTGTGGGAAAATTAGGACATGTAGATAAGCAATGAGAAAGTGAAAATAACCTATAATCTGAATGAAAAGCTTTTGAAACTTTCATTTAAAGAAAAGAGAAAAAAAAAAAAAAGAGCAACTTTTTCTCATGCCCCTCTCTGCCCTCTCCCACCCCAGTCACCTCTGGGACTGGTGGCCCTGGGTCTTCCGTCTGTTCCTCTCAAAGTGCTATTCAGCAATAAGTCTTTATCATTTGGAAGCTCAAAGATAGCCCCACAAGAAGGAGCAGAACAGTGAGCCCTTTATTTTATTTATCCATCTAAATACTTATTTCTGTATTTATTTAGTTATTTGGCTGTGTTGGGTCTTAGTTGTGGCGTTTGGGCTCTAGAGCAGGCAGGTTCTAGTTGTGACTCGAGGACTTAGTTGCACTGTGGCATGTGGAATCTTAGTTCCCTGATCAGAGATTGAACCCATATCCCGGCATTGGAAGGTGGATTCCTAATCACTGGATCACCAGGGAAGTCCCCAGTGAGCCCTTTAAATAAGCTGGAAGGTACCAAGGTTCTTGAGGATACTGAAGTTCAAACTTTAGCAGTCTATTACCCTAGGTATCTAAGCAATATAGTAATGAAGGGAGTACAGAAGTAGGGGGAATGTATTTACTAAAAGACAACTGCAGAATATCGGGGGAAAAGGAGGTTTTGGAGCCAGAGAGGCCAAGTTACACCACTTACTATTGTAAGTCCTTGTACAAGTTACTTAATCTCTTTGAATTGATTCCTCATCTATAAATAAATAAATAAAGTCTATTTTGTAAGGTCCTTGTGACACCCAATTAACTAATCTTTGTAAAGTATCTGTTAATCTTTAGCATTTAGTGGAGGCTCAGTCTGGATTAGTTCCCTTCCCAGTGTTGCCTGAGGACACTGAAATTTACTCTCCACAGTCCAGCTGGCCCCTCCCCTACTAAGAATAGGTAACTAATCTCCTGGGCAGATCAGATCCACAAACATTGTGTTTATTGTGAGAACTACACTGGGTTAAGAACTGGGGTTGAAATGAAAGGGGTGAATTAGAAGCCAAATACAGGTTTCCAACCCTCTAAGGAGAGAGGAAATGAGAAAAGACACAAATGGAGGTAAAGTTAAACAATACAAAAGATTTAAATAACAGCTCAAGGTAGTGAATGTTCCAAGACAGGGCATATATGTCTAATTGGTCACTGAACTATACAACTGGGTGCTGCTTTGGGAGCCTAGAGAGGGTGGAAATCCCTTCAAGAAAAAATGGAAGAAAAGATAGTTGGGTTGAGCCTTGAAAGAAGATAGGATATGGACAAAGGGAGATTTGGTAAGTTTAAGAAGCAAATGTGTAGTGTCTTTTTGCATAGTGTTCTGAGTGATAAGTCAGTAAACAGAGATGCTTTTGCTAATTCTAAACATAGGCAATGGAAAGAAAGTTATTATGCTTCTAACAAATTTGTAAACAAGGGCTCAAGGACCTGAATGCAAATAAATTCGATTACCACTTTCTCAAAGGACGTCTTCTAGGTTATTTTTCTCAGTTCTAAGCTCATTTGTCTTAAACTATGCACTTTCCAGTTTGTTTATTGATATTGTGCCTCTTAAAAATTTACTTCAAAAAAAAAATTTACTTCAGTTGTATATTCTGGATGATGATAAATCCCTAAGCAAGATTTATGTTAGCCAGTTGCTAAAAGAATCACATGTAACAGTTTGTGACTTGGGTGATGTCACTGTACTGTGTAAACTGTAAAGGGCAGTGAACATTAGATTCATAAATTTGGAAGCAATCTTAAGGGTCTTCTAGTTTGGCAAGTGAGATCAAGTGTAACCCAGGATGACAATGCTAGAACCAGAACTCAGCTCTTCTGATAATCAGCAATGTCTGCCATCTTTCTCACTACATCTGCCAATATTTGAGTGCCTACACGAATTACACGTGGGGATAAGAGTTTAAGAGTAACTGTATTCAAGACATATATGGTTATTTCCCTTTAGGAGCCTATATGGGGGAAACAAACAAATGCAAACAAATTAAATTATGGCAACTTGTGATAAATAAAGGGCTTCTCAGTGGCGCTAGTGGATAAAGAACCCACCTCCCAGTGCAGGAGACCTAAGAGACTCAGGTTTGATCCCTGGGTAGAGAAGATCCCCTGGAGGAGGGCATGGCAACCCACTCCAGTATTCTTGCCTGGAGAATCCCACGGACAGAGGAGCCTGGTGGGCTACAGTCCATAGGGTAGGAACCAAACAGACACAACTGAAGTGACTTAGCATGCATGTGATAAATAAAGTGACAGAATTACATTGCTTTAGATAAGGTACTGGGGTAACATTTAAGTTCAAATCTGGAGACCAGAGCCAACAAAAAGTGGACTGGGAAGAAGGAGGGGAAGGGAGAACTCTTCCAGATAGAAGAAACAGCAAGTATAGCTCTTTCCTGGGTAGGAAAGAGATTGGCAGTGTCCACCAGGAACTGAGGAAAGGTCAGGGTGAGGATGAGGCCAAGTTGAAGAAGCAGAGAAGTGCTTCCTCACAGGTCACAAACTCAAATGCACAACTGGGCTGACAAGGCGCATTTGTTCAAATTTGTTGAAGATTCTATAAGCCAAACAAAACACAGCATGCCTACTGCAGCCCAGAGGTCCCCATTTTGTAACCCCTGAGGGCTTTTCTGTTTGTTCCTTTGCTTTGTTTTTTTTTTTTTGTTTGTTTGTTTTGTTTTTTGGCAGCCTCTTGCATCTTGTGGAATCTTAGTTCCTGGACCAGGGATTTAACCCAGGCCCTTGGTAGTGAAAGTGCCATGTCCTAACTACTGGACCACCAGGAAATTCCCCGGGGCTTTGTATTCTTACTTCAGTTCAGTTCAGTTCAGTTCAGTCGCTCAGTCGTGTCCAACTCTTTGCGACCCCATGAATCGCAGCACGCCAGGCCTCCCTGTCCATCACAACCTCCTGGAGTTTACTCAAACTCATGCCCATCGAGTCGGTGATGCCATCCAACCATCTCATCCTCTGTCATCCCCTTCTCCTCCTGCCCCCAATCCCTCCCAGCATCAGGGTCTTTTCCAATGAGTCAACTCTTTGCATGAGGTGGCCAAAGTATTGGAGTTTCAGCTTCAGCATCAGTCCTTCCAATGAACACCCAGGACTGATCTCCTTTAGGATGGACTGGTTGGATCTCCTTGCAGTCCAAGGGACTCTCAAGAGTCTTCTCCAACACCACAGTTCAAAAGCATCAATTTTTCGGTGCTCAGCTTTCTTCACAGTCCAACTCTCACATCCATACATGACCACTGGAAAACCCATAGCCTTGACTAGATGGACTTTCATTGGCAGAGTAATGTCTCTGCTTTGTAATAGGCTATCTAGGTTGGTCATAACTTTCCTTCCAAGGAGTAAGCGTCTTTAATTTCATGGCTGCAATCACCAACTGCAGTGATTTTGGAGCCCAAAAAAATAAAGTCTGACACTGTTTCCACTCTTTCCCCATCTATTTGCCATGAAGTGATGGGACCAGATGCCATGATCTTAGTTTTCTGAATGTTGAGCTTTAAGCCAATTTTTTCACTCTCCTCTTTCACTTTCATCAAGAGGCTTTTTAGTTTCTCTTCACTTTCTGCCATTAAGGGTGATATCATCTGCATATCTGAGGTTATTGATATTTCTCCCGGCAATCTTTTTTTTTTTTTCCCCCTGGCAATCTTGATTCCAGCTTGTGCTTCATCCAGCCCAGCGTTTCTCATGATGTACTCTGCATGGAAGTTAAATAAGCAGAGTGACAATATATAGCCTCGACGTTTTCCTATTGGAACCAGTCTGTTGTTCCATGTCCAGTTCTAACTGTTGCTTCCTGACCTGCATATAGGTTTCTCAAGAGGCAGATCAGATGGTCTGGTATGCCCATCTCTTTCAGAATTTTCCACAGTTCTTACTTTAGGGCAGGTGAATTTCTAAGCGCAAGTTGATTGCTTTTGAGGGATTTTGAGTAGGGGCAGATTTGTGTTTTAACAAGATTGTTAAAGTACTTTGCTTGAGATGAGTTAAGTGCCAGGGTCACTCAGTAGACCCAACCCACTTCTCTGTGCTCTCTTCTCCTTCCATGCAACAAAGCCAAGGACCCAGCCAGCTGTATTTGCTTACTATCTCTGCCCACTCTCCCCATTGGATTCTGTTCACTCCAAGTTTGGTTGCTAAAAGGGAAATCAGCTCTTCAGGGCCATTCATGATCTTGCTGCTGTATATACACACACACACATATGTATTGATATTATATATACACACACATACATATTAGTAACAACACTCATATGTGTGTTTTGTGTATATGTGCTCAGTTGTGTCTGACTCTTTGCGACCCCATGGACTGTATGTAGCCCACCAGGCTCCTCTGTCCATGGGATTCTCCAGGCAAGAATACTGGAGAGTAGGTTGCCATTTCCTTCTCCAAGGGAATCTTCCCGACTCAGGGATCGAATCCCGGTCTCCCGCATTGTAGGCAGATGCTTTAACCTCTGAGCCACCAGGGAAGCCCATGTGTGTATATACAAGTATATATTTCCAAGGTTCTACTGCAAATCACTGGGGAAATAGAAAAAAGATAAAAGTAACTTGCCCTGCAGAAATTTCAAGAGAACTCAGTTGTGCATTCTGGAACCAACTCTTGCTCAGATAGTAACGGGACACAATCTAGGCCACTAGAATTGTGTTCTTATTCTTCAGCTGGGGGCTTTGCAAAAGTCAGGCCTTCTTTTAAGTTTCTCTGTAATGCTCCCTCTATTTGAGAGGAACGGTTTGAGTCCATGAAGGTGAAAGTGAAAGTGAAGTCACCCAGTTGTGGCAGACTCTTTGTGACCCCATTGAGCTTACCATACCAGGCTCCTCAGCCCATGGAATTCTCCAGGCAAGAGTACTGGAGTGGGTTGCCATTTCCTTCTCCAGCGGATCTTCCCGACCCAGGGATCAAACCCGGATCTCCCGCATTGCAGGCAGACACTTTACCGTCTGAGCCACCAGAGAGGCTCTAGGGACTTCCCAAACAGTAGCCATGATCAAGGTCACAGGAAGCGAACTTGCATTTCTTAATTTTGTGACAACCTCTCACCATTTTCTAAAATCTAAAATGCTAATCACGCCTTTCCCTGAAGGGTTGTTCTGGTAAAGGTAAAATGAGATAAAATCTAGAAAGTGAGTGGCACATAGCCGGTGGTCAGTTAATGCCTGACTCAGCTCATGATCCCCTGTGGGCATTTCCTCACAAAGCTTCAGGTGAATACTTCTAAACTGTAGCTTTCTATTCCGTTTTCTTTGGTATTTGTTCCAGCACACATAGGGACTCCCACAAAAGTGACCGAATGAAAATTTCTTGGCGGCAGAGGGTTCCTCGCCCCAAAAAGAACACTTTCAGAAAATGCTACTATGGATCTTGGGTTACTGAGCAGCGGTACCTTTCAGAACCCGTATGGTCTCTCATATCCCACCTGGCTGGCCTGATTCAAATGGCTCATTTTTGCCAAGGTCACACTGGTCGCTTATCAACTAAGGGAGGTGAAAAAGGCAGTTGCTTAGTTTTAGAAGGAGCACCGGTAGGCCCCAAAGATCCCGCCTCTTTCCACGGGGCAAGCCTATCAGCGTTCCTCTAGCGAAGAGCGGCAGCTCCCTAGAAGCCAATGAGTTCCGCTCCCTGGAATTATCCCGCCCATCCGTTGTGTCGTCACTCGGCCTCTAGTAAAATAGAACCGAGACTACGCTTCCCCTTCGCTTGCCTGTTGGCGGGTGTTTGCGTTGAAACTATACCGAAAGCCTGACCTTAAAGGGGAGGGAGCAGAGGGGAACCGGGGCCCTTTAAAACGAGGCCAGCTGGTGCCTGCCCCTTTAAGGGCGGGGCACTCAGACGACAGAATCTGAGCCCCAGATTACCCCGAGTTTCCGTCACAAGCTGCAAGGTAAGGCTCCTTCGCTGGGTCCGGGTGCTTGGCGGCGGCGGTTTTATCGCCGCTGGTCCTCCCCGGGCCCAGAAACACCCCAGCCCCAGTCATGCTGAGCAGAGTATGGAAGGAGCTGACTACGAAGTGCTATCCGTGCGAGAGCAGCTATTCCACGAGCGGGTCCGCGAGTGCATTGTGAGTCCGGGACCCGGGCTGGAAGGGTAGGACCAAGTTGGGGAGAAGCACGGGTGTCCCGGGAGAGGGAGACGTCCGGATCGGAGTGAGACCCCCTGGGCACAGCGCCGACAGACCCTGCTTGGTCTAGGGGCGAGCGACCGAGATCCCTCGTCCGACTAGTGCTCGGGCTGGCTAATCCCTAGATCGGTTCCAGCTGAGTAGCTGCGCGATAAACAAAGCCGATCGGTTTCCGTTCCTCCCCTCTACACGCCCCTCCCCCCACCCCGCCCTTCCTTCTGTCCGCCCCCTCCCCCGCGCACGTGTTCGGAGTGCGGGTCTTCCAGTGTCTGGGAATCTGGTGAGCCTGCCGATCTAAGTAAGTCAGATGGTCGGAGAGGGACGGGTTTAACTTGGGAAAGGCTTGTTTGCAACTACTTCTCAAACCCAAATGATGTTTGATGAAGGGGACATGAACAGGGAACTTTGGTGGGTTTCTCACTTTGGAGGAAACGACTCTTTCTGGGGTGGATTCTACCGTGTAGAAATGGAGAACAACTAAAGTGTCCCCTTCTTTTCCTCGCCCTTATTGGTGTTTTGTTAGAGACCCTGCAAGCCGAGTTTCCTAGCTTCGCAGCCATTCAGGGATTTCCTCTGAAGGGTTGCCCCCGGTGCGACCGAGGGCTCCTGGCTGCTTTCCTTTCTCGCTCACTGCCACCTAGAGTAACAGCTGAAACTGTCACACAGCGAGGGACTCCTCACTTCTGGGCCAGGGGCACCCAGGGGAGCTTAGGGGATCGCATCTTTCTTGCATCTGCTCTAAACTCTCATATCTTTCCCTTCTCCTCTCCTTCCTCCGAGCTCCCCAGGGTTGCCCTCACCCCCAAATACAAAAGGGAAAGGGAAAGGTTTAGAAGAATAGAAGTTGGTGAGTGCAGGGGTCGTCCTTCATTTTTCTCAGACTGGGCTCCAGTCTGTCCTGGGCAGCCTCAGATTGGAGGAGGGCTAAAGTGAGCCAAGGCATAACTAAGTCTGCCTTTATCTGTGAGGACTGAAAAGTAGGGAGTTTATCAGTCCATGTGTGGGAACTCCAGATCTGCTTTCAGGAAGCTTCCCTTGTGCGTTTCTTAGTGGAGAGTTGCACATGGCAGGGTTGGGCATATCGTGGAGTCGTACCCAGGCCTTGAGGCAGTGGAGAGCCAGAGACCCACTTTCCTAGAGAACAGGGAGGGAAGAGATCTTGGAGAGAGAAGCAGCCTCCTGGATGTCGTCCCATCCTTTATTCCCATTAGCTGAGGATGTCAGTGCTGGTCAAGGGCATCCTGAGGGCTTCTAGTACATCTCCCACCTGGCTCTAGTCCCCTGCTCTAGAGAATCACCTAGCCTCTGCTGGACCTGCATGGAACTCCAGCCTGACCTTTTGAGCCCTTGCGCATTCCTGCTTATTACACATGCCCAGGGCAGAGCACTAGGCAGTAAAAATCTTGGAGTTGAAATCTAAGTGGCTCATTCTCCTCTACTTTCCTGTTGTTAAAAGCTACAATTAAAAAAAAAAAAAAAAAAAAAACTACAATTTTGTCCTAGACCCATGTTTCTCCTGGGGTCTGTCTTCTCTCTGCATAGATAGCTATATGCAGATTCCCTGTAGGGTCAGCTTCTCTTGGGGACTGGAGCACCTTTGAGACTGATCCTGCCTTCTTGGCCGAGTTTAAACACAATAACATCTCAAGATTCTCTGACCCTGATTGTGGAGCGAAGGCGATGAGTGCCTCCTCCCCTGGGCAACAGCAGCTTACTTAGGGTAGGGTGGGAATGTATGCATGTGTGGGATAACCTGGTCAAGTCCTGCCATAACTGTTCATTGGAGGACTAGTCATCAGGGGCATAGGACAGACCCTGAGAGACCTACCCTGGGAGCTGGAAATTACTTTAGGTAGGGACCATGGATTGATAGCTTTTAAAGGTTTTGATCCCAGCTCTAGAAGCTTTATAGATGTGGAACCCCAATTAAAGCCTACTATTATGGGCATGAAAGAGACTCTGGTTTGGCCCAGAGCAGACCTAATCTTTTAGGGTCCCTGAATAAACAGAGTGGAAGCACTGAGTTGGTCTAGGAACACAATTCCTACTTATTCTCTCCTGGAGCTTGGATCAAGGTGGGAGTGGAGGGAGAGGGAGTGGAGAGTGCCAGCACAGTGAAGACATCCCCTTCTTCCCCTCAAACTTGCTTTTCCATTTATGTGCTAGGAAGAAATCCCCTCTGGTTCTGTGGCCTTTTTCAGATGTGTGGATATGTGCATCTCTAGGAGTCTTCTCTGCTCATGCACCAACCAGGGTTCAGCTGAAACTATTTTCTCCCAGGGAAAAAACCCTCATAGAGTTAGACATGGTGCTCTGTTCCCACGTGCATGGGTCAGCCACTGAGGCCTTGATTAGAAGAAAGTACTGGGGAGAAAGATGGAACCCCTGGATGTATGGAGCCTAGTTTGGGGAAAGTGTCCCCATGATTAACAGAAAGACCACTGGGGCTGTGAAATGTGTGGGGATTAGAGCTTCTCATCTTGATCATTTCTGCCGCAGATCTCAACACTGCTGTTTGCGACTCTCTACATCCTCTGCCACATCGCCCTGACCCGCTTCAAGAAGCCTGCTGAGTTTACCACAGGTACCTGTGACTTCCCTCCCTCCTGCCTGCCCTCTGCCAGTGTTCCTGTTGCCATGGCACCAGCCTCAGGGGAAGAGGGCTGTGTTGCTTGCTGGGAAAGTAGAGGTGTCTGTTCTTGAGCTTCTGCCTCCCTTCCTCCACAGGCAGGGACAAGGTGGTATAGTGGAGAGTCTAGAAGGAGGACCAGTCATATAACTTTTATCACCGCAGTTTCATTCTCTACAAAATAAAAGCCTAACAATTTCTACCCAGTCCATTGGTATTGTGTGGACCAAATATGATGGCTAACGTGAAAACTCTTTGTGAACCTCAACAGGGCAATTGCAGGGTGAATGTTATCATGGGCATAAGCTCTGTCATGTCCTCTTCTAGTGCTTCTACACCCAGGACCTCCCTGACCACTGGGGTCCCAGGACCTGGTGATGGTGACCTTTCTCTTTGCAGAGAATTCAGATTAAGGCTTTCAGTCAACATTCTGTGATTGAGGGGGATGCACTTGTCCCAGTTCCTAACTCCAGTCTGTCCAGATCTTCCAGTCCTGGCCTGAACCTTTCCTCCCCTCCAGATGGCTTCATGTGCCCTCAAGCCAAGAAGGCAACCACTCCTCAGTGTGATTCCCCTGGGGACTTTCTCTGTGATTTCCAACCCCCATCCCCATTTCCCTTCACTGTACCTAGCCACTGATGTCATCAAGCTCACAGACTGGTCATTGATTGTATTTTCAGCTTACAAAGAGGAACCTATGGTGGAGAAGATCTAGGGAAGGAGGGAAGTGGGGGAATTTCATGCTCTCACCCCCTGGGACCACTGATCTTTAAGCTGCCACCCGGGCAGAGTGGATGGTAGGGTTCATAGTGTGAGCTCTCCCGAGCCTCCTGTCCAGCTCTGCCTCGGTGGGCCCAAGCCCCTCTTCAAGGGACAGGGAGGGAGCAGAAGGGCGCTATGCAACACAGATGGTTCCCAGAGCTGCCCACTGATGACCTGCCTCTTCCCCATGCCTCTGTCTTTTGTAGTAGATGAAGAAGATGCCACAGTCAACAAGATTGCGTAAGTACTGCTGCCTTAACACCTGGCACCGGTAGCCTTTGGAAGCTGGAATCTAGTGAGGCCCTGGGAGCAGGGAGAGAGTGAAATGTCAGAAGAGATGATTTCTGCTTCTGCCCCATTTCTGCCTTCTTCCGGCTTTACACCATCCTGGGGACGCTTGGAAAAGCCGCTCTTCCTGTCTCCCTGGTTTGGCTGGGAGCTTCAAGGAGCCTCTTGGCCAGGAACTGTCTGCTGGGGTCCTGAGTCACCCCGGAAGCAGCTCCAACTTGGCTCCACCTCCCAGCAGCCATTGGAGAAGGGGTGGGGTGGGGATGAAGACTGATGGAAATGCCAGGGGATGGGGAAGGTGGAACCCCCGAGGGTGGGGCTTGCTTGGTTCTGAGAGAATGGCCCTAACTGTAGGCTATTATTATCCACTAGCACCTATAGAGAAAAATATAGAGATAACTCCTCTGGTTCAACAGACAACAAATTAAAAGGCAACCCCCACTCTCATCCCTCATGGACCAGCTAGATAAGTGTCCCTTCTTTTGAGGTGATGCAATCTCGGGTACAGGTCTTGGCCGTGAAGCTGGGTTTCAACTCCCCTTGTCTCCCTTTGCCTTAGTGCCTTTATGCATATGGGTTGACCCTACTCTCTCCAGGCTCAGAAATCCACATCCCTGAGGTGAGCAGAGCAGTCAGGCCCATTATCTTGGCATCATGCCTGGCACACCCTACAGACATTGCGGGAAGATCGCATTCCTGGGGACAGTCTGGGCAAGTGACATGGCTGGTGACCATGAATTCCTGAGATGTGCCCATCTCATGTGCCAAGGATTCCCTGGAGGTGAAGGCTGGGTTACAAGGAAGCAGGTAGAGTGCCAACTCTTTCCCTGGGTCTGGCATTGCTCCAGCTGGTTCTAGGAGGAGTCACAGGTGCCCATGGGATGAATGGGGCTTCTTGGGCCCAGGGAAGTGAATGTCTGAGCTAAGCAGGGGCACTACCCTTCTTTGCCCAGGCTCGAGCTGTGCACCTTCACCCTGGCAGTCGCCCTGGGTGCTGTCCTGCTCCTGCCCTTCTCTATCATCAGCAACGAGGTGCTGCTCTCACTGCCTCGGAACTACTACATCCAGTGGCTCAACGGCTCCCTCATCCATGGTGTGTTGATCCTGGTTGCAGCTGAGGGTGGGGACAGGGAGCAGATCGGGTCAGGCAGACACAGACAGCCTGGGTGGGGCTAGTCAGTCATAGATCACCCCATCCCTTCCACCTTCCCTTGGTCAGTCCTCAGTGGGTTAGGGCTTCCCCCTTAATGACCATCTCTGCTTTTCCTTTTTTGCTCTAGGCCTCTGGAACCTTGTTTTTCTCTTCTCCAACTTGTCCCTCATCTTTCTCATGCCCTTTGCATACTTCTTCACTGAGTCTGAGGGCTTTGCTGGCTCCAGAAAGGTGAGTTGGGGAATGTATCAATCAATCAATGCAGACCGGAAACAGAATTCCACTGAGATGGTTCAACTGAAGAGGTTTTAATGAAGAGACTATTTGCAGAGGTTTAGTCAGCACTGAGGAGCTTGAGGCACTAGTGACAACAGGAAGTCGTTACCATCCCTAGGCCTGAGGGAGCCGAAGGAAGAAATAATTTCTGAAACCCACTGATAGTTGAACCTGAAGAGGTGTGGCCACCCAAGAGAGGAGCTAGTGTCAGAGTTGCCAAAGGTAGAAGGAAACAGAAAAAACACCCTGGTCTCTCTGTCTTCCTACCTTCTACTCTTCTACCAGCCTTCCCCATTGGGCAAGATGAACAGAAAACCAGAGCTTGATTTTTTTTAAGTGTCTTGTGGGATCTTAGTTCTCAGTCCAGGAATTGAATCCATGCCCCTTGCAGTGGAAGTGCAGAGTTGTAACCGCTGGACTACCAGGAAAGTCCCAAGAGGGCAAGGAGCTTGTGTGATACAGACCTCAGGGGTCAGCTTCCCAGGGCAAGACAAGGATGGAGAAGGGGTCTGGAAAGGGGGATTGCAAATGAATATCCAGTAGAGGGAATGGCCCCAGACTGTGGGGTAGGAGGACAGAATAACTAAACAGAATAAGAAGGAAACCACCTCTACTGCCTCCTGAATCCAGTCCTCTCTGGTTCCCAAGCCAGGCTGCCATCTCCCCTGTCTCCTTCCTTCCCCACACTGCCCTCCCCACCCCTGAAACCTACTGCCTCCTCCCATAGGGTGTCCTGGCCCGGGTCTATGAGACGGTGGTGATGCTGATGCTCCTCACTCTGCTGGTGCTGGGCATGGTGTGGGTAGCCTCTGCCATTGTGGACAACAACAAGGCCAGCAGGGAGTCCCTCTATGGTGAGAAGACCAGCTTCCTCCCACCCCTCAGCCAGCTCATGTTCCTCTGTCTAGAACAAATGTATCCTTCTAAGGCAGTGAAAGTTGGGACCTTCTCCCTTAGACTGAAGTTTCAAAACTGATGGGCTTCAGGCCACATCTAACCTATGGAAGTGTTCCACTGGGCCCATGCAATGAGTTAAAAAAAAAATGAGTCCGTTGAAATTGGGAGATTTCACACTGATATTCTGGTTGTGCGTAAGCAGGTTGAGGATCTGGCCACACTAGGCCCCAGTGACTTGGGCCAAACAATGGCTGTGCCCTTTAGAGAGGGCTGAGGATCTGCAGTTTGCTGTAGTCTCTGCCACTCCCTCTCCTGCCAGCCAGTTTTCCCCATCTTCATGACTTACCTCGCCCCTATAGACTTTGGTTTCGTGCGCCTGCCTGGACTCTCTCAGCCCCCAGTAAGCAGGGGGAGAGAGATGGGCTGACAGTCCTTTTTTTTTTTTTTTAAATCTTTAGACTTCTGGGAGTACTATCTCCCCTACCTCTACTCCTGCATCTCCTTCCTTGGGGTCCTGCTGCTCCTGGGTGAGTGTCCAGAGCCTGGGAGGGGATGGGGAAGGTCCCGGGGCCAGAGCACCCCCAGTAGAGGATGGAATGAAGGGGCGGGAAGGGCAGGCGGTAGAGAGAAGGCTCTGGTGGGTGACTGCCTCCTGTCCCCAACAGTGTGTACTCCACTGGGTCTCGCCCGCATGTTCTCGGTCACTGGGAAGCTTCTGGTCAAGCCCCGGGTATGTAGTGCTCCTTGTCCTTGGACCCTGCCGGGGGAGCTTTCTGAAGAGCTGGGGCCCATCAGTGAAGCCACTGTCCATTTGTTCTGTGCACACCTTTCAGAGGGCCACAGCCTTTGCTGGCTCCTGTATCCTTGACCCCTAGCATCTGGAGCTGGTCATCAGACATACAGAGTAGAACACAAGACAGTTGGGAGGGACTGGATAAGGTCGCCGGTCACAGGGTGGTGACTGAGGGGAAGGGAAGGAAAAGGACAATGGATCCTTGAGGTGAGCAGGGTTCTCTTGGGCTCTTGTGGTCAAGGAGCCTCTGACAGTCCATCCCTCTCTTTCCCTATGCCAATAGCTCCTGGAGGACCTGGAGGAGCAGCTGCACTGCTCAGCCTTTGAGGAAGCAGCTTTGACCCGCAGGATTTGCAGTGAGACACAGTCCTTCCCAGCTGGCATGATGGGCATGGTTTGGGCAGGGGTGGCGGGACTGGGGGACAGCACCATCTTCTCTGCCCCCAGATCCCACCTCCTGCTGGCTGCCCCTGGACATGGAACTGCTGCACAGACAGGTCCTGGCTCTGCAGACACAGAGGGTTTTGCTGGGTATGTGGGTTGGTAGGCAATGGGATGCCTGGCTTTCCCCAAGGAGAGAAGCTCCTCATTCCAGGCCCTTGCAAACTGCTTTCCCATTCCTGCACAGAGAAGCGGCGGAAGGCTTCAGCCTGGCAGCGGAACCTGGGCTACCCCCTGGCCATGCTGTGCTTGCTGGTGCTGACGGTCGGTACACCAGACTTGGTGGGGGTGGGCAGTGGTAGCACCTTGAGTACTTTAGCCCTTCACAGGGAGGAGGGAGGTACAAAATCCTCCTTCAATAATAGTAGCTGCCTCTCAATGAGTACCTACTTTTGCGAAGCACATCAGTCCCCATTTTGTAGATGAAGAAACGGAAGTTAAAGAATTTACCCAAGGCCACACAGGGCCTAAGCCATTATGCAGTTTTGCTCTGGGATGAAAATAAAGGTTAAAATCCAGTCCATCCCCTCAACTTGCTACATCGTGGACTTGGAAATAAGTCTTATTGGTTTGGAGAAAGATGTATATTTTTCTATTTTGCCTTTTTGGGACTTCCCTGGGAGCTTCCCAGGTGATGCTAGTAGTAAAGAACCCGCCTGCCAATGCAGGAGACATAAGAGATGCAAGTTCAATCCTTGAGTTGGTAAGATCTCCAGAGGAGGGCATGGCAATCCACTCCAGTATTTTTGCCTGGAGAATCCCCATGGACAGAGGAGCCTGGTGGGCTACAGTCCATAAGGTCACAAAGAGTCAGACATGACTAAAGTGACTTAGCATGCACGAATGCACGGGACCTCCCTGGCAATCCAGTGGTTAAGACTCTGCACTTCCACTGAAGCGGGCATGGGTTTGACCCCTGGTCGGGGGAACTAATATCCCATGAGCTGTGTGACACGTCCAAAAACACCCCAAACAAACAAACTATTTGGGCTTTTTGCATCTGTACCTGTAAGTCTGCTATAAGATACTCTCAAAGGTACTCTGTTGCTAGCATTAACCTTCGGGAGGTCCCACACAGCTAACCGAAAATGATGGACCAGAGAGTTCGCTCTTAATATTCTCAACTCTGGATACATCTGTGAGCTGGGACAGGGGTGGGAGTCCATGACCTTGCCTCTCACAGGGCCTGTCTGTGCTCATTGTGGCCATCCACATCCTGGAGCTGCTCATTGACGAGGCTGCCATGCCCCGGGGCATGCAGGTACCGGGCTGCCCTCCCACCCACCCACCACATCATTTGGGGAGGGCCTGAGCAAGGCTGGGTGAGGGGGCAGAAGGGGAGGCCGGGCGCTGGTGGTATTGATGACGATGGGGAGTGCTGCGTGGTGACACCTCTTTGTCCCTCAGGGTGCCTCCCTGGGCCAGGTCTCCTTCTCCAAGCTGGGCTCCGTTGGTGCCGTCATTCAGGTCGTCCTTATCTTGTATCCTTCTGGAAACCCGCCATTGCCTCTCTTCTTCAAACCCATCTCCTCTGGGGCTCTGGGCAGAGCTACAGTGGGAGTGAGGGGGAAGCGGGCAAGACTTGGCCAGCCCAAGGTTCAGAAAGAACACTTGATTCAAAAGGAGGGCTGGGGGAAGAGAGGGCCATCTCCTTTGAGACAAGGCGTTGATCCTTGGGAGTAGGCCAGTTCTTCCCTAACCCAGTGGCAGTTACCTGATGGTCTCCTCGGTCGTGGGCTTCTACAGCTCTCCACTCTTCCGGGGACTGCGGCCCAGATGGCATGACACGGCCATGACGCAGGTAGGCCATGATGCAGGTAGCCGGGAACCTGCCAGACGGGCGTGGAGGAAGCATCCTGGGGGCAAACCTGGGCACTCAGTGCTGGCAGCTCTGTGACCCTGACCTCGCCTTTCCTCACTCCCACCCAGATAATTGGGAACTGTGTCTGTCTCCTGGTTCTAAGCTCAGCACTTCCTGTCTTCTCTCGAACCCTGGGTAAGTAGCAAAAGGAGGTAAGGGAACTGGGTTGTTTTGAGTAGCTACTGGTACTAAGCAGACCCCTTATATTCTTGCTCTCTCTGATTCCCACAACAAACCTATGAGGAGGTATTACCCCCATTATACAAATGGAGTAACAGAGGCTCTACAAAGTGCTGTGCTGGGCTTCAGAGTAGTGTTGCTTCAAAGCTTATATTTTTTCCATTTGCTACATCCCACAGTCTCTCCTATTTACTTCCATTTTTTCAGTGAAGAAGCACCACTTTCCCCCCAAATCTTTCTCTGGGGGACCATCTGATAAACTTTTTTTTTTTTCTTTTGGCTGCACCCATAGGGCATGTGGGATCTTAGTTCCCCAACCAGGGATTGAGCTAATGCCCCCTGCAGTGGAAGTATCGAGTCTTAACCACTGGACCACCAGGGAAGTCCCAATATTCTCATTTTAGAGATGAGAAACAGGAGAGCTACTTGATTTACCCAGAGTTACACAGCTAGCCTGAGGCAAGGCTGAGTCAGGCCAGAACCTCTGTGTCCTGAGCCGCAGTCCAGTGCTTTTTCTGTATACTGGGCATCAAATGATAAGCTCAGTTCTACTCCCATCTTCAGAGCTAGGATCTAGATGATGGTGGGGGAGATGGGGAGCCCATGCAACTCCCCTGCTACTACGGTGTAAACTAGTTACACTTTTGAGCATTACCTGGTAAAAGTGTTCACCCCAAGGTAGTAGGGGAGTTGCATATGTTCCCCACCTCCCCCGCCATCATCATCCATCTGTTGTACATTATCAGTCATGTCCGATTCTCTGCAACCCTATGGACTGTATCCTGCCAGGCTCCTCTGTCCATAGGATTCTCCAGGCAAGAATACTGCAGTGTGTAGCCATTTCCTTCTCCAGGGGATCTTCTTGACCCAGGAATCCAGGTCTCCTACACTGCAGGCAGATTCCTTACCATCTGAGCCACCAGGGAAGCCTTATTTAGTATTTAAATCAATTCCATTTGGTTTTTAAGTTTATATTCTCTCTACTCTACCATTTCTACTTATGCCTTGGGATTTAGGATACTTGGCCTGTGGGTCCAGCAGTTAGTTCCTTTTAGGTTGGAAGCTCGTAGGAATATTTTTTTAAGTGGGGGAGGGGCTCAAGAATTTTAATATATGATAATTATATTATTATTATTAGGGGCTCAGTAAGTGTTGGAATAGTGCCTGGTACATATGGTTCCTCATGTGTGTTGTCTCATTTAATTCTCACAGTCCCATTATTTTGTCTCCTTGGTTTTTCTTTCATTCCCTACTTTATAGTCGAAGAAACTGAGGCACAGACATTTAAGTAAGTTGCTTCAGATCACAGATGGGGTGGAGTTCAGATATGAACCAAAGCAGCCATAATAAGAGCCCAGTTTCTTAGCCACCACACTGCTCTGTCTACTAAAAAAGAACACTTGGTGACCAGCTTGAGGTTTCTGGCCCAGGATCAAGGAGCAGGCCCAGGGAGCTCCTTGGGACACCTGGAGCCAGAGGGGATCCCCCCAACCCCAACGCACACAGACACAGACAGACACAGACAGACAGACAGACACACACACACACACATACACACTGCAGGAGAGGATGCCAGACTCTGGAAGGGAAGTTGGAGCAAGCCTAGCAGCTGACACTTGCTTCAACAGCCCTGAACTGTCCCCAAGACAAGTTGGGAGGTAGGAACAACCAATGTGTAGAAGCCAACCTATCAGTTGCAGTGTTGAGATATGGCCACCAGGAGGCAGCAGAAAGCTCGGCTCTGAGCCAGGGAAGGGTTGGGGCGCCTACCTCCCATCCTGGCCTTTGTACTTCAGGGCTCACTCGCTTTGACCTGCTGGGTGACTTTGGACGCTTCAACTGGCTGGGCAATTTCTACATCGTGTTCCTCTACAATGCGGCCTTTGCGGGCCTCACCACTCTGTGTCTGGTGAAGACCTTCACGGCAGCTGTGCGGGCAGAGCTGATCCGGGCCTTTGGTGAGAGGGAGTCAGGGTGAGGCTGGTGGGGTGGTTGTAAGGTGGAACTGTCTGGAACAGTGGTCATCCCAAGCAGGGGAGATGGCATACTCAACACCCATTCTGTGGCTTCTGAGGACTGACCTAAACCCTACTTCTGACTAACCCCCTGCCTCTTCCCCAGGGCTGGACAGACTACCGTTGCCTGTCTCTGGTTTCCCCCGGGTGTCTAAGAAGACCCAGCACCAGTGACCTCCAGCTGGGGGTGGGAGGGAGAAAACTGGACACTGCCATCTGCTGCCCAGGCCTGGAGAGGCGCCCAGGGGTGGGTGGCCCTCAGGACCTGGAATCTGAGAGGGTGGGTGGCAGAGGGAAGCTGAGCCTTCTGCACTGCTGCATAATCTGAGCCAGAGTTTGGGACCAGGCCCCCTTGCTTCTCCAGATTTAACTGTGGGCCCCAGCATGGGGTGGGGCTGGGGGCTGGGTCTGGCTCCTGGTCTCAAATCTGTTTACACATCAGTCAATCTGCCTCACTGCTGTTCAGGGCCATGCCCGTAGCCATGTTTACATGATTTGATGTGCAATAAAGTGGGGTGGGGGCAGGGGAGGGTCAGAGCCAGTGGCCAACTTGGGAGGCAGATTGTCTTCCCTTGCCTCTGGCCCAGCAGAGCCTAAGCACTGTGCTACCCTGGAGGGGATGTGGACTGCCGGAGAGACGCGGGCGTAGGGAGGAAGAGGCCACAACCGTCAGCAATAAAGTTGATACCAGGGTTTTCTTTGGTTTTTTTAAAGGTCCGGTCTCTGTGTCTGTTTGAACAGGTTTGCTCTCACCAGTCCTGAGTCTACAGAGGGAAATAGAGGGGTCCTTCCCACCATCCTTTCCCTCTCCTCTATCTGCATTCTCAGTGACCTCTGGGGACTTGGGTCTGGTGTTAGGCCATACAATCAGGCAGTGGGAAGCTCCTCCTCCCTTGGCCTTGCTAAAACCTGGCTGGTCACCTGACTTTTCCTTATACCTAAGCCTTATTTCTTGGGCGCCTTGGTTATTGGGGGTAAGTGGGCATCAGCATAGGAAGAGGTAAAAGAAGGGGCTGCCTGACAAAGGTTTGTGATTCCTACCTCTGAGAAGAACCTAACTCTGTCTTTCCAGAGGCTATCAGTGCCTTGAATATTCTGCAAGCCCTCCTGCTATGTTGGGGGTAGGGACAATGGTTCTGCTCATGGTTATGCAGATTGTACATTGCACAACTTCCAGGGGCATCATTCACCTCTTAGTCACTGTGTGAATGGTTACTACAACTATTTTTTTGCAAATGGCAAGCCAGTGACTTGAAGAAGGGCTGCTTTTTTCTAAGGCATACAGGTTACTGTGAATACTAGCCATAGAGCTGAGTGAGTATGGGATACAAAAAAAGAATGTAGTTGCCACAAATACTCGCTGAACACCTACTATAGGCCAGGCACTCAGCTAAGTTTGTATTTAAGAATTGCTTTGTCTAGTAAGGATGCGTGTTTATGTACGTGCATGCTAAATTGCTTCAGTCACTCTTTGTGACTGTATGTACTGTAGCCCACCTGGCTCCTCTGTCCATGGGGTTCTCCAGGCAAATATACTGGAGTGGGTGCCATTCCCTTCTCCAGGGGATCTTCTTGACCCAGGGGTTGAACCCACGTCTCTTAGGTCTCCTGCATTGGCAGGCAGGTTCTTTACCACTAGTGCCACCTGGGAAGCCCCCTAATAAGGGTGACATAATTTTAATACCATACTGCAATGAATGGTGGTTAATTTCTCATTCTCAAGGAAACAGAGGTCCAGTGTCAGGACATTAGGGAAGGCTTCTTAGAGAAAGACTTCTAAATGACAGCAGATTAATGGGTGAAGTGTTGCAACTTCAAAGCCTTTGACATGGGAAAGACCTGAATGGCTAGAAGCAGAGCTCCAGAAGGTTTGGAGAAGGAAAAAGATAAAGAGATGCCTTGTGTGTGTGTATGTTAGTCACTCAGTCATTTCTGACTCTTTGCCACCCCATGGACTATATAGCCTGCCCAACTCCTCTATCAATGGAACTCTCCAGGCAAGAATACTCTAGTGGGTAGCCATTCCCTTCTTCAGGGGATCTTCCCAACCCAGGAATCAAACCTGGGTCTCCTGCATTGCAGGCAGATTCTTTACCATCTGAGCCACCAGGGAAGCCCTAATAAGATTCCCTGATGGAAGGTAGAGGGAAGTGATCATCAGCCTGTTAGAGACTATGACTTTAAGTACCTGCTGTCCTCCAGCAGTTTCCAATCCACAAACTGGGTATCTGGCAAGTATGAGAGGGGACAAAAGTTTGAAGTCCTGAACCAGACTATCACTATGAAGGTCTGTTCCTGATCCTGAGGAAGCTCCCAGCAGAAGACTACAAAGCTACCAGGGAAAAGGGTTCTCTGGTACCCATCCCTTCCAGTCCTGGTTACTGCTAAGGAGGAGAGATGGAAGTGGGGGAGAATATAGAGAAAGGAGTTGTGTGCCCAAAGGGCTTTATTGGCCTTGGGCAGAAATTGGATCCCATACCTCCTAGATGGTAGCAGGGGACAGGCTCTCAGGGTAGGCTTGGGGAGAGCAAAGATCTAATTCAAGTATCAAAGGAGGATGGTTTGGTGTCACACATAAGCTTAGAGGTAGAAGGATGGTTATCCAGGCAGCCAAGGATTAAAGCTGCTAGAATTTCTGAGGCAGGTGCCTGCCTGGCTTCCAGGATGGAAATGAACTGGACCAGCGGTGGTGGCCGGCTAGAGCCCCCGCCCTGGTGGGAGGGGGCGGGACGGCCCTGGGAGAAGGGCGGGGGGCGGGGCCAGGGGCCACTTAAGGCGGAGCCGGGGCGTTCTGGCAGTGCCGGAGCCAGGCGGCAGAGCCCGGCAGGGTTGGCACTTACCCACGACCCCCCCTTCCCTGCTATGATGGCCCGTCAGTAGCAGGTTCCAGAGCCCCCAAGGGTATGTAGGCAGAGCTAGCAACAGCCAGGTGCGCACAGCCACAGAGCTCTAGGGCACTCTGGGGGCAGCTCTGCCTGCTGCGGTCTCTGGTGCTTGGGGAGATGCCCAAGTGACGGGCGAGCTGGTAAGGACAAGAACGTTCCCTTTTGGCCCGAGTCCGCTGCATCCATGGCGCTGCCGGCCAGTCTGGTGCCCCTGTGCTGCTTGGCACTTCTGGCGCTGCCGGCTCAGAGCTGCGGGCCGGGCCGGGGGCCGGTCGGCCGGCGCCGCTACGTGCGCAAACAGCTCGTGCCCCTGCTCTACAAGCAATTTGTGCCCAGCGTGCCCGAGCGGACCCTGGGCGCCAGTGGGCCGGCTGAGGGGAGGGTGACAAGAGGTTCTGAGCGCTTCCGGGACCTGGTGCCTAACTACAACCCCGACATCATCTTCAAGGATGAGGAGAACAGTGGTGCAGACCGCCTGATGACCGAGGTAAGGAGGGCCTCTCCCCACCTGCTCGAGGGCACGTCAATTTCTCTGCCCTCCTCTGGCAGCTGGGGGGGAGGGGTGTTGAGCCGAGTTTCATCTATAGAGACCTTGATCTCAAGGACCTACCTCCACTTCTCACCCCTCCCCCACAAAAAAAAAAAAAAACACAAAACCACCTTTGCTGACTGGATTTAGTGATCAAGAGGGATCCAGGCAGAGGCTGGGCTTGGGAGGGGGAGGAGGGACTAGTGAGAGTGAAGCTGGGAGAGACTGGGAGGGCGGGGAAAGGAGGATGGCGGCAGGCGAGACGGGAAATGGCTGAGGCGTGGACCGGGGGTCAGCTACCGAGCCAGGCAGGAAGGGCTGGGGTGAGCTGGGGGCCAGGAGCTGGCTAGGCAGCAGACAGAGCTCTACCCTTAGCCTGGCTCCTGACCTGGTAATGTTAAAGCTCAAGGGCCAAAGAGACTGAAGGGGCTGGGAAAGTGGTGACCAAGGGTCAGATCATCAGGGCCATCTACCTGAGGAGGGGCTGGGCAGGAATTGTCTTTGGTATGGGGGAGGCATCCCAGAACAGGGGCAAAGCTATCTATCTAGAGTCTAAGCGACTGTCCTGGAGCGAAGAGCAATCTCCAATGGGAAGAATAGATGGACCCACCTGAGACCCAAAGGGTTCCTGTGTCCCTCAAACGTAGTTTAGCTCAAGGACCTTCCTTAGAATTAAAGGGTTAAAATTAATTCAACGAGTATGTACTGAGCATCTGCTGCAGACCAGAACCTAACCAACAACCTAGGGTGGGAGGAGAGGCACCACCTCTGGCATGTGATCTCAACTGTCAGAGCTGGAAGGAAACTTGGAGGTCACATTCTTCCATCCTCCACCTCCCATTTTTACATCTCCGAGCTGGGCCCCAGGAGGAAAAGTGATTTAATCAAAGTCTTAAAACTAATTAGTGGCATGGCTGAGTCTAGAATTCAGGACTCCCGATTCTAAGTCCTATACACTTTCCATTACACCACCTAATTGTGTATGGAGTGGGAAGGTGGGGGGAGTGGGAGGGGGACGGATTTCCTCTGATTAACTGCCATAGTTTTCCAGGTTACTTTGTTAGGAAAACCTGTCCAGGGGAGAAAGAATTCCCTGAAGCCTTACCTACCCAGAGATTGGGAAGGGGAAATGCCTGCCCTCCTTGGTCATGGAGTATCCTAGCCCTTTCCTCTGGCTTCCACCTGCAGCAGAGGGGGCAGAACAAGGGACAGGGCCAGGAGAATTTCTGACAGGCCCGGGAACCCCCTCCGTCCTGCTTATCTCCTACACCCTGGCTGCAAAAGGCCTTCATTGAGTTGGCTCTGCACTGGGCTGCTGCCCCCGCAGGTCAAGGCCTCAGGGCCTCCGTAGGGGACAAAACGACAAAAAGTTGGAAGGAGTTACCACTTTTCCTGTCTTCCCCCTCCCCTCCTCTCCAACCCTGCGGAGGTGTAGAAGACTCGGGAAAGAAGGGTAGGGGGGAATGTCCCACTGGCCAGTTAGGAAAAAAACCAAGTCCGAGGAGAGACCCAAGCGGGGAGAAGAAAAGGAAGCGGTCCTCTGCGCCTCCTCCCGTGAGGTCCGTGCTGTGGTGCGCGCCAAGGTCTCCGGCTCCCAGGCTGGAGCAGCCGAGATAACCGTGGTCTCCCTCCCCCGGAGCAGGCTTCCAGCCGCGGCAGCTTTTCCACCTCTCCACTCCCACCCTGCAGGGGGCCCCCCAGATCCGCGCAAGGGCAGCTCGCGTTCGTCTCAGGTGCTACTCCCACGCCTTTCCGCGCGGCCTCTGGAACAAGAGACTGAGCGACGGGGGGTTCTCGGGGCTGGCAGAGCCTGAGCTGGAACTGGGAGGGCTGGCCGCGCTGGGGGAGGGGACCCGGCGGGCCGGAGCTGGGATGGGGGGCGCGGCTTTCTGCCCTTTCCTCTCCCTGCGCCGGGGCGGCTGAAAAGCGCCTTTGTGGACGGAGCTGCTGAGTCCGCTTCTCCCGGCGCGTCCCCGGCCTCGGCCCGGGATTCTCGCTCGGTTAAGTCATCCCGGAGAATGGCCATTGTACTTCGCGCAGCCCCCGCCACCCCAGCCCTTTTTCCAGCAGCCTAGATCCCGCACGGCTCCGCTTGGGCACCTCTGTGGGGGGCACTCGCACCACGAAAGGGTTAATGCTAGGGGCTGAAAGGAGGAGGAGGAAGGAAGGAAGGAAGCGGTGCCCGGTGCCAGGGAAGGCAACGAAACAAAAGATGAATCAGGAGGAGGGAGGGCAGCCAGGGCTTGGGGCGGGGGCCAGGCTAAAACAGGGGCTCCTCTCGCGGAGCCAGGCTGCTCAGCCCTTCCTTGACCAAGCTCCCACCCGCTCTCTTGCCCTCTGCCAGGTTGAACTGAGGTTCCAGAACAACTAGGGATGAAGGGCAGAAATTAAAAGTAGGGGGAAGAACTAGGTTTGGGCGCTCCCTTTCAACCTCAGGGTGACTCCGCAGGTCGCCAAAGGCGCCCTGAAGGGCGTAGATTAACGACGACACCCATTCAGATTCTCACTTCCCCGGGGCATTCAAAATCTAGGAGGGAGTGGAAGGGGTGGGGTGGGGGGCGTCGGGAAAACAAGAATCAACTCTCCCGTCCAGGTCGCTTTTGCCCCCGTGGTGGTGGTCGTGGTACTGAGCAGACTGACTTTATTCCCCGCCAGCGTTGTAAGGAGCGGGTGAACGCGCTGGCCATTGCCGTGATGAACATGTGGCCCGGAGTGCGCCTACGGGTGACCGAGGGCTGGGACGAGGACGGCCACCACGCGCAGGACTCACTTCATTACGAAGGACGTGCCTTGGATATCACCACATCCGATCGCGACCGCAACAAGTATGGGTTGCTGGCGCGCCTGGCCGTGGAAGCCGGCTTCGACTGGGTCTACTACGAGTCCCGCAACCACGTCCACGTGTCGGTCAAAGCCGGTACAGTAAGGGGTGGGTGGTGAGGTCCCTTCGGGAAACTGAGGGTGCACAACCCGGTTGCGACCCTAGGAGAGACCAAAGAGGGGTTGGCATTGTTAAACCATCCTTCCATTTCTGCCCGGTTGGGACCCGATCCGGGGGAACGCGCCTGTTTTTCCTGAACTGGTGAAGTCTGTCCTGAGCTTGACCCACGTCCTTCAGAATCTTTACTAACATTCTGGAACCGCTGGTCTTCAGTCCTCTCTCTCTGATTGTTCCTTGCAGATAACTCCCTGGCGGTCAGGGCAGGCGGCTGCTTTCCGGGAAATGCCACCGTGCGCCTGCGGAGCGGCGAGCGGAAGGGGCTGCGGGAACTGCATCGCGGAGACTGGGTGCTGGCGGCAGACGCGGCCGGCCGGGTGGTGCCCACGCCCGTGTTGCTCTTCCTGGACCGGGACCTGCAGCGCCGGGCCTCTTTCGTAGCGGTGGAGACCGAGCGGCCCCCGCGCAAGCTGTTGCTCACGCCCTGGCACTTGGTGTTCGCGGCTCGGGGGCCAGCGCCCGCACCAGGCGACTTTGCACCGGTGTTTGCGCGCCGGTTGCGCGCGGGGGACTCGGTGCTGGCGCCGGGCGGGGACGCCCTTCGGCCGGCGCGCGTGGCCCGCGTGGCGCGGGAGGAAGCCGTGGGCGTTTTCGCACCGCTCACAGCGCACGGGACGCTGCTGGTCAACGATGTCCTGGCCTCATGCTACGCGGTTCTGGAGAGTCACCAGTGGGCGCACCGCGCCTTTGCTCCCTTGCGCCTGTTGCACGCGCTGGGGGCGCTGCTTCCGGGCGGGGCCGTCCAGCCGACTGGCATGCATTGGTACTCTCGGTTCCTCTATCGCTTGGCTGAGGAGCTGCTGGACTGAGGGTTCCAGGCATAGAAACCTCGTGGCACCCGCCTAAACGCGAGCGTGCGGGCTGGGATCCGGGGATATGCGCAGCAGACGATGCTGATGGGGGGGAGGGGGAGGGAGAAAAAGGATGAGATGGTTTAGGAGCAACCTCTAATTGTGAGGTTGGGTCCTAGGTAGGTGGGGTTGATGATGGATACTCCTTGACGAGGACTGTTTCTCCTCTTATTCCCCAGTGCCTCAGCCCCACTCGATTATTTTATTTTATTTTCTATTTATAAATTGTAATATAATGATCTGCTTGCCCAGCCTGGCAAGATGAGGGGCTGAGGCACGGTCATAACATTTTCCTACAAGTGGGCTAATAAAAGGAAGGGTTCCAGGAACTAATTGGGAAATATCTCTATTCAGATGGTGATTTGCCTCCAGATTGGGGGAGGGGTATGGAGAAAGGGAACCATACCTTACTTCCCATCCCCGCTTGTTTCCCAGCAGGTCGTCCTGCCTTGCTTCCTCCTCTCTGGAGGCATCCCAGTCGACCAGCAACAGAGACCAGAAGAGTCTGCCCTTTTCTAGGCTGCTAGTTCTTTTTCCCACCAGAGAGGACTAGCATTCTGCCCACGTGTCTGCATACCCGACTCTTCAAGAGACCAGGGTTACCCAAAGAACACGACAACTCAAACTCATTCTTTCTCTGTTCATAGGGGCTCCAAAGAGGTTCAAGCCATTTTAGGTACTGATACTTAAAGAATTCTGGCTCCCATTTGTTAGCCTGCAGTCTCCCCAGCTCAAGAATCACCATAACCTGCATTCTACTCTGGTGTGTGTGTGCAGTGAGGGGCTGGCGGGGGGGTGTCTACATGGGACTGATTTTTTTTTTTTTTTTCTGGGAGGTCACTGACCAACTGACAACTCATGGCAATCCCTCAGCTCAGTTCAGTCGCTCAGTCGTGTCCGACTCTTTACAACCCCATGGACTGCAGCACGCCAGCCTCTCCATCACCAACTCCCGGAGTTTACTCAAACTCATGTCCATTGAGTTGGTGACGCCATCCAACCAACTCAGCCTCTGTCGTCCCCTTCTCCTCCCGCCTTCAATCTTTTCCAGCATCAGGGTCTTTTCAAATGAGTCAGTTCTTCGCATCAGGTGCCCAAAGTATAACAGTTTCAGCTTCAGCATTAGTCCTTCCAATGAATATTCAGGACTGATTTCCTTTAGGATGGACTGGTTAGATTTCCTTGCTGTCCAAGGGACTCTCAAGAGTCTTCTCCAACTCCACAGTTCAAAAGCATCAATTCTTCGGTGCTCAGCTTTCTTTATAGTCCAACTCTCACATCCGTACATGACTACCTGAAAAACCATAGCTAATTCATAACTAGTAGTCTCCATACATTCTTGATCAAGAGAAAGAACCTGCACAGAGGGTTGGAACCTGTTCTTCCTGATGGGCTGAGCACAGAGAGCAACTTCAGCCCAAACGTAGGGCAGCAGAGGGGACATAGGCTCTCCAAGCAAGGGAATGTGGGAATTAAAAGCTGAGCCCCCTTTCTGATCAGCTGTCCTGGTTGTTGTTTCTACTGGCTTCCTTCCCCTTTCCCCTCTCCCCTCTCCTATTATTGCTAGCTCTGCTTTCCCTGGAATCTAGGCAGGCAGGTGCCTCTGAGTTAGGAATGGAAGCTCCGAGGGAGCTGCAGTGCACTGGAAGGAGAGTGTCAGGGCCTGGAGGATGGTTAAGTGTTGGTGGTACCACCAGGAGCCCACCCTTCCCTGTAGCAGCTGAGCTCTTCCAGGGCAGGGTCCCTGCTATACACTGCCCTCTAGTGGCCTTCAGGATCGGTTCCCTTCTAGGCCCGAGGAAAGAGGAACTATACGCTGTGCAGATGGTGGATGGATTTGTGCAAAAGAGCCTTCTCCCCAGAGGCAAGAGGGGGTGGATGGGCCTGTTAAGCTGCCAGAGCTGAGCCACAGGTGTCAAGGGCTGGTGAGGAGCCCACCTGCCTCTCATTTGGAAAGTGACACTTTTGCATCCTTCGTTCTTGGTTTAGCTCCATGGCTCCTGGAAGCTGGAGGTACATTGTAGGCTGTAATAATCCAGACTTTCATGTGCATCCAAGTAGCCTACTTATCTCCCTCACCCTGGGCCCCTTTGAGTTCAGTGTTTGGAGGTGAAAGCATACTTAGGGTTCCAGGTAGTGCTTGATAAAACCAACTTTTGGAAACAGAAATTTACCTTTGCTCAGCAGTAAAGAATCCACCTGCCAAGCAGGAGATGCAAGTTCAATCCCTGGGTGGGGAACATCCTCTGGAGAAGGAAATAGCAACCCACTCCAGTATTCTTGCCTGGGAAATCCCATGGACAGTGGAGCCTGGCAGGCTACAGCCCATGTTAGCGGCAAAAAAACAACTAATTTTACCTTTATATCCTTCCACAGCCATTTTTCCTCTATCCTCACCAGGTGCCCATTACCACCACCCTTCCCCTTTCAGAGAGACTTCAGAAACACACTCCAAGCTGTGGACCTTTCCTACTTTCTAAACCTGCCCTTTTCTCATTCTATCAGATTCTGATGCCCTCCTGTCATGTCACTCCAGGTGATGACTAAACTTATAAATTTCTATGTTGTTGATGGGTTCCTTGTTTTTACTACTCTTTTCACATAGTGCATGTATTTTAAAGGCCTGCTGAAAATAAGACTTTAAACCATAAAGCCATAATGGTGCTGATTCTTAGCACCTTAATGTGTTGGTGAGGAGATATTTGGGGACAAGGAGAATTAACTGGTTTCCCTTAAACTACATCCTGTAGACTACTTCCCAGGTCAGAGGCTCACCTCTCACCTCCCCTACTCGCACCTCCACTTTCATTCCTCTTTATTCTTTTCCTCTTGAGGCCCTCCCAGCTTCCTAAAATAAAATCCGTTACCTTACCTCAAGCAGCAAAGAACACCATCTCTATGAAGATGGCTAGAAGGCATATTCAACTGGGCCACAGGACATCTTTAAGTGCAACACCCCTTCTCATTAACAAAATAGGCAGTGAGGATTAGGGAAAGGGCATGATTTGGAAGTCAGGCAGACCTGGAGTTAGTGATCCCTCCCTGACAAGATCGTTGACAATAGCAGTGTATGTGCCCAGTGTGAAATGGATACTATCAAGTTTTTTATGCTCTGCATCTATTTCTCACTGCCTTTGCTGCTCTGCTGACTATAGGCAGTCTGCTTCTCTCCATACCACTCTACCAGAATCAGCATTATCAGTGGTTCCCAGACTTTTGGGGGGTTGTGTTGCCCCTTTACTTTGATTTCATAACATTCCATTCTTCCGAAAGTGCTGTGTGACAGATGTGGGTTTGCTTTAGAACTGAAGTATAATTAAAAGTAATCTTGTTTTGAGAATTTACAGAGCATTTTGTTGATCATCCTAGCAAGACCTCTTGGCATTTTGGGAAACGAGTTGAGAAGCACTGTGTTGAGGTTCAGGTGAACTTTTGGGGCTTGCCAGGTGGCTCAGATGGTAAAGGTTTAGGTGACCTTTTTATCGCCCAGAATTCAGATTTTTCTCCCCTTCCTTTCTTCATCAGGATTTGCTGAACATACACAGTGTAGCATTATATTAGACACTGAAAAACATAAAAATTAAGAAATAGTTTCTCAAAAGTTTGAGATGGTTAACTACCTAAGCAACAGTGTTACTTAAGATGAGTTGAATGAGTGGTAAATGTCATATTTGGACCCAGAAGGCCTTGTGGAGAAAGTAGGGCCTGAATAGGATGTTGTAGCATGTGTAGGTGGAGGAGACTGGAAAGGCCATTCCAGATAGATGTAACAACATGAACAAGGACTTGGAATCTGGAATGCAAATGTGCAGGCTGGTTAGAACAGAAGACTGGGAAGTGTAACTATAGCTAACGCTGCCTGAGAACTTACTACAGGCTAGGCCCTGTTTTAGCACTTTATGTGTGTTCTCATTTAGCCCTCATATAACCCAATGAGATTGTATTACAGATGAGGAAACTGGGGCAGAAATAACTAAATAAGACTGCCTTCATTGATGGGGCCACATCCTGTGGGGTCTTAAGCTAGTGTTAACTCTTCCTCATTCCCTTCACTGAGTCACTAGTAAGTCTCACTTTCTGACAGTTCTCTCTCATTTTCATTGACTCTTCTTCCTCCTGTCTGGAGGACTGGCTTCCTTACCTAGCCACTGCTTAAGTAAATATAGATGTGGGTGCAAGTTTCTGGCAGTAATCCATAGCAGGTGGGTACAGCAACCCAGAAAGCAAGTGAAGACTCTTAGCTCTTTTTGAATTAGATGAGAGGGAATACTGAGCTTTGTTATGGACTGAATGTATGTGTCACCCCCAAATTCATCTGTTGAAGCTCTCATGTCTGTGTGACTGTATTTGGAAATGGAGCCTCTAAGGAAGTAATTCAGGTTAAATGAGGTCATCAGAGTGGGCCCTGATCTGATGGGATTAGTGTTGTTTCAAGAAGACACAGGAGAGGGCTTGCTTTCTCTCTCTTCACATGCTCAACGAAAGGCCATGCAAGGCTGTAGTGAGAAGGCAGCCATCTATGGGCCACAGAGAGAGCTCTCACCAGAAACTGCATTGGCTGGAACCTTGATCTTGGATTTTTCTAGCTTCCAAAACTATGAGAAAATAAATGTTTGATGTCTAAGCCACCCAGTCTATGATATTTTGTTATGGGAGCTCTAGCAGAATAAAGTAAGCTTCTAGAAATGTTTGGAATAAGAAGAGACCAGGACTTCCCTGGTGGTTCAGTGGTTAAGAATCTACCTTACAAAAAAAAAGAATCTACCTTGCAATGCAAGCAACATGGGTTCAATCCTTGGTCTGGGAAGATCCCACCTGCCTCCGGGTAACTAAGCCTGTGCACTACACCTACTGAGTCTGCACGCCCTAGAACTTGTGCTCTGCAATGAGAAGCCACCACAAGGAGAAGTCTGCGCATTGCAGCTAGAGAGTAGCCCTCAATCACTTCAACTAGAGAAAGCTCACACACAGCAATGAAGATGCTATACAGCCAAAAATAAAAAATAAAAAGGACCCAGTGCTAAGACGGGGTCCTTAGTAAAAATAACAAGCTCTGTTTGAAAAATTAACATTTCTGACCTAGAGTCTTGAGATGTTTATCCCTGACTGCTTTTGTGGTTCCTGCTCTATTGGAGGAAGCTTTCTTCTCTGGGAGCCTGAAGCAACTGTCTATGGGAAGCAGTCTATGGCTGGTTAGGGTATTTCCCTTTGGGGGATTTTGTAGCCAATTAGCACATTCAAGCCCGCTTCTCTCTGTTATTGTCTCTATATGTGACCTGGTTGATGATGAACATCTCCCATGAGAAAGGGGTATCTCTAATCAGGGTTTGTTGAGTACCTGCTATGTGCCAAATATGGTGTTGTGCCATGGGGATAGGACAGTAAAGTCAAGCACAATTCTTACAAGTCGTCTGGGGAGATAGGCATAAGTGATTAGAAGGTGGTTGAGTGTGTTGAGACGAGAAATGACGTTTAAGCTGAGACCTGAAAGATGGATAAGAGTTGTTCAAGCAAAGGGAACAGTATGTGCCAAGGATTGGAGTTGGGGAGTGACGATACGATGAATCTGAGGAGCACTGACAAGTTCAGTACAGTGCAAGGGAGATGGGGTAACTTGAAGGATTTTCAATTCTGTCTGAAATTTGGAAAACAATTGCAGGATTTGAAGCAGGTGAGGGGGAAAATCAAACTTGCATTTAAAAAAAGAAACCGCTAGGACTTCTCTGGTGATCCAATGGTTAAGAATCCACCTTCCAATGCAGAGGACACGGGACGGATCGCTGTTTGGGGAACTAAGATCCCACATGCCATGGGGTAAATAAGCCTGTCTGTTGCAACTACTGAACCTGAGTGCCACAACCATGACCCACTGCAGCCAAAAAATAAATATTTGTTTAAAAAAAAAAATTGAAAAAAAAAATTGACAGTTAGATGGGCTTTGGGGTTATCTTTATCCCTAAGTATATTAGTCCTCATTGGAGCATGTGACTGTCACTAATTCTGATCACAAGTAGGAAATGCATCCATTCCCATGGGGGACATGTTATGGAAACCCATGGTGGGGGAAGCATAGGGAAATAGAAGCAGGACAGGAGGGGAAAGGAGAATTGAAGGCAGTACCTCCAGTCCTTGCTTTGCTTCTCTCTGAAACCTAAACCCAAACTGTCTCTCAACTTCCCTCCTTGAGACCGCATAACATAAGAACACAGTTGTCTGATTTCAAACCACATGATGTCCAAACAGAAGTTCTTGGAACTGGGGACTCTCTGCTAGTCTCTTTTGCTTTCCAACGATTCTTTCCACAGAGCCTTGACTTTGCTTGGAGCTGATGGCCTTAAGCTGATACAGAGCTGCCACCCTGAGAGTGGGGTCTGGGCTGAACATTGCAGCTGCCCAGGGAACAGCTGGTTAAGCCCTCAGCAGCTGCAGCAGCTGGGATTCCACCCAACATTTGAGCTGGGATTAATCCCATTTCCTCCACACATTTCCTTTCCTTGTTCTAGTCCCTGGCTAGTCTATAGGAGCTCGTAGAATCTCTGAGGCTAGAGAGCCTGAATCTCTCCCTGATCTAAGCTGGAGCCAAAGTCACCCACCTTCCTCTTCTCTTAGAGGCAGCTGGTCAAGGCACCTTAGCACCACTACAGGAGGGAGACTGGTTTCTCTCTCTTTCTCATATGGCCTCCTTGCCCTCATTCCCTCTTTCCCTTGATAAACTGGCTAGGGGAGATTATTCTTTGAAATGTCTCATTTTCAACAACTGGTGGAATTGTCTAAAGATGAATGGGACTTCTTTGGGAGGGTAAGAAGGTGGATTTCCTTTATCTTTGAAAGACTCTATTTGAAGGCCTGGAAACTTGGTGGGAGTGTAGCAGGAGGGTCAAGCTTCCTACAGGTGGTTGTCACTTTTGAACTGTGATTGCTTCACACTTGACGGTGGTTCCCCAATTAAGAACAATAAGGCTGTATATTCTGTTTGTTGCTTAGTCACCAGCTGTGACCTTGAGGAAAATCACTTCGTAATGCCAGAGGCTACTACAATGAGGCGATTCCAAGGGGTTGGAAATAAGGAGGTGCTCTAAGATTTAAACAAGTCAGATTAACACACAAAGGGACAAGGCAATTCTTCTCAGGTCCAGAGACACCTTCCCTTCAACAAATATTTATAAAAGTTCCTGAAAATACTATTTCAAATCCTAAAAGATGATGCTGCGAAAGTGCTGCACTCATTATGCCAGTAAATTTGGAAAACTCAGCAGTGGCCAAAGGACTGGAAAAGGTCAGTTGTCATTCCAATCCCAAAGAAAGGCAATGCCAAATAATGCTCAAACTACTGCACAATTGCACTCATCTCACACACAAGTGAAGTAATGCTCAACATTCTCCAAGCCAGGCTTCAACAATACATAAATTGTGAACTTCCAGATGTTCAAACTGGGTTTAGAAAAGGCAGAGGAACTAGAAATCAAATTGCCAACATCTGCTGGACCATCGAGAAAGCAAAAGAGTTTCAAAAAAACATCTTTTTCTGCTTTATTTACTATGCCAAAGACTTTGACTGTGTGGATCACAACAAACTTGTGGAAAATTCTGAAAGAGATGGGAATACCAGACCAACTGATCTGCCTCTTGAGAAATCTGTATGCAGGGCAAGAAGCAACAGTTAGAACTGGACATGGAACAAGACTGGTTCCAAATCGGGAAAGGAGTGCATCAAGGCTGTATATTGTCACCCTACTTATTTAACTTATATGCAGAGTACATCATGAGAAATGCTGGGCTCGATGAAGCACAAGCTGGAATCAAGATTGCCAGGAGAAATATCAATAACCTCAGATATGCAGATGACAGCACCCTTATGGCAGAAAGCGAGGAAGAACTAAAGAGCCTCTTGATGAAAGTGAAAGAGGAGAGTGAAAAAGTTGGCTTAAAACTCAACATTCAACTACAATATTGTAAAGTAATTAGCCTCCAACTAATAAAAATAAATGGAAAAAAAAACTCAAAAAAAAAAAAAAAAACCTCAACATTCAGAAAACTAAGATCATGGCATCTGGTCCCATCACTTCATGGTAAATATGTGGGGAAACAGTGGAAACAGTGACAGATTTTATTTTCATGATCTCCAAAATCACTGCAGTTGGTGACTGCAGCCATAAAATTAAAAGACACTTACTCCTTGGAAGGAAAGTTATGACCAAACTGGACAGCATATTAAAAAGCAGACACATTACTTTGCCAACAAAAGTCCATCTAGTCAAAGCTATGACTTTTCCAGTAGTCATGTATGGATGTGAGAGTTGGACTATAAAGAAAGCTGAGCACCAAAGAACAGATGCTTTTGAACTATGGAGTTGCAGAAGACTCTTGAGAGTCCCTTGGACTGCAAAGAGATCCAGCTAGTCCATCCTAAAGGAAACCAGTCCTGAATATTCATTGGAAGAACTGATGCTGAAGCTGAAACTCCAATACTTTGGCCACCTGATGCGAAGAGCTGACTCATTTGAAAAGACCCTGATGCTGGGAAAGATTGAAGGCGGGAGGAGAAGGGGCCGACAGAGGCTGAGATGGTTGGATGGTATCACCAACTCAATGGACATGAGTTTGAGTAGACTCCGGGAGTTGGTGATGGAGAGGGAGGCCTGGCGTGCTGCAGTCCATGGGGTTGTAAAGAGTTGGACATGACTAAGAGACTGAACTGAACCTGCAAATACTATTAGGCATTGTAGCAATACTATACTAAGGATTTTTGACATTTTTCTAGGAAATAAGCAGTCATTTTAATGGATTAAATTAATTAGGTTTTAGCTGAAAGGAGTGGCCTGATTAAATTTGGGTTTTGAAAATGTCATTCTAGCTCCTAAGTGGAGAGTGGATTAGAACAGAGTTAGTGGACCCAGGGAGGGGAGCAAGCAAAACGATAATGATATAATGAGTGATGGTGTTGGTTCAGTTAAAGAGGTGGCAGTAGAGATGGAAAGGACAGTTTCAGGAAACATTTATATTTGTGGGATTGATAGGACTTGGTAGTTGACTGGATAAAGCAGGGAGTGAAGATTAAGGCAGAAGGAGAAAAATATTTCTCTCAACTTTATCTGCTTGATATTAATGTATCTGAAATGAAAGAAAGAAAAGTAAAACTGGAAAGATATACCCATCTGAATGCAGAGTTCCAAAAAATAGAAAGGAGAGGTAAGAAAGCCTTCCTAAGTGAACAATGCAAAAAAATAGAGAAAAACAATAAAATGGGAAAGACTAGAGATCTCTTCAAGAAAATCAGAGATACCAAGGGAACATTTCATCCAAAGATGGGCACAATAAAGGACAGAAATGGTATGGACCTAACAGAAGCAGAAGATATTAAGAAGAGGTGGCAAGAATACACAGAAAAACTATAAAAAAGATCTTAATGACTTGGATAATCATGATGGTGTGATCACTCACCAAGAGCCAGACATTCAGGAATGTGAAGTCAAATGGGCCTTAAGGAGTATCACTGCAAACAAAGCTAGGGGAGGTGATGGAATTTCAGCTGAGCTATTTCAAATCCTAAAAGATGATGCTTTTAAAGTGTGCACTCAATATGCCAGCAAATTTGGGAAACTCAGCAGCGACCACAGGACTGGAAAAGGCCAGTTTTCATTCCAATCCTAAAGAAGGGCAATGCCAAAGAATGTTCAAATTACTGCACAATTGCACTCATTTCACATGCTATCAAGGTCATGCTCAAAATCCTCCAAGTTAGGCTTCAATAGTACATGAATGGAGAACTTCCAGATGTTCAAGATGGATTTAGAAAAGGCAGAGGAACCAGAGATCAAATTGTCAACATCTGTTGGATCATAGAAAAAGCAAGAGAATTCCAGAAAAACATCTACTTCTGCTTCATTGACTATGCTAAAGCCTTCAACTGTGTGGGTCACAACAAACTGAAAAATTC
Organism: Dama dama; assembly: GCF_033118175.1. Lineage (NCBI taxonomy): Eukaryota > Metazoa > Chordata > Mammalia > Artiodactyla > Cervidae > Dama > Dama dama. The sequence continues at coordinate 47,013,655 of NC_083683.1, forward strand.
TTTGGGAGATACAAATACCAGACCACCTTACCTTTTTCCTGAGAAACCTGTATGCAGGTCAAGAAGCAACAGCTAGAACTGAACATGGAACAACAGACTGTTTCAAAATTGGGAAAGGAGTGTGTCAAGGCTGTATATTGTCAGTCTGTTTATTTAACTTATATGCAGAGTACATCATGCAAAATGCCAGATGGATGAATCACAAGCTGGAATCAAGATTGCCAGGAGAAATATCAGTAACCTCAGATATGCAGATAACACCATCCTTATGGCAGAAAGCAAAGAGGAACTAAAGAACCTTTTGATGAAGGTGAAAGAGGAGAGTGAAAAGCTGGCATCCAGTCCCATCACTTCATGGCAAATAGATAGGGTAAATGTTAAAACTAAACATTCAAATAAACTAAGGTCTTTGCATCTGGTCCTATCATTTCATGGCAAGTAGATGGGGAAACAATGGAAATAGTGAGAGACTTTATTTCTTGGGCTCCAAAATCACTGCAGATGGTGATTGCAGCCATGAAATTAAAAGACACTTACTCCTTGAAAGATAAACTATGATAATCCTAGATGGTATATTAAAAAGCAGAGATATTACTTTGCCAACAAAGGTCCATCTAGTCAAAGCTATGGTATTTTTTTTTTTTTAAACTATGGTTTTTCCAGTAGTCATGTATGGATGTGAGAGTTACACCATAAAGAAGGCTGAGTGCCAAAGAATTGATGCTTTTGAACTGTGGTGTTGGAGAAGACTGTTGAGAGTCCCTTGGACTGCAAGGAGATCCAACCAGTAAATCCTAAAGGAAATCAAGCTTGAATATTCATTGGAAAGACTGAATTCATTGGAAAGCTGAAGCTGAAGCTCCACTACTTTGGTCACCTGATTCAAAGAGTTGACTCATTGGAAAAGATCCTGATGCTAGGAAAGATAGAAGGCAGGAGGAGAAGGGGACGACAGAGGATGAGATGGTTGGATGGCATCACTGACTCAATGGACATGAGTTTGAGCAAGCTCCAAGAGATGGTGAAGGACAGGGAATCCTGGCATCCTGCAGTCCATGGGGTCGTAAAGAGTCGGACACAACTGAGGGACTGAACAACAACAAAATGAAAGAGAGTCCTTGATCAACCAGTATCAATCTATTAATCCAAAATGGAATGTGGCAAACGGGCAACTCAGTCAATCAATTTGTTACCATGTGCCTAAAATTATCTTTTATTTATGCATTAATTTATTATTTTGGGAGGGAGTTGTGCTGCGTCTTCATTGCAGCACTCAGGATCTCTCTAGTTATGGCACAAGTGGGGGCTACTCTCTAGTTGCGGTGCATGGGCTTCTCATTGCGGTGGCTTCTCTTGTTGAGAAGCATCGGCTCCAGAGCGTGTGTGCTTCAGTAGTTGCGGTGCACAGGCCCAGTTGCCCTGAGGTATGTGGAATCCTTCCAGACCAGGGATGGACCAAGGATTGAACCTGTGTCCCCTGAGTTGGCAGGAGGATTCTTAACCAGTGGACCGTCAGGGAAGTCCATGCCTAGAATTATCTTGAGGAGAGAGGTGCTGAATGTGGTCACTGGTGGGGCACGGATGGTTCTTTGGGTCTCCATATGACCTGGTTGAAATACCTTCACAGAGTTGGTCCTCTTCTTTATCCTAATTTTCCATTCATAGGGCAACAAATTGGTACCTCACTGGAAAAGAGAGTGCCCTAGACAGAGGTGCGCAGACTTCCTCGGTAGTGGGAAGGGAAGGCATGGTGGGAACCCAGATCTGGTGTTCATGAATTATTTCGAGGCTTCCCTAGTGCATGACCATTTGGAGGTGTCCTGAGCAAGTCCACTTCCCAAGCTGGCTAGACTGAGAGCTCCTCCCGGCATTGCCTTTCTCAGCGGTGTCCAGGGAGGGAGCCAGGCCATCTGCTTCTGTGCATACCTCTCTGGCCAAATGGCTAGTTCATTTTCAAACTAATAATGATAATTCTTTTGATGGCCTCAATTTAATGAGTACCAAATATTTTTCAATTGAGTGATAGGGATTATCTCATTTACTTCTCACAAGAGTTGTGCAAAAGCCAGTATTTGATTCCAGAAAGATTTCTGCAGGTCACAGGAGGGCTAAAGTTCTGGTTCCAAGGTTGTACAGCCAAAAGCAATGCCTCAGATCACAGAACCAAGCCAGGGGCATTGTGGAAACTGCCATTAAACACTGGACAGTGCAGTGTGCGGGTTGATGCCCTGACTAGATGCTGGAAGGCACTGCTGACCCCGTGACCAATACCTGGCAATTCAGTCTTTCTGTGGCAGCCAGAAAGAAGGACAAATGTTTCCTACCTGGTTATTCTAACCATTTCATAGAAGAGAAACTGAGGCTCAGAGTCAAGTACCTGCCTGAGATGACAAGTGAGTCAGTCAGGATCTGAAACCAGGCCTGGTTGACTGCAAAGTCCATATTCTTTCCAGGATATTTCACTGGTATAATGCACTTTACTTCTCCAGGCTGCATTTCCTCAGTCTGTAGTTTGGAGAAGTTGTGCTCCATCAGTGGATCTCAAAGTGTGGTCTGTAGACCAGCAACCTCAGAATTGCCTGGAAACTTGTTCAAAAGGCACATTTTTGGTTCCTACCCAGACCTATTGAATCAAAAACTCTGGTGTAGGGTCCAACAATCTGTGCATTAACAAACTCTCTGAGTGACTCTAACGAGTCCTCACTCTGCAGAATAACTGTACCAGATGATCACCAAGATCCTCCAGCTCTCATATGTTATAATTCAGTTATTTTGGAAGTTGCTGATTGTGGCCCTTGGATCAAGCAAGGTCCCTTTAGAGGAGCTAAGTACTGCTAATTTTTCTGAAATGAGTTGATGTGTATCAAACTCCATGATAGCAAAATTTAAGAAGAGGTATAAGGATAAGGAAAGTACCAGGCGTATGAAACATGCAGGGAAGATACCGGCACATGTATTCTGGTTATTTTTTCTGGTGAGTGCCTAGAGATACATATCCTTAATTGGCTCATTAATATGTGAACAGCTGAGAGTTGTCTCAAAATCCACAGGTCAAAAATAAGTGCATTAGAGACTTCCCTGGTGGTCCAGTGATTAAGACTCCACACTTCCACTGCAGGAGGCATGGGTTTGATCCCTGGTTGAAGTACAAAGATCCCAAATGCCATGTGATGTGGCAAAAACAAAAAATCCACAAACAAACAAACAAACAAAACAACTATGTAAAAAATCAGTGCATTGATTCAATACTCTCCCCATTCCCCCTCTAAGCAATTCCTGTTTTCCCCATGTCCTCCAAATCTATAAATGGAATTTTGCCTCTTTTAATCAGGTCATCATCTTTTAAAGTTCTGTCTGGAGTGTCCTTTGTATGAGTCCTCAGCATCCTCTCTGTTGCTGTTGTGGTCCAAGCCCTCATCTTTCTCCTCCTGGATATCAGCTTCCTAATTGTGCTGCTGCCTCCAGCCTCAGTCTCTCTTGGTACATCCTTCTACACAGGGTCACCAGCGAGATCCTTACAAAGCACAGCTGTCTTCATGGTACTGCCCTCCCCACAACACTTCCACCTGGGAAATAGCAAAGGTCCCACTACTCATTGCAGAGCTTCCCAAACCTCTTACTATTTTGATGACTATATCTATAGTCCCATTCCACCCATATAATTATTTAGTATTTTAGCGTCTTTTCTTTCTATCAATTTCAGCCTCATCTAAGCAAGAATATTTGTGAAGTCATAGTTTTGGCATTAAGTCTCTTATTTTTCCTACCACACATTAAAAATTACATAACAAAAAATTGTTATGTAATTTTTAAGTTTGTGTATTAATTAAGTCATCTTACGTACCACTAGTGGTATATTTTGAAAGCCCTTGGGATACTAATTAAAGATCAGATTTTTGAATCTGGCATTCAGAACCCTCCCTGATCTGATTCCAGTCAAATTTCCAGCCTTAATTTCCACACATAGCCCACACACATACAATGCTCCAAGTACAGGATCCACTCAGTATTTCCAAACACACTGTACTTTTGCTCTTCTCTTAGCATTTTTTTTTTTTTTTTTAGCATTTTTGTCTTAAAACTTTTTTTTTTAATGGAATGAGAGTTCCTTGGACAGCAAGGAGATCAAACTAGTTGATCTTAAAGGAAATCAACCCTGAATATTCATTGGAAGGACTGATGCTGAAGCTGAAGCCCCAATACTTTGGCCACCTGATATGAAGAGCTGACTTATTGGAAAAGACCCTGATTATAGAAAAGATAGCAGGCAGGAGGAGAAGGGGACCACAGAGGACGAGATGGTTGGATGGGATCACCGACTCAATGGACATGAGTTTGAGCAAACTCTGTGAGTTGGTGAAGGGCAGGGAAGCCTGGTGTGCTGCAGTCCATGGGGTCGCAAAGAATTGCAGACGACTGAGGGACTGAACAACAACAGCAACGTATTTGATTTACAATGTTGTGTTAGTTTCAGCGTAGTGATTCACGGCAGAGCGATTCAATTATGTATATTTCAGATTATTTTCCATTATAGGTTATTACAAGATATTGAGTGTTGTTCTGTGTGCCATACAGAAGGTCCTTGTTGGTTATCTATTTTATTTACTTTTTTAGGCCCAGTTGTGTGGCATGCAGGATCTTAGTTCCCCAGCCAGGGATGAAATCCATACCCACTATGTTGGGAGTATGAAGTCATAACCACCGGACCACCAGGGAAGTACCTCCATTTTAAAAAATAATAACTTTATTTATTTATTTATTTTTTCCCAATTATTTTTATTAGTTGGAGGCTAATTACTTCACAATATTGTGGTGGTTTTTGCCATACATTGATATGAATTAATTTGACTTATTTTTGACTGTAATGGATCTTCATTGCTGCATGGGGGCTTCTCACTGCAGGGGCTTCTCTTGTTGCGGAGCACAGACTCTAGGCAAGGAACTTCAGTAGTTGCGGTACTCAGTAGTTGTGGTTCCTGGGCTCTAGAGCACAGGCTCAGTAGTTGTGGTACATGGGCTTAGGTGCCCCATGGCATGTGGAATCTTCCTGGAAAAGGGATCCAACCCGTGTCTCCTGCACTGGCAGGTGGAATCTTTACCACTGAGCCAACGGGGAAGGCCCCTCCGTTTTATATACATATATACATATGTTAATCCCAAACTCCTAATTTATCCCTCTCCATCCCAGCATTTTGCTTTTTTGCTTAGGGCATTCTTGAGCTTTAAGTTTCAGCTCATTTATCAGTTATCATGTGAAATCTCTTTAATTTTTCCAGACAGAATCAATCACCTTTCAATCCTTCCTTCCTCTCTTTCTTCTTTCCTTCCTCTTTTTCTTGTTTTTTTTGAAGAAAAATTTCTTCTATGGTTCTAGCTAGTTTTACTGTAATGTGAAACTTGCTATAATTTTATTTGATAATTTTTACTACTACCACATTCAGAAGTGTATCATTCAGAATCCTTGCAGGAAACAGACTGCATACTCAAATGGGGAGTTGAGAAGCATAGAATGAAAGGAATGTTCATAAAGGTGTGAACAGGGTAATGGAGTATCTACAAGTGTTTTGAAGTATCCAGAGTCTGTCTTCAGAGGGGAGTCACCAGAGGTGCTAACCCGTAGACCTGAAGGGCAAGGGAAGAAAGGGTTACAAGAACCCAAGAGAGGTGTAACTGTACCTAGTTGAAGGAGAGGGCCTTCCAACAGGGTCTGTGGCTTCTGTTAGCCCCATGAGTGAGTCCAGGAGAGACAACAGAAGAACTGCCAATTCAATCCATGAAATCATCAGAAATAATACATTGGTGTTGTTTTAAACCACCAAGTTTTGATATAGTTTGTTATGCAACAATAGATAACTCATATATCAGCAGGGAGGTGAACCCATAACTCTTTCTCCACCAAAACTGTGAGAAACCAAGAAGATCTGTGAAATGGAACCCATCATTTCAATGCAAACATATTAATAGTAAAAACATTTTCATTTTCTTCAAGATTTTTGATGTGGGGCGTTTTTAAAAAGTCTTTATTGAATTTGTTACAATGTTTCTGTTTTATGTTTTGGTTTTTGGCCTCAAGGCATGTGGGATCTTCACCCCCCAACCAGGGATCAAACCAGCACCTCCTGAATTGGAAGGCAAAGTGTTAACCACTAGATTGCAGGGCAGTCCCTTCACTTTTCATAGAGATACTTAAAACAGTTTTCTGGGAGCAATTCATCTTCATTTTATCTCAGCTGTTTGAAACAGAGCAATGTATGATGCTGTCGCTAGAAATTTTATGCTAAGCTTATTTATTGAACATTAGGGTAGTTTGCTTCCTTCATTTTATCCTTTATTGGTGATCTTTGCATATCTGTGATCTTTATGAAGTAACCATTTATGCCCTCCCTTTATGGCGATTGATATTTAACAAATATTTTGGTCTCAAGATACGCAGGTCTATTAGAATGGCTCATTAAACATTTGTTCCTATTCTCTTTTGCTTTCCTTTGCAAAGAGTGGAAAACAAAATGCTAAACAAAATTTCCTGGCTCTCTTGTAGGTAGAGATGGCCATATGATACAGTTCTGTTCAAGACAGAGAAAATTTTCCATGAGCTCTTCTTTCTGCATAAAAAGAAAAAAAACCTCACAAGAGAAAGTTCTTTGTTTTAGTCCTTTTGCCTTCTTCTTGACTGAAAACAAGATAGTTCAAGGATGTCTTTTTTTTTTTTTAAGAATGTCTTAATAAAGAGACTATTTACAAAGGTGCAGGCAAAGGGGTTAGAGCAGCCCCCCAGGTGAGTATCAGAGAAGCTCTCAACTACTGTAGTCCTGAAGGGTGGGGGAGGCAATTACTGGAAATAGAACATGAGAGCTGCCTGTGTTGGGGTAAGGGGAGTGCTTTGAGAGGTGCTGTGACCTTCATGGTGGGAACAGACCATCTCTTCCTTCCGTTCTGTGGGTACTCCTCTTTGGCTGAAGCCCCCTGGGATCCAAGGATCAAGGTCTACCTTTTAGACACAAATCTGGGTGGAAAACGGTAGAGAGTTAACCTGGAAAGACAAGCAATAAAAAAGGCATCTATTACTTACCTTTATATATCTAGTGTGCAAGACATGGTAAGAGTGCCTGATAAAAAGGAAGAGATGAATAAAATTTTATTGAATTGAATCCAGTTCTTTATTTTATCCAACAGTGCTTAAAACCTAATCTGGGACTACTGCCAACCTCATTCAGGCCCAATAATCCAACATAAAATTGCTGTTCTGCAAGGATCTTCCTTTACCCAACAGTAAAGGTCCTTTTCTGAGACCAGATTAAAAAGAGCTCTTTGAAATAACTTTTGTAGATCTGGATATTTTTAAGCACAAGATGGTTCTATAGTTTTATAAAGCCTGTCCTCTAGTACAATCTAATTCCTACACACTCACCTAATCAGGGTCTTCCAGAAGAAATAACTTTTGTATGCTACCTGTATGACTAAGCCTCAGTTTCTACATCTGTAAGGGAACAGTAATAACAACTACCCATTACTCAAGTCTCCCTGTGGCTCAGTGGTAAAGAATCCACCTGCCAATGCAGGAGATGCAGGTTTGATCCCTGGGTCAGGAAGATTCCCTGGAAAAGGAAATGGCAGCCCACTCCAGTATTTTCATCTGGGAAATCTCATGGACAGAGGAGTCTGGCTGGCTGCAGTCCATGAGGTCTCAAAGACTTGGACATGACTTAGAAACTAAACAATAGCAACAACTCAAGTCACGGGCACAAATGTTACCTCTTCAGGCTTTCTAGGATACATAAAAAGAGTGTATGGGGCTTACCTAGTGGCTCAGTGGTAAAGAATCTGCCTGCCAATGCAGGAGACACAGGTTCTATCCCTGGTCTGGGTAGATCCCACATGTCACAGAGCAACTAAGCCTGTGAATCACAATTATTGAGCCAGAGCTCTAGAGCCTGGGAACCACAACTACTGAGCCCACATGCCTAGAGCCTGTGCTCCAAAACAAGAGAAGCCACTGCAATGAGAAGCCCAAGCCATGCAACTAGAGAGTAGCCCCTGCTCTCTGCAAAGAGAGAAATGCCCAATCAGCAACAATGACCCAGCACAGCCAAAAAAATAAATACATAAAATTATTTTAAAAAGAGAGGAAAAAAAAAATAAAAAGAGAGGAATAACACCCCAAGTTACTTTCTAGCCCACTAATGTCTTATTTATTTTTTCTCATTGCAGTTATTACTTTTCAAATAGTAACTTATTTACTGTTTACTTATAGATTGTTGGTCTTTTCCCAAAAGAATACTTGATCCTTGTAAGCAAGGACCTTGTCTGTATTGTTCACTGCTGTATTCTAAGCACCTGGAAGGGTGACTGGGACGTGGTGGTTGTTTGATAAATATTTGTTGATGAATGCATGAACAATGCCAATTAACAACCTCAGGCTGTAGTGAATATTAAATAAGATGACAGTGCAATGCTCCTGGCATAAAGTAAAACTCTCTTTAAATTTAGGTGTTTTCTTTCCTCTTTTTCTTCCCTCACCTTCTGTATCCACACCTTCGGCAAGCAATTGAGCTTAACCTCAGCCTCAAAACATACCCCAAATTCTCTGAATGAAATTCATTCATCACTATCACTCTAGTCAAGCCACTCTCACCCCTTACATGGCCTACAAATAACAGTCTCCTGGCTGATCTCCCTGTTTGTTCCACTTATCCTGTTTCTCTCAAACCCCAATCCATGCTCCACAGTCAGAAAGATCGTTTAGAAACACAATTCAGATCATGTCATGCCCCAATTTACTTAATAACACCATCAACAGCCATCACCAGCAGCTTTCTAGGTATTTAGAATTAGCCCAAACTACTTTACATGGGCTAGCACCTGCAATTCTCTTAGACTTCATCTACTTTAGCCTAACTGGCTTCCTCTCTCTCTTTTCTGGATTTTAACAAACTTATTTCCATCCTAGTGCTGGTGTATTCTTCTGTCTGAATCTTTAGCTAGCTGGCTCCTTACTGTCATTTGAACTTCAGCTTAAATGGGGCTTCTTTTGAAATGAAAAGTCACTGTTTGTGTCACTAATGACTAATCCAGTTATTTCTGATCACAGTTCCCCCCCCCACCTTTATTTTTATTTATTTGGCTGGGCAGGGTCTTAATTGCCGCATGTGGGATCTTAGTATCTTGACCAGGGATTGAACCCCTGCCCTCTGCATTGGGACCAAAGAGTACTCTGCATTGGACCACCTGGAAGTCCCTTATAACACTACTTTTTTTGTTGCACTTAATATTACCTAACATTTACTTATGTTTGTTTCTTCCCAACTGAATTTTAAGTTTGTGAACTCACAGACCTTATCTATTGTGTTCATCACTCTATCTTCAAAGATAGAGCAATAACTACAACAATAGTATATGCTTAATAAATATTTGTTGAATAAATGCTTTGATTGTGATAACGATAACAGCTAACCCTCAGAGGACTTGGCCCCAAATTCTAACAATTTTTCAAGGAATAAGAATCGCAGTTCCGAAGTTAGATCCTGGAAGACTACAGAAACCTGACAATAAAATATCTGGGGCTAAAGTTTGGAGGAGGATATATTACAACTTTGGCCTTTTTTCCCTACCCAAGGACTCCGGAGATCTTGCAGAAGGGAGACCTAGAATCTTTTGACCATAAGTTCCAGTCCAGCCACAACGCTTTTCCATCCACGATTCTTTGCAGCCACTATTGCTAGATTTCAAACGCGCAAACACCTCTAGGACCCCGGGTTCCTTTCTGTTTCTTTATGAATGAACCGGGTCTAGTGTGCGCATGCGCAACTCCTTTTTCTCTCGCTCCACGTGAGGCCCGCCCTTCCCTCCTGCTAACGGCTCCGCCCCTATCCTTTCTAATGGACCAATGGCGAGCGGCCTGGGGGGCGGAGCCCTGAGCGGCGCGGCAGTGTAGTTCCCTGGTCGCCCGGCTCCCTCGCCTGTCTTGCTGTGTTGTGATCACGTGGCCAGCTCCGGGCGCGGCGCTTGTTTTGGTTTCCCTCTAGCTTGCCCCTGGCAGCTTCAGAGTGTGCGACTTTCCTGTGCCGGTTGCCACACCTGCCTGCACTGAGACTTTCTCTTCTTGGGGCTCTCTCAGCTCCAAGTTCTGCAAGCCCCTCGGGGCTGGCTCCTGCCATGCCGTTAGTTCGCTACAGGAAGGTGGTCATCCTCGGATACCGTTCTGTAGGTGAGTCTCCGTCTAGGGCAGAGCACCGATGCACCGCGGCTTTGTGGCCAGAGGAGGCGCACTGCCGCGGGAAGGCGACCCAGGGAGAAATGGTGGCATCCTTAGAACCAGCTTGTAGAGCGAGGACTGAAAGGTTGGAGTGGGAAAGGCTGGGGTGGTGGTAGTGTTCAAGGCGGCAGGAAGCTGGAGCATGGAAGAGTTAACATGGGCTCACTGCTTGAACACCACAGTGGTCCTCAGCGTTCGTTACTCTGGGGGGTGGAGGTGGGGGCAGGATTTGATGGCGGGGGCGCGGTCTGGGTGGGGCAAGTCTCAGGTGTCGGATGCAAGGCTGACTGAATCCTGGGGAATCCGGATCCTCCCAGGAATGGGGTGGGGAAAGACGGCAGGAAAGGCTTCCTGCGTCGCTACTGTATGCATCCGGTGGCCAAGGTGCAGAGACCTGGGGCGAAAAGAGGGTGAAGGAGTCTAAGGGAAAGCATTGCATGGGGCATTCACAGGCTAGGATGCTAATTCGGGGTTTCCTTTAGTCCAGGGCCACAGCCCGAAAGGACAGAGGAAATGCATGTGGATGGGTGATTTGGCTACAATTACCTCTGCTTCCCACAGGGAAGACATCTTTAGCACATCAATTTGTGGAGGGCGAGTTCCTGGAAGACTATGATCCTACTGTGGAGAATAGTGAGTAAATTTCTCCCCTTGGGGTGGGGTAGGGAGGGCTTGGGTGCCCCACCCAAGGCCACACTTTGGGATTTTCCGGGTGCCAAAGGGATGATTTAATTAGATATTTAATCTCTTCTCTATCAGTCCTGTTCTGTGAGTGGAGCTAGATTGTGCATTTTCCAAGATACTGAGTCCAGGATAGTGCATGTGTAGACAATAAGAAGCCTAACATTGTATCTTAAGTTTCCTGGAGAGCTCCTTGAACCTGGCCCATCTGTGTTAGTATATAGGGACACAGATTGCTCGCCCTACAAGGCACCTCACAGTCAAGTTTTCTTTTCTTTTCAGCTTACAGCAAGATAGTGACTGTTGGCAAAGATGAGTTTCACCTACACCTGGTGGACACAGCAGGGCAGGTACCAGTTTGGGGTAGGGTGTCTAAATGTGGCAGTTCAGTCCTGGGAGATGAAGTCTGGTAGCCTCTGAGGCTCGTCTGTAAAGCAGTATGAAAAGAAAAGCATTTTAGCAGTATTTTAGTGTGCAGTGCTGTTTGGAGCTACTCTATAAATAACTTGTCGGATAGAAGTGACTGGAGTGCGGAGTGCCACAGGGAGGGTACCCAGGATGCAGCCCACCAAACTTGGCCATCTGAGTCTTGTGAATCAAGGTACTGATGTTTCTGTTTCTCGTCAGGATGAGTACAGCATTCTGCCCTATTCATTCATCATTGGGGTCCATGGTTATGTGCTTGTGTATTCTGTCACCTCTCTGCATAGGTAAGTGACCAAGGTTGAGAGTGGGGGACTTGGGAGGACCTGAGGGCTGTCCCAGAATAAAACTGTAAGATTCTTTTCTTGTGTTTAAAGCTTCCAAGTCATTGAGAGTCTGTACCAAAAGCTACATGAAGGCCACGGGAAAACCCGGTACATGGCACGGGGGATAAAGACATAGTGTGGACACCAGGCAAGAGGGAGGGCAGAGGGGAGTATTGATCCAAATTAAGGAGGAAGCTGGGACGTAGATCCTATCTGGTTTGATGGGGATTTGTCCAGCTATGATGTGAAGGAGGTGGGGTCCATGGGGAACAGAGGGGATTCAACAGAGGGATTCTGTTGTAACTGCTGTTTCCTCCCAGGTTGCCGGTGGTGCTGGTGGGAAACAAGGCCGATCTCTCTCCAGACAGGTACGGAAAACTCTGTAGCTTAAGGCAAAGGAAAGTGAGCTGGTCTAGAAATAAGTCAGGCTCTTGTCCTGGCTCTGCCACTGATTTGAACCAGTCATTTTACCTCTTCGTTTCTAACTTGAAGATTAAGACAAAATGATCCTTCTATCTCAAAGGCTATAATTTCATATTTCAAGCCTCAATCCTTTGTTTTCTTGTTATTTTCTTCTTCCCCAAATCTTCTCCCAAACCTTGGAATGAGATGAGTCAGAGGAAGTCTAGTTTCTGTAAAGATTTTTCAGAGAACATGGGGCCCACTGCTATTCTTCATTTTCATGTCCTGAATTTGCTTCTAGGGAGGTCCAGGCTGTTGAGGGGAAGAAGCTGGCAGCATCCTGGGGTGCAACATTTATGGAGTCATCTGCTCGAAATAATCAGGTACTGGGCCTGAAGAGAAGGAAGGTGGTGGGGGTAGCAGCGTTTTTCTTTTCATGCCACTGCTTGGTGGTGGGGATGGTGGGGGAGTGGGGCATTCACCTGAGAGTTGGGTGGTATTGGCAGTGAACTCAACCAATTTTTTTTGCCCTGAATCCTTATCCCTTGCAGCTGACTCAAGGCATTTTCACCAAAGTCATCCAGGAGATTGCCCGGGTGGAGAATTCATATGGGCAAGAGCGCCGCTGCCATCTCATGTGAGCCCGGAGATGAGCCCTTGAGCAAGGGGCAGCTGCCTTGATTCTGCCCCTGGTACTTTCCAAGCTCCAGTGGGGGCTTGTGGGGGCACCCTCAGGACTTCACGGGTTTGTTTGGTTGCCAGCTGTGTCCCTGACCCTCTAGGTACACAGTGAGGTACCCTCATGTTTGCACACTTACCCAGGCTCCAGTGGCCTGGTTGTCCATGTTTACAAAGAGGCAAGGATGTCTCATGGGCACTGTCCTCTAGCTCTGTTTTTGCTAAATAAATGAACTGTGATAACCTATGGGGTTGGGATATGAGTCCTGGGCATTGTTTATTCAGGACCTAGTCTCCTCTGTAGGTTCTGGGTGTTGGCTGGGTGAGGGGAGCTGGGGACTCCTGAAGCGGAGCTGGCTCCCAGGAGTGACAATGTAAATATGCAAATAAACTGAGAAATCTTTTTGTAATTGACTTCTCTGTGTCTGGGGAGCACTCAGGGCCAGTATCTTCTTTTCTCAGGAGTGATGACTGTGGCCTTTGGTAGAGAATCAAGGTTTTTACTCCTCCAACCTTGTTCCTATTCCTTACCCCTCATTCATTCAGGACCATCACCCTAAACCTTAACTACTTATCTTTCCAAACTTTCTTTTCTACCCTGTTCTCCCATACAGGTAACCAACTGACTGCCACTTCCATCCAAATTTGCAGGCTCTCACAACCCCCTTAACTACAGAAACATCGCCCTCTAGTGGCCAGCTGCCACACACCGCCCTCACTTCCCTCCTGGGGCCTTGGGATTTGTTGGAACACAGAATACATTTGGGTGGGAAGAAAGACCCTTGTTCCTAACGATCTAAGAACTGTGAAGTAGTGTGAAGGCAGGGACTAAAGTGTTGTGAAGATTTTAACTTTTTAAGAGAGTTGAATAAAGGAAGAAATAATGCCCCGATCAACCCCCATTCCCTGCCCCTCATCTCCCCAAGTGCCTTTCATTAAAATGGATGTTCTTTGCTTTTTTCATACCTTTCACACTTTTGAAGTTTTGTTACCTCTTCCAGGTGTCAAAGGCTATTGCTTCTGTTCTTATTGACCCACCACCTCAGTAGGAGGATGGGTTCAGCTAGGAAAGTTTGGTCCTAACTGCCTTTACTCCCACCCCTTCCCCAGCAGCCCTAGGTCCTAAGTGGCCTAATATCTCCTCCAACAACTTATAAGGGTGACCTGAATGGTATCCTTCATAGGAAAGGCATAGAGTTCTGCCAACTGGAAGAGCCTGAGGTCCTCTGTCAATGCACTTAGTTGGGAAAAATGGACAAAATCTGGGTGTGATTTTTAGCTATGACCTTGTTATTGCCTGGCTCCAGGCTAGGTGGGCTTATTATAATTGAGGTTGACGGTCTGTCATGCTTGTTTTTAAAAGTCCTGCCAGCAGCTTTTGCATCTCTGATATAGAATCTAAAAAGAAATAAGGGCTGCAGAAAAAAGCATATTCCAAAGAGCAATCTCTTAGGGGCTCAGGAATCTCTTTAGGGTTCTCATCACCCTCTCTCCTTACACTTTATGCACATAGGTCTTTATGCACATCAGACCTGGAATTCTCATTACAGGTATCTATACTATTGTTATGTCCATGAGGTTTGAAATGGAATAACAAATATCAGGTTTTTGAGAGGCATATCAAACAATCTCAAAGCCTGATAGTAGTAATGAATAGTGGTTAATGGCTGGGTTAAAAGAGTTACTCTTCCGCTTAACTGTGTGACGCTGGGAAGACACTTAAACTCTCTGAGCCTCTGAACCTCTCTTAGTTTCTCATTTATTAAGTGTAGTTAAACCTTCCTCATAGGATTGAGGTAAGAATAAAACCAAGGTGATATATGAAATGCTTAGCATAGGTCCTCATACATAATAAACCCTTAAAAGATGGCTGTTGTGTATTATTTGAGGTTTTTCTGGTGAGGGTCTGCCTCCCAGCCTCTGGGTGCAGAAAGTAGGGACAGGCCTTCCATTTACAGGTGAGGAGTTACTGCTGGACTTTCTTGCTGAACTAGACCTGAATGGTCAGTGCAGAGCATATGTCAGTGTCTGGCTAGCCAAGACATACCTAGTCCTGATCTTTCCTATGACTGGCCAGTAGGCATTTAGCTCTGCACTGTCCAATATAAAAGCTACAAGTCATATATTGCTATTTAGCTTTTAAAATTTATAAAATTAAAAGTTCCTCAGTTGCACCACTTACTTTTCAAAGTATCCAATAGCTACATGTGACTAAGCAACATGAGTGTATAGGGCATTTCTATCATTGCAGAAAGTTCTATTGGACAGCACTGTAAACCCCTTCCTACAAAACCAGCCCTGCAACTGGTTTGCCTGTGTCTTTCTCCACATATTAAAATAAAAATAAAAAATTTAAAAATATATACACATACACACATCCTAGGACAAACATGGCCATTGGCTTGCATAACGGCAAGGCTCAGCTTCTCACTAGATGTGGTTTGTTGAACAAGTTTATGTATTTTAGTGTCACTCTCTTCATCTGTAAT
Source organism: Dama dama (assembly GCF_033118175.1). Lineage (NCBI taxonomy): Eukaryota > Metazoa > Chordata > Mammalia > Artiodactyla > Cervidae > Dama > Dama dama. The sequence continues at coordinate 47,028,906 of NC_083683.1, forward strand.
ATAGACATAATTCCACATTAATTCATAGCGAGGTGAGGAATAACTAAGAATATATTAGGTATCCAGCGCATTTGTTAATTTGTCTCCTCCTGTCTATCCCGTGGGTAGAGTTAATGCAGAGAAGTCATTCCAATCCTTTCTCATCCAGACTAATTGGTGAGGGGGGGGGGCGGGGGTCCCTGCAAGATGTTTTGGGATCTTGCGTAGAATAACAGTACTCTGGCCAGGTAGCAAGGCTACAAGTTACATGCCCTCTGTTTACTGAAAACGGCGGGGGGGGGGGGGGGTGGCGGGGAGGGTGCTGGGGAGCACAGGCCCTGAGGATTCGGAAAGAAGGGCTGGGGCTGGGAGCACCCGGGAAAGGAGGGGAAACTCTGCATTTCTGTTTTGACAGGGGAGGTGATTGTGGAGGCACTAACAGTCCGCTTTCCTCTCGAGGGGGGTTGAGAGCCAGAAGGAACGACTAGGGACTCGTTCCGCTTTCCTTTAGGCCCCCGAACGTGGCAGGAACCCACCCTTTGCAGCGCCAGGCGCCGTGCCTCACTTTCTCCATTTGCGGACTCCAGTTCCCAGGATGCAGAGCAGCGGCCAATCTCCAGGCTCTTCTTCCATCCCCCTCCCGGGAAAGATTGCTCCTGGCCAAGGCAAGGGGCAGTTAAGAGTTTCAGGGACCGATAACTCCAGCGAAACGGAATTAGAAAGTGCCCAGAGTCCTAGTTTCACTAGCCTGGTGGTAAAGGAGGCAGTTCCAGGGCCGGGGCGAAGAGGAGGGGGGCTTCATTCCCACGTGTCTGCACAGCGGCCGGCCCGGCGCAGTCGGGGTTAACCTTTGGCGGAGGGATCCCGCTGCGTGTGCGTAGAACTGCAGAGTCACAGCCTTTCCTCCGAGAGGACCGGATCCCTCCGCCGCTCCGCTCCAACACAAAATAGGGCCGCGTCTTCTCCTTTCTCCCCTTCTGGAGTGGGGTTCCCCGGGCAAAAGGGCCACCCGGATCTTGCGCCGGAGGCTTCCTGAATCTCCACGACCGCTGCCGAGATCTCGGGCCAGGAAATAGCCCCTTCGCAGGAACCACCCTACCGGCCGAACAGGAGGCGGAGGGGGGGGGGAGGCGGAGCGGCGCCGCGCTGCACTACTTTCCTCTCCGGTTGCAAATGGCTGCCTCGTTCCCCACTTTCCGCTCAGTTTCCTGACCCCCCGGCGCCGGGAGCCGGGGTTGGGCCATGCACCTCTAGGCCCCCCGCGATCACAGCCAGCCGGGGGTCGAGGGGGTGCCGCCGATCAGAGCCGGCCAGGCCGGGGGCGGGGCAGCTCCCGAGGCCAGAGGGGAAGGGAGGCGAACGCAGGGCCTGGAGCGGCCGGAGGGGAGCGGGCAGAGGGCTCGCACCGCCCGCCCCTTCCTCTTCCTCGCCCACCTACCCTCCTCCCTTCCCCGGGGGGAGCAGAAGGTGGGGGGCTCGAAGCCGCCGAGGAAGAGTGCTCGGGGTCGAGGAGCCCTGCGCTGGGTGTGTGTCAGGTTCAGCCCCGCGGCCCCGCCGGCTCCGTGTCGCCGTAGCTCGCGCGGCCCCGGGGCGCCGGCCCGAGGGGGAGAGGGGCTCGGCGCTCCTGCGAGGGTCTCACGTTCCATCCGGGCCCGGAGCGGCGGCGCGGCATTCCTTCCGGGCTGCTGGGGAGGCGCCTCGACGTTCCATCTGGAGAGCCTCGACGTTCCGCCCGAGCCCGGCGCGGGCGGCCGGGGCGCTGGCCCGGCCCTAGGACTGAGAGGCCGCCCGGCGACGCGGATGCGGAGCCTGCTCGCCCAAGATCAAAGCCACCGGTGCTCTCTTTGTGTCCGCTCGGGATTCGCCGCCCTGGGGCTGTCCATGGAAACCTAAACTGCTGGAACCCGAGGCAGAGAACCCTTCTTCGGCTTCTTGCTTTTTTTTGAGGGGGGGGAGGGTGGCCACTCCGACCTGGATTTACCGTTCTTGGCCCCCTTAAGCCCCCCCGTGCGGGGGGCGGCTGTGATCGCTCTGGCGGTTGGAGGTCGGGGAGCGGCCCGGGCTCTGGCCATGTTCTCGGATGAGGATTTCTGGATCGTCCTGTGAAGAGGTGAGTGAAGTCCGCCCGGCCAGGGCCCAGAAAGGGTTGGACTGGGGGCATAGCCAGATGGACTATCTTGGCCCGAGCTGGCCTGTATGTTGGAGAAAGGGGTGCCAGAGCTGAGGAGGGTTCCTTTGGCAGGGTCTGTCAAGGGAACCTGAGCCAGTCGCCAGAGGAGAACCGAGGCCTGGTGTCCTGGGGTGTGCCTCTTTAAAGACTGGGGGGTTCAGGGAACCACGGGAGTTTGGGAACCTGGCCAGAAAGTCTCTCTGCCTGTTTATTTTTGTGTTGGGGGGAGCTCTAAACTAGGACCCAAGCCCTGATGCCAGCACCAATCCCAGTCAGCTGCTTCTCCTTCAGGGTTCCTTGTGGGCCTTGGGAATAGAACAACTTGGGAGCGGGGGTAGGGTGCCACTGCCAGGTCAGACTTAGTGCCAGGTTGGACTTTAAGGTTGTTCTTGCTCATCCGGGCACCCAGAGCAGTCTCTGGGAGACTCCAGGAATCCTGATTCCTGCACTAGGACTTATTTCACAGTGCACGGGGCAGAGTGTGTGGAAACTGACTATTGTGATGAAGGAGGTGGCTGGGGCAAGAAGGAGGCGGGGCTGGGGGCAGCTCTGGCCTTGCTGGTCAACTTTAAACTACCCCTGCCTGGCAAAGTGACCCCAACGAGGCCTAGTGCTGTCTTAGCCTGCTTTGCCTTCCCTCCTCTTGGGATGGGCATAATCTCTAGGGGATTATAGAGGAGGCCGTTGAGATTTGCTCCCTGCGAATGTGGGCTGCAAAAAATGGCTTTTGTCTCCCTCTTTCTCTGGGCCTGGTCGCCCATAAGTCTCTGGCCAGTCCTGCAGGGCCCCTCCCAGACCTCGCCAACCTTTTTCAGTCAGGGAATGTTAACTAGTGCTGTGATCCTGCCCCAACCCTGCAGAATAGGGTGGCCTGTACCTCTTTGGAGGAGAAATGACCTGATAGAAGCATGTCTGAGAAGCCAGTGTTTTCAGCCCTGGCAGGAGGTGTTAGGGAGAAGGGGTGTGTGTGTGATTGCATGCAGGGTGCAGCGTGAGCCTAATGCCTCTGGACCCTGGGCTGGGACAGCCCCTCTCACAGCTGTCATGCTGCCCAGCCAGGATTTGGCTGCTGTATTTTGCTCCCTCACTCTGTCTCCTCCAACATACAGAGGCTCGACCACCTTGAGCCTGGTCTTGGAAAGGATAGAATAGGGATTTGCCCTTGAAAGGTTTTTGGGTGGTAATCCCGAGGCGAGAGGTGGCACAGGGGTGCTGAAATGAGGCTAGCTGTCACCCATGCTGTATGCCCTTGCCTCCTGTGGAGGGCCTCTCTGGCTGCCTGTCCCTAAAGAACTTCCTTAAGAGACACCATTCCTTTTTGGCTGTAGCTGACCCTAGGATGACCCAGGGATAGTTTGGAGGGTCTCTGGAGCCCCTGTTGCCATTTAGGTTCTTCCCTGGAGGGCCAGCCCAAAATGGGGGTGGGGAGAGGTGTGGTTTGATTCTCAGGCTGGGAACCAGGAAGTCCTGAGTCCTACAGAAGAGCTGTTCACTCAAGGGCCTGCTTCAGCCTTTCACCTCTTCAAGCCTCCATTTCCCCTTTGGCTGGCATAATGGAGCTAAAGCTTTTGGTCTGGGATGGAGGCAGGGAGGAGAGTGGGTTGAGATGAATCCCTGCTTTCTTCCTTGCTGTCCTGGGCCTCTTCAGACTGGGATCAAATGGACCCACCACGGTTTCACTCCCTAGATCTGTGTTTCTCTGGGATCCCTAGTTCCCTTGAGGAAGCCTGACCAGGCCTTAGCCCAGTTTAGATCCGGGGAAAAACCCTTGGTGTATATGTATGTTTCTGGCTGTGAACGCTGGGACAAGGGAACCTGTGGTTTTTATTTGTTTAGATCTGTTCAGGGGCCTGACAACTAGCACTCAGCATTGGGGGGCAGGTGCTGGACTGCCGTGTAGGGAAATGGGACTCCTTAGAAGAGCCTCTGGATTCTCTTTGGTACAGCTTGGAGGACACTCAACCCTTGGCTTATCTCTCGTCTTCCATGATCCCATAAATGAGGGTGCAGCTTTGGAGGATGTTGGTACTGTTTCCCAAGGCTAGATGAAGGTGGTTTCTCCACCTCCCCAGGCAGAGCCAGCGTTACCAGCTTGAGAGGGCTGCGCTCGGAGGAGGGCGGAGGAATTTGTCCCTCTGGCCTTGTGTGAGGCAGTCCTCCCACCTCTGCGCTATCACTGTTGCTTTTGATTTCTTGCTGTTTGTGACTCCTTTAGCCTCAACTTTGAGAGCACAACAGTTGGAAGCTCTTGGGGGCATTTAGTGGTAAGGTACCACAAAAGTTGCACATGTTTGAGAAACTTTGAAGCCTTCTGGGTGTGGTCAGGCCTTGAATGGCTGAATAGGAAGAGGAGCCTAGCTGGTGCCCTGACCTCCAACCCCTCCTTCACATAGGTGGCTTTTGGGGGGCCCTTGAAGTGCCGGAGAATCTTTTCTCTGGGCTGGCTAGATGACCACCCTGCTTTCCTTTTAGGTGTGATTATGTGAGTGACAGGTTTGGGAAAAAGATGATCTGGGAATAAAGGTAACTGGTATCAGGTGGTATTTCACATTCCCAATCTAGAATCTAATAGTGTAAAGGGAAAAAAGTAAAAATTTTCCCTTCCTGTGGCATGTCTCATGAGACCCATTGCCAGTCTCTGGAAATGGAGTATTAACTCAGGGAAAGAGCACTGATAGTGTGGTTCTTAGGTAATTGATTTATGGATCCTGGGCACCTTTGAGGGTTCCCCCAGTCTCATCTGCCCCATGCGCTCAACCCCAAGTGGCTGACTGGGATGTTTGGTGAGGGGAGAGAGGCTTGTCTTTGCAAAGGTTAGTGTGGTCCTTCTGGTTAAATAAGAGGAGTGGAAAAGGTGAGAGAGAAATTTCTCAAACTTTCATTTAAAGTTCTGTAACCTGCTCCACCTGCCCTGGGAAAATTATACTTTCTATAGTTTCTCTGCTCAAGCCCCTCCCCTTCCCACTAAGAGCTGTTGGCACCTGTCCCTTTCTTCCTTCTTCTGTAGGACCCCTTTTCTCTTCCTCAGCTCTGTAATTCTTTACTTCTCTCTTTTTTGTACTGTGTTTATTAGTTTCCTCTGAAGTTTAGGAAAATATGCCCAAAGGTGTGGATCTTGACCTTCTTAGATGTAACTTCAGTGTGTTTCATTTGGCTCTGGGATAGGCAGGCATATCTTAGAAGAGGGGACCGTTACCCCCACCCCCATAGTGTGTGTGGAAACCCTGCCTGACGGAAGAGGAAGGAAGCTGCTTTGCTGTGTCCTGCCCCTGTTTAGAACAGCTCCAAGTGGCTGTGTGCTTCCTGAGACTACAACTCCCAGCATGCCTAGCGTCAGGCCTGGCTACACATGCTCAGTAACTCTTAAGGCCCACTTCTGTTAACTTCTAGGGACATCTGAGGAGGAAGGGCAGTTGGCGTTGCTAAGGGCAACGACCTGAGGCCTTCAGGCTGGGTGAGAACTTGAGCTCAGTCATGGCAGGGGCCAGGGGGTGGGCCTAAACTAGATTTAGATGGGCAGTGGGTGGGAAATGGGGAGTTTCTTCTGTTATGATTGGAATATTCTGGTTGAAACCAGTGGAGGTGGCGGAGATCCATCCATAGCTGGTTTTTCGTTCCAGTAACATGGTCTACATCTTGCAAGACCCAAATTTGGTCTCCAGTAGAGGGATTTCAGCTGAACTCAGACTTCTCGGTTTATGACTACTCCTGGGTTGGCGCAGAAAGACCTCTAGGATGGTAGCTGATTTGAGAACTGAGGGAAAAGTCCAAGGGATAGGGTCTGCCAGAAGCCAAGAATTCAGATGTGAGGCAAAGGGTGGTACTAGATGTAGATTGTGGGTGCTTCTGGTTGTCCTGGGAACTCTTAAGCAGGAGGTGGGACATGGATCCCCTGGGAATTCAGAGTGGAAGAAGAGGATATGTGTTTATTGGAGGGGAAATAGACTGTGGGACAAGGGTTGGGGAGAAGGATTTTCCTTGTTATTAGTACAGGAGTTTGTAGGTGTGATTTTGCTCTGATTTCTATAGGTTCTAGATAACATTAGCTGCCTTCTCCTCAGGATTTGGAGGAAAGTGATGAGTGGGAGGACTTCCCAGACAAATAGATATCTCTTGGCCCTGACAGGTCTCCCCGAGAGGGCTCTGCCCAGTCGGAGAGAGGGATGGACAGCCTGAAGCCGCCTGGTGAGGATAAAGATTCGGAACCAGCAGGTGAGTAGGACAAACACTGGGTTTCTGTTCTTCCCAGGAAATCTTAGATTTCTGGTCCTAGCACAGGGACAGAAGCTAAGTCTGTCTGATAGGTAATAATTGAAGGACTTTGTTCTTTGGGACAGAAGTTGAAACGCCATCACTGTTATCCACCAAGGGTTTTGGGTAATCTCATGGGTCTGATGAGTGGACTGGTATTAAACAGAGGATAATGGCTGATACATGTTTCTTCTCTGTTCATTCAGCTGATGGACCTGCAGCCTCTGAGGAGTCAGGTGCCACTGAGCCAGACCTTCCCAAACCACATGTTGGGGAGGTCTCTGTGCCCAGTTCTGGGGGTCCCCAGCTTCAGGAGCCTCCCCAGGACTGCAGGTAACTAGTTTGGGGAAATGAGGATATAAGGAGGTATGAAGACTTGATTTGAGCATCTGGGGCTTTCAAAGTGGAAGATTTAGGAGATGAGTGTTCGGGAAGCATAGGGGTGCCAAGTCGTGGGGTTGTTGAGGGTGCCTGTGGGCAGGACCGGCGCGGTGCTGATGCTCGTGTGTTCACAGCGGGGGTCCGGTGCGGCGTTGTGCTCTCTGTAACTGCGGAGAGCCCAGTCTACATGGGCAGCGGGAGCTACGGCGCTTTGAGTTGCCATTTGACTGGCCCCGGTGTCCCGTGGTGTCCCCTGGGGGGAACCCAGGGCCCAATGAGGGAGCGCTGCCCAGTGAGGACCTATCACAGATTGGTTTCCCTGAGGGCCTGACACCTGCCCACCTGGGAGAACCTGGAGGTAAGGGAAGGGAAATGGGGTAGCTGACTTGGGGAGGAAATGGGGTAGGGGCTAGGTGGTCCTAAACCAAGGGTCACGTTCTCGTTAACTGTTTTCCCTCTTTCCACCTATAAAGGGTCCTGCTGGGCTCACCATTGGTGCGCTGCGTGGTCGGCAGGCGTATGGGGGCAGGAGGGCCCAGAACTATGTGGTGTGGACAAGGCCATCTTCTCAGGGATCTCACAGGTGGGGCGGGGGCCAGGGGATGGCACAGGCGAAGGGCAGGGTGGGCAGGGGGCATCCTGGGGTAGAGCTGGTTCCTGGCCTGTGGCTCTGGAGAGAGCTGGCTGGTGCTGAGGCTGTGTCTCCTCTCTGGCAGCGCTGCTCCCACTGCACCAGACTTGGTGCCTCCATCCCTTGCCGCTCGCCTGGATGTTCACGTCTTTACCACTTCCCCTGTGCAACTGCCAGCGGTTCCTTCTTATCCATGAAAACACTGCAGCTGCTATGCCCAGAGCACAGTGAGGGGGCCGCACATCTGGGTGAGGAGTCCCGCCCCTTGGACAGCGGACACGTGGGGGTCCCCGGCTGCTGGGGTTTTTATGCTCTGCAGAGTGCTCTGAAGCCTGTAATTACGTGCTGTCAGTCTGCCCCGTGAAAATAGGCGTGGACTCTGAGTGCAGTGGCTTTGCCCGTCTCATTTACCATGGTCTCTGCAGCGCCTGGGTTTTCCAGGTGGCACTAGTGGTAAAGAACCTGCCTGCTAGTGCAGGAGAAGTTAGAGACGTGGGTTCAATCCCTAGTTGGGAAGATCCCTTGGAGGAGGGCATGGCAGCCCACTACAGTATCCTTGCCTGGAGAATCCCATGGACAGAGGAACTTTGTGGGCTACAGTCCGTGGGGTCTCAAAGAGTCGGACACCACTGAAACAATGGAGCGTACATGCACAATGCAGTGCCTAGAGCAGTGCCTGACGTATGTTAGGCAGACACTTAGAAACTGTTCATTCTGTGTCTGCGGAATGCCGGTTATGTAGACAGCACTGTGCTGAGTCCTATAAGGAACCTATAGCTGACCTGTGTCATCCTTCCCTTCCTACTGCAGAGGAGGCTCGCTGTGCAGTATGTGAGGGGCCAGGGGAATTGTGTGACCTGTTCTTCTGTACCAGCTGTGGGCATCACTATCACGGGGCCTGTCTGGACACTGCTCTGACTGCCCGCAAGCGTGCTGGCTGGCAGTGCCCTGAATGCAAAGTGTGCCAAGCTTGCAGGTACAAGTGGGAGGGCAGAAGGGAACCTCAGGTGAAGCACGGGTCAGGGTTGAAAAGCAGGGCAGGGAGAACCCTGTTATGTGCCCCCCCGCAGGAAACCTGGGAATGACTCTAAGATGTTGGTCTGTGAGACGTGTGACAAAGGATACCATACCTTCTGCCTGAAACCACCAATGGAGGAACTGCCTGCTCACTCTTGGAAGTGCAAGGTGAGTGTGCCCCAATGCTGCCTTACTCTCCCTAATTCCACCTGCTGCAGTGCCCCAGGTTTCTCTGTTGGGACACGCTCTGTTCTCTCCTCCCATCTCTGCGTCTCTGCTGTCTGACCAGTGGCCATTTTGCTTGTTCCCTTCCGCTAGGCATGCCGGGTGTGCCGGGCCTGTGGGACAGGCTCAGCTGAGCTGAATCCCAACTCTGAGTGGTTTGAGAACTACTCACTCTGTCACCGCTGTCACAAAGTCCCGGGAGGACAGCCTGTCAGTTCTCTTGCTGAGCAGCACGCCCCAGTCTGTAGCAGGTAAGTGGTGTGGATTGGCAGAGGTTGGGAGGGGGCCTGGGAGGTACTGAGATGGGCAGGGGTTGTGTTCAAGCAAACAGCCTTTGAGAGGAGGGCCCTCAGGTGAGCAGTACATTCCAGAGCATCCATGCCTGAGCCCTGTGTGCTCTAGAGGGGTCGGTGGGTGATGCGAGTCTGCTTCCCGTGCCCTCTGCAGATTCTCACCCCCAGAGCCTGGCGCTACCCCCACCGATGAGCCCAATACTCCGCACGTTGCGTGCCAAGGGCAGCCGAAGGGTGGACACGTGACCTCTATGCAACCCAAGGAACCGGGGCCCCTGCAATGTGAAGCCAAACCACTAGGTGAGTAGGGTTTGAGGGTTCCTGAAAGTAATTCCCTTCTATCCTGTGGCAAGGGCCAATCTCTGCTTTGCCCCAACCCTGTACTTGCTGTGGGGGTGCAGCTGAGCTAGGTAGGAGCAGAGTGTGTTATGTCTGCAGGGAGAGAAGGGGCCCAACTTGAGCCCCAGTTGGAGGCCCCCCTAAATGAGGAGATGCCACTGCTGCCCCCACCTGAGGAGTCGCCCCTGTCCCCACCACCTGAGGACTCACCCACGTCCCCGCCGCCTGAGGCATCGCGCCTGTCCCCACCGCCTGAGGACTCACCCCTCTCTCCACCGCCTGAGGAGTCTCCTCTGTCTCCCCCGCCTGAGTCACCACCCTTCTCTTCCCCAGAGGACTCCCCCCCACATCCCCCACTTGATACACCCTTACCCCCACCACCTGAAGCGTCACCCCTGTCCCCACCACTGGAGGAGTCTCCTCTGTCCCCTCCCCCCGAGGAATTGCCTACTTCCCCACCACCGGAAGCATCTCGCCTGTCTCCACCACCGGAAGAATCACCCATGTCTCCGCCACCTGAAGAGTCACCCATGTCTCCGCCACCTGAGGCTTCTTGTCTGTTCCCACCATTTGAGGAGTCGCCCCTGTCCCCTCCACCCGAGGAATCTCCTCTCTCCCCGCCACCTGAGGCATCACGCCTATCCCCACCACCTGAGGACTCACCCATGTCCCCACCACCTGAAGACTTGCCTATGTCCCCGCCGCCTGAGGTGTCACGCCTGTCCCCCCCGCCTGAGGAGTCTCCCCTGTCACCACCACCTGAGGAGTCTCCCACATCCCCTCCACCTGAGGCTTCACGCCTGTCCCCTCCACCTGAGGACTCCCCTACATCCCCGCCACCTGAAGACCCACCTGCTTCCCCGCCTCCGGAGGACTTGCTCGTGTCCCTGCCGCTGGAGGAGTCACCGCTATTGCCACTGCCTGAAGAATTGCGACTCTGCCCCCGGCCCGAGGAGCCACAGCTGTCCCCTCAAGCTGAGAAACCGCGCCTGTCTCCTGCGCCCCAGGAGCCGCGTCTGTCTCCCGCATCCCAGGAGCCGCATCTGTCCCCCGCACCCCAGGAGCTGTGCCTGTCTCCCGCACCTGAGGAGCCACGCCTGTCCCCTGCACCCCAGCAGCCGTGCCTGTCCCCTGCGCCCGAGGAGCCACGCCTGTCCCCCGCACCCCAGCAGCCGCACCTGTCCCCCATGCCCCAACAGCCGCACCTGTCCCCTGCGCCTGAGGAGCCACGCCTGTCCCCCGTGTCCAAGGAGCTGCGTCTGTCCCCTGCACCCCAGGAGCCCCGCCTGTCCCCCGCGCCTCAGGAGCTGCACCTGTCCCCTGTGCCAGAGGAGCCACATCTATCGCTTGCATCCGAGGAACCATGCCTGTCCCCCCGGCCTGAGGAACCGCGCCTGTCCCCTCGACCTGAGGAGCCACGCCTGTCCCCCCAGCCTGAGGAATCACACCTGTCCCCTCGACCTGAAGAGCCCACTGAGGAGCCAGGCCTCTGCCCTGCATCTGAGGAATTGCCCTTATTCCTCCCACCCAGGGAGCCACCCTTATCCCCCATGCTTGGAGAGCCGGCCCTGTCTGAGCCTGGGGAACCACCTCTGTCCCCTCTGCCTGAGGAGCTGCCGTTGTCCCCATCTGGGGAGCCATCTTTGTCACCTCAGCTTATGCCACCAGGTAAGGGGCTGTTAGTACCCTGTTACTCTGGGATGGTCTTAACTCTTGATGGCACATCTAATCTAAGAGCCTCTCTTTTCCTCCAGATCCTCTTCCTCCTCCACTTTCACCCATCATCACAACTGTGGCACCACCAGCCCTGTCTCCGTTGGGAGAGTTAGAGTACCCCTTTGATGCCAAAGGGGACAGTGACCCTGAATCGCCATTGCCTGCCCCCATCCTGGAGACACCTATCAGCCCTCCACCAGAAGCTAACTGCACTGACCCTGAGCCTGTACCCCCTATGATCCTTCCCCCGTCCCCAGGCTCCCCCATGGGACCGGCCTCTCCCATCCTGATGGAGCCTCTTCCCCCTCGTTGTTCCCCACTCCTCCAGCATTCCCTGCCTCCCTCAAGCTCACCTCCTTCCCAGTGCTCTCCTGCCCTGCCACTGTCGGTTCCTTCCCCGCTGAGTCCCATGGACAAGGCAGTGGAGGTCTCAGAAGAGGCTGAGCCACAGAAGATGGAGACTGAGAAAGCCCCAGAACCTGAGTGCCCAGCCTTGGAACCCAGCCCTACTAGTCCTCTTCCGTCTCCTCTGGGGAATCTTTCCTGCCCTGCACCCAGCCCTGCCCCAGCCCTGGATGACTTCTCTGGCCTGGGGGAAGATACAGCCCCTCTGGATGGGACTGACACTCCTGGTTCACAGCCAGAGGCTGGACAGACCCCTGGCAGTTTGGCTAGTGAACTTAAGGGTTCCCCTGTGCTCCTGGACTCTGAGGAGCTGGCCCCTGTGACCCCTATGGAGGTCTATGGCCCAGAATGCAAGCAGGCAGGGCAGGGCTCACCCTGTGAAGAGCAAGAGGAGCCACGTGCACCTGTGGCCCCGACCCCACCTACTCTCATCAAATCCGACATCGTTAATGAGATCTCCAATCTGAGCCAGGGCGATGCCAGTGCCAGTTTCCCTGGCTCAGAGCCCCTGCTGGGCTCTCCAGACCCCGAGGGGGGTGGCTCCCTGTCCATGGAGTTGGGGGTATCTACAGACGTTAGTCCAGCCCGAGATGAGGGCTCCCTGCGGCTCTGTACCGACTCGCTGCCAGAGACTGATGACTCGCTATTGTGTGATGCTGGGACAGCTATTGGAGGAGGCAAAGCCGAGGGGGACAAGGGGAGGCGGCGCAGCTCCCCGGCTCGTTCCCGCATCAAACAGGTGAGGGGCTATCCAGCCGCTGGATGTGTTTGATGTCCCGTCACTGTCAGAGGTACGGTTCTGTGTCACTCACTGATACCTTCCCACCTGACTTATTGAATCCTAGGTTCTCAGAGATCCTTGAGTTCATCTTGTTACTTTATTAAAGAGAACACCAGTAACAGAGGGGAAAGTAACTCGCCCAGTTTCTTGGTTACTCAGTCAATAGAATCAGCATTAGAAACTCAGATCTCTCAAGCCAGTTTTTTTTTTTCTCACTGTACAGTACCATGTTGGCCACTCTTTCTTCTTGGAAGATCAGGAGTGGTTTGGACCAGAGCTACCTACCTGTTGCTACTCTAGAGTTTGGGCTTCCTCCCTGGCCCTGACTGGGAAGCTTGGACTTTGTTACCTGCCTTTGTCTCTGGCCCTTTGTCTCTTCTTTTGCCTCTAAGCCTATGGACCCCACCTCTTAGCCCTCTGCTTCTCCTGTAATCACCCGTTTCCCTCACTCAGGGTCGCAGCAGTAGTTTCCCAGGGAGACGCCGGCCACGTGGAGGAGCACATGGAGGACGTGGGAGAGGACGGGCCCGGCTAAAATCAACTACTTCTTCCATTGAGACTCTGGTAGTAAGGAGAGGCCTCCCATCCCCCAAACATGCTTCAGCTGGCCCCTTCAAGATTAAACACCCTTTAAATCCTGCCAGTCCCCTGCACGCTCTGCCTGCCTGCTAGCCTAGGGCCTGTCCAGCTATGTCTGTGCTCCTTCTGTCCTCTTGGCCCCCAGGCTTCTCTGAAATGTGATGTTGGGCTGAGGCCCAGTTTGGGAGCTGGGGTGTTCTTCTGCTTCTTAGTCCTGGCTCCTGGCCTTCATCTTAGCCAGGGGTTTATGCCGCCTTCCCCCAACACCAAAGAGGAAAGCAGCTTAGTGGGAGCAGATTTAGCTGCCTCACTTTGCACAACTCTCTACCTATAAGGTTGCTGATATCGATAGCTCTCCCAGCAAGGAGGAAGAAGACGATGATGATGATACCATGCAAAATACTGTGGTTCTCTTCTCCAACACAGACAAATTTGTGCTAATGCAGGTACCGTACTTGAGTCAAGTAGTCGCATCTTCAGCAGTAAGACCTGGCAGACTGAACGCCAGGCTGGTATTTGGATGTACGTGTTTCGGTGGGAGGGTAAATGAGGAAAACCAGAGGCCTACTTCTCAGAATACCAGAAAATGAGCTTGACACTGAACTCGGAGTTGGGAATGTAGCAGTGAAAAAGGCAGAGGTGATTTCTGCTCTATTGAAGCTCCTAGTCTAGGGAACATGAGTAATCTTGAAGCTACAGAATTTGTCACATATTGTTACTGTGATCCTGATCAGTCTTCACCCACCTTGTCTTTCACTTCTCATTACCTCTATCCATGGTAGGCTATATCATTTCAGACTACCTGATCAGACGAGCAAGGCAGCCCAGGAAGGAGCAGGGTCCCGTGATGGCTCGCTGTGTTCTAATGCAGGGATAGGCTTTTGGTTCTCTGACTCCCTCCTGTCGGATTAGTGTCACAGTCAGTTATGGGGACTGAGTGGTGCTGAGGATGTGAGGTGGGACACTGGGGTTTCTGTGTGTTTCCCCAGGACATGTGTGTGGTGTGTGGCAGCTTTGGCCGGGGGGCAGAGGGCCACCTCCTTGCCTGTTCCCAGTGCTCCCAGTGCTATCATCCTTACTGTGTCAACAGCAAGGTGAGTTCAGGGCCTCAGCGATCTGGTCTGGGGGATGGGGTCAGTTCTTGCTTATCCTAGGCCTCTTTCCTGGCCACTCTACTTAAAGTGGTCATTGGTCATGGAACTTGTTCATCAGTTTCCAGTGGCTGTCAAATTCATCTTGGGTAAAATGTTTTGGAAACCGTAGTGGTCTTATGGGTTTCTTTGTTATAGATCATGACTTACTAGTATAGTTGAGTACACTGTATAAATTGTGGGAACTTTTCTAGTGGGAAACATGCTCTGGATATAAAATATAAAATCAGAACCAAACACATGTCCACAAAGAGAAAGTAATGTTTTTGACTCAAGCATGATCAGTCATTTTGGGGTTTTCATTAACATTTAGAACTTGTCCACTGCTAACATTCACCGACTTGCAGCAGTAGCAGGTTCTACATGTTCATGAAAAGCTGGGGGAAATACAACCTGGCTAGTGAAAGATCTTAACAAGACAGTGGCTGGGTGAGGCTGTTCTTTGATCAGCGGAGATCCCTGGAAGCCTGTTTAAGAGCCATTATTTTAGGGGTGAGGGTGCTCCGTGTATCCTCCCTGTGCACAAATGAAGGTCTGGCCTGGGTATGGGGGTCCTTCAGTCCCAGCTGTGTAAGTCCCAGCAGCCTTGGAGAGGTCTGCCCTGCCCTCTGCATCACCCCCTGAGGAATTGCCGTCTCCTGCACCAGATCACCAAGGTGATGCTGCTGAAGGGCTGGCGTTGTGTGGAGTGCATCGTGTGCGAGGTGTGTGGCCAGGCCTCAGACCCCTCCCGCCTCCTGCTCTGTGATGACTGTGACATTAGCTACCACACGTACTGCCTGGACCCCCCACTGCTCACCGTGCCCAAGGGTGGCTGGAAGTGCAAGTGGTAAGGAGACCAGCAACTTCAGATGGGCCTGACATGTTAAGAGTGGCTATGATGTTGAATACATGGCCGAGGCTGGGTTTTGGAGGCTGGGCTGGTTTGGGTGCTCTGGGTAGGTTAGGTGTTGAGGGTCTGTCTTTCTGCCCCCACCAGGTGTGTGTCTTGTATGCAGTGTGGGGCCGCCTCCCCTGGCTTCCACTGTGAATGGCAGAATAGTTACACACACTGCGGGCCCTGTGCCAGCCTGGTGACCTGCCCTATCTGTCATGCCCCCTACGTGGAGGAGGACCTGCTGATCCAGTGTCGCCATTGTGAACGGTGAGGGTGCCCGTCTCCCCCAGATAGGCTCCCCCTCCCTGTTTGCAGCCTCGTGTTGTTTCCATTCACCTCCTCCTGTCTTCTTTCTCCCAGGTGGATGCATGCCGGCTGTGAGAGCCTCTTCACAGAGGATGATGTGGAGCAGGCAGCTGATGAGGGCTTCGACTGTGTCTCCTGCCAGCCTTATGTGGTCAAGCCTGCTGGTGAGTCCCGGATGCTAGGGAGCAGGGAGGAGGGGCCAGCGCAGGGGTGCCTTGCTCTGGGCCAGGGCCTCCAGCTGTTTGTCCTTTCCACAGCGCCTGTCGCACCTCCAGAGTTGGTACCTATGAAGGTGAAAGAGCCTGGTGAGTCACAGTAATTCTGAATGCCAGTGCCAGAGGAGACCCTTAGACACTTAGTCAAGCTCCAGTCCCCCAGTTTTATCTCATTTTTCACAGAAAAAATGCTAAGATCCAGGGGTGTTGAGTGGCCTGCCCAAGGTCACCCCATAGGTCAGTGGTGAAGTTGTGGTGACACCCAAGGACTCCAGATTCCAGACAGAATTCCATTCACCAGCCAACATGGCCTTTATACAGCCAGACTCTCATCTTCATAGAGCACAGGACCCTTTCTGAACCCTGCTCTTTTTCCTTAATGAAGGAGCTCTCCCACCTCCGTCCATCATGATGTGGGCACTGCCCCTGGCATCTGGGGCACTATGAGCTGGCATTCAGCACGGAGGGGCTCTCCTTGGTCCACACAGCCAGAGAATATATTTGGTGACCTGAGGGTTAATCAGGAGCAGAGTCCAACTTCAGCAGCAGCTGTCTCTCAGACCCCCTCGGGTCACTGAGAGAGCACTCAGGCCTCAGCTGGTGCCCACCAGTGGTCTCTCCTCTATCGCCCTCAGCCTGGACTTCAGTCTGTATGTCTCACTGCTCTTATCCCAGCTAGGGACTTGGGCCGAAACTCAGAGTCCCAGTTTCCCTGGGGCTCCGTGGGGTCATGTGCTTTTCCCCTTTGTGCAGAGCCCCAGTACTTTCGCTTTGAGGGCGTGTGGCTGACAGAAACGGGCATGGCGGTGCTGCGTAACCTGACCATGTCGCCTCTGCACAAACGGCGTCAGAGGCGTGGACGGCCTGGCCTCCCAGGCGAGGCGGGGCTGGAGGGGGCCGAGCCTTCAGAGGTCCTGGGCCCTGATGACAAGAAGGACGGTGACCTGGACACGGATGAGCTGCTCAAGGCTGAAGGTCAGCCTGGGGGATCTCGGGGAGTGCCAAGAGTTCTGGGAGAATGCTTGTGAGAGTTGAGTGTTGGCTCAGGGCAGCGTTGTCACTCCCAGTCACCCTTGAGCCACTGTGGATCTTGTCGATGGCTCTGTGACAGGGGACTCAGCTCTCTGTTCTTTTTTTTTGTCTCAGTTGTGTCTTCGTTGCTGCACGTGAACTTTCTCTAGTTGATGTGAGTGGGGGCTACTCTAGTTGCAGTAGACAGGCTTCTCATTGTGGTAGCTTCTCTTGTTGCGGAGCATGGGCCCTAGGGTGTGCAGGTTTTAGTAGTTGTGGCTCACAGGCTTAGTTGCCCCTTGGTGTGTGGAATCTTCCTAGACCAGGAATCAAACCCATGTCCCCTGCATTGTCAGGCAGGTTCTTAACCACTGGACCATCTGGGAAGTCCCCACTTCTCTGTTCCTAGCTGACAGGATGACAGGGTTTTAAAAGGGTCCATGCTTCTGACCTGTCTCCATCTCTTCTGTCTCCATACACAGGTAGTGTGGAGCACATGGAATGCGAAATTAAACTGGAGGGTCCTGTCAGCCCTGATGGAGAACCTGGCAAAGAGGAGACTGAGGAAAGCAAAAAACGCAAACGCAAACCCTATCGGCCTGGTGAGGCCCTGGGATGTGGGTGGGGTGGTGAGGGGCAGCTTACCAGGTCCCTAGCAGCTTCTCAGCCTCAGCTCTGCCTCCTTACAGGCATTGGTGGTTTCATGGTGCGACAGCGGAAATCCCACACACGTGTGAAAAAAGGGCCTGCTGCACAGGCGGAGGTGTTGAGTGGGGATGGGCAGCCCGACGAGGGTGAGACGGGTGAGGGCTTCAGTGGGGCCTGGGAGAAGGTGGGGCTCGCAGGACCCATGGGACACTGCCAGGGAGGCCGGGGGCAGGGGTGCTCTCAAAAGACCAAGGAGGTAGTGGGCCCAGTTGGTGTCAGGGGAGAATAGGCAGAAAGTGTCCCCAGGCCAACCTGGGAGCAGCATGCCCGCAGTCCCCAGAGAGGCTGACCCTCCTGTTCGGTCCTCAGTGTTGCCTGCCGACCTGCCTGCTGAGGGCTCTGTGGACCAGAGCCTGGCCGACGGGGATGAGAAGAAGAAGCAGCAGCGGCGAGGGCGCAAGAAGAACAAACTGGAGGACATGTTCCCTGCTTACCTGCAGGTGGGTCTTAGGCTCTGAGGGCCAAGGGCCAGGCTGCTGGCCTGTAGGGCCTGAGGAAGCCTGTTTCTTTCCAACTCCTCCCACAGGAAGCCTTTTTTGGGAAGGAGCTGCTGGACCTGAGCCGGAAGGCCCTGTTTGCAGTTGGCATGGGCCGGCCAGGCTTTGGATTGGGAACCCCCAAAGCCAAGGGGGATGGAGGCTCAGAGAGGAAGGAGCTTCCGACCTCACAGAAAGGTCAGTCATGTGGGGATAAGGTGGTCTGAAGGGGTCCAACTTCACTTTGTGCTTGGAAGCTGGTAAGAGATTTTGGTGGGAAATGGGCTGGTCTCCAGGAGTTGAGGGTTGGCCAAGAGCCCTGACCTTGGCACTGGGGTCCTGTTCTGGGCATCTCTGATTGAAGTGGGACTGTTGCTCATAGGAGATGATGGTCCGGATGTTGCAGATGAAGAATCCCGTGGTCCCGAGGGCAAGGCTGATACACCAGGTGAGGGCTGCTGGGAGAACTGGGTGCTATCTTGGTTTTGCTTCTGTCAACCTATTCTGCCCCTGAGCACCATCAAGGTCGGAGGCTGGAAAGTGTTTCAGACCTTCTGCGGTCCTTGCCAGAGTGGCCAATGTGGTGCTTCCACACTGACCTTAGCTGATGGGCTTTTCCTGGCAATTGCAGGACCTGAGGACGGCGGCATAAAGGCATCCCCCGTGCCCAGTGACCCCGAGAAGCCAGGCACTCCGGGTGAAGGGATGCTTAGCTCTGACTTAGACAGGATTCCCACAGAAGGTGAGGCTGGGACCCACAGTCTTCATGTATAAGGGTCTTCTCCTCTGCCTGAGGGAGACTCATTTATACAGCTCCTCTGGTGGGCAGTCATGGGCACCTTCCCTGGTATCCCCTGAGTCCCCTAGTCTTCCTCAGCAGCATCTTTCTTTGATCACTCACAGAACTGCCTAAGATGGAATCCAAGGACCTGCAGCAGCTTTTCAAGGACGTTCTGGGTTCTGAACGAGAACAGCATCTGGGTTGTGGAACCCCTGGCCTAGACGGCAGCCGGACACCATTGCAGAGACCCTTTCTTCAAGGTGAGCCAGTGGGGGTGGTTTGAAGACTGGGTGGGTAGGTACTGCCAAGCTTGCCTCTAGACTGGGCTGCTTGCTCCCTTTCTCTGATCCTATGCGTCTTGTAGGTGGACTCCCTTTGGGCAATCTCCCCTCCAACAGCCCAATGGACTCTTACCCGGGCCTCTGCCAGTCCCCATTCCTGGATTCTAGGTTGGTATTTGTGCTTAACCTCTGTGGGCAGTCCCTTCCCTCCAGTGGGGCCACGCTGGGGGAGGGAACCTTGGACTCTCGGGTGCTGCTGTGGCAACCCCTCCCTCTGCTGCCTTGCTAGTGACTGTCCTCTCTTGGGGCAGGGCAGTGGCCTGGGGACTCTGGGCAGTTTGTCTGGGATGGGGCTTGGCATCCCTGCCCTCTGTGACTCTCTGCCCCTGCGCCCCAGGGAGCGCGGGGGCTTCTTTAGCCCGGAACCCGGTGAGCCAGACAGCCCCTGGACAGGCTCGGGGGGCACCACGCCCTCCACCCCCACCACCCCCACCACGGAGGGTGAGGGCGACGGGCTCTCCTATAATCAGCGGAGTCTTCAGCGCTGGGAGAAGGACGAGGAGTTGGGCCAGCTGTCCACCATCTCACCTGTGCTGTACGCCAATATTAACTTCCCCAGTCTCAAGCAGGATTACCCAGGTACCTGTGGGACAGGGCAAGGGAGACAGCCTGCAACACGACCAGTGCGGGGGTCACCTGCCAGTTCTCTCACACATCGTCTCTGTCCTCCAGACTGGTCAAGCCGCTGCAAACAAATCATGAAACTCTGGAGAAAAGTTCCAGCTGCTGATAAAGCCCCCTACCTGGTGAGACAGAAGGAGCCTGGGGTGGCGTGGGAACTGAGTCAGGGGTGGCGTGTCTTTGGGAAAGTCACCTTCATTCCTTCTATTCCCCACTTTCATAGCAGCTAGGCCAGTAGGGGTCGGCTTCTGGGTGGGGAGTGTGAGGGACAGGGTGAGGGAGCGGGACTGGGCTTGAGACTGAGTCCCAGCCTCATTCTGTGTCCTCTGTCCCCTCAGCAAAAGGCCAAAGATAACCGGGCAGCTCACCGCATCAACAAGGTGCAGAAGGTGAGCGGCCTCAGGCTGCGCGACGGCCTCCAGGTCTGGGTGTGGGGTAGCCTCCCTGAGAGTGGGATCAGGGGGCCTGCCCACAGCAGCCTGACCGTTCTGTATCTGGTGTCCTCCTGTAGCAGGCTGAGAGCCAGATCAACAAGCAGACCAAGGTGGGCGACATGGCCCGCAAGACTGACCGACCGGCCCTACACCTCCGCATTCCCCCCCAGCCAGGGGCCCTGGGCAGTCCACCTCCCGCTGCTGCCCCCACCGTTTTCATTGGCAGCCCCACTCCCCCCGCCGGCTTGTCTACCTCTGCGGACGGGTTCCTGAAGCCGCCGGCGGGCACAGTGCCCGGCCCCGACTCGCCTGGTGAGCTCTTCCTCAAGCTCCCGCCCCAGGTGCCCGCCCAAGTGCCTTCGCAGGACCCTTTTGGACTGGCCTCTGCCTATGCTCTGGAGCCCCGCTTCCCCACAGCACCCCCCACCTACCCTCCCTATGCTAGTCAGACTGGGGGCCCTGCACCGCCCCCGACGCTGGGCGCCTCGTCTCGTCCTGGCACTGGCCAGCCAGGGGAGTTCCACACTACCCCACCTGGCACCCCCCGACACCAGCCCTCCACGCCTGACCCCTTCCTCAAACCCCGCTGCCCCTCCCTGGACAACCTGGCTGTGCCTGAGAGCCCAGGGGTAGGGGGAGGCAAGGCTGCTGAGCCTCTGCTGTCCCCCCTGCCTTTCGGGGAGTCTCGGAAGGCCCTGGAGGTGAAGAAGGAAGAGCTTGGGGGATCCTCTCCGAGCTATGGGCCTCCAAACCTGGGCTTTGTTGACTCTCCCTCCTCAGGCCCCCACCTGAGTGGCCTGGAGTTAAAGGCACCTGATGTCTTCAAAGCCCCCCTGACCCCTCGGGCATCTCAGGTAGAGCCCCAGAGCCCGGGCTTGGGCCTAAGGCCCCAGGAGCCACCCCCTGCCCAGGCTTTGGCCCCTTCTCCTCCCAGCCACTCGGACATCTTTCGCCCTGGCCCCTACCCTGACCCCTACGCCCAACCCCCACTGACCCCTCGGCCCCAGCCCCCACCACCTGAGAGCTGCTGTGCTCTGCCTCCCCGCTCACTGCCCTCTGACCCTTTCTCCCGAGTGCCCGCCAGTCCCCAGTCCCAGTCCAGCTCCCAGTCCCCACTGACACCCCGTCCTCTGTCTGCTGAGGCTTTCTGCCCATCCCCTGTTACCCCTCGCTTCCAATCCCCTGACCCTTACTCCCGTCCACCCTCGCGTCCCCAGTCCCGGGATCCATTTGCCCCATTGCATAAGCCCCCCCGCCCCCAGCCCTCTGAAGTTGCCTTCAAGGCTGGGCCTCTAGCCCACACTCCGCTGGGGGCTGGGGGTTTCCCAGCAGCCCTGCCCTCAGGGCCAGCAGGTGAGCTCCATGCCAAGGTCCCAAGTGTGCAACCCTCCAATTTTGCCCGGTCCCCTGGGACCAGTGCATTTGTGGGCACCCCTTCTCCCATGCGTTTCACTTTCCCTCAGGCAGTCGGGGAGCCTCCCCTAAAGCCCCCTGTCCCTCAGCCTGGTCTCCCTCCACCCCATGGGATCAACAGCCATTTTGGGCCTGGCCCTACCATGGGCAAGCCTCAAAGCACAAACTACGCAGTAGCCACAGGGAACTTCCACCCATCGGGCAGCCCTCTGGGACCCAGCAGCGGGTCCACAGGAGAGGGCTATGGGCTGTCCCCACTACGCCCCCCGTCAGTCCTACCACCACCTGCACCCGATGGATCCCTCCCCTACCTGTCCCACGGAGCCTCACAGCGGGCAGGCATCACCTCTCCAGTTGAGAAACGAGAAGACCCAGGGGCTGGCACGGGCGGCTCTTTGGCGGCACCTGAGCTTTCAGGTACCCAGGACCCAGGCATGTCTGGCCTCAGTCAGACAGAACTAGAGAAGCAGCGACAGGTGGGTCAACATCTCTGTGGGCCAGCCCTTTGGGCTTTGGTGCTTGTCCAATGGACTTACCCTCTTGTCTGTACTCTGCACAGCGCCAGCGACTGCGGGAGCTATTGATTCGGCAGCAGATGCAGCGCAACACCCTTCGGCAGGAGAAGGAGACTGCGGCAGCTGCCGGAGCGGTGGGACCCCCAGGCAACTGGGGTGCTGAGCCTAGTAGCCCTGCATTTGAGCAGCTGGGTCGAGGCCAGACCCCCTTTGCTGGGACCCAGGTAGGTAGAGTGGCAAGGGGTGGTGGATCCAAGATGCTGAAGGTGGCCCCACTTTCATCTACCCTCATCTCTCCTAGGACAAGGGCAGCCTTGTGGGGCTGCCCCCGAGCAAGCTGGGTGGCCCCATCCTGGGGCCAGGGGCTTTCCCCAGTGAAGACCGACTCTCCCGGCCGCCTCCACCAGCCACCCCTTCCTCTATGGATGTTAATAGCCGGTGAGGCTCCTGGGCTTCCCTTGGGGAAAAATCAGGGGAATATATTGTATCCAGTGTGCGCTGCCCCTGATTTTCCTGTCTCTCTAATCCTCAGCATCACTTTCTTTTCTTCCCCATTCCTTCCCCCCCCTCACTGCATTAACTCTTTCCTTCTTTAGGGAAGCACATGTTCTAGCTCTTTTTTCATTCTGATTTTGTCTTACTACTGCGTATACTTCCAGGCAATTGGTGGGGGGCTCCCAAGCCTTCTATCAGCGAGCACCGTATCCTGGGTCCCTGCCCTTACAGCAGCAGCAGCAGCAGCAACTGTGGCAGCAGCAGCAACAGGCAACAGCAGCAACTTCCATGCGACTTACCATGTCTGCGCGCTTTCCTTCAACTCCTGGGCCTGAACTTGGCCGCCAAACCCTAGGTTCCCCTTTGGCTGGAATTTCCAACCGCCTGCCTGGCCCTGGTGAACCAGTGCCTGGCCCAGCTGGTCCTGCCCAGTTCATTGAGTTGCGGCACAATGTACAAAAAGGACTTGGACCGGGGGGTCCTCCATTTCCCGGTCAGGGCCCTCCACAGAGACCCCGTTTTTACCCTGTAACTGAGGATTCCCACCGACTGGCCCCCGAAGGGCTTCGTGGCCTAGCAGTCTCAGGCCTTCCTCCACAGAAACCTTCAGCCCCACCAGCCCCTGAACTGAACAACAGCCTCCATCCAACGCCCCACACCAAAGGTCCCAACCTGCCCACTGGCTTGGAGCTAGTCAGCCGGCCCCCCTCCAGCACTGAGCTTGGCCGCCCCCCTCCTCTGGCCCTGGAAGCTGGAAAACTACCTTGTGAGGATCCTGAGCTGGATGATGACTTTGATGCCCACAAGGCCTTGGAGGACGATGAGGAGCTTGCTCACCTGGGCCTGGGTGTGGATGTGGCCAAGGGAGATGATGAGCTGGGCACTCTGGAAAACCTAGAGACCAATGATCCCCACCTCGATGACCTGCTCAATGGGGATGAGTTTGACCTGCTGGCCTATACTGATCCTGAGCTGGACACGGGGGACAAGAAGGACATCTTCAACGAGCATCTGAGGCTGGTGGAGTCAGCCAATGAAAAGGCTGAACGAGAGGCTCTGTTGCGAGGGGTGGAGCCAGGACCCTTGGGCCCCGAGGAGCGCCCTCCCCCAGCTGCTGATGCCTCTGAGCCCCGTCTGGCGTCAGGGCTTCCGGAGGTGAAGCCCAAGGTGGAGGAGGTTGGGCGCCACCCTTCCCCTTGCCAGTTTACCATTACCACCCCCAAGGCAGAGCCAGCACCTGTCACTACTTCCCTAGGCCTGGGGGTAAAGCCAGGTCAGAGTGTGACGGGCAGCCGGGACACTCGAATGGGCACAGGACCTTTTTCCAGCAGTGGGCACACAGCTGAGAAGGTCCCTTTTGGGACCACAGGAGGACCACCAGCTCACCTGCTGACGCCCAGCCCACTGAGTGGCCCGGGAGGGCCCTCCCTACTGGAAAAGTTTGAGCTAGAGAGTGGGGCCCTGACTTTGCCTGGTGGACATGCATCTGGGGATGAGCTGGACAAGATGGAGAGCTCACTGGTCGCCAGTGAGTTACCCCTGCTCATTGAGGACCTGTTGGAACATGAGAAGAAAGAGCTGCAAAAGAAGCAGCAGCTTTCAGCCCAGCTGCAGCCTGTGCAGCAGCAGCCGCCCCAGCAGCATTCCCTGCTGTCCACCCCAGGCCCTGCCCAGGCTGTGTCTTTGCCCCATGAGGGCTCTTCTCCCAGTTTGGCTGGCCCTCAACAGCAGCTTGCCCTGGGACTTGGAGGCTCCCGACAGCCAGGCTTGGCCCAGCCGTTGATGCCCACCCAGCCACCAGCTCATGCCCTCCAGCAGCGCCTGGCCCCATCCATGGCCATGGTATCCAACCAAGGGCATATGCTAAGTGGGCAGCATGGGGGACAGGCAGGCTTGGTGCCCCAGCAGAACCCACAGCCAGTGCTGGGACAGAAGCCCATGGGTACCATGCCACCGTCCATGTGCATGAAACCACAGCAGCTGGCAATGCAGCAGCAGTTGGCTAACAGCTTTTTCCCAGATACAGGTAATCTCAGCTGGTGGGGAGGGACTGACTTAGTAACTCAGGAGTGATCACTGTTAGCACCAACTAACTGAATTCTCTCTGAGGCTGCAGACCCAAGATACTCCCTAGTTAAAGGAGATGGGACACAGAGCGTGGTATAGGCGAAACACTGTAGCTTTTTTTTTTTTTTAACACTGTAGCTTTTAAAGGAGAATAGTGCCTGGCATCTAGCAGGTGTTCAGATGTTTGAATGAATGGAATGGACACCTGAAGTCTGATTAGCAGAGGCCTTGTAGTTGTGGTGAGACCCAGAACTTAGGACTTGGAGCAAAGTGGTGCAAGAAGTAGTTGGGCTGGTGAAAGACTTAGTCAGGTGTATTTGGAGACCATGAGTGGACTGCTTAGGCTGGGGTAGACTTTGTGGAAGAAAGCAAGTGGGCACTGCCGTAACTTTGGAAAGGTAAGGTGGGGGCCCAGATTGAAGAAGACCTCAAATTATAATAATATCTATTGAATAATGACTGCTAAACATTGTGCTGAGCACTTTCCATTTATTGTGTAATACAATCATCACAACAAAAACATTAAATAGGTACCATTATTATTTTTTTTAAACTTTTAATTTTGTATTGGGGTGTAGTTGACTAACAATGTGAGAGCGACCGGTGAACAGCTAAGGGACTCAGCCATACATATACATGCATCCATTCTCCCCCAAAGCCCCCTCCCATCCAGGCTGCCACATAACATTGAGCAGAGTTCTGTATGCTGAACAGTAGGTCCTTGTTGGTGATCCATTTTAAATATAGAAGTGTGTACACGTAATAGTTACTATTATCTTAGGTTATGGAAAAGGAAACTGAGGCAGTAAGATTAACTTGCTCAATATCATATAACTAATAGCTGGAATTTGAAGCCTGGCCCTCATATCCTCTTAACTGTTTTACCACCTCAGAATAACCAGGAGAGGGTGTTTGGTTCATCTTCTTAAAAGTAGGGAGTCAGTTAAGCTTTCTGAGTAGTGGAGAAATATGCAGTGTATAAGATTTTAGGATGATTTGGTGTCTGCTTGTTTCTCTTTTTCTACCTAGTGTCCTGGACAGGCAGAAGAGTGGTTTGTAGGTGGTGTGTGTTGTGGCCAAAGCAACTCTGGCATTAGGCTTTGGCACTCTGCCCACATCTTGGGTCCTTGGGCTGCACTTAGTTGCTATAAGAATATGACTTTTGAAGAATGCTTTCTAGGTCATAAAGTAAACTTGTATTCTGGTCACATTTGATCTTCTCAATAGCTCTGTGAGATAAGCAGGATAAGGAATCATGATCTCTGTCAAATAGAAGAGTAAACTGAGGCTCATAGAGGTGAAGTGACTTTAATACATTGGTTCAGTAAATATTTACTGAGTACCTTTTCCTAATACCATGCAAGTAAAAACAGCTATGTGTTCTGTAAATAATAGAATTGAGTCACCTATGCTACCTGGCTCCTAGTCCAGTGGTCTTTCCACCATGCCATGCGATTGTTTTGCTTGGCTTGGTGGAAGTCAAGGTGTTGGAACGCCAGACATTGACCTCGATGCCAGGCTCACTTGGCTCTTCCATCTCTAGACCTGGACAAATTCGCTGCAGAAGATATTATTGATCCTATTGCAAAGGCCAAGATGGTGGCTTTAAAAGGCATCAAGAAGGTGATGGCTCAGGGCAGCATTGGAGTGGCACCTGGTATGAACAGGTAAGATGTATGGGGTGGGAGCATTGCCTTTTTCCTTTTCCAGTCCTTCCCCTGTTCTTCATGATCCTCCTTCCTACTTGTCCCACCTCTTTGCCCTTCAACTTTCCCCATCACTAACTCATCCTCTTTGCTTTGGCGGACTCCAGGCAGCAAGTGTCCCTGCTAGCCCAGAGGCTCTCAGGGGGGCCCGGCAGTGATCTGCAGAACCACGTGGCAGCTGGGAGTGGCCAGGTAAATGGTCGGGTGGGAGCAGGAACTTGGGTCCTATGCCTTCAGGCCACCCTTCCTTAGGGCCTGGTACAGAACAATGACCCTTCAACAGTCTTTCTCATCCCAGGAGCGGGGTGCCGGTGACCCCTCCCAGCCTCGTCCCAATCCACCCACTTTTGCCCAGGGAGTGATCAGTGAGTATGGTGATGGGGAGGAATGTGCAAGGAAGTGGCTTGGGGAAAGAGGGGTTTGGATCCCCTGACACCTGTCTACTTCCTTTCCCAGATGAGGCTGACCAGCGGCAGTATGAAGAGTGGCTATTCCATACCCAGCAGCTCCTACAAATGCAACTGAAGGTGCTAGAGGAGCAGATAGGGGTGCACCGCAAGTCCCGGAAAGCCCTATGTGCCAAGCAGCGCACTGCCAAGAAGGCCGGCCGGGAGTTCCCTGAGGCTGATGCTGAGAAGCTGAAGCTGGTTACGGAACAACAGAGCAAGATCCAGAAACAACTGGACCAGGTAGGGAAGGCAGACTTCAGCCTTGCCACCAGGAACCTGGGAAGAGGGGTGGCACAGGTGGGTAGCCCCCTGGCTGACCTCCCTGACCCTCCCGTGTTAGGTCCGGAAGCAGCAGAAGGAGCACACTAACCTCATGGCAGAATATCGGAATAAGCAGCAGCAGCAGCAACAACAGCAGCAGCAACAGCAGCAGCACTCAGCTGTACTTGCCCTTAGCCCTTCCCAGAGTCCCCGGCTACTCACCAAGCTTCCTGGTCAGCTGCTCCCAGGCCATGGGCTGCAGCCACCTCAAGGACCCCCGGGGGGGCAAGCTGCAGGTCTTCGCCTGACCCCTGGGGGCATGGCCCTACCTGGACAGCCTGGTGGCCCCTTCCTCAACACCACCCTGGCCCAACAGCAGCAACAGCAACATTCTGGTGGAACTGGGGCCCTGGGTGGCCCCTCAGGGGGCTTTTTCCCTGGCAACCTTGCTCTTCGAGGCCTGGGACCTGACTCAAGGCTTTTACAGGAAAGGCAGCTGCAGCTCCAACAGCAGCGCATGCAGCTGGCCCAGAAACTGCAGCAGCAGCAGCAGCAGCATCTCCTAGGACAGGTGGCGATCCAGCAGCAACAGCAACAGGGCCCGGGAGTACAGGCAAACCAGGCTCTGGGTCCCAAGCCCCAGGGCCTTCTGCCTCCCAGCAGCCACCAGGGCCTCTTGGTCCAGCAACTGTCCCCCCAGCCACCCCAGGGGCCCCAGGGCATGCTGGGCCCTGCCCAGGTGGCAGTGTTGCAGCAGCAGCAACCACACCCTGGAGCTTTGGGCCCCCAGGGCCCTCACAGACAGGTGCTCCTGACCCAGCCACGGGTGCTAAGTTCCCCCCAGATGGCACAGCAGGGTCAGGGCCTTATGGGACACCGGCTGGTCACATCCCAGCAGCAGCAGCAGCAGCAGCAGCAACAGCACCAACAGCAAGGATCCATGGCCGGGCTTTCCCATCTTCAGCAGGGTCTGATGCCACACAGTGGGCAGCCCAAACTGGGTGCCCAGCCCATGGCCGCCTTGCAGCAGCAACAGTTGCAGCAGCAGCAGCTACAACAGCAGCAGCAGCAACAACTTCAACAACAGCAACAGCTTCAACAACAACAGCAACAGCTTCAGCAACAGCAGCAGCAACAGCAGCTACAACAACAGCAGCAGCAGCAACAGCAGCTACAACAACAGCAGCAGCAGCAACAGCAGTTACAACAGCAACAGCAGCAACAGCAGTTACAACAGCAGCAGCAGCAACAGCTTCAACAACAGCAGCAACAGCAACAGCTTCAACAACAGCAGCAGCAGCAACAGCTTCAACAGCAACAGCAGCTACAACAGCAGCAGCAGCAACAGCTTCAACAACAGCAGCAACAGCAACAGCTTCAACAACAGCAGCAGCAGCAACAGCTTCAACAGCAACAGCAGCTACAACAGCAGCAGCAGCAACAGCTTCAACAGCAGCAGCAGCAACAGCAACAGCAGCTACAACAGCAGCAACAGCAGTTACAACAGCAGCAGCAGCAACAGCTTCAACAACAGCAGCAGCAACAGCAACTTCAACAACAGCAGCAGATGGGCCTCTTGAGCCAGAGTCGAACTTTACTGTCTCCTCAACAGCAGCAGCAGCAGCAGCAGCAACAGGTGACACTAGGCCCTGGCATGCCAGCCAAGCCTCTGCAACACTTTTCTAGCCCTGGAGCCCTGGGCCCAACCCTCATCTTAACGGGCAAGGAACAAAGCATCGTAGAGACGGCTCTTCCTTCAGAGGCCAGTGAGGGGCCCTCCACACATCAGGGAGGGCCCTTACCAATGGGGACTGGACCAGAGTCCGTGGCCACTGAACCAGGAGAGATGAAGCCCTCACTGTCTGGGGACTCACAACTCCTGCTTGTCCAGCCCCAGGCCCAGCCTCAGCCCAACTCTCTGCAGCTGCAGCCACCTCTGAGGCTCCCAGGACAACAGCAGCCGCCAGTTAACTTGCTCCACCCAGCAGGCGCGGGAAGCCATGGGCAACCAGGCAGTGGATCGTCTGAGGCCTCGTCTGTGCCCCACCTACTGGCCCAATCCTCTGTTTCCTTAGGGGAACAGCCTGGATCCGTGACCCAGAACCTTCTGAGCTCCCAACAGCCCCTTGGACTAGAACGGCCCATGCAAAATAATGTAGGGTCGCAGCCTGCCAAGCCAGGATCTGTCCCGCAGTCTGGGCAGAGTCTGCCAGGGGCTGGGGTCATGCCTACAGTGGGTCAGCTTCGGGCACAACTCCAAGGAGTCCTGGCCAAAAATCCACAGCTGCGGCACTTGAGTCCTCAGCAGCAGCAGCAGCTCCAGGCGCTTCTCATGCAGCGGCAGCTACAGCAGAGTCAGGCAGCACGCCAGGCCCCACCCTACCAGGAGCCTGGGACCCAGCCCTCTCCCCTGCAAGGCCTTCTGGGCCGCCAGCCCCAACTTGGGGGCTTCCCTGGATCCCAGACAGGCCCTCTTCAGGAGCTAGGGGCCGGGCTTCGACCTCAGGGCCCACCCCGACTCCCTGCCCCACAAGGAGCCTTATCCACAGGACCAGTTCTTGGCCCTGTCCATCCCACACCTCCACCATCCAGCCCCCAAGAGCCAAAGAGACCTTCCTCCCAATTACCATCCCCTAGCTCCCAGCTCCCCTCAGAGGCCCAGCTCCCTACCACCCAGCCAGGAACCCCTAAGCCCCAGGGGCCACCCTTGGAGCTTCCTCCTGGGAGGGTCTCACCTGCTGCTGCCCAGCTTGCGGATACCTTCTTTGGCAAGGGACTGGGACCTTGGGACCCCCCAGACCACCTAGCGGAAGCCCAGAAGCTGGAGCAAAGCAGCCTGGTACCTGGGCATCTGGACCAGGTGAATGGGCAGGTGGTACCTGAGCCACCACATCTCAGCATCAAGCAGGAGCCTCGGGAAGAGCCGTGTGCCCTGGGAGCCCAGGCGGTGAAGAGGGAGGCCAACGGGGAGCCTGTAGGGGCACCAGGTACCAGCAACCACCTCCTGCTGGCAGGGCCCCGCTCAGAGGCCGGGCATCTGCTCTTGCAGAAGCTTCTACGAGCAAAGAATGTGCAACTCGGCACTGGGCGGGGGCCCGAGGGGCTGCGAGCTGAGATCAACGGGCACATTGACAGCAAGCTTGCTGGGCTGGAGCAGAAACTGCAGGGTACCCCCAGCACCAAGGAGGTGAGTACTCCAGCTAGAGTGGAGCAGACAGTGTGGGGCCTGGAGCCCGGGGGCAGAGCGAGCAGGTCTGGGTGAAACCAGAGGTGAGGGCTCCGAGGGGCATGGTGACCTTCACTGTGGGTTTGTCCGGCTTAGGATACAGCAGCAAGGAAGCCTTTGACACCGAAGCCCAAGCGGGTACAGAAGGCAAGCGACAGGTTGGTGAGCTCCCGAAAGAAGCTGCGGAAGGAGGACGGGGTCAGGGCCAGCGAGGCCTTGCTGAAACAGCTGAAACAGGTGACCCCCAGGAGCCAGTCCCTGGTCCCATCCCAGGATAGGGGGCAGCCTGGCCCCCAGCGGTGCAGTAGCAGAGAGGTACATGCTGCGGGATTCCAACCTTGTTGTCTTGCCCCTTCTAGGAGCTGTCCCTGCTGCCCCTCACGGAGCCTACCATCACCGCCAATTTTAGCCTCTTTGCTCCCTTTGGCAGCGGCTGCCCGATCAGTGGGCAGTGCCAGCTGAGGGGGGCCTTCGGAAGTGGGGTGCTGCCCACGGGCCCTGACTACTATTCCCAGCTGCTTACCAAGGTCAGAAAAATGGCAGTACCTTTTGGGGATGATGAGGTTCTTGGGGAGGTGGAGTTGGGGGTGGCAGACTTGAGCAAAGGGCTGATAGAGTGTGGGGCCAGGAGATTATGTCAGTTTCCCTATGCCATCTTGCACACAACACCCCACCCCGCCCCCAGAATAACCTGAGTAACCCGCCGACACCACCCTCGTCGCTGCCCCCCACCCCACCCCCATCGGTGCAGCAGAAGATGGTTAATGGCGTCACTCCATCTGAAGAGCTGGGGGAGCACCCCAAGGATGCCGCCTCTGCCCGGGATACTGAAGGGGTGCTGAGGGGTAAGTCAGGAGCAGAGTGGGCTACCTTTCAGCCCCGTCTTGGTGGCTAGGGTCCTGTGGTAGGGTTTGAGGTAGGAGTGGGTTACGTGTTGCTCTGTGTGCATACACAACAGATGGTATTTGAAATAGGAAGGGCCTCTTCGGGACCGATTTGTTGGAGCCAGGAGGGGCTTCTGCAGTCCAGAGCAAAGGCAGCAGGGCAGGGAGAGTATTAATGAAGCTTTTGTTTTTGAGGAATAACCAAGTTTCCTTACCCACAGGGTATGAACTCCAGTCAGATCTGGATTTGAACTCTGGCTCCTGCATTCATTTAGCTGTGCTACTGCAGCCAAGTAACTTGATTGACTTGTGTGAGCCTCAATTTTCTCACTCTAAAATAAAAATAATACTTAATGGAGTTGTTGAAAGACTATAACCAATGAGCGTACACTGCAGAGGACACTCTTTAGAAAGGCTCAATAAATTTATAGCTCGTGTACCCCAGACTGGTAGATGGGTGGATGAGTAGATAGTGGTCCGAGAACTGAGCTAGATCTTGTACCAGTTAGGCCTGAAACATGTGGGATAAAGTACCAGCAGCTCTGACCTGGCCTCAGCCTGACTTTTCTTCTCCTACCTACCCTGCAGATGCTTCAGAAGTGAAAAGTCTAGACCTGCTGGCCGCCTTGCCTACGCCCCCTCACAATCAAACTGAGGATGTCAGGTGCGGAAGGGGCAGAGATGGGGATGAGAAATTGGGGTGGGGGATCATTTCCTCATTTTTCCTTGTTTTTTCTTTTGACCAATGGCAGATTTCAAATAGGGCTGTAACATCCACAAATCTCTAGATTTGGGAGGGGGGCACCTGCTGGGCTGGGGCAGTGAGTGTCTGC
Organism: Dama dama; assembly: GCF_033118175.1. Classification (NCBI taxonomy): domain Eukaryota; kingdom Metazoa; phylum Chordata; class Mammalia; order Artiodactyla; family Cervidae; genus Dama; species Dama dama. The sequence continues at coordinate 47,060,443 of NC_083683.1, forward strand.
TTTTGGCCCACAGGATGGAGAGTGATGAGGACAGCGATTCTCCTGACAGCATCGTGCCAGCTTCATCCCCTGAGAGCATCCTGGGGGAGGAGGCCCCCCGTTTCCCTCAGCTGGGCTCAGGCCGGTGGGAGCAGGATGACGGGGCTCTCTCCCCCGTCATCCCCATCATTCCTCGGGCCAGCATTCCAGGTAGAGGTGACTCTGGGCCTGGACCCGGCCTGGCCTGGTCAGGCTGCATTGTCAGAGGTCAGGGAGTGAGGCAGCTGGAGTTTACACAGGTCCTTCTTTGTCGTTCAGTCTTCCCAGAGAGCAAACCTTATGGGGTCCTGGATATGGAGGCCCCCAGGAAGCTGCCTGCCCCAACTTGGGAAAAGGGCAAAGGAAGTGAGGTGTCAGTCATGCTGACGGTTTCTGCTGCTGCCGCCAAGGTATGTCCTGGGGATGCCTCAAGGGCCGGGAGGAGATGCCGGTTAGAGGGCAGTCCCAGGAGCTTCTCTGAATAAATCATTTAAACCTGTGTATTGAGGACCTCCTGTGAATGAAAGCCTGAGCCGGAGTGTGGGATTGGAGAAAATGTAGCACAAGGGGCTGCCCTGCCCTCAAGGAGCTCACAGTTCAGGGGTAAAGACACAAGTCAACAAATAGAGTGTGTATAATGTGACAAGTGCTACCAAACATGTCCCCAGTCACATTGCATGGAATTCTGTTTTTTTTTGAAAATGTTATCAGGATCTTGTGATCAAAGGAAATTGGAAATCTTAGTTAAAATAGCAAAACAGGTTTTTTATTACAAGACTCTGCAGATCCTTTACTTTGCTGATGTGTACTGGGACTTTCCAAGGGGTGGATGCAGTGTGTCATTTCCTAAGCCCAGTTGCCGCAGGTCTCTTTCTGTGCGTTCCCGTTAATGCCCACAGTGATTTGAGAAAGGCTGCCTTTAAAGGAGGTACATGAGAAGAAGTCAGATGGCACAGGAGTAGGCCTGACGGGCCACATAGGGAGCTGTGTTCTGGGTGTCGTGGTCCCCACCAAGCTGGTGATAGTTCTCACTCTGCCACTCTGCCGACGTGGCTGTCATATTCCCCTTTCCTGCCCTGGCAGAACCTGAATGGCATGATGGTGGCAGTGGCAGAACTGCTGAGCATGAAGATCCCCAATTCCTATGAGGTGCTGTTCCCAGAGAACCCTGCCCGGGCCGGCATCGAGCCTAAGAAGGCGGAGGCTGAGGGCCCTGGTGAGTATGGCAGAAAAACTCCTTGGGGCCCACGGGGAGTGATTGTGGTGGGAGTCTCTGACTCCCTTCCTTCCTGCAGGTGGGAAAGAAAGGAGTCTGGGAGGCAAGAGCCCAGAGTCTGGACCTGATTGGCTGAAGCAGTTTGATGCTGTGTTGCCTGGCTATACACTCAAGAGTCAGTTAGACATCTTGAGTCTCCTCAAACAGGTGGGTCTGTTGGAGGAAGACAGGGTGGGTATCTGGCTAGGACAGAGAAGGCAGAGGGCTTTGGGGTGAGTGGAATCTGGGTGGGAGGAGAGAGGTGACTAGTTAATTGAGGAGCCAGCACTAACGGTACAGGGCTCTCCTATCTTCCCATAGGAGAGCCCTGCCCCAGAGCCCCCCACCCAGCACAGCTACACCTACAACGTCTCCAACCTGGATGTGCGACAGCTCTCGGCCCCACCTCCTGAAGAACCCTCCCCACCCCCTTCCCCTCTGGCACCTTCTCCTGCCAGCCCCCCTGCTGAACCCTTGGTTGAACTTCCAGCTGAACCCTCAGCTGAGCCACCGATCCCCTCACCTCTGCCACTGCCCTCGTCCCCTGAATCTACTCGGCCCAAGCCCCGAGCCCGGCCTCCTGAGGAAGGTGAAGATTCCCGGCCCCCTCGCCTCAAGAAGTGGAAGGGGGTGCGCTGGAAGCGGCTCCGGCTGCTGCTGACTATCCAGAAGGGTGGTGTGCGGCAGGAGGATGAGCGGGAAGTGGCTGAGTTCATGGAACAGCTTGGCACAGCCTTGCGACCTGACAAGGTGCCTCGAGACATGCGGCGCTGCTGCTTCTGTCATGAGGAGGGAGATGGGGCCACGGATGGGCCTGCCCGCCTGCTGAACCTGGACTTGGACTTGTGGGTGCACCTCAACTGTGCCCTGTGGTCCACAGAGGTATATGAGACCCAGGGCGGGGCGCTGATGAACGTGGAGGTTGCCCTGCACCGAGGCCTGCTCACCAAGTGCTCCCTGTGCCAGCGCACTGGTGCCACCAGCAGCTGCAATCGAATGCGTTGCCCCAACGTCTACCATTTTGCCTGCGCCATCCGCGCCAAGTGCATGTTCTTCAAGGACAAGACCATGCTGTGTCCGATGCATAAGATCAAGGGGCCCTGTGAGCAGGAGCTGAGCTCTTTTGCTGTCTTCCGGAGGGTCTACATCGAGCGGGATGAGGTGAAGCAGATTGCCAGCATCATCCAGCGGGGAGAGCGGCTGCACATGTTCCGGGTGGGGGGCCTTGTGTTCCACGCCATTGGACAGCTGCTGCCGCACCAGATGGCCGACTTCCACAGTGCCACTGCCCTCTATCCAGTGGGCTACGAGGCCACGCGCATCTACTGGAGCCTCCGCACTAACAACCGGCGCTGCTGCTACCGCTGCTCCATCGGCGAGAACAACGGGCGGCCGGAGTTCGTGATCAAAGTCATGGAGCAGGGCCTGGAGGACATGGTCTTCACGGATGCCTCTCCCCAGGGTGAGCATGGGACCCTCGCAGCCTAGTACAGCACTGGGTGAGCTTCTCCCAGAGTCACTTTTCCGATGTTGAGACGAGACCTTCAGGCTCCTTATTGAGTGATCTTGTTCCCCCACTTCTGGCAGGTAGAGGTCTCTTGAAGTTCTCCAGAGAAAGTGTTTTGACCTTTCTCAGCCACCTTGAATTCTCTGTGTAATTGAAGATACTTTGCTTCTCTGACTACACATATTCCAGCTCCTTTTCTTAACCTCAGTGGATCTAAAGGATACGGGTCTGAGACCTTGTCGCTCAGTTTACCCAGTCTCATCCTAGGCTTGAGTTCCTTACGGTTGCTTTCCCCTGGATAAAATCTTTTGATCTTGGTTTCGGTGTTAATGGTAAAGGTAACAGAATTAACATTGTAGTGAGCAAGTATTATGTGCTACAAACTGAGCTGAGCGGTTTATGTAGGTTATTTTGTTCATGCAACCCTTCAAGGTAAGTACTGTTATTATGCCAAGTTTATACATGAACTGAGTAGTGGAGAGATTTAAGTAGTGGGTTAGCCAAAAAAATTCGTTCAGGTTTTAGAAAAAACCCGAACCAACTTTTTGACCAACCCAATATTTGCCTTAAGGGCCCCATAGCCAGTATTAGAACCTGAACCCAAGTCTTCTCACTCCAGAACATGCCTGGCACTTGAGTTGCTCTGGCTCTCGTGTAAGGTCCGTGGACTGTTGGGTGTCCTGGGCCCTGGGCTCATGTTTCTGTGTCACAGGGCTCTATGATGCCCCTCCAGGGTGGGAAACCTGGCTTGTTGAGGGAGACTGAGACTGGGAGGCCAAGAGGTTCCTGAAGAACCACATACCCTCTTGATAGCAAGATGGGCAGGCTACAGAAAACCACCCTAGCATCGGGTGGAGGTTGGGGCTGAGGTCAGTAAGCAGAAGTTGCCTCTGAGGGCTGCCATCTTTCCTTGTCTCTTAGCCGTTTGGAATCGCATCATCGAGCCTGTGGCAGCCATGAGGAAAGAGGCCGACATGCTGCGGCTCTTCCCCGAGTACCTGAAAGGCGAGGAGCTCTTCGGGCTGACGGTGCACGCTGTGCTGCGCATAGCTGAATCAGTAAGGCGGGGCTGGGGGCTGGGGGCCGGGGGCCAGGAGCCAGGAGGGCCCTGGGAATATTGGTCTTGCCCCAGAAGTGCTCAGGCTGAAGTGGGTGTGACATGTGCCCACAGCTGCCTGGAGTGGAAAGCTGTCAAAATTATTTATTCCGCTATGGACGCCACCCCCTGATGGAGCTACCGCTCATGATCAACCCCACTGGCTGTGCTCGGTCAGAGCCTAAAATCCTCACACACTACAAACGGTGAGCTTGTGGGGCTGAACCAAGGGTTGTGGGTATGCGGTTGGTAGGGCCCTCTGGCTAATTATGAGTGTTTGGGGTTACAGATCAGAGTTCCCTTGGAGAGACTGGGGGTTCACTCTAGCCTCCTGACTAGAGAGTATACAGGTATCACTAGGGTATCCTTTTCCTCCCCCAGCCTCTCAGGTGCTTGGGGTTGACCTGCAGTCTAGGGACACTTCTCTTGGGTGTCCTGGGAATGGCCCTCGGGGAGGTTCTGGGTAGATGGTGGTGAGTTCTTATGTATAAAGGACCCAGATGCCACCATCCTGTCCTGTGTTGCTTCCAGGGGGCCTGTGATTCTCCCCAACCTTAGACAGATGCCCCATGAGTGCTAGATTCACCTTCCCGTCCCCAGGCTGAGTTGATGTCAAAAATAAATAATTAGGAATATAATAGAAAAAGTAATAAAACCTTACATTTGTATAGCACTTTATACTTTTTTTTTCAAAGCGTTTTCACATCCATTATCTCATTTGATCCTCACAACAACCTTATGAGGTAGGTAGGGCAGGTGGTATTATCCCCATTTACAGCTGAGAAAACTGAGACCCAGAAAGGTTAAGTGACTAGACAAAGGTCACAGCTGGGACCAGAGCCTTACCTCTTGACTTGTGGTTCACTGTTCTTGCTGTGTACCACAGTAGCCTGACCTTGGTCCCTGGGTAGAGGGAGGCAGAATCCACAAGAGGAGGGTTTTCTTGAAGGTCTTCGGTTGCTCTTTGGGCTGTCGTAGAGCGTCAAACTCTACCCTCGCCAGCCCTGGTCCTTGATGCTCTACACCAGTGGTTTTCAAACTGTGTTTCAGAAAGCCCTGGAACACATAAGCTGAGTGGGCAGAACTTGGCCCTCTTCATGCATAACTCCCCCCTTCTCCATATTGGATTCAACCAGAAGAGTTGCGTTTCCATCTAGTTTATGTATTGGTATTCCTGTAATGTTTTGTTAAAGTAAAAAACAAGATTTCTGCTGTATGAAAAAGAGTCAGTTTGAAAACCACTGCTCTGGGATGGGCAAGAACTTGGCTGATGCCCTAGGGTGGTGAAAAGGCATCCTGCTAGGCAGCAGCCATTCCCCTGCACTGAGCCATCTGCACAGAGCCCACTGTTATGGCGGAGAAAGGGAACAGTCTAAAGAAAGGAAAAGATACCACCATTTGGCTGTGAATTCAGGGCCAGTTTTAATTCAAATCCAGCCCAATGTGGTAGACATGGCCCCCGTTTGCAGAACTTCCATCATGAGCAGGAGATAGGACTCAGAGATTTCAACAAATCCGTGAGCTTAAATTCCAGGCCTGGGCTGCTTGGGGAAGACCTCCCAGAGGTCGTGAGCATGGCCTTGAGTCTGGTTTGGCAGGAGGGTGGTAGAAGGCGGGGAGATGGGAGAGCAGGCTCAGTGTAGGGGAATCAGTGCCCCTTCCCTCCCTTCACACCCCACCCCACCATCCTGGGCTCTCTCCGCCACACAGGGTGTTGGAAGGGTCCCTATAGCTAGTTGCTGCCTTGCCACAGCCAAGACTAAGATGCCTCTACTCCACTCGCAAGGCAGCACGTGCCCTCACTGGAGTGTTACACATCCCAGGGAGGAAGCGGGTGGTGTGTGCCTGGTCTGGGGTAGAGCTGTCTTGTCATGGACTGTGGACTGTATCACCTCCCAGGCCCCACACTCTGAACAGCACCAGCATGTCCAAGGCATATCAGAGCACCTTCACAGGCGAGACCAACACCCCGTACAGCAAGCAGTTTGTGCACTCCAAGTCATCTCAGTACCGGCGGCTCCGCACTGAGTGGAAGAACAATGTCTATCTGGCTCGCTCCCGTATCCAGGGCCTGGGTCTCTATGCAGCCAAGGACCTAGAAAAGCACACAATGGTCATTGAGTACATTGGCACCATCATTCGCAATGAGGTGGCCAACCGGCGGGAGAAAATCTATGAGGAGCAGGTATGGGCTGGCAGAGGGGCCATCATGGTACACTTAGCCAAGGGGCAGGGGCAGGATTGGGGCCAGAGGAGCAGGTGGAAAGCTGCTGTGGGAAGAGGAGGGGAGAGGCAGGAGAAAGGAAGAGTAAGAAATGAAGATGAGCTCACTGCCCAAGCCCACCACCTGACCCCACCACCACCACTGCTGCCCTTCTCTGATATTCTTGCCCCTTCTGCAACCTCTGCCTTTCTAGAATCGAGGCATCTACATGTTTCGAATAAACAACGAACATGTCATTGATGCTACGTTGACCGGAGGGCCCGCCAGGTGAGAGGGATGAGCAAGAAGGGATTTAGGAGTTCCCTCAGGGTGGCACTCTGGGGGTGGGCCAACAAGGAACCAGCATCATCCAACCCAGTAGCTTGATATTTCTGCCTTTGTCCCACTGCCTAGGTACATTAACCATTCTTGTGCCCCTAACTGTGTGGCGGAAGTTGTGACATTTGACAAGGAGGACAAAATCATCATCATCTCCAGCCGGCGAATCCCCAAAGGAGAGGAGGTAAGAGGAAGCATCTCTCAGTGAGTGACAGAGCAGCTCTCTCTCCTTCAATCCCAAGGCTAGCGCCCTCTCCCACTTCCTCTGGTGGACTGGCCTTGATTGTGCCCTCTTCTCTTTCCAGCTGACATATGACTATCAGTTTGATTTTGAGGACGATCAGCACAAGATCCCCTGCCACTGTGGAGCCTGGAATTGTCGGAAGTGGATGAACTAAGAAGCTTTGAGGCTACCAGGCAGGGGAGCCCCCCCACCCCCAGCCTCTTCCCTGAAAGGGATGAGGGGGAGGAGAGGTAGCAGCCAGAGCCAGGACCCAGGGCTGGGGCTGCCGGCTGACCGGAGCCCCTGGAGCAGGAGGCTGGGGCAGAGGGCCCTAGGCCAAGCCCACCCTGGGCACCAGGGACGACCCTCTTCCCCGCCACCGGCCCCCAGGCTGGCATCTCTGCCCCCAGCTCCAGGAGGGGCCAGACAGAAGCAGCCATTGGGCATCTCAGGTTTGAGGGGGATACGGGCCGGGAACTACCCAGAGCATCTGGGAGGCAGCAGGGAGGGGGGAGGAGGATGTGTGGCCGGGCCTCACAGCCCTGCTGCTCCCACCGACCTCTCTGGCCCAACTCAAGGCTGCAAAGAGACTTGACTAAGCTTGACAATCCCAAAGGCCGGGTCCCACACCTGGCCCTGCCTGCCGGGTCCTGCCCCCACCCTCACCCCCATCCCCTTCCCTCTCGATCTGTCTCTGTCTCCCTCTTCTCCTCTGTGTTTCTGTCTCTCTATGGGTTGTGTTTCCTTGTTTTCCACTCTGACAAATGCAACATGAATGGGAAAGAGGCGCCCAGCTGCCCAGGAGGGCAAGCCAGGCAAGCCGGGCAAGGAGACCCCGCACCCACACCTACCTCATTTAAGTGTTGGATTTTTTGCTGTTTTGAAATGTGAGACCCTCTCCAAGCCCCCTACTGCCCCAACCCTCTCCCCCACCTCACTGCCCTCTTCTGAGTGGGTGGAAGGGGGGTAGGAGGAAGAAGAAAAAACAACAACAAAAAATCCATCTTTGTTTTTAATTACGGGCATGGGATGGTGGTTGAGGCTAATGATGATGAAGATTGGGGATGACTGGCCCCTAGATGCTCTAGGACTTCCTTCTCCATCTGGACATGGGGGCAGGAGGGGTGTGCTCAACTTAGGACCAGAGTATCTCCCTCCTGTTTTCCCAACCCCATCATGAGCCCATTTGCCCTCCAGCCCCTGGATGGGGTGGGTGGGTGGTAGGGTGAGGGCTATCCCTGAGTGGCATGCCCATACCCAGTGAGGCAGGGTGTGGCCCGGAGCTCCCACTTTCCCTCAGTCACCAAACTGCTGCTGGTCTGGTGAGAAGGGGTGGTGATGTGGGGGTGGGGGAGCTTAGTGTCAGCGCGGGGAGGGTGGGGGGTATTTATCTATTTATACATGGGATTGTACATAGTCTTGTGGGGCATGGGGGAGCCGGCTGGAGGTGAGAACCCTCCCCTCTCCCCCCACCCCCGGGGAGAGCAAATGTAAAACTACTAATTTTTGTGCTTTATATATTCTATATAAATATATCTATTTTCTTTTTACAAAACCAGTTTATAAATGGTAGGGGGGTGTGGGGCGGATACATGGAGCTCCCCTTGTGGGGGAGCCCCCTCCATTACCCAACCTACCGCCCTTTTCCTCACCCCCTCCTCCCCACCCCCTGGCCGTGACTGCTGTAAGGTGGGGGTATAGAGGCTGGGCAATTCCCACCCCCTTTTGTATAGTTGGACTATGTTATAACGCACAAAAGTGAGCTGGCCCCAGGGGGAGCCAGAGGGTAATGGGTTCCCCTGCCTCCCTTTCCTTCCCCTTTCTGCCCAAGCTTGTGCTGCAGTTGAACCTCTTCCTGGGGGTAGGGGTAGGTCAGGGGGTGGGTGAGGCCCCAGACCCCTCTCTGGTAGGGAGCCATGGGGATGAAGGTGAAGCTTATATGCAGTTCTCTCCTAGGGGCTGTGGGCAAAGGGCATTTTGTAATTAATATTTTCAAGAATCAAATGTCTGGAGTGTGGGGGTGGGCTTGGTGGTGGTGTATGGGTGGGCCTGCTGGAGGGGGAGCACGGTCGCTGTTGTGATTTTAGGTTTGTTTTTGTTTGTTTTTGAATTTGGGGGGTTGCGGATTGATGGGGGTAGGGAAATTTTTTTTTTAAGCTGCTTCCTCAACTGTTTCAAGCTGCAAATGTTTAAGAGAATAACATCCCCCACCCCCACAGAAACCACTGTAATGAAATCACAGTGGGGAGACTGGGCTTCTGCCCCCAAAGCCATTGGATGTTCCTTTTCCAAGAGCAAAAGGTCTAGGTTACAGGGAAGGGGAGATTGGCTCCTGCGAGTCAGGCTCTGATTGGGGCTTGGGCCCTGGGATTGGGAAAAGGGGATGGGGCAGACTTTGTAAGCATATGCTAGGTATCTGATAGTCCTGTAGAATTTAGTGACGAAACCTTATACAGTTTTTAATTTTTATATAAACTAACTCAGACCCAAGCTACAAGGTTGGAATTTTGGTTGTTGGTTTTTTTTTTTTTTTTTTTTAAGTACCCCGCCTGTATAATTGCATCAGAATTCCCTCCCTTCCCCTAGCCCCCCCCCCCCCCCCCATGTTTGTACTTTGGGTTGGTTTACACTTGCACATACTCAATTTTCAGTTTTTTCCCATTTATGGTCTTCTCCCCTCACCTCCAGGACCCTCCCCCTTTTTAAAAAATAAATCTCTGACAAGTGTGAATCCCGTGAAGACTTTATTTTGTGTTGTGTGTATCCTGTACAGCAAGGTTGGTCCTTCGTAACAACGGATGAAATGATTCCCTTTTTTAAAGCGCCCTCTCTCCCTCCACCCCCAGCGCCCCTGTCCTTGGCATGTTTTGTATCAGCGATCATTCTGAACTGTACATAATTTATGTTGCAAGAGGCAAAGGGCAAGTTTTGGATTTTGCTTCTTCCAAGTTTGTTTTTAAACGACAAATAAAAAAAAAAGAACATTTTAAATACAAGCGACTCCGTCCCGTCACCCTCGCCGTCGGTGGGATCAGTGAGGTCTGAGAGGACCCGGGGAGGGCGGTTTCTGAGGCCAGGACACACCGGAAGGGTGAGCTCCCCGCTTTCCACCCTTGGCTTGCGTAGGTTCTGACGTAGGCGGAAGTGCGTTGCGGTACCGGATGTGAGGCGGGGCCTTCTCCGCCCCCTTGCCCCGGGCCAGCTTCCTAAAGCGAAAGAACCCAGCCGGCGTCTCTCGCGATGGAGGCGGTGAGGAGCGCGGGAAGGTGGCGGGGGGCAGGGGTGCGCTGTGGAGCCCGAGACCCCAGTCAGGGGACTGGGGGACCGGGACCGGCGCTGGTGCCCAGTCAACGAGAAGCAGGGTGTCTGTCCTATACCGTGACCCTGCCCCTCCGCTCTTTCGCTGAGCGCATCTCAACGACTGGGCCGCGCCGGTGCCTGCCTTCGGTCCACGGTGCTTTAAGCCCGAGCGGGCAATGACTCCTGGCACTACCTGATCACTACCTGGCGATCTCAGACCTCCTCATTTAGCACCTCAAGCCCTGAGGTGAAGGGTCGTGAGCCAGCTTCCCTAGGTGAAGCGGGGGTTCCGAGGGACCCCGCTTGCAGGTAGCACCTGGTCCCCCGTTGTCCGAGTGTGAGCCATAGAGTCTTTGACAGGAGGGACGTCTGAAAGACTTTTATACTGCTTTGAGGTGTTCAGCGAGATAACTTAGCCTTAACAAGACTGAAAAGTGGGGTTTCCCTGAAGGAGGGAATCTTCCAGTGTTAGAGGCCACTGTGTCCCTGATCTAGTTTAGGTCATGCCCTGCTCTGCGATTCTAAGCAGGTGTGTTGGCCTAGCTCCTTCTTGGGTAGCAGGCATTGACGGATTGTGGCAGGTCCCTGTCATCCTCCCAGAGTTGCTGCAGGTCCCCTACTCTGTACCTCTCCTCACTCTCAGGAGCCTTGGTCTGGCACTCTGGAACCCTTCCCGTTCTCTTCCTTCCTTCCATGTATTCTTCGTCAAACAGAGTAAGTCTTCCTCTCCTGGTTTTTATCATCTCCTATTGTAGTTGTATGACGACTGCAGGTTCACCTTTCCCTCGATCAGTTACATGCCCAGAGTAATTCCCTTATTGTACTCTTTCTCTGCCTGCAGAGAGGTCATGTCCCTCAGGTTATAAAGAAGAAATCAAACCAAAGTAAAATGATTTGCAACTGGTCACCCAGGCAAGGGAGTAAGTTCTTACAGATTAGGAGAATTTTGAGCAAAAATAAAAGGTCTTATTCCATTAAATTCAAAATGACATTATTTTTTACTTATAAATTATTATGGCTTACAAAGCATTTTTATATGGATTTTCTAATTTAGCCGTCATATTTTATGTACTGGATTAGAAGTTTCTTGGAATAGAAATTGTTCTAAAAAGGAAAAAAATAAAAGGGAGTACACTGGCAGTCCAGTGGTTAGGACTCGGCCTTTTCACTGCTAGAGCCTGGGTTAGGTTGCTAGTGGGGGGATTAAGATACCACAGGCCACGTGGTGCAGCTGATAAATAAACAAAATGAAGAAAAAAGAAAAACCCCGCTTTGAAAATGCTTAGCCTAACTGCAGTGGAGGCAAGGGCAAGTCAGTGACAGCTGTTATTTAAGGTAGACTGTAGTGAATGCTATCATTAAGATGCAAAAACAGGACTGTGGCAGCATAGGGGAGGGAGACATTACTGTCAGCCCAGGAGAGGGCATTGCAGGTTGAGAGAATAGTGTGAGCAAGGGCATAGAAACTGGGGTGTGTAGTGATTAATTGGGGGTCAGCCAGTGGCTGATGTTGCTGGAGCTTTGGATTTTGGTCACAGTTGGAGAAAAGACTGGGAAAGTAGTTTGAGGTCAGGTTGAAGATACTGCATACCACATTAAGTTTGAACTTTGTTTTGTAATAAGGGGACCCATGGAAGATTTGGGGCTTCCCAGGTGGTGCTAGTGGTAAAAAATTTGCCTGCCTATGCAGGAGACACAAGAGACACAGGTTCAATCCTTGGTCAGAAAGATCCCCTGGAATAGTAATGACAACCACCCCAGTATTCTTGCCTGGAAAATTCCATGGACAGAGGAGCCTAGCGGGCTACAGTCCATGGGGTTGCAAAGATTCAGACATGACAGTGCGCGCGCGCGCACGCGCGCGCGCACACACACACACACACACAGAAGATTTATGAGCAAGGTAGTAAGTGTACTTTAAGAATATTCCTAATGACTTTCTGTAAATGGAGAAGCTACTTCAGAAAGTAGTGAGTTCTTGGTTCCTGGAGTTGAAAGTCCCTTCCAAACCTGAGATGCCTGGGGAGAGAACTTAGTAACAGCATGAAAGACAAATTGAAGAGGAAATAGATTTCCTCTTCTCTTAAACTGTCAGGGATAACAGCTTAGAGAATGTTGCAGAAATGTGATGTAAGAGGCTATGTTAAAACTGTGAAAGTGGAAAGGAGTGAGATGGATTTGAGGCATTTATTTCTAACATAGCAACTTAGTTGATAGATATTAAGGTCAAGTTTAGGTCACGCCCTGCTCTATCATTCTAAGCAGGCATGTTGGGATAGCTCATTTTTGGAGAAATCAAGACCACAGTTCAGGCACCTGGGAAGAGAGCAATGTAAAAGCAGAGGTGGGAACCACAGTTAAGAATAGGATTGGAGGGACAGATGCGGTTCTCTTGTATTGAAGCATTTGAGGAGTCTCTGTGACATCTATGGTGGTCCAGCAAACAACTGGAAAGGTGGATCAGGAGTTTGGAAGAAACTGTGTCTCTGTGAATAATATTTTGTACTTATATAGTACAGCAGTCTCAAGTCCCCTGTGTTATTAAATGTAGAGAGAGTAGACATAGTTGCCCCACTCCTGTATGGAGAAACAGGCAGAAAGAAAGTCATATTCAATTGTGTCTGACTCTTATGTAGGTATCTATGTCTCTGTTTAGCTGTACGTCTCTTTTCTCTCTCTCTCTAATGTAGTCTTAGATCTCTCTGCCCATATCAGTGTGAATCATTACCAGTTTGAGTGTTAAAAAGCAAAACACTTGAGAATTATATGCAAACCCACATGCTAGGTGATGTGAGAGAGGTACAAAGAAGTGTAAGATAGTTTCACGCTTCCAGGAATTTACAGGCTGCTCAAATAGATAATGAACAAAATAACTGTAGCACAGTGAAGTAAGTAAGTATCATATGGTGGGTACAATAATTTCTACAGTAGTCACTGTTTCTGTTTCTTTGTATAGGTCTTTGTGAGACTGCTTTACTGCTAAACAGTCCTCTCTCCCACTTATAAATGATGAGGCTGTTGTTCCGATAGCTATGCCAAAATGCCAGGCCATGATGAAAGTCTTATGCAGCCCAGAGAGAAGAGAGGGAGATTAACCCCCTGCCCCCACCCTGACCTATTAGAAGAGGGAAATTTAGAGCTCTCCAATCAACTTGACCCTGTTTACCAGCCAACCTCCCAGGTTCAAGCCAAGGCCTTTAAATTCATGTTACTACTGCAGCTGTGGAGGTGAAGTGTGACTTTAAGTTACTTTGGGGATATTACCCAAAAAGAGCAAATAGAGTCAAAACTATTGATTCCAGCAGACAAAAATGATCATGATCTCTCCTGGGTTCCTAGATAAGAATGAAATTTCCAAATGTTCCCACTTGAGGGAGCACCGAGATGCTCTGAAGGTTTCTCTGTATTCAGAGCACTTTCTAATCTCAGACTGTCATGAACAAGGAAACTTGGAAAACCAGCCCCCTCTGGGCTATAGCAGCCTTTGACTCACAAGGGTGCTGAGAGGACTCAGTTCCCTAGTTTCAGAACATTTATCCTTCCCATCTACCCCTCAGTCATTCAAATTTTGATCCTTGCTGACAGTCAGCTGCTGGGATCCTCCCCAGATGCGGCCCTCTCTCATGGTAAGGTGTATGTCAGTGACTCAGGTGCCTACACCTACGCTTAATGACTATTTGAGGGAAAGCAGTGTTGTCGCTCCAGTTTCCATATTTTTATAAATAGGTCTGTGAAAGTCTTGTGGGGCCAACTTTAAGCTCATATTTTCTAGTGTTAGCTTTTAAGTCCTAATGTTTCATTAGGCAATGTAGTATAAAAGCCATGAGCTTTGGAACCACACAGACCTGTATTCAGATCCCCATTTCACCCCTTGCCAGCCATGGGCAGGTTGCTTAATATTTCTTGAACCTCAGTTTCCTAATCTGTGAAAATAAGGCTGATAATAGTATTCACCTCAGGGTTATTATAAAGATTAAATGAGACAATATTTCTGAAGGACCTTGTAGTGCTTTAAAGGAAGTCATTAGTTCACCAGCCCCTCCCCTAATGCTGCCAGGCTCAAATAGATGGAGCCTAAGATAGGCTGAATCTTTGTTTCTCTTGTCTTTCCAGGTCCCTTTTTCAGAGAGCTACCCGGCTGTGGAAAATGAGCATCTTCAAGGTAAGTTTACTGAGGAAAGGAAACTGATATGAAAACAACAGCCTGATCCTAATTCGTATTCAGCAGTGCTTTTGAATTTTTCCCAGAGTCTTCCCTGGGAAAATCAAGGCTGGGCCAGATAATGTGCCAAACCACATAAATCAGGAACAAGTGATTTTGCGAGATCACCTAAGAATAAATCTTGGGCAGGGTGAGGATGATTAATATCTTCAGTCATCAAACCACTTGAGAGAAACTTTTGAGGTACAGGGAGAACTTCCGTAGGCAATTCTGGGCTGGCTAACCATGTTTTAGAAGTCCCTGGTATGATCTGAGTAGCCCAAACAATGCCACTAGGATTTTATCATCCAGCAATCTCACTAAAGCCACTGAGTATACACAAGAAATTATAGAAAGGACTTGAAAACCCTTAGAACTAATCCAGAAATAAGAGGCACTAAACCCTAAAATTCAGGGCACAGGAGAAGGGAATTCCAGCATCTGCCCAAATACCTGCTTAGAGCAGGGTGTTCCAACCCTGGTCATCTGGAAAGAAGCAAAATTATAGGCATCTCTGGTAAAGGGTTTTGCCCAGGAAAACTTTTAGTCTTTCTCAGACATGTTTATGGCATTAGGAATATGTACTTTCTCAGAGGATTAAAATATGGGATGAGATTCTGGGATATATTATTAAAGGTCTGTGAGTTCTCCACAAGAATTTTTAAATGATCTATTTTTATGTTGTTAGTATCCAAAAAAGTTAATATAGTCATACTTTGAATTACCTGGATGATTCTTTATAATTGATGACTGCACCATGATGTCAGTGCTTATTTTGAGTTTCTGAGTGCATTTGCGTTAGCACCAACTGAGGCAGGGGTGAGAAACTCAAATTGTCTACATGGATCAAGTAGTGACATGGGTTGCATATGATTACAATAACCTGTGGTTCTCGTTGCATCTAAAAGGAAGCAGCTACTAGCCTAGTCTGGTTAATTGCTGCTATTCAGGAATTCAAGACCTAGTTTTGTCAGATCTTCTGATTATGAAAAGAAACTGGGAATTTGGATTCTTATAAATCTCCAGAATTTTTAAATTGGGCAACTAAATTATTTAAATTAATTATTAGGTGAAAACCAAACCAAATATGTTTGCAGGCCTGTAGCCTGTAATGTTACTTAACTATCATTGTAGCATGTCTTGAACTGGTGTCAAAAGACATGTTCTTAGGAGTCTGAGTTTTCAAATTTGAAGAACAATGGTGGCCTTCCAGTTAGAGATGGTGGGTTTAACACATGTATCTACTTATGTTCCTTTACAAAAAGCCACTAAAGCCACCATGAAGGAATTATTCTTGAAGGTACAAAAACCACCAGAATAGGGAGAACAAGCGAGGAGACAAGAGCAATGAATTTTTGGAAGCTGGAAAGCAGACAGAAGAGTGGTAAATGACTTAGCATACCTGAGAAAACTCAACTGTAACTAGCAGAGGGGAAAGCCCAGAAGCCCCGAAGGTCTAAGAAGGAGTCACATCCCAAGACTTCCTACTCCACTAAGTGCAGCTGGAAAACTGCCCATCCTAACTTTGGCAGAGACGGGAGGTACAGAAAGGGGCTGAGGTACTGTGCTGAAAGCATGAGTGTGAAGTGAACTATACTAGATGCTGAGACCCTAGTCCTTTCCCCCACTCAGTTTTCAGAATGCTGATAGAAAAGACTTCGTCCTCAAGCACAGAGTCAAATGAATAATCCTTTTCTTCAGAATCCCGCTGAAGGAAAAACCTAAAAATATAAGTACTGACTGTTCCCCATCTAAATGGTTCACAGTTAACAAGGCTCATCTACACACATAGAGCTTCTAATCAGCTTTAAAGACTCCATTCTTAAAATATGGTTTGAATCCTCCTTTAAACCAAGGATTACCAGACATCTAAAGAAAGCCTCTAATGTGAAAAGAGTAATCCAAACTGTCCCCCCAAATGAAGAAGAAAAAAGGAAAAGACAAACAGGAAAAAAAGCAACTTTAAAAACGAACATTAATACTTACTCAAATAAAGAACATATTTCCACCATGAAGCAAGTATAAGATGTAATTTTTTAAAGAAAAGGAATGTTCAGAAAAGAAAAAAGGAGCTCTTTAGAAATTAAAAATATAACAGCAAAAATGTTAAACTAAGTAGGAGGTTTGGAAAATCAAGTTGAAGAAATCTCTCATAAAGTAAGAATTAAAAATCAAAGTGAACTCACAGACACAGAAAATAAACTTTATACTAAAGGAGAAAGAAGGGGGATAAATTAGGAGTATAGGATTAGCAGATACAAACTACTACATATATAGAAGAAACAAGGTCCTAGTATATTAGCACAAGGAACTGTATTTGGTATCTTTTAATAAACTATAATGAAAAAGGAAAAAAATGAAAAAAGAGGAAATAGAAAAAAGAAACAGTGGTTAGTGCCTCCTTATCCTTGGGGGATACATTACAAGACTCCCAGTGGATGCCTGAAACCACAGATAGTATTAAACTGTATATATAATGTTTTTTCCTATATATCCTTACTTACATATATATATACCTATGAGTGTATGCATGCTAAGTTGCCTCAGTCGTGTCTGACTCTGTGCGACCATATGGACTATGTAGCCTGCCATAATTCTCTGTCCAAGGGATTCTCCAGGCAAGAATACTGAAGTGGATTCCCATGCCCTCCTCTGGGGGCTCTTCCCTACGCAAGGATTGAACCCACATCTTTTGTGTCTCCTTCATTGACAGGCGAGTTCTTTACCACTAGCACCACCTGGGAAGCCCTGTGCATATCTATGATAAAGTTTAATTTACAAATTAGGCACAGTAAGAGATTAACAACAACAATAATAAAATAGAACAATGATAACAGTATACTAAGAGTTATGTGAATGTGGTTGGTCAGTCTAACAAGAATAAGGTGTATGTGTGCTCATTCGTGTCTGACTCTTTGTGACCCCATGGACTGTATATATAGCCTGCCAGGCTCCTCTGTCCATGGCATTTTCCAGGCAAGAATACTAGAGTGGGTTGCCATTTCCTACTCTCAGGGATCTTCCCAACCCAGGGATCGAACCTGCGTCTGTCTGTCTACCTCTAAATGTCTTATTGTACAAACATAATACCTTTCACATCTTGACTAAGCACTTTTCACACACTGACCCTATAACTTTTGCAATTGAGTTGCAATAGCAAAACTAGCATGATTTCCTGTTTCTTCTCAGTTTCACAGATAGAAGGTTCATTTTTATCATAGATCTTAGCAACCTCAGCGTATGATTGTTTTTCTTTCCCTTATTAACTTGAGAACTTTCACCTTTTCACTTATAGGAAGCATTCTAGGTTTTCGGACTCCCCCCCCCCCCCCCCCCCCCCGTGACTCAGTGGTGAAGAATCTGCCTGCTGTGCAGGAAATGGGTTCAAGCCCTGGGTTGGACACGCAAAGAGTTGGACACGACTGAGCGACTAGTCAAACACACACACAGCACTACAGCTTCAATTTTAAATAAGAGTTTGTTATTGTTGTTTAGTTGCTAAAGTAGTGCCAGACTTTGCGACCCCATGGACTGTAGCCTGCCAGGCTCCTCTGTCCATGAGATTTCCCAGGCAAGAATACTAGAATGGGAAAAAAAAAAAGAATACTAGAATGGGTTACCATTTCCTTCTCCAAGAAACTCGGAGTCTTAACCACTAGGCCCTCAGAAACATCCTCCAAAGTAAGGGTTACTTGCCCACAAGCACAGCAATGACATCCATGACAGTCTGATCACTGAGAGGGCTACTAATGAGTAGTGGATGAGATATGCTGGACAAAGGGATGATTGCCTCCCAGGGCTGGAACTGAGCTGAATAGCAAGAGATTTCATCATGCTGCTCAGGATGCCACACAATTGAAAACTTATGAATTGCTTGTTTCTGGAATTTTCTATTTAATATTCAGACAAGGTTTGATTATGGGTAACTGAAACGGTGGAAAGTGAAACCTTGGATTAGGTGAGTGGGGCAGGGGGATCTACTGTGTTTTAAAAACAACAAAAACAAACCTTAAGGGTCAGTTTTGGAAGTCCAAATAATAGGAGTTACAGAAAGAGAAAAATGACAACACAGAGGGAAGGAAACAATCAAGGAAGTATTTTAAGAACATTTCCTAGAACTGAAGAACATTAGTTTTCACATTGAAAGAACTCGTTGAATATTCAGCACAACGGGTGAAATTCTCCCACCCAAAGCACAATCATCATAAAATTTCAGAACACCGAACAAAGAGAAGATCCTGAGTTTCCAGAGAGAAAATAACAAGACATATACAAAGAATCAGAAGGGCCTGGGACCCCAAACTCTCAACAACACCAGAAGCTTGGAAGGCAGTGAGGCAGTGCCCTCAATATTCTGCAGGAAAATAAAGTTCAACCTAGAATTTTGTAGCCAGACAAATTATAAGTCAAAGATGAGGGTAACATAGAGACATTTGTAGGGTGTAAGTTCTCAAAAAATTTACCTCCCATGCACCCTTTCTCAGGAAGCTACTGGAAAATGTGCTTCACCAAAACAAGGGAATAATCAAAAAAGAGGAAATCACGGATAGAGGACACAAGAGTGCTAATACAGGAGAGACGTGAAAGGGGTCCCAGGATGGCAATGAAGGAAGATCTCAAGATGACAGAAGTGCACGGCAGGCCAACCAGCCCAGATTTGAGCAGGTCAGAAGGCTCCAGAGAGACTTCTTTGGGTAGTTAAATTGATAGACTATCCCATGCTTCTGAACTTCTTGAAAGGAGACTTAAACAATTGGTAAAGAGTTTGGGGATTGAATTAGTTATAAGTACTAAACATAGAGAACTAAGCAAACAAAAAGACAATTATTAACTCCAAGGAAAACAAAGTTGTGAAGGAAAAAAAAAAAATCAGACTTTACTACTTGATGTAACTCAGAATAATGAATATTCAGTCTAATTATTTAAATACTGATGCAGTTTAACTTCTGGGAGAATGGAGAGTTGGGAGGTACAGGTTTATAATGGGGTCCTGGTAGGAAATAGAATTGAAAATTTTCATCTTCCTCGTATGATAATAGAGAATGCCTGTCATCTTCCTTGCATGATAATAATTAATGCCTAAAAGTGAAAAAAAAAAAAGGTAGCAATATAAGCATATTATTTGTAGACATAGAAATAAGTACCAAAATAATCAGCTAAAAGAGGTTTCATCTCTGGGGAGGGGTGGAGGGAGGTGGGTGCTAGGAACTGCAGTTTTTCTTAACAAAATTATAGAACTATTTGACTCTCTAAACTGTGTACCTATATAACTTTGATAAAAAAATTAAAAATAAAAAACAACTGATTAGGATTTAAGAGCATGAACTTTGGAATCATGTAGATCTATGTTTGAGCCTTTCTTGTTACTAATGATATGACGTTGAGCAGTTTTTGTTTTATGGCTTTCTGTCTGTTTTCTCAGCTGAAAAGTGACAATATTTATTTGCCTTACAGATTAAATGACATAATATTTTTAGATATACAAGCATACTATGTAGCACATTTGGGCTGTTATTTGGGGGGTTGCTGCTCCAGTACAGCAAGCAGTTAAAATCAGAGGAATGGAAAGGTAAACACAGCCATTTGTCTAGAGTAGGTGGGATGATTTCTGATTCACAGGGTCATCCCAAGATGGACTCTCAGGTTGTTTGGGGCCAGGTCAGTTGAGCACTGGGCTCTAACTTATTGCTGTTCTAAAATGGCCAACCTTGGACTGTGACTTCCTCATTTGTGAGTCTTAACAAGAATTTTAAGAAGTTTACTTCTTGGATTTTAAGAAGCTTAATTACATTTTAATTGAGAAAGAGAACAAGTGAAAATGTGCATATAAATATATGAGAAGGAAAATGAGTTCAAGGTGAGGAAAAAAAAAACTTTGAGACTAGAACAGGTTAATGAAAGTTTTATAGACGTTCTGTTTTAGTCAGCCATCTTATGCTTAAGGAGCCAACAGATACAGTCCTACCTGGGGGTGAAGTTGGATGAAATGGTTTCTAAGGAGTTTATCCAGGTTTTGTGGGAACAATAGGAACAAAATGGAATATCTGTTCCTGTTGTCCTTTATAAGGGGCCTTATAAAATCATGCCGTAAATATCTGAGCAACTATAAAACTTCTGTTTTCTGCCTCTTTTGATTGTGAGTTGTTGCATGGGAGGAAGCTACTAACTATCCCACCCTATGCAGAGACTCCAGAATCCAACAATAGTGTGTATACTTCCTTCATGAAGTCTCATCGCTGCTATGACCTGATTCCCACAAGCTCAAAACTGGTTGTATTTGATACTTCCCTTCAGGTGGGTGAAATCCTCTTTTCCTTTCCCCCTTCCTCTGAGCCTCTGGTTCAATACCTCTCATCCTACCTCATCCCAAGGGTGATACGCTTGTCCTTCTATGTGATTAGGCTCCCATTTTCCCCAGCATACCCAACCCCTGTTCTTTTCCAGCCCTGCCTCCTGTGAATTTTCCTTTGTGGTTATTACTCTTTCACTACAGGTGAAGAAAGCTTTCTTTGCTTTGGTGACTAATGGTGTCCGGGCTGCCCCTTTGTGGGATAGTAAGAAGCAGAGTTTTGTGGGTAAGCAGTTTTTGGAACACTGTTTTATTGGCATCTTGTACTGGGCAGGGAGAGAAGCTTTTGAGCAGTGCTGAGGGCTGTTATCTTGGCCTCTAGGCATGCTGACCATCACTGATTTCATCAATATCCTGCACCGCTACTATAAATCAGCCTTGGTAAGGCTCCTGAGCCCATGACCAAAACCACTTTCCCTGCCCAGAGTCCCTCACTCTCATTTCCTTTCTTGCAAGCAAACTACAAGGGGTTAATAAAGCAGAGAGATCAGGTCTCAAGTTCTGTTGCCTCTGCTTTCAGGTGCAGATCTATGAGCTGGAAGAACACAAGATAGAAACTTGGAGAGGTATGTAGAGAACTGAGGGTTGTAAAAGGATAAAGGGATGGAGAATTTCCTGGGAAACAGTTTTTCATGGTAATATTTTGTGAACCTCCATTTTCCCTTCAGAGGTGTACCTACAGGACTCCTTTAAACCACTTGTCTGCATTTCTCCTAATGCCAGGTGAGTTCCACCTACTCATTTGTCTGGAAGGGGAAAGAGCCTTGCCATCAGCATAGCTAAGGCCCTAGATACCCAAAGAGCCAGGAACAGAGGAGAAAAAAGACACTCCTCCCAAACACACACACATGCACACACACGCACGCACATTCTTTAGGTCTGGTCTGAACCCACTGCTCCTCTTCCTCCACCACTTGTTTTCCCTGTTTGTAAACACACTCTAAAGAGCTACTTCAGCACCCTCAGGCCCACCACTGTGGAACTTATCATTAACCCCTGCCTTCCCACAGCTTGTTTGATGCTGTCTCTTCATTAATTCGAAACAAGATCCACAGGCTGCCAGTTATTGACCCGGAATCAGGCAACACCTTGTACATCCTCACCCACAAGCGCATCCTCAAGTTCCTCAAGTTATTTGTAAGTTCTCCTCAGCCCAGTTTTTACTTCTTATATACTGGTTGGAGGAGTATCCAAGGGTAGTTTGAGGGGCCTTGAAAAAAAATCAAGGTGATGGTTATTTCCTCAGATCACCGAGTTCCCCAAGCCAGAGTTCATGTCTAAGTCTCTGGAAGAGCTACAGATTGGCACCTATGCCAACATTGCTATGGTCCGCACCACCACCCCTGTGTACGTGGCTCTGGGCATCTTTGTACAGCACCGAGTCTCAGCCCTGCCAGTGGTGGATGAGAAAGGTGAGGGATCGGGCACAGGGAGAGGAGGGCTCCAGGGAAGCTGTGGGGAAATCTGCTGTCCCCTCAGCTCAGCCTGGAAGGTGGTTCTGTAGGCAGGGGGAGCCTTGGATGCCAGATCCTCCTTGCTGAGCTGCCTCTGTCCCCCTAGGGCGTGTGGTGGACATCTACTCCAAGTTTGATGTTATCGTGAGTGATTGTTGGGGGTGGGGTGGGGGGGAGGTTGGGAGGTAGGGAAAGGGGTCGGTATTGAATGTGGAGAGGGAGAAAAAGAGTCTCTTCTGGGACCTAAGGGTTTTAGAAGCTTCCAAGCTTTCAAATTCTGTTTGAAAAGGAATTGAATGAGCTGGGCGTGGCTTGTGGGCATGGCTGACACCTACTTTAAATCACTCTGTGAGGTGGGGTGGGCTCAGGGTTTGGGGGCTGGCTCCCTTGCTTCCCTGCATGAATCTTCCTCTCTCTCCCCAGAACCTGGCAGCAGAAAAGACCTACAACAACCTAGATGTGTCGGTGACCAAAGCCCTGCAACATCGATCACATTACTTTGAGGGTGTTCTCAAGTGCTACCTGCATGAGACTCTGGAAACCATCATCAACAGGCTGGTAGAAGCAGAGGTAGGAGGGCCAGCAACCCAAAAGGAGCTGGGGGGAGCAGCTCTGGTTTGGCATGGAGGGTGGGGACTGAAGGGCTCACCTTAACTGAGGCTGGCACTAAACATCCCTTTCTCCCTCATGGCTCTATGCAGGTTCACCGACTTGTAGTGGTGGATGAGAATGATGTGGTCAAGGGGATTGTATCCCTGTCTGACATCTTGCAGGCGCTGGTGCTCACAGGCGGAGAGAAGCCCTGAGCCGGGGGAAGGGGTCGTGCAGCACCAGGGCATATGCCCTACTCACTGCCTGCCCAAAGCTCTGGGAACCACAGATGAGACCCTTAGAGAAGTGTGACTCTGTTCCCTGCCCAGGAGCCCCCTACCCTTCTACATGGGAGGAGGGATCGTGTAGGGGAGGAAGGAAAATGGATTTTTAGCTCTCCTTATCCTCACCCTTGAGGAAAACTTTCAGCCTAGCCCATCCTAGCCCCTTTCCTTTTAGACATAGCCCCCTTTCTGGGTGACCTATGGACTCTGTGCTCCTCAGGCAAATCCTGATCTCTAAGAGATCCTCAGACCTCACCCAGCCTTTGCCTCTGTCCCTGACTCCACCCTAAGATAATAGGCACAACAGAACTCTGCATAAAGATGTTTTTATTCATCATGTTTCATGCTGTATGGAGGAGGCTGAGTCCATGTAGTGGCATTTCTTCCTCTATTGGGAGTGGGGAGGATCATGGGGAGGAGGGCCCTTGGCTTCCTGTGCTGTATGCATATGAAAGGAGATGAGAGTTGCAGGGAGGGGGAGGGCAGAGTGGTTAGCTGAGGTTATTGCTTTTCCTGGCAAACCTAATTAAAATGACAGGAGCCTCTTCATGGTATTTCAGTGTTTGATTTTTGTAGTTGATAGACACTACTGCTCCAGCATTTCTACTTCATATGGCTTCTTCAACTCATCATTAAGAACAACAATAATAGCACACACACACACATATATTAAACTGTGTGCCAGCCACCATTCTCAGTGCTTTACATATATTACTTCAATTAATCCTCAGAACAATAGCAGATACTATTTCAGTTTTACGTATTTTTTTAACTGAGGTACAAAAAGGCCAAGTAACTAGCCTAGGGCCACGCAGTTAATAAAAAGTAGAGCTAGGATTTGAACTGAAACAGTCTTGCTTTAGAGCTTATGCACTTTACCACTACACTAGATTCTTTCTAATTCTCTGTTCAAAACTGTTTCCCACCCTATTCCCTGCAGTCTCCTTATCACCTCGCTTTCTCCTCTGCCTGGACCATAGCTTGCACCCAAGGAAAATTCCATAACAGTGCTAGCTCTCGGTCTCCAGAGAGTAGAAAGACCGAGGGTTTCCTCTGGGTAGGCAGAGAGGAGACCTGCCACTATCATCCACTTTTCTTAGTGAAGGTTGGACTCTGGATTTTGCTGAGCTGTCTTTGAACTCATAAATCCCTTTCTTCCAAGGTGGATAAGAGCTGGAGAGGAGGGGTGGGGAGCAGCAGGATTATGGTCACCCTGTCAGACCCTCTCCCTGTGCTGAAACCACGTGGACCAAAGCAGTAGTCTGAGCACCAGGCACCATAAGGGCTGCTAGATGGTTGGGTATGAACCACATTCTGGGGACTGTCTGACCACTGCCTTAGAGATATGGTACCATTTCCTACCCCAGATTTGAAGGAGTTTCAGAGTACTTCCTTGCCCCTACCCAGACCGTGCCTGATAACTCATGACCCCCGGCTATTCTGTACTGGTTCCTCCAAACCAGGCTTCTCCATGGAACACAGGGAAAAGCACCGGGCACTCGTCCAAGCTCTGCTGTCAGTGCTATGCTGTGGGGCCTTGGAGAAGCCCCTGCTTCTGCATTCACCCCTTCAAAGCTCTCACAGCACATTCCCACTCTTGAGGGAGGAAGGCTTATAAGTTATTAGAATTAGGGTATGTTTGTGTGTGTGTGGGTGTGTGCATGATGGAAAGGCCAGATGTCGCCTTCTGTCACATTCCATCGTGTCTAGGGAGGAGGCAAGGACTTTTAAAGCCTTGGCTCTCTGGTGGGACCTGGGTGGAAGGAAGCATCTTCAAGCAAGAGCCACCCCACCGGTGTAGCTGGTAGGTGTAAAGTGGGCTGAGTGGATGGGACAGAGGATGTTTGGGTTCTCTCTAAAGGTCCATGTTAGGGAGCAGGAGGCCTGGGTTTTGTTTCCGTGGTTCCCAGTAAGTCAATGCCCGTCCTAAAACAA
The DNA here is from genome assembly GCF_033118175.1 of Dama dama. Lineage (NCBI taxonomy): Eukaryota > Metazoa > Chordata > Mammalia > Artiodactyla > Cervidae > Dama > Dama dama. Next base: position 47,085,198 of record NC_083683.1, read on the forward strand.
TCCTCCTGGCTCATCACCTTAAAAGGAAGGGTCTGTGCCCAAGGGCTGTTAGTGGAAAACAAATTGGGATCTGCTTCTCCTGTCCCCCTAAAAAACCCAACCAGTCAGTCTCAGGGTCTGAGGATGGAGCAGAAGGAAAGACAAGGGATAAAATTTGGGAGCCTCATAGCCTTCTCTTTTTACCTATTCCTCAGGAGAGGTGCATTCTCTGTTCTTCAGCACTGTTGCCATACACACTCTTTTCTCCCACCTCCCCGCACCCCTCCTCTCCACTGGAGCTGCTGCCATGGTTGCCAGGCATGGTTGCTAAGTCTCTGCATGGAAGGGTTGGCGTGGGCTGTACTGCCACTAACATCACCATGGTGAATCAGGGGACACCTGGCATAGGCCTGGGGGGAGGGATCATGCGAGCAACCACTCCATCCAGGACGGAGTGAGCCTGAAAGGGGATCACCTTGAGCACCGCTCCAGGTGGGGGTCGAACGAGCTAGGCACTGTGGTAGCGGTGACAGAGAGTGCTACACTGGGAAATGGGGGCCAGTTGTATCATTTCAGTTGCTAGGGGATTAGGTTAGCCAAGGAAGCACACCATTCCTCCTCTATACCCTCTGAAAGGGTGCAAGTGCGTAAGCACTCTTTCCTCCACAAGGCTGAGCAGAGTTCAGGCTGAGAACAGTAGGACCCTCAAATCCTGGCTTCTGGATTGGGGGTTGGGAGAGCCTGCTTCAGAGAGAGGGCTCCATGGGTGCCCAAGGACAAACATCTAAGGATGAAAGTGTAGGCAGCTTCGATGGCCAAGACAGACTCCTGTCCTGCTGTGCCAGCAGCCCTGGGCACACCACTGAGAGGGTAAGGAGTTAAGGTTGTGGGGGTGACCCTTCTTGAGCTTGGAGGCAGCTCTCCCCCAGAGTCGCACAAAGGCTGCGGGCAAGCCACCACCTCCTCCCTCCACTGCATGGAAGCTGGTTACTCATCTCCTCTCTGCACCCGAACGCCACTGCCGCTAAAAATAAACCCCCCAGCCGTGGGCCAGCCCTTCCTGCACCCCAACCCCCTGGAAACCAGCAGAGAGTGGCAGGCAGAGACCTTGAGTTCCATTCCCATCACCTCCCTGATGAAGAAATCAAAGTCTGGGGCAGGATGTCAGGGACAGAACGCTGCTGGTCAGGCACCCCGAGAAGCAGGAGAATGAAGGGTTAAAACGGCGGGAAGGTTGAAGAAACGGGGGCGGGGTGGGGGTACTGTCAGCTTGGCAAGAATAAGAAATCCCCTGCCCACTCGTGCGGGTCCCATCAGGCTTGGGGGACAAGAGCAGTGGGAAGGGGCGCCCAATCCCGGGCCCCAGGGGGCGGTCGTGCACGTGGGGGAGGTAGCGCGGAGCCGTCCGCGCCGTGTCACATGCGCGCGCACACACACACAGACAGGCACACACGTGTGCCTGGGTATATATAGTCCCCAGTCGCTGGGCCCGCCGCTCTGCAGTGGGCGCCGGCTCCCCGGGCTGGGAGGGGGCTTTCGGGGCGGGTGGGAGGGTGGGGGGCCGGGGTGGGGTGGGGCAGGATGCTGGATGGCCAGCTCTTCTCCGAGGGGCCCGATAGCCCCCGGGAGCTCCAGGATGAGGAGTCTGGCAGCTGCCTCTGGGTGCAGAAATCCAAGCTGCTGGTGATCGAGGTGAAGACTATTTCCTGTCATTATAGTCGCCGCGCCCCTCTTCGACAGCTCATGGATTTCCAGGCCAGCCACTGGGTCCGCGGGCCCCAGAGCCGCACGTGAGTGAAGGAGGGGTAAGGGGAAGAGAGAGGTGGGGCAGGGATTGGGGTCCGGACCTTCCCGTGGGCACCAGCCAGCGCTGCTGTTCCCCCTTCTCTTTCCCACGCCTCCCCCAACCCCATCCCGAAGGCTGGGGCCTGACTCATCCCGTTTGTTTGGGGGCACAGGAGTGGGCGTGAGAAAGGGCAGGTGAGATGGGGCAGACGCTGTTAAAGTGTGCATGGAGAGATGGTGAGGAGTCCCGCTTCGACTTCAACCCTAACATATACGCACGTGCACACGCGCACACACTCACACACATCCCTCCACCTGGCGGCCCCAAGTGGCCTCCAGCGCTCCCAGCTCCCCGGACCTCGGCTCCCTTCCCCCACAAACTGCTCACCTGGGTTCCTGCTCATTGTCCCAGGTGTGGGCCGCGCCCGGGATCCCCTGAGCCGCTGCCCCGCCGGCCCTGGGCCTCCAGGGTGCTGCAGGAGGCGACCAACTGGCGGGCGGGGCCCCCGGCCGAGGCCCGAGCCCGGGAGCAAGAGAAAAGGAAAGCGGCATCGCAGGAGCGGGAGGCCAAGGAGACCGAGCGAAAAAGGCGCAAGGCTGGTGGGGCCCGAAGGAGTCCCCCTGGTCGGCCCCGCCCGGAGCCTCGGAATGCACTTCGGGTGGCCCACTCTGCAGGGCTCCCAGCTTCCTCAAGGCCGGAGCGCCTGGGGTCGGTGGGGCGACCGCCCCGTCCATCCGCGCAGCCGCAGAGCAACCCTGGGGCGGCGTGGGCGGGGCCCTGGGGCGGTCGGCGGCCAGGGCCCCCCAGCTACGAGGCTCACCTGCTGCTGAGAGGCGCTGCCGGGATGGCCCCGCGACGCCGCTGGGACCGGCCGCCACCCTACGTGGCTCCACCTTCTTACGAGGGCCCCCACAGGACCCTGGGGACTAAGCGAGGCCCAGAGCCCTCGCAGGCGCGCGCCTCTTCAACCTCTGCGCCGACTAGGACAGAGGGAGGGTGCGCAAAGAAGAGGCTAGATCCTCGGATCTACCGGGACGTCCTAGGGGCCTGGGGTCTCCGTCAGGGGCGGGGTCTCTTGGGGGGATCCCCAGGCTGTGGAACAGACAGGCCAAGGCTGGAGTCCGGTAAGGGGGCCGCGGAGAAAAGCCTGAGGCTGGCTGCTGCTGGCCTGAAGAGTGGTAGCGACGGCCATCCCCAAGCTAAAGCCGCTGGGAGCCCAGGCACAGTTCCTGCGGGGTCTGCCACTGCCACCCCTAGCCCCCCGCGTCCCACTCCCAGGTCCAGACCCCATCCCAAGGGCTCCGGGGAAGGGAGGGAAGGTAGAGACCAGACCTGGCTCCCCAAACGCTGGGTTCCCTCCATTAAAAAGCAGCCTCCCCGACACAGCCAGACCCTCCCCAGACCCTGGGCTCCAGGTGGCACGGGATGGAGAGAATCCCTGGGTCATAGAGGGGAGACGGGACCCGAGACCTTGGAGGGTTGGAAGGCGACCCGACGCCCCCACACCTTGCCCCGAAGTTCCCGTGGCCCCGCTCGTGGGGAAGGCGTCTTTGTCATTGACGCCACTTGCGTGGTGATACGCTCCCAGTACGTCCCGACCCCTCGAACCCAGCAGGTGCAGCTTTTGCCCGCCGGGGTGCCGCGCCTTGTGGGGAATGCCCCCAGCCAACGGAAACCCAATCAAGAGGAGGGCGAGGGGGCCGCGGTCCTTCCCTCCCCTTGCCGAAAGCTGCTGTTGAGCAGTCGCCCTTCTCTCCAACCCAGTGAGGGACGCGGGCTCGAAGCTGAGGGCGGGAAGTCCGCGGACTCCTCACTGGAGGAGCGCGCCTCCCGCATCTTGGGGCTCCCGGTTGGCGAAGTAAACCTACAGGATCCCCCCACGCAGCCAGGTAGCCCAGAGCACTCAGGCTTAGGCCCAGCGGCTTCGGGGGGAGCGCGCGGTGCCGAGGGATCGGAGAAAGTGGCGTCCGGCCCGCGGCGCGCAGGCCGGGGCTGGGCGCGAGCCCCTGGACCCTATGCCGGGGCGCTGCGGGAAGCCGTGTCCCGCATCCGCCGCCACACCGCCCCGGACTCCGACTCAGACGAAGCTGCGGAGCTCAGCGTCCATAGCAGCTCTTCTGATGCGAGCGACACAGAAGCCTCGGGCGCCTCCTGGCGGGAAGAGCGGACCGGGCCCCCGGAAGGCTGGAAGACAGCCGAACTGAGCGGCAATGCCCAAGAGATTGTAGGTGCCATCAGCAAAACCGAGGAGGTCCTCTTCGGGGCGAGGGACATTAAGGGGACTCCACAGGGAAATAGGGAGCAACAGTGAGAGGCCCTTTATTATATGTGTCCCCTTTTCTCTTCACAGACTTCTTGTACCCCTTACCTATACCCACCCTTTCCCGAACTCAACATAGAAGGCACACAGATGAGCGGGAGCACATGTCAAGTCATGATTTTTTTCCCAGGAGAGGTGAGGGTGTGCAGTAGACTTGAATGCCTTCTCCACCCAGTGCCTGTGGGTAAGGTCTTCAGCAGGGCCCAGGGCACTAGCACGGAGCTGAGCAGAGAGGCCTAGGTGGGATGAGGCCGGAGGGCAGGGATGGGATAGTCAGGGCAACGGCAGGACAGGGCCTCTGGGCAGGAGGAAGAAGGTGATGGAGAGGCCTCAGACTGAGGTGATCAGGTGACAGAGAGGCCCTTGGCAGAAGCCACCAGCAAAGCAGAAGAGGACTCACTTTGGTTTCACAGATCTCAGGTTCCAACCCCAACTCTGAGACTGATTTGCTGGGTGACCTTAAGCAAGTCATTTCCCCTCTCCAGTTCCTATAATATGTAAAATGAGGGCGTTCTAAGGTCCATTCCTGATGTTTTGGAGTCCTAGGAGAGGCTCTTATCTCAATCCTCCCTTCCACAAGACAGGAATAAGTGAACAGAGTCTGAGGGTCCCTGGGTGGCTTCATGGACACCTGCATTCACTCTCAACTCAAGAGACTGTGTGGGGTTTGCAGAAGAGCCAAGCAAGTGGGCAAGGGCTCCTATTCCAGTCTCTCAGGTTTAGGTGTGGGATCCCCGAGGCAGGGCAGGATGGTGGCCTTGTCACTGTCCCTAGTTTGTGGTGGTCTGAGCTGGGGAGGGAAGGCACCCAGTGAAGCTGCTTGGGACCTTTAGGCCTTCCCCTGTTCCTCCGCCCCAGTGTTCCTTGGTAATGCTCTAAATAGTTACCACGATTTCCCACCCAGGTGAAAGAGAATCCTGAGAATGTCTTACGTGTTTCTGCCTCTTCCAGAAACCAACAAGGGAAGAGGCCGGTCCCCAAAAGCCTGTAGGTGTGGGGTGTGATACTCGCTGTAGCCACTACGGGGCGCGCGCAGGTCGCGGATTTCCCTCGTAGCTAGTCCCCGAGTCTTGCCAACCCCCGGCACTGCCAGTTAATCAATTGCTCCCTAGCTCCTGCGCGCGGGTCCCCTGCCTTGCCGTCTCCAGCCATGCGAGATCGCGAGTAGGCCTCTGGCCTTGCAGACCTCGGGAGCGCGCGGAGCCCCTCTCTGTACTCGTCCACAGCGAACAGCTTGGGATTCAGACACTGAAGTATTTTTTCTCTTCGATCTCGGACACCGCCTCTGTCTCTATTTACTAGCCATGTAAACTCGGCCAAATCACTTCACCTCCCTGAGCCTCAGTCTCCTCATCCGTCAAATGGGGGTTTATAAACACCTACCTCGCAGGGTTGTTGTGAGGACTTAATGCGATAATGTATGTAAAGCGCCTTGCACGGTACCTGGGACACAGCAGGCGCTCAATAAATCTAAGCTTCCCTTTGTCCAGCCTTGGCATCTTTTTCCTCTCACCGTCGCATTCCCCAGAGCATCCCTCCCCCCAGGGCTCCTGCGCTCCTTCCTGCTCGGTGGGCCGTGGAGGAGACCCCTTTCTCTGATGGAAACTCTGGCCCACCCCTGTCTCCCCCAGTGCGGACTCTCCCTTCCTTGCCCCCTACCCCACCCCCGCTGGCTCTTCCCATTGCTTCGATACACTCCCCCCACCCCCCCATTCCGGGCAAGGGCTGAGTCAGCCTGGGTAAATTTAGCCGCCGACTAGGCAGGCGCGGGGGCTTCGCTCAGACTCAGTCGCAGAGTCCTGGCCCGGCCCTCGGCCCCGCCTCTGCCCCCCACCCCCACCGAGTCCTGCCAACAGCAACTCCGGCTCAGCGTTCCGATCCCCAGGCCCGCTCTCAAACCACTTAGAGTTTTGGTCTCCAATTATCTCAGTGTCACTCCCCACCCGCACCCGGAGAGGCTGGGCAGGACTGGGAGGGGGGCAGGGTAGGGAGGCCTCTGGATTGGACCCTAAAGTGGGCGTCTGACCTTGGTTCAGTGGAACGGGTTGCGGGGGGCGGGGCGGCTTCTGGGGCTTTGAACCGAAATGGATAACATTGGTCAGAGTCACCCAGGAAGGTCCGTCCATCTCAGAACCTGCCTGGAAACCATACTGTCAGGTTTCAAGTGAGCTCTTGCTGGAGGAAGTAAAGTTAAGTGGGGGTTCACCTTGGGCAGAGATCAAAGTTTCTGAGTTCTGTCTTCCTTCCACCTACAGTTCTAACTTCTGCTGATTCTAACTCCTAAGCATTTACTGAGCACCTGAGAAGAACTGGACACTAAGCTGAACTCCGAGAAAGAGATGAGTAAGACCTGCCTGATGGGGTGAAGAGAAAACACATAAATAATGATAGATTGAGCAGTGGGTGTTAAGTATTATAAAGAATCAAACAAGGCAGATTGTACAGATTCAATGAGATCACGAAAGGCTCTATGGAGGAGGTGGGAATCTGAGATAGCATTTGGGGAAAGGGTTTCCAAGCAGAGGGGACAGCAAAAATAGAGGTGTGAATGTAAGGGAAATGGTTTGTTTGTTTAGGAAATTGTCAAATGTTCTGGTTTGACTGGAGTTGAGGATACATTCAGAGGAGATGTGGAAGATAAAGGCAGGAGTGAAAACAGAGGCCAAGCTAGGGTGAGCCTGGTCCAGCTCAGGGTTGTGTGACTTTGACCTCTGGGCCTAAGAACAGGATGGACTTCAGGCTAGGAGGAAGACTGAAGAAGACCAGGGCAGTAGTGAGAGCATCTGCCTGGATTTTGCTGTAGCCCAGGGGTTCCCAGGGTCTGGGACCAGCAGGAGAGGTGAGGTGCATGGGAAAGCAGAGGGGCTAGCCCTTGGGAGAGGGGTTCCACAATCCTGCCTAGGCTTCTTAGAGGCTGAACACACAAGAGGCTAGTTTTAAGAACTTTGACACAGACTTCTGTCATTCTTAGAGAACTATGGTAGTGTATCTAGAACATGGACTCTGGGATCTGGCAGCCTGGGTTTAAATCTTGCATCTACCTCATATTGGATCTTCCCTTGTAGTTCAGTCAGTAAAGAATCCACCTGCAATGCAGGAGACCCAGGTTCAATTCCTGGGTCAGGAAGATTCCCCTCGAGAAAGAAATGGCAACCCCCTCCAGTATACTTGCCTGGGCATGGACAGAGAAGCCTGGTGGGTCGCAAGAGTTGGACATGACTGAGCGACTAAACCACCACCACCACCACCTCATACTGGCTGTGTGACTTTGGGCAAGTTACTCAACCTCTCTGTGCCTTAGCAGCCTCAGTTATAAAATGAAGCTATTAATAGTGCTTTTTTCATAAGCTTGTTGGGAGGATTAATGATTCAGTATGGAAAGCACTTAGAACATCTCCTGGTACACAGTAAGTGATATATGTGTTGAACTCTGACGATTATTTCTCTTTAGGGCTATTTCTGTAGTGTTGGGAGTGTTAGGTTGGGAGATGGGAAGAGAGAAGTAGAGGTAGAGGCTTAGGAGGAAGAGGAGGCAGAGGCTGAGAGGCGAGGGGACTCCTGGGGTGGAGACAGACAGCCCCTTGAATGGGTGAATGGTGTACTGAGAGCACATGGGTGGTTGGGATGTCAAGTGCAACACCCCCTCCCCCAGGACTTCCTCCATCTTTGCCTAAGGGTGAAATCAGCACCAGCAGCTAAAGATCTGGGAAAAAGGGTGAGACAGCAGAAGAGGAGGAGCTAGTACAGGCCCCGGGGGCCAGCCCTTGGTGAACCATATCTCAGACTGGCCCTGCAGGGCCCTGTGGGTGGGAGGCTGGAGGCTCCCTGCTGCGAAAATGACTTCTAAATCTGGCTGCGTCTGCCTGCCAGCCAGCCTCAAGACAGAGACCACAACTACACCGCCCCCCACCCCATGTTGGGACAGCCTTATGGAGGGCAGTGCTGGAGAGTGTGCTCAGGTGGGGGCAGCCCTCAGGTTACCACAGGATGCTCCTACCCTTCCAACAGCCAGGTTCTTCCCAGGGAAGCCCCTTTCTGAAGGGAGCTAAGGGCCCCCTCCCCCTTCAGACTCCCAGGAGAGCCCTGGGACTTCCCGAGATAGATCACAAATGGGTAACTGAAACAAAGAACCGGGCCACAACTCTGGGACTTGTCATCAGGAGTGTGTGTGTGTGTGTGTGTGTGTGTGTGAGTGTGTTTGTGTGAGGAGGAGAGGACAAGGAGAGATGGCTGAATATGAATATGTAGATATTATGCATTCACTCAGTTATTCATTTGTTCACTCACCCGTTGAACATGGATGTCAGGCCCTAGGGACACACAAAAGACTCACACCTGTTACCTGTCTTCAGGGAGTTCACACATCTAGGCTGTATGAGAAACAGGGGAAAGGATTTGGAAGAGGAGACCCACAGAGTCATCACAGTGCAGGCAGTACAATATAATATATGTTGATAAAGGCATTCCCACAGGGTCTAGGGGAGCATAAAGGAAGAAATGGCTCCCAAGCTGTGACTTTTGAGCAGTCAGAATATACCCAAGCCTTTCTTTGAGAGACCAGTCACTGAGGGTCCACGTGTTAGTGAACGAAGGCTCAGCCTGGATCCATTATCTCCTCTGCATGTCCTGGTGTGGGGGCTCCCTCCCTTGAAGCCCCTGGTACTACTTAGCCTCTTTTAAAAGTTTTATTTAACATTGACTAACATTGACCATTTTAAAAGTCTTCATTGGTGCGTCATTGGTGCTTCTGTTTTATGTTTTGGTTTTTTGGCTGCAAGTCATGTGGGATCTTAGTTTCCTGACCAGGGATCGAACCAAACACCTCCTGTATTGAAAGGGAAAGTCTTAACCACTGGACTGCCAGGCAAGTTCCTTACAAAAGCTTTTGTGAATCTTTTTAGAGAAGAATTACTTCATCCATCCATCTATCCATGCATGCATCTATCTATCCATGCATGCATCCATCCATCCTTTTGTTTATTCATCTGTGCATCCATACATCCCACCCATCTATTTGTCCATCCATTCACCAACTCATCTGTCATCCTTCCATCATTTATCCATCTATCCATTCTTTCCTTCCTTCATCCATCCATCCATCCATCTTAATGAGGGCATGTGATGTGCCTCACTTAGTGTTGCAAGAGATGCCAAGATGAACAAAACATAGAGTCCATGCCCTCAGAAAGCTAGAAGCCAATAAGAATATGAATAATATACACAGATGTTCCACTCACGGAGCAGCCAGTATGTGCTGTTAGTGAAAGCCCTGCCAAGAAGGTGCGTCAGGAGGCAAGGCCACATTGCCAAGGGAAATAAGAAGAGCCTCATGAGGAAGGCAGCTTTGAGATGAATTTCAGCCAGGGGAGATGGGGAAAAGGTTCATTCCAGGGTATGGGTGAAGGTAGAGAAGTGGGAGAGCACACAGCTTTCACAGGGAGCACAGGCACTGGGGAAGGCAGGGTTGCAAAGGGATGGGATCCTGGAATAATGTATGGGAACCACATCATGAGGTATCCCAGGAAAGCAAGGATAAAACATTTGAGGACTTCCCTAGTGGTCCAGTGGCTAAAACTCCATGGTCCCAATGCAGGGAGCCTGAGTTGATCCCTGGTGGGGGAGCTAGATCCTACATGCTGCAACTAAGAGCTTGTATGCTGAAACTAAAAGATCTTGCATGCCGCAACTAAGACCCAGCTCAGCCAAATAAATAAATATTAAACAAACAAACATTTGAGCTTTAGTGAGAGGAACTGAGGGGGAGATGAAGGGCAGAGAGGTTTTGTGTAATTCTCTACTGGACCATGGGCTACTCAGGGGTAGTGCCTTTGATTTAGTTCTGTGTCACCTATAAGCTTGGCCTGGAGCAGGCTCTCAGCAGATGCTGGCAGAAGGAAGGAACGAATGATAAAACTGTGCCACAGGAACATTGGCACAGCAATTCAGGGCCCATATATAACGGGAGGGGTTGCTGCTGCCTGATGTGACCATCCTTCCTCTATGCCCCCACCTGCCAGGGATGACCCTGCTTCCTTTGCTGGGGTCCCTCCAGTAGCTCTCCCAAGAGACACCACAAGGTGGCGATGTTCCGAATGTAGCACTGAGTTCTGCCAAGATCCTTGACACCGGTAGCTGGTGACTTGCCCTTCAAGAACTGTCCCCAGATGGTCAGAACTTCCTTTTAGCAAGTCTCGAGGCAGAATGAAGAGTTTGCGTACGGCCGTGGCAGAGGAGTCGACAGATCTTAACCCCAATGAACATACAGGTCTCACCTATACACTCATTTGATGGGATCTACTATGTGCCACACAGTGTAGGCTTCTTAGAAAAACAACCGTGATCAAGACACAGCCCCTACCCTCTAGGAGCTTACCGTCTAGTCCTGTCCAAAACTGCCTCTGCTATCTTTCTCTCTCTCTTTCTTTTACACCCCCCCACCACACACACACAAACACACACACCTGTTCCCCAGGGCCAATCCCCTTGACCTGGGAAGCCATCTCCATGTGAAATCTGTTCTTTGGCCCTGCTCCCCTCTTCCCTTCCAAGTTTCTCCCTAAGGCTATTGCATGGCCACATTAGCATGAGCCCTCGGTGCTCCCTCCTGTGATGGTTCCTCTTGCTCATCCCCTGAGCCCTTGCCTATTCTTATTCCCCATCTCCCACACCCACGCTACTCTGCCAGTCCTGAAGCTTTAGGGACCTCCCTAAATTATACCTGGTATGGGATAGGGCCTCCTAATACCCTAGAACTCTGGAGACTACAGGAACATGAAGGTGGATTCACAGAAGGACCCTGGGAGACTCTGGCACCACCAACACAGAGATGAGGGTCCAGAAAACCAAAGACCCCAGAGGTATGCCCCTCTGTGGCTCTAGGGCTCTGCCAGCCAAACCTGTCCCCAGACAGGCTGCCTTCTTTTCTCACCTGCTTTAGAGGGACCTGGCATCTCCCTAGTTGCAACTCCATACCGGTTGGGAGGTGAAGCATTATGGGACGTTGTCCACTTTCCCATCATGCTCCAGGGCTCCAGTTAGCCCTTGGCGGGTTTGGGAGAGGAGAGGAGGGAGGGTTGATGCTGAGAGTGGGAGCCAGGCCCATCGAGGTCCCGGGAGTGAATGCCGCATTGTTGGCCAGGCCAGAGTCACAGATAATTACCTCAATTAGTGACAATGGGAGAGTAATAAATACAGGCTTAGTGTCTCCTACCCCACCAGGGCTCCGAAGATTAATCCAGGCTGACGGGCGGGCCCTGAAAGGCGTGATGGACAATTCATTAAACTCCCCAAATGCCGCACAACCTGGGCGTGAAGGCTGAGTTAGCCCCCTGGGGGCTGCGCCTTTGTCCCGATTGTGTGTCTCCGCCACCGCAGAGCCGGGCAGCCCCCAGAGAGCGGGGAGGTGAGCGGGGCTCTCCCAGTCGGGCCAGGCGGCGGGGGGATTAGGCCTCGGTCCGGCCCTGGTTGCCCTGGCACACCAGCCCGGCCGGGCTGGAATGTCCGTGGAGGGGAGCGGGCCGAGCGGAGGGGCGGGGCCGACAAGGTGGGGTAAGGGGGGCACATAAAACCGGGGGCAGGAGGAGTTAATTAGACGCCAGCCGAGGAGGGCGAGGGGCCACAATAGGGCTGAGGGGCCGCCAGGGACGGCCCCTTCACTTCCGAGGATTAATAGGGAGGAGAGAGAAGGGAGGGGTTCGGCTCTGGGGGAGGAGAGCTGGAGCTTCCCAGGGTGGCACTGCCCGCTCTTGCCTGGCTTGGTACTTACTTGGCAAATGGTTGGGAGGCAGGGGGCCCTGGCAGCCGGGGCAGGTACCCCCCTAGCGTCCCACAGAGTGGCTCCTTCTTCCTTGGGTGGTACTTCCATTGGTAGGATGGTTGGGCAGGGAGGAGAGAAGGGACCCTCTCGTTTATCAGGGAGGTAGTAAAAGCAGGAATGTTTAGGGACCCTGTTCTCAACGCCCCGCCTCCCCAAACCTACTCTGAGGTGGAACCGGGAGCCTGAAGCTTTACCCTTCCAGATGAGGCTGGTAAAACCAAGTCCGAGGAGGAGCTGGAGCTGGTGTGCGTGCATGGGCTTAGGGGCTGCTGTGTGCCTGCACACACGCATGCATACGCTTATTTGTGCAGATATGCTTGCGCACAGGGCCTGGCATTCAGCAGGCCCTCTGTTAATATGTGTTGAGTGAATGAGTGAACTTTGGTGTTGGGTGTGAGGAGAAGCGGCCCTGGGCTCCACCGTGACACGGAGTGAATGGACTCGGGCCCTTTCATTCTGAGCTCCCAGTTACGGCCCAGGGAGGATGAGGGCCCCACCTCTGACCAGATGAGCAAACGTCCAGGAAAAATGAAGTGGCAGTGGCTCTTTCCCTTTGAAAAGGGAGGAAAAATGCAGTAGCCTCTTGGAAGCCCCACTTCCTCCTGGGCCCCAGGGAACAGGGCAGCCCTAGCTCCTCCCTAGGAGCCACCCCACCCTGTACCCTCCCAGGGGATGACAAGGGAGCGAGTTGGCGGCAGTTCCCCGGGCATATTTATAACCTGCTGCTCGCTCACCAGCGTCTGCTTTTAGCCCAGACGGGGGGAGGGGGCAGGGGGGTGGTCTGTCTCATGCTGGGCGCCCTGGCTGGGTGTGGAAAGAGTGAGTAAGGGTGAGTGGTGGGCAGCTCTGCATGGATATTCCTGCTCACACCACAGCCAAACAGCTTATTTTCTCCTCATTTTGTTATTTTTCTCCCTCTGGCCTGGAGAGGAGGACTGAGCCAGCCTGAGGTGGGGGGCGGGGGGTGCTAGACCCTGGGGTATTTGCAGCCCCACTGACAGGGTTTTTCCAGGGTGCGTGTGGCAGGGTGTGTGTGGTGCTGGCTTGCTGACCCCCCGGGGACTGTGCAGCCTCAGTCCTCTCAGCTTTTCCGCTCCCCCCAGGATATTTCAGGACCAGTGCCTCCCTCACTCACTGAGCCAACCCTGTGTCTGGGGTCCCTGCCAGTCTCAGATCCCACCTGAAGATCAGAGGTGGGCGGGTGGATAGCCTAGGTGCAGAGGGCCGAGCTGGGGACTGTTCCTGATAGCACTAGCCTATGGTGACCCCCCCCCCCCCCCCCCGCTCCCGGGCCTGCTCTGGGCACTGCTGCTTTCCTCTCCAGGATTTACCTGCTCCATGTGAGGATGGCACATGTGATCCTAATAAATAATTAGCTCCTAGGTAGTGCTTTGCAGATCTAGCCCTTTTGCTTTTTAAAAAAAAAAACTTTTTTTCTTTTGCTTGCTTTTTTTGTTTTATTATCGCATGTCCCTTTGAGGACCCAGCCCCATTCTGTACTTCCCTACCCACCCCCCTTGAAGTCCCTGCGGCTGGAAGCAAAGGACTTCCATGCTGAGGACATGAGTATGGGAGTCTGTCTTTAAACTTCACGCTTGTGCAGAAGGCTTTACACTTCATTGAGCCTTCACAGCACTGCTCCCATTATCCTGACAATATCTTGATGTGCCTGATTCCCTGGCCAGACTGTAAACTTCTCCTAGCAGGCTCTATGGCTCATACATCACCGTATCGCCAGCATTTGGCATATGCCTGGCACAGAAGTGGTGTCAGCAAGTGTTCAAATGACCCTGTGTTTCACATCCATGTACATGATCTTGTCTGAACCTCATCACCTTCCTGAAGAAAACTAAGTACCAGTAATCATCCCTGTTGAATAGACAAAGCAACTGAAGCTGAGAAAGCTACGGAGTTTTTGAAAGTCTAGTTAGGACCAGAACAGGATTCACTTCTTCCCTGCCCTTCTTCGGCTTCTCCCCGAATCTGGGGAGATTGTCTGGCAGGGGCCCATACCTCCTTTCCTGCCTCTGGGGGGATCTAATAGTTCTGTGGATTATAGACTGGACATTCTTGCCGGGGGTTCTTAACTGGACACCCAGCCCCATCAGGTACCTTCTACCCAGGATCAGTAAGATTTCTATTCCTCCTCCTCAACTGCCCATCAAAGCTGAACTGGTGCTAGCTTGGTGGATGGAGAGAAAGGAAAAGGGATGTATCGCTGCAAGATTGAGCAGTTCCTGGCTCCACTTCCTTACCCCCACACATATCCCAAAGGCCAACATGGGTCAGAGTTCACACATCCAGGGAGAGGTGGGAGGCAGCAACAACAGCAAAAGAGTCCTGGGGAGAGGGGGAAATTCTCCAGTAGGCTAGGATCAGTCGTTGCCCTTAGGGGGTGGGGTGCTTCATAGCTACCCCGTCCTTCAAGCCCTCCCCTGGGGCGGGGGGAAGTGTTAGGATTAGAGACTGGCATTAGAGCTTAGCAAGCAGTTAGGGTTTGCCTGAAGTTAGGTTAAGGCTAAGGTTAGACCTAATCCTAGGGAGAGGGAGTGGATTAGAGTTAGAGATAGGTTTTCGGGCTGTAGGAGAGATTAGTTCTCCCCTCCGATCTGGTGAAATGCACACAGAGGTATCCTGTTGGTGGTGTTAGTAACAGAATCCTCATTTGGGCTTTCTATGGGAATGGCTAACCTCATGGTTTGGTTATGGACCACAGTTGAGTTTCCTTTCAGTTACACTGGTTAAAGTCTAGCCTCTATTTGGATTCTAACCCTGCTGTTCCTTTCTTCTCCCCCATTATCCTCTCTCAGCTTTTCACCTGTTCTTTGTAGCCCACGGTTTGGAAGTTGATGTCCTAATATGGCATTTCCCTGTCCTGGGAAGGAGAGTGGCTTCCCTGTTGCCCAACACCCTGACCACAGCTGGCCCAGAGAGGCTTTGGGGGCCAAAACCTCTACACCCATGAGCCACAGCACCCTTTCAGTTTGGGTTTCTCTTTCTTCTTTGGTTTCTTTTGAGAACACCATCATAGCTATCACTCAGTTGTAGTGATTTTCACAACAGCTCTTCTACATAGGAGAGGCAGGTTCTCCAAGTTTGTTTTTTAATCCCCACTCAGCAAGGCAAGAAACTGAAGAAGTTATGGATTTTCGCAGTATCATACAGCCAGTTGGTGTTCAAATAGGAAGAAGGACCCTGTAGCGTCTTTTGGCTCCTGACTGGGTTCATCTGAACTGGATCCCCAGTGGCCTCATCAGGGTCATCCAAGGGACAGAATGTCAGAGTCCTCTTCCAGGGTCAGGAAACCAGTCCCTCAACAATGTATCCTATTTGTTTAAAGGAGGTAAGCAATAGTGTGTTCTGGATTCAAGGAAAAGCCACCAAGTCATTGATAAAAATAGAGATTTTATTCTGCAGAGGAAGATACTACACTGGTGGGGGCGAGGAGCCACTAATAGCTACAGTGGAAGGAAATACTGATTCCGGAATGCAAAGGCATCTTGGAGAAACTAGGGAGAGGGAAAGAGGGGTCAGAAAAGGCTGGAGAGCAAAAGGAGAGAAGAATGGAGAAGGATTAGGTTGGGGTGGGAAGTGGTCTCTGCAAACCAGGCTGGAACCCAGCACAATAAATAGTTTTTATTTACAACAACCAAACTCGTGGCTTTGTACCCACGTTTCAGTGCAAATTATTTACACACTGATGAGGAGGCAGGACAGGAAGGGGGTAGGAGGTGGCTGAGGGAGGCATGGTTCGCAGCTGTTCAATGGCTCCATATCAGAGGCTGGGAGAATGGAGATATTTCTCCCGGGTCCCCCAACCTCATTTTCCACATCACCACAGCTGCCCTCTCACCCCGGAACCTCCCACTTCAGCTGTAGGTGGGGAGGAGAAAGGCCCTGATGCCCAGGTGTGTGTTCAGGGTGTGCACCCTTGACAGGAGAAGGGGAAGGGCATGTGGGGACCTGGAGAAAACGGAGGTGAAAGGAGAAGGAGGAAAGGCAGGCAGGTCGCTGCGCGCGGTGGAGGAGGCAGAGCTTCGCGTCGGGAGCTGACCCTGATGGGGGAGGGGACCAATCCTCCTCTCACCTCCCGGCCAAGCAGGGGGCAGTGCAACAAGGGGGTCTCCCGCGGAGAGGGAGGGAGGTAGGTCCGGGGGCGGGTCAATCAGGATGGCAAGAGGGTTCATGCCGCCCCAGGCAAGTGGTCTCAGGAGTCCCCAGGTCTGAGGAGGTGGGAGAAACGATGGGATAGGTAGGTAGGAATCCCGGAGTGTGGCTGGAGGGACGGGGTGGTCGCAGATCCGGGTCTGAGGTGCCAGCGAATCTGTTTGGGGGTGGGCTTGAGGAGCGTGCTCCCAGGGGCCGAGTCCGCGCAGCGCCTCACAGGCACTCGTGCAGTACGCGCGTGTGCGTGCAGTTGCGGCAGCTGACGTGGCAGCACCAGTGGAAGGTGCAATTGCAGCGCTCGGTGACGCGCTGCGTGCGCGTGCGGTGGCCCCGGCCACAGCAGAGCAGCTCGCAGCCATCCAGCGCGGGCGACGAGCTATTGCAGGCGCGCCCCGCCGTGCCCGCGGTACCCAGGCGTCCGCTGTACGTGCAGAAGTTGGGCGATTTCTCGAAGTAGACGAGGTCGTGGGGCGAGGGAGGCTTGTGAGCCGGGTCCTCCGGCTCCAGGCGCAGCAGTTCCGCCCGCGATGCACGGTTGTTGCCGCGGTTGCCGTAGAGGACGCGCGAGGCGCCGTCGAAGCGGTCCCGCAGCACGTCGCCCACTGCGCGCAGCGTGGGCAGCCGCATCCAGCACGTGCGCACCGTGCATGAGCCCGACATCCCGTGGCACTTGCACTCCTGGCGCATCTCGGAGAACACGGTCTGGGGGGGCGGGGGTGGGGGGTAAGGAGAAGAAAGGACGGCCCGGGACGCCGTCAGAGCCAGAGCCACCTTCCCGGATACCGCCCCCTCCTGGTCGCCGCCGGGATCTCAGCAAAGGCCCAGGCCTAGCCGAGCCCAGAGGAAGGCAGCCACGAAATGTCACGCAGAGATTTGGACGCCAAACCCATCTCTGCTCCACCCGGAGAATCTGTCTTTGCCTCGCAGCCTTATTTTTTGAACCTGAACAGTGGCGGGCGTAGGCAACACAGTCCATGGGTTACATGACTTCTAACCTCTCTGTTGTCAGACTATCCCTTCCATTCTGTGAATCCCTCCAAGCCCCCGCGCCCTCCGGACGCCCTCGCCTGGTTCCTTACCCTAACCTCTGGCCTTAACACCGACCGTTACTTCCCAAGTTCGAGCTTAGCCTAAGGCAGGGACTCCGAGATCCCTGCCATTCCGTTTCGGGTGCGGACACCCTCAAGCAGGCTTACCGTGCGCCCCGCCTCATTGTTGTGAAGGTTCATGAGGAAGCGAAGGTCCCGCCCCTTCTCTCCGGAGTCCACAAACTCCCGGCCGAAGAGGCGGCCGAAGTCGATGTTGTCGCTGCAGCCCCCCCAGTGCCAATCGGGGCCCCCAGGACCGCGCCGCCGATAGTCGCACGTGCAGGATTCGATGGAGCCCTCTGAGCAGGAACGCGCCACCGAGTGTGTGACCCCGGCCGAGGTGATGGCGAAGATAAATGCTGTTTCCCGACAGCCTATTGGGGATGGGAGAGGGGATCAGCGAGGGGGCACGCGGGGTGCAGTCCTGCACCTTCAGGGGAGGCCTTGGGACCTTTGAGTCCCACGCCCTTAGAGTCCTGGAAGCCCGGCGACCGGCTGTGTTGGGAAGTTGGTCTCCCCCCGAAAGCACGTGTGTGGACACGCTACCTCGTCCACACCTGTAATCTCGCTTTACTGAGACTCCGGGCGCATTTTGACTTCTCGGTGCAAGTGGGGCAGCCCCGGAGGAAAAAGAGAATAGAGGGGAGCGGAAGAATTCTGCACCGCCAAGAACTCTCCAGCGATGCAAGCCTTGCTGGGCTAGAGGCAAGAGAGCAGCTTCTCAGGCTTCTTTGGGAGGGACTGCGGGAAAGCGGTGGCCAGCGAGCGTCCACCACTCAGCACTCCCTTTCGCTGGAGCAGTGGCTCAGAAAAGCTAAGCTTCCTGTCCGAGGCGCACGGGTTGAAACCTCCTGGTGGAACGAGTCTGGCCCAGAGCTAGTGCTGGCATGAAGCTCTTGGCAGGCTGATTCTGTGACCCTGCAGATGCCCCGGACATCTTCCCTGCACTTGCCCGCCCGTGCCCTGAGGTGACCCCGTGCGCCCCTGCTCCCCGGAAGCGTCACCTTCCGGGGTACCCACCTCGGTTGACGATCTTGCCGAAGAGGTGGGGCCCCGAAGCCGTGGGACAGTTCCAGCGGCGGTTCCGGAACTGCCACTTGCACTCTCGCACAGCGC
This sequence comes from Dama dama, assembly GCF_033118175.1. Taxonomy (NCBI): domain Eukaryota; kingdom Metazoa; phylum Chordata; class Mammalia; order Artiodactyla; family Cervidae; genus Dama; species Dama dama. The sequence goes on from NC_083683.1 coordinate 47,103,470, forward strand.
TCTGCAGCCCCCCGCTCACACTGTGCAGGATCCCCGGGTTCTGGCGGATCAGCCGCCGCTGTTTGCGGCTCAGCAGCTGCAGACTGGGCTCGAGTACCAGCTGCAGACTCTTGGAGTCGGTCAGCAGGTTCGTAGAGGAGGCTACGTTCACGATGCCCCTGGTGAGATGCATGGGAGGAGTTCAAGCTCTGGAAGGGGACCTGCACCCTGACCCTACCCAGAAAGGTCATGCTCGCCCTGTCCTCTTCCTGGAGCTATTTGCCCACAAAAGCGGGGAGAGATCAATAATAAGGTAACGATTCCGCGCTTCGGCACTCACTAGTTTGAAAGGACTTGGCTTTCAGACTTTTGTGTTCCCAGGAATCAGGGCTGCTAGGGGGCCCTGCGCCCGCCCGGAGCTGGACAGCGGAGTCATGGAGAGCCCAGGGACTAGATATTCACCTTGGCTCTCAGAGCCTGTTTCCGGACAGTCTGGCTCGCAAATCCTGGCCTGCCGTCCATGCCCACCCAAGGCGTGAAATGCTTGGGAGTTCCACCCGCTTCTTGGCTTCTTTCGGAGTGCACGCCTGCCCTTTCTCTCCAGAGGCTGGGAAGCCCTGTAGTGTGACTACCACCGTGAAGCTCGTTTGGGGGTTCTTGGAAGAGGGCAGTGCTAGATGGAAGAGGGCTCCCCGCCTGGAGTATCGTGGGCCGCCGGGCGGACCATTCACCCCACTTCAGCAGAGCTGGAATTTCTGGACCAGTTCCGCTCCAGAGCGCCCCTCGGTGTCTCAAAGGGAAGTCAGAGCGCTGGAGGAAGTCTGTCTGCGGACGGATCCCAGAGCGTGGGAGCTGGATGGGGCTGGCCCCTGGCTCTGTGCCCCAAGACAAGTGGCGACCCCGCACCAGCTCACTTACCACCATCGGCCACTGCTGTTGGCGGCCAGGGCTGCAGGCAGAGCGGCCAGCGCCAGCAACAACGCAGCAGAAACCCAGCCAGGCAGCAGCGCCCAGTGCCCCATGGCCTGCCCGGCCTTGCCCGCTCTATGCTGCAGTTGGGGCGGCTTTGGCGGCTGCCCGCGGCGGTGGGACGGGACGCGGCGGTGGCGGCAAGTGGCGAGAGTTCGCAGTCTGGCTCTAACAGCCCTGGGGGCGGGCGACGGGCTGCATGGCTCGCGGTCCCAGCTGGTGGGCTGAGGCAGCCACGGCGGGCGGCACCGCCTCTTATAGTTGCGGCGCTGGCTGAAGTGACGATAGGAGGCTGCCCCGCCGGGCCGCACTGTGGCACCAGGGCGCACCGGTCAGGGGCGCAGACAATGGGCAGCGAGCGGGGCCGTGGCTCCCGCCCGTCTGAGGCGAGAGCTGACGGGCTGGCCGTCGGGGCTCACCCCCGCCCCCTGCCCGGTGGCTCCCGCCTCCGGACCTGCACTGGCCGCCGACCCCTCCCCTTGGGACGCCCTCCCACGCGCGCCCGCCTCAGTCCTCTCCGCGTCCGGAGCCCGTCGGGGACCAGCGGCCGCCAGGGGGCGCAGCGACCAGTGTGCTGCGGGGACAAACTGCTAGGAGCTCAGCCACTTCGCGGCCCGCTGTGGGGCTGTCCCTTCGACGTCACCCCGGTCCCCCATCCTGAGTGGAAGAAGGAAAGCTGTGGTTCTGGGCAGCGACTCTGGGGAGACACCTCCCCGCCCATGAACCCCCGACGGCTGAACAGGGAAGGAGAAGGGGGAGACGGGTGGGGTTGGGGCTGTGGTCAGGGAAATCCCTGGCGGTGGGGGGTGGGTGCGGGGATGAGCTGAGCGCACAGGCCCGACCATGGAGAGAAACCTGAGGCAGCAGAGGTTTGTACTTGTGGGAGGAAAGAAGTGCACAAGTGCCTGCCAGTGTGTGCATGAAGTGGGAAAGTTGTAAATGAGACTGCGTGTGAGAATGTGCGTACACACATGAGTGCGTGTCCTCACGGACAGAAACTCCCATGTTCTGAGGAGGGATTTTAGGAGCCTTTCTCAAGAATCTTGGAATTTAGCTCAGGTCAGAAGGCATCATCGAGTCATCTTGTCACAGCCACCACCTGGGACAGTGCATCATCTCCTATGTGTCGGGAAGGGGGTGGCCAGGAGAGACCCAGAAGGTTGACCGGGGAGCAGTGTCTGGAACTGTGTGTGGAGGTGGGTGGATGAGTAGGAGATGAAATATGCATCAGTGTGTCACTCTGACCCCGTGTTCCTTGGGTCATCCTAGAGTGTGTCACCCCCTGGCATGTGTCAACCTGTGCCTGTCACTGGGGGAGGCGGACAAAACCTGTAACCAAGGTGGTATCATAACGTATGAGGCCTGGAGCAGCGGTGACTCTGAGACTAGGCTCAGAAAAGAAAGGCAGTAGACTCGATGTCAGGTGTGTGTGTGTGTGTGTGTGTGTGGAGGGGCTGGGAGCAGAAGGGCTGCTGACTAAACTGAACCCAGAGCTGAGAACCTGTGCATCCACGTTTCTGCTCCTTTCTGGAATTTTCCACCAACTTTCTGTCTTCTCCACCTAGAACTCTGGCTCTCTTCACTCTCACCACGCTGGGATACCTGACCCTGACCCTAACACGCCTCCCTACATCCTCTCAGCTTCAGGGCCCCTCTGCCTCCAAAGGAATGAGTGCCTGCTGTTCCCCGTGTGGGATATAGAGGGCACTGCCAGCCTGGTTATCAGGCCCCGCCAACACACGCAGGTTGCCCCTGGAAGAGGAGGATCTCCTCCTTTACATCTCTCCTCTCTCTCTCCATTTTACAAAGGAAAAACTAGATTAGGCAGTTTTCCACGGGCCCCGCAGCTAATAAAGGGATGAACGGTAGAGCCAGGTTGAAACCCAGACTGTTCGACTCAAACCCCATGCTTTTACCACCTTAATGGCTGCTTATGATTGTGCAGGCTGGGGGCCCTTCCCCAAACTGGGAGATAAATAAAAATGGTCTTTAGAATCTTTCTGCCTCCATTTTGATCTTTTTTTTTCATCTTCCCTGACTTTAGGATGTTTTTTTTTGACTGAGTAATGTACCAGGCCTGGTCCGAAAGAGTTTCAAGTCCCAGAAATGATCAAGCCTCCCCTCCAGTGCAGGCAAATCACTCTAAAGAATAAATGCCTGATAAGTTTAATGAATCTTCCTGGGGCTCTTGCATTTTAAAAGGATGCATATTAGCCCAAATGAAACCTGATGGAGGTTATTTTTGAGGGGAATATCTTTCCCAGGCCCTTTGCCCCTCCAAGGATTTGACACTGAGGGACAAGGTGTACTGGCTTAGCATCTTCCACAGATCTAAAAGCCAGTAGCCCCTGCGGAGGCCACCCAGCACAGATGGCTCAAGTAAGTAGACAGTGTACCTTGGGCAGCTTGCCCTTTGTCCCTGAGGAGTTTCTTCCCACTGGGGCCTGGGTCACATCTTTTGGTTTAGTGGGTTGATAAAACCCCATGGAGGAGGGAGCTGGGCTGGAAGACAGGGCAGTCCTGTCTGTGGCCACTGGTGATAAGCACAAGTGGGAAGGGAGGAAAAAAGGATTCCATATCCTTTGTTCCACTATTCCACCCACCAGGGATAGTGGGGAAGAGTGGGAGGGCTCAAGGTCTGGTCAAATTTTGTAGGACCTGGCCCAAATTTATTTAGATCAAATCATCCCTCTATCAGTTGTCTTCTCTTCCTTTCCTGTGTCATCAGTTTACCTCTCTACTGGATCATACCTATCAGCCTACAAATATGCTGTAATGTCTCCCATCTAAAAAACACCAAAACTTGATTTGACTTCACATTATCACCTAAGTGTGCCCCATTTCTGTGTTGTCTTTTACTGCAGAACTCAAAGTGTTGCTTTAATCACCTGTGCCAGTTTCTTTTCTTTATTCTCTCTTTCCACCGCCTTAATCACACCTTTGAACCCACTGCATTTCGTCCTCAAAATCATCCATGACCTCCATTTCGCTCTACTGTCAAATCTCAGTTCTCATCCTAACAAACTTTTTAGGAATAGCAGACAAAGTTGAACACTTCTTCCTTGAAATAGTCTCACTTGATTTCTGGAACACCATTCCTACCTCCCTGACTGCTCACCTTCTCAGTCTCTTTATCTGGTTCCACCTTTGTACCCAGTTTCTACATGACTCACTGGACTGCACCCCATTTCAATCTGCAACTTCTTCTCAGTCTACACTCACTCCTTTGGGGAACTATACAGTCTCATACTCCCTACTTTTATCTCTGGCCCTGAACTCTGAACTTGCACATCTAACACTTGAATAAACATCTCAAAATGTACAATATCCCAAACTAAACTCCCAGTTATTCACTTGCACCTGCTCTTTATTCAGTCATCCCCATCCCAGTGAATGGCAACTCCATCCTTTCAGTTGCACAAGACGAGAATCCTAGAGCCATCCTTGACTTGTCTGTTTTCTTATAGTCTATGTCAAATCAGTCAAAAAAAACAAAAAAACAAAACAAAACTCCTGCCCTTCTGTCTTCAAAACTCCCTTCAGCCACACTGGCTTCCTTGTTAATTCCTTGAACATACCAAGAATGTATCTGTTTCAAGATCTTTGCACTTGCTTTTCTGTCTTCTGGAATGCCCTTCCCCGATATCTCCAAGTGTTTGTTCCTCCACATCCCTTTCACTCCTCCCCCTTTATAAAATGGAATTCCACCACCTATCTCCTTTACCCTGCTTTATTTATTTTTTGCATCACTTTTGACCATGGACACCTTTAAAGGTTTAAAGTGGAAAGTCAGTAGTAAACCACCCTCTTAAAACAGGATTTGGAGAGAGAGATATCAGAGGGGAGAGGGGCTTTACCTAGATGGGGGTCTGAGGAGGAAGCAGGGGACCAGGGCTGAGAGCTGTGGGCAGAGGAGCCTACCTTCTTTTGAAGCACCAGCAGGTGTCACTCCCTCTTTGGGCTGGGAAGGCATCAGCCTCTGGTGGAGAAGGGGGCAAAGTTCTGTCGTGGGTAATTTTACTGATACGTTGGGGGCAACTGCTGAACGTTGGGGGTTTCTCTGGAGTCCAGTGGAGTCAGCTGCGCACGCTCTGGTGCCGCCGGGTGGTGGCCTGTGGTGCTGCAGCAGAAAGCGTGAGAGGCGGAGGGTGGGCAGCACGGCTGAGCTCACCGCCGCCGCGGGCGCATCCATCCCTCCAGGGCCTATAATTTGGGTTCCCTGGGCCTGGCCGCCCCTATCAGCGGCTCAGCAATAGATGAGTCACCCGGGACCCCGGGCCAAGGCAAACACGGGGGGAGGAGGAGGAGGAGGCTTTCGAGGCTGCACTCAGCTTTAGCCACCGCCTCAGTTGCTGGATCCCCCAATCTCCAGGGACCCCCACTCTTTTCTTTGACCCCCGCCCTATAGAGCCCCAGTGTTCTCAGATTGCTCTTGATACTGTCCACCTCTATGATGGGAAGTCAGCCCCCTATTCTTCCCCGCAGGGGAAGGGGGACCAGCTTGCTCCCACTCCCTCCCTGAAGTAATGACAGCCCCTCACTTTCCCCCTGCTGTCATGGCCCCAACCCTTGTCAAGGTCTCTCTGGTTCCCGCCCCTCTCCTTTCCTGGAGCTGGCCGCGTGCTTGGGGTATTAGGCAATGGGTGTGTACCCACAGCCCTCTCCAGGCCCCGCCTGCCCCACCACCCTCCAGCCGCCTGCGGGTCAGTGCTCAGGCCAGCCGGTCGGGCCGAGGGCACGGGGGCCAGCTCAGGCCACCCAGTCTGCCTGCCTGTGGCCTCCTGTCCCAGAGCTGGGCTTCTGCTGGGAAAGGAAACAGGAGTATGGGTCTTTGGATTTGGGACAGGCCAGCCTGGGGAGCCCGGGGGTCATTAAGATGTTGGAATCTGTGGTAGTAGCTGTGACCCTGGCCCTTCCTTGGCACCTGACTATACCACAGCCCGACAAGGGTAAAATCAGAAGGAGCAGTCTGAAACCTGAGGGAGACCTGGAGTCATGTGGAAAAATGCAAGTGTCCAAGAGGTTCCCATGGGGGAAGAGCATGGGAAACCTTGTCCCCCTCCTCCAGGGAACTAGGTAAAGTTCAGGCTGACATGCAGGAAGGACAAGGACAGGATCCAAAAGCTACTAAGATAGGGTGCAGATTCTAGTGGTCTCAAAAGCCACACACGGTTTGGTTCTTGGCCCCTAAACAGGAAGGAGGGATAAGAGCCCCTTCTCTTGTAGGGCTGCTTCTCCTCTACTCCCCTCTCCACCCAGAGGTGGGAAAGCAGAAAAAAGCAGCCCTCTTTGATCGCAGCTGTCCAGGGTCAGGAACTAGGGTACTTTCACCTCCTCAGCCTGCCTGAGGCCTGGCACATAAAGGTGATTAATAAATATCCCAGCAGATGAAAGTCATTAATCTCTCTCAGATGGCTTTGCCCCTCAGACAGCAGTGCCCCCTGCAGCCCAGGGCAAGACCTGCAGCCACAAAGACTAGAGGCTGGCTGCCCAGGAAAGCTGCATGGCCACTACCAAGGAAGAGATGACTGTGGCTGTGGGTTTCAACCCTGTGGCTCTGCTTCCCCGGGGGGCCTGTCTCTGAGTCAACGTGCCAGCCTCGGGCTCGCGGGGCCAGCCGTGCCTTGGGCTGCGGTCTGGCAGGGGCGGGGGGCGGCTGGGAAGCCTGGGGCCCCTCTCTGGCAAAAATAGCCCACAGTGGTTAGAGCTGGGAGGGTGAGTCAGGCAGGAGCGCAGTGGCGCCTAACCCCTTCGCTGCCACTGGAGCTCCCTAGGGTGGTTTGCCTCCGTCTGTGCAACCCACGATCAGACTCTTTGCCTGGTCATCCTCAGGCTGGGCTCAGTTTGGGATCCCTCCTCTTTCCACGTGAAGCAAGTCTGCGAGTCTGGAGCAGGAATATGGGCCACCACGGAGTGCAGACTTGAGATCTTAGGAAGGGCAGGGGAACTCTGCTGGCAAGGATGCCTGTGAGCCCAAGGAAGCACAGGGGCAGGCTGAAGATCTCCGGAGCTCCCGGAGACTCTGCCAGAGCCAAACTCTGAGGCCAGAGCTGACCCCTCCCAAGGGGCAGGCGTAGGGCTCCGAGGTGGGCGGAAGCCAAGCCACCCAGAAGGGAGTTACTCCCGCCAGCTCAGATTGCCCTGCAGTGCGTTCTCCCCAGGCTCTCGCGCAGAAACCAAGACCGTCCAGCCAGGCAAGTTCGATCTGAGTTCCGTCTTCATCTGGTCAAAGGCACCTTCCAGTCACTCAGCTATCGGTGGGGGAAACTGAGGCATAGAGACATGACCACTGGGGACCAGGGGCTTGGTTCTCTAGTCTGGGTCACCACACCCTCCTTGCAGCCTTGGCGGTCCCAGAGCAGGTGAGTGGAACTCTGGCCACCTCCCCCTTCGGTGGGGCCAAGCCTGAAACCCAGGCGTCGGGGGAGAGGGTGTGTGAGTACGCTGGGAGGAGGGGGAGCGGCTGGGCTCCCCGGGTCAAGGCGGGGGGTGTGAGGAGTGGGGTGGGGATGCCCCGGGCTCGGGGAGGGGCCGCAGCTCTGTCAGCCGCGGCAGAGCCGCCGGTGAGCTCGGCGCGAGGAGAGCCAGAGCCCCCAGTTCTGTGCTCGCCCGCTCGCTAGCTTTCTCGATCACTCCCTCCCTTCCTCCCTCCCTTCCTCCCGGCGGCCGCGGCGGCGCTGGGGAAGCGGCGGAGAGGAGTGGCCCTGCCCTGGAAGAATGCGGCTCTGCCGAGGGGCCAGAACCCGACGCACTCTCCCCACAGTTTGAACAGCCCGAGCCCAGGCGACCCGACCGCGCCGGTGGCAGACTCGGCCCCAGAGCAGCTGGAGGTAATGGGAATTGGGAAAGCAGGGAGGGCAGGGACTCGCACTGGGGGACGCGACAAGCACTCTGTTAGTCAGACAGACACGCATCCGCCCACGGGGGCACAGAGACGCAGAGAAAGCCCGGGATATTGCCCGAGATAAAGACCTAGCAAATAAAGGAGCGGCCCCAGATTTGGAGGGCAGTGAGTGGAGAGCAGAGGGGTGGGGTCTGAGACCGAGGACCTGGTGGGGACCAGATGAGCAGTGCCAGGAGGAGAGGAACATGTAGTTAGGAAAGGTAGCGGTCGAAGAAAAGGACTCAACCTGCACCACGGTCCATTTCAAGAGGGAAGCAAGGTCCCCTCCCAGACTTGTGGCACCTGGAGCCTCCCCTGGCTCCCTACTGGGGCTGCAGAGGGCACAGTGGGATGGGGAGCCCATTCCTCCACCCTTTTCAGGGAAGCTGCTAGATGGCACTTGGAGACTACACTCCCCCACCCCCACCCTGCTGGCTGAGTGGCGGGGAACCCCCTCTCAATCCTGGCCCGCAGGCCTCCTGAGCAAGAGCTGGTGAAGCTGTGTTGGGCCTGGGAAGCCAGTCTTGGGGCCCTTGAAAAGGGAGCGGTGGACAGGATAGTGGAGAGCTGTTTGTGAGACTATACAGCTGTTTGCACGTGAGTGTGTCTGTGTGCCTGTGTGCCGGGCACTGTGTCTGGCTGGGTGAGCTCCAGGACGCTGGCTTAAGTCCCAGTTTCTAGGCCCACACTCTTCTTCCAGGGCCCAGGTACTCTGGGAATCAAGGGCGTGATCTTACTGTTTTGTTTGAGCGGGATGAGAAGGGTCAGCGGGGTGGCCATGGTGAGTTAGGAGCCAGAGTTGGGCATCCTTCGGTTGCCCAGGTGAGCCACCCTATTCTAGAGCCCTCCCTAAGTGTCCCTGTCCTGCAGGCCCTGCTCGATCTGCGCATCGGGGCCTTAGGGCCCGGGATTCGACATGCGGGAGGAGCCCCGGCCTCGGCCTCCGCCCTCGGGCCTCGCCGGTCTCCTGTTCCTGGCGTTGTGCAGTCGGTGAGCGGTGCCCCTGTCGCCCAGCCTGCGAGAGAAAGCCCTGGGCTACAGGAGGGTCGGGAGGCGTCGGAGGGAGCGCGAAGGCCTGGACTGCAGACCCTGAAACGCCTTCTCGGTTCCCAGGGTCCTCGGCAATGAGATTCTGGGCTTGAAGCTGCCGGGCGGCGGCGAGCCGCCGCTGACCGCCAACACCGTCTGCTTGACGCTGTCGGGCCTGAGCAAGCGGCAGCTGGGCCTGTGCCTGCGCAGCCCCGACGTGACGGCGTCGGCGCTCCAGGGCCTGCACATCGCGGTCCACGAGTGTCAGCACCAGCTGCGCGACCAGCGCTGGAACTGCTCGGCGCTCGAGGGCGGCGGCCGCCTGCCGCACCACAGCGCCATCCTCAAGCGCGGTGAGCCTGACCGGGCGAGTCTGCGCCGCCGCCGGGGCTGGGGGGCGGGGGGCTACGCCGACGCGAGCGGAGGCGGGAAGGGACTGGTTCACCACTCCGGGAGGGGCCTCTCCGGGAATTCCCCCCCGGAGCTGCGCGGAGTAGGGTCTGGCCACCCGTCTGGGGCCCCGTGCTTCAGACTTCCACCTGCGCGCTGCCGGCAAGGCAGCTGGGTCCCTGCTCCCTTACCCCAGGGCCCCCCTTTCCTGCCTCCGCCCAGCTGATCTCGGCTGCACCTGTGAGCAAGAGATAACCCCCCAGCCCCAGAAGCTTTAAATGCACCCCTCCTCCCCGTCCCCCAATTTCCTGCCCCTCCTCTCTGCATGGGACAAGCCCAGGCTGGTGTCCCCATAGCCTCAGCGGGGGTGGGGTGACGCCCCCAACCGTTTAAGGGTTAAACCTACTCCCCTAATTACTGGGGTTCCCAGGAGCAGAAGCTGGGAACAAAGACCCCGATGGCTTTGAAGCCAGGGAGCATCCCCCTCCTCGGTGCTGTGGGGGCCCCAGGTGGCTCTCACCTGAGCAGGTGAGGAAGTGCTGGAGGTGTGGAGAACAGGTCACTGCGGGGCCCAGCCTGGGGGCCCTGGTCTGGAAGGGCATCACTGTCTCTTGCTAGGCCATGCCCCAGTTTACTCCCTAAAGGAGTAAACATCCATCTCTGGCTCAGCCCAAGGGTGGGGGCAATACTTTGGGGACTATGGGGTTAATAGGCAGCTGCCATCTGTGGGGGAATTCCCAAGACTTGTGCAAACAGCTTCACCCCTGGAGGCTTGAGGTTGGGGGATCAGGAGGCTGGGCCAGGAGCCCTGCATCCTGGGACGGGAGAGGCCTGGCCCCTAAGGAGGTGCTCCCATCCACTCAGGGCTCCAGAGAGGGAGGCTGCTTTTCTACAGGGCCTGGTGTAGGGGAAGGCTTTGATGGCCCAATGAGAAGCATGTCTATCTAAGCCTGGGGAAGGCTTGTCATCCTGAGCCTCTGTGACCCCCAAAACATAACAAAGAAGTCAACATTTTAAGAGGGCCTTAGGGAGAATCACCCCCACCTCTCTCCCTCTCCCAGCAATTTATAGAGTAATAGCAGGTTAGGATAAATATAAGGGGCAATCTTAACGGGCAAACATAAAACTAGAAACTGGAAAGAGGAAGGACAGCTCCACAGCTCCAACACTTTGGGGATTTTGGGCTGGTGGAGGGTAAGTTGGTTAAAAGACTGATTTAAATAACCTTGACTAAAACAACAACAACAAAAACAACACAAAACCAAAGGCCTCTGCTTCCATCCCACCTGCAGGGCTGGGGAATTTCTAAGGCTTTCAGATACAGAACTAAGTGAACATATCTTCAAAGACCTCAAGGATTCTCTCTTAGTCATCTCTAATCTCCTGGGGTCTTTCCCAGTAGCCGAGCTCTTTCATCCACACCTGAAAATCCCAGACTTAAACAGAGCAAGAATGGGCCTCAGGGATCATCTCAATTCATCTTCTCCCTTTATAGATGAGGAAACTGAGACTCTGTGCTTTTAGGTTCCCTTCCTTCTCCTATGACTTGCTCCCAAACTACTCAACTGGTAAATGGCAGGATCTGGACTCAGTTAGGAAATTCTGGAATTGCAGTTTGGCTGTTTCCTTGGGCCTCCTTACTCTCAGCGGCCTGTCAGACTTACCCCTATCCACACCCTTTTCATCCCTAGGTTTCCGAGAGAGCGCTTTTTCCTTCTCCATGCTGGCTGCTGGGGTCATGCACGCAGTAGCCACCGCCTGCAGCCTGGGCAAGCTGGTGAGCTGCGGCTGTGGCTGGAAGGGCAGTGGTGAGCAGGATCGACTGAGGGCGAAACTGCTGCAGCTGCAGGCACTATCACGGGGCAAGAGCTTTCCCCACTCCCTGCCCGGCTCGGGCCCTGGCTCTGGTCCCAGCCCTGGCCCCCAGGACACGTGGGAATGGGGCGGCTGTAACCATGACATGGACTTCGGGGAGAAGTTCTCTCGGGATTTTTTGGATTCCAGGGAAGCTCCCCGGGACATCCAGGCACGAATGCGGATCCACAACAACAGGGTGGGGCGTCAGGTATGTGTGTGCAAGTTGTCCTGGGTCTTCCTGCCTTTTAAGGCCTGGCTAGATTTGAGAGGGCACAGCAGCATAAGAAGATGAGATGTAGGGGGTGATTGTTACCTGTGGGGTGGCCTGGAGCCAAGCAAGTCACTCAATCTCTGTTTTGCACCTGTGAAAAAGTCTAGTGATACTACCTTACAATGTCATTAAGAGTGAGCTAGCAAATAGTTTCTAGTCCTTGGCGCTCATTATATATATATACATATATATATATATGTATATGTATATATATATATATATATATATACACACATGTATATATATAATTAGTATAGCTGCCTTCCCTAGAATTTAGGGGTTCTCTGGGCTAGACTCCCTGGTTTACCAGGTTCACTCTGGAAAGAGCACTGGATTGGGAGTCAGGACAACTGGAGCTGAGTCCTGTTGCTGGCTAGCTACTAGCCAAATCTCCATAACCAGCTGTTTGTTGAAGATGGGCAATTTGCTCTCTGCTCTGGCTTCAGTTCTCCAACATAAAACGAGGGAGTTGGGCTATTAGCCAGTCTCATGGTGCCCTTTCTCTTCTGATATTTTATTGCCATTCTTCCCTCTGTTTCTGTATGCTCTCTATTCCCTCCCCTCTCCTGTGCCTCTGTGCTCTGTCCATTTGCTGCCCTCCCCTCATTTCTTCCTCGCTGATGCTCTAGGTGGTAACTGAAAACCTGAAGCGGAAATGCAAGTGCCATGGCACTTCGGGCAGCTGCCAGTTCAAGACATGCTGGAGGGCAGCCCCAGAGTTCCGGGCAGTGGGGGCAGCCTTGAGGGAGCGGCTGGGCCGGGCCATCTTCATTGATACTCACAACCGCAACTCCGGAGCCTTCCAGCCCCGCCTTCGGCCCCGTCGCCTCTCAGGAGAGCTGGTCTACTTCGAGAAGTCTCCTGACTTCTGCGAGAGAGACCCCACTGTGGGCTCCCCAGGCACGCGGGGCCGGGCCTGCAACAAGACCAGCCGCCTGCTGGACGGCTGTGGCAGCCTGTGCTGTGGCCGCGGGCACAACGTGCTCCGGCAGACCCGAGTCGAGCGCTGTCATTGCCGCTTCCACTGGTGCTGCTACGTGCTATGTGACGAGTGCAAGGTCACAGAGTGGGTCAATGTGTGTAAGTGAGGGTCAGCCTCACTGCGGGGCTGGGGCAGGGGAGGGGCACCTTTGCATCCTTTTGCTCTGATTTCTGTCCAGGGTCAATCTTGGCCCCTGGCAGCTCAGAGTGTCTACCTGGAAACAGCTTTGGGTCAGGTGGTGTCTGTGATGTGTGGCTTTCTCCCCCACAGTAGGAGGGCCTTGTGGGGGAGCTGTGACCCTCTTCTGCTCCTTGAACATCTGAATGGAATAAGATGAACTGTGTTGCTCTCCCAGCCACCCAACCTGGGGTCCCTTTAACTCTCATATTCATATTCCTTTTGGCTGGGGAGTCCCTATAATTTGCCCACTCTTTTCTTCTGAGGGATAGCCCCAGCATTGTGTGGAGCCATACAACCTGTATCCAGAAAGAGACCTCTCACTCCTATTTGCTGTTTCTAAACTCCTCTACTGCAGCCTGCACCCCATCTTAGGGAGTCATAGGAGCCAGTGGTAGAGAGGTTTTTCTTAGGGAAGGGACAGGGTGCAGGGCACTCAAAAACCGTGAAAGTTGTCTGTCAAGGCCCTTAGGGAAGCTATCTGCCCCTATTCAGATGTTGAAGGGAAACCTCCAAAGGAGGAATTTTACCCAAGACTCTCTGAGCCTCTTTTTCTTTCTTCAGCAGGAGGGGTGGGAATGGATAATTTATTGTACTGAGACTTGTTCTTGGTTCTTGTTTGTAATAAAAATAAATTAAGTTCCTGGACTGGTGAATACAGATGGTTATATTTCTAGCCACACTTGGGATCACAGGCCTGGCTTCTTTTCCAGGTGAATTCTCTTACCCTCCCATACTCAGTGACTTTATGTATATCATGCCTGGTTCCACAAAGGATTTGAAATGGTCTTCAGGTAACTCAGTTGACAATTTTTAGTGTGGAAAAAACTGGGCGGGGCAGGGGGACTTCTAGGTGTGAGGAACTCAAGATGTAAACATAGGCCCTATTCAGGTTCTCTGTGCCTCACCTCCTAGATTTTGCCTTGGCCACTGCCCTATAACAGGGCTTGGATTTTTTTTTCTTTCTCAACTCATGGGCATGCCTATGTCCAATAAAACTTTATTCATGAAAATGGACTGCGGGGCCAGATTTGGTTCTTTGGCTGTGGTTTGTTTTGACACCTACCCTACACAGTGAGGTCACCTCTGTTCTGGGATTTTCAGGTCCTGAAGATGTCTCACCATTGAACCTGGACTCAAAAATGGCAGGTGCTTTTCTCTGTGGTTCCAAATTGGAGAACTTGATGATAGATACAAGACTAACGGGAAACATATATAAAGGACAACTGCGCTCAAAATTGGAGTTTTTTGCTCTGGAAACCAGCAAAATCAGCATGCTATCCCACTGAATTATTTGCATATGTAGTTTGTCTTTCCTTATTCAGAGCTCTTCTGCATTTAATCTCAGCAAAACAGCTCCTTTATCTTTTAAGAGATAACCATAACTAGAGAAAACAGAACTTCTTTTATTTCAATTCCACTTTCTTTCTATTCCTAGTCAAGTATTATTGAAAATAAACAATCATCTTTCAATTTAGAAAAGCTATAGCACAAATTTAGAACTTTACAAATAACTGATTATTTATGGGGTTGCAAGATGCTGACTCTGTCAGGTCATCTCCTTGGCCAGAAGATGTCGAAATAGTTCTTTTCACACTGCCCCCAATTACCCTCAAAATCAGGTAGCATCAAGGTAGGAAGGACAGCAAGGGGTGTTGGTTTAGGGTAGTACTTTATGGCAAAACTTTATGTCCTAAATTTCCACTTGCGCTCTGAGAATTCTTGGTTTGGAAATTTGATGGAGGTAGGCCTTTAGGCATTGACTGAGCTTCATGTATGCATGGGCCAGCAGGAGAGAGATGGATGCAGCTACAACAGACATAGGATATGAGGGAAAATAATGATAAGGAACATCCAGAGTGGGAATTTCTCACACTCAGGAAGAGGGAAGAGACTGGCCAATGAAATCACAGCAGGAATATTTCAGTTTTCCTCCAGTTCCTTCCTCTGTGCTCTCTTTGGCTCCTTTTCTCTTTCTTTCTTCTTTCGTCAGAGACACTCTGTGGCAAACTGAAGCCCCAAACCACAACCTTGAGAAATTCCAAATGGATTTTGTCAGCGAGGCCAACACCCCCCTCCCCACCCCTGCTCCCGGCACACACACTGGGCTCAGGCCCAGGCCTGGGGTCAGTGACGGAGACAGAGCGGGTGGCTGAAATTTCAGCTTTGGTTAGCGCCAATGGCAGCCAGAGGGATGGGGAAAAACTGATCAACTGTAGTCAGCCCTCTCGGCCTCCTTCAGCTCTGGATACAGCTCTTCTCCTCTTAGAGCATTAGCCTGTCAAGTGGCTGGGGAGCTGGGGAGTGGCAGTGGCTGGCTTATTACTAGCTGAGCAGCAACCCTCCTGTCTGTGCTCCTGTTTGCTCTATGGTGAGCACCCAGTAATGCTGCAATAGCACTTCCCTCTCCAGACTCCAGAGGGTGAAGGATAGCAGGGCTGGAAGATTCTCTAGTTCCATTCATCAGTTCTGACTCAAATACCTTGGGACTTGCTGCTAACCATACAACACTATTACCGTTTCCTTCCTTCTGTCATACCTGGGACTCAACCTTGAGAGGATCTGAAAACTTGGGCAGGAACACTGACAGGTGTCACCTCCTGTCAGAGTCTCACAAGGCGTCTTGGTATGGTTGAGGCACTAACAAGGTCAGTTGCAAAGCATAATTTTGGTGATGAGTGTGAGGGCATAATCTGTGGTGTGTGCCTTGAAAAATCTAGGCAAAGAAATGGAAAGAAAAATCACGTGGAGGTATCATGGGGCCCACTCTAGGAGTCATTAAAACACTGGAGGAGTCTTCTGCCATTTAAAATACAGAGCTTAGGAGAGCCAAAGTCCTTTGATGGCAACAGCCCAGGAAGAATAGGATACAATTCTTTTTGTTATAAACATACTCCTTATTAGTCATCTCATCCTTCATCATCTTTTTAAAAAAAATCTTATTGGAGTATAGTTGGTTTACAATGTTGTGTTAGTTTCAAGTGTTCAGCAAAATCATTTAGTTATACATATGTATATTATTCATATATATGTATATTCATTCATTTTCAGATTCTTTTCTCATATAGGTTATCACAGAATATTTGAGTCCCCTGTGCTGTACAGTAGGTCCTTGTTGGTGATCTATTTTATATATAGCAGTGTGTATATTTTATTTTATTTATTTATTTTTAGTGTGTGTATTTTAATCTCAAGCTCCTGATTTATCCCTCCCCTCCCTGCCCCCGCCCCCCCCCTCCCCCCCCAGTTCTCATATGGTAACCACAAGTCTGTTTTTGGCATCCTTCACCAACTTTTTTTAAAATAATATTTTACTTTTATTGGTGTATAGTTGATTTTAGGGGCATCCCTGGTGGCTCAGATGGTAAAGAATCTGCCTACAATTCTGGAGACCCAGATTCCATCCCTAGGTTGGGCAGCCCCTCAGGGAACAGCAACTCACTCCAGTATTCTTGCCTGGAGAATCCCATGGGCGGAGGAGTCTGGCAGGCTGCATTCCATAGGGTTGCAAAGAGTTGGACATGACTGAAGCGACTTAGCACACATAGTTGATTTACTAAACTAAGGTTGTGTTAAGTTTCAGGTATACAGTGAAGTGATTCAGTTATCCATACACATATATTTGTTCTTTTTTAGATTCTTTTCTCATATAGGTTATCATTCATCCTTCATGATCTTAAATTAAGTTCCTGTTGACTTCACATTCTAGGGTTGTGTTATTCTCCAGGTTAAAACAAGAGCGAAAACAGACTGGGATAAGAGGAAGGGGTTGGTGAACGTGTATACCAGGGATTGATGAGGACAAGGAGTAGACAGAGTTATCTACCAGTCTAGTTCTTCTTGGAAGGAGACAAGAAATAAGGCCCCAAAAAATCGAATTAAAAAAATCGACAATTTTGGCTCAAGCTTTAGGGAAAAGACATGTGTTTCCTTATACAGATGGCCCAAACTTACAATGGTTCCACTTAATGCTTTTTTTTTTTTAACTTTATGATGGTGCAAAAGTGATATGCCTTGAGTAGAAACTGTGATTTGAATTTGACCTTTCCCTGGGCCATGTGGTATGATTTTCTCCTGTGATCCCCAGTAGTGGCAGTGAGTTGCAGCTCCCAGCCATACCATCACAAGGGTAAACAACTGATACACTTACAACCATTCTGTTTCCCACTTTCAGTATAGTATTCAATAGATTACATAAGATATTCAACACAATTATAAAATAGGCTTTTTGTCAGATTATTTTGCCCAACTGTAGGCTAATGTAAATATTCTGAACATGTTTAAGGCAGGCTAAGTTAAGCTATGATGTTCAGTAAATGCACTTTCGACTTTAGATATTTTCAACTTACAATGGGTTTATTGGGATGTAACCCCAATGTAAGCCAAGGAAAATCTGTACTGCTGTAAATGAGGAGAAAGGGCATTTCAAGAACCTTCTGTGCTTAGCATTACTAGTGCCCTTCTTGTATCACAGCTGTGACTGTTCCAAGGTAACTCTGCATGTCTAGACCAGGTGCAAAAATGAGTGTGATGAAAGTGGGAGTGGGCAGGAATAGAGAAACACAGGTGAAAAATCCCTCACTTTCCTTGTAATACTAAAATTCATACTCATCTAGGCATACTTCGTCAAACCACACCTCTGAATACTAGGCCTCAACTGTTTGTCTTTCAAGTTCCAACTTCCTAACTGGCCCAGTGTCCAGTTGTTTCCTTCAGTCTCTTAAATTCATCACTCTCCCTCTTCCCTATGGAAAAGATCTCTTGATTCAGACCCCCTCCAGCAACCTAGTCTTAGCAGTGAGTAGCAACACTGGTGCAGTGAGGTCTCTCGGAGGCCTCCACCTATCCCTGGTTAAGAAATGAAAATGAGAGCTGAAGGAGTAAGGTCCAAAGCAAGAGATGTTCACTCATTCTCCGGCTTCCTGACTTTGCCCAAGGAGCCCCAGTCTCCACTGCGCCCACTACGCCGCCCCAGTCCTTAAATAACAGGCATAGCCCTGTGACTTCTCACCTGTCCCCACTGTCTCAGCCCAATTCCCTAGCTTCCGCCACCACCGCCCACAGATTCCAGCCCCCACATCGGACCCCGCCCGGACTTCGTCTCCAATACTGGCTGCTTCTGCTGCAGCCGCTGCCATGGTGATGAACCTCGCGAGATCTGCCGCTTGCCGGTGCTCAGCTCTCGCGCGATCGGGGAGGTGGGAAGTATCCCTGTCTGGGGGTGGGGGTGCGCCGCACAGCTCCTGTCGCCGTCGCGGCTTCCGGTGCTAGGTGGAGGGCAGGAAGGAGGGAGCCGGGAGCGAGGCCAGGGGAGCAGCCGCGCTGAAATCGGCTGAGGGAGCCGGAGAGAGTGGAACGAGAGCCGAGCGGAGCCTGTGGGGGCGGAGGCGGCGGCCGCAGCGGCGGAGCTGGGAGCAGGAACAGGTGAGGGACTTGGAGGAGGGAAGGCGGGTCCGGGTAGAGGAGAGGCTCGGGGTGGGGGCTGCGAAGATAGAGCCCCCTCGCCCCGCTCTTCGCTCGCTCGCCCGCCCGGCACTGCCTGGCATGGAGCGGTGTGGTCCTTCCCTCCCGAGAGCTCGGAGAGGGGGCGCCGGGCCAGCCACAAGCCTGCCCCCGCATTTGAAGGACGCTGAGCTGGTGTGGGGGTGGGGGGCGCACACGGTTTTGTCCTCCGCCTCGCACAAGGGGGCGACCTGGGCTGCAGTGAGGATCCCCTCGCCTGCAGGAGGTGGGCTTTTGAAGGGTCTTGTTTGAGGGGGAGGAAAGCGGTCCTGGGTGAGGTGACGTGGGGGCGGCGATGACTGTTTTGTATTCTTTTCTTATTAAAGGGCTAGGGAATAGCGCTTTTTCTTACCCGCTTTCCGCGTTCACCTTGGTTATAGACCAGAGAGAAGCCTTGCTATGGTGACACCCCTCCCCCTATCGTGGGGCAGGGGTCTGTAGGGGGGTTAGGGATTAACCTGGAACACAGGCTAGTGGGACAACCCAGGGGCACTATTCTGGTGGAGGTTGAGCTTTCGGGTCCTGGGAACCGCATGTTGGGAAGAGGGCAGCAGGTGGGGAGCCAGAAGAGAGGAGGCAGCAGAAGGGGGAGGGGGATCTGGTCTTCCTTGGAGAAGAGAGGTGGTGCTTTCCTCCCCCAGGCGTAGCGGGGGCGGTCTCACAGGAGGAGGGAGCTTCTGGTCGCTGGCTCTGAGTTTCGCTCTTCCAATCCGCTTTCTTTCTTTAGGAAGTACCAGGATTCCCGGAACCGAAAATGGAGCCGTTGCTTACACCAGTGTTTGAGGGAAGAAGGTGGGGGTGAGGGGTAGGATGGAATTCCCTGTTAAAACCGGGCCACTTGATTAGCCAAGTTGTAGCTCCTCTTTGGGGAGAGTTCCCTTCTTTCTGGGTTGTATTACCGCTGGTCTCCCTCTGGCTAGGCCGGGAGGAGTGTGGTATGTGGTCAGGAGTGAGAAGAAATAGTGAGGTCATGGGGGAGGGAGAAGTGTAACTTAAAACGTGTCTCTGTCGCTGTTGGATTGGGTCACTCCTGGTCTATGGCATGAAAATTTTATTTGGTAGGAGATCTGCTGCAGGAGTCTGATTGCTTAGGTCAGTGCAGCTAGGGTCTGCATACTTCCTTCCCCATCCCTATTCAGGTGGTGACAGTATTTGCTACCATTTTGTCTTGAGCTTGTTGTTGGGGTAAGTGTCTCCACTTGTTATGACTGGAATGGGTCAGTGAATTGGTCATTGTGCATTAGACTTGGGTTTGAATACCATGTCTATAAAAGCTCGTTCTAAGAAAGAAACTGATCCACCTTTTTACAGAATGGATCTTTGACGGTGGATTCAGCTTGGAAGGGTCCTCTTGTATCACATATTAACATTCCTCCTGCCTCCCAGCATAGAGTTATTGCCTTGGGTAGTCAAAAAAAATTTTCTTCTGTTGTAGTCAAAATTTGTATGCGTATATCTTGCTTTTCCAAAGAGACAAAACTTTGAGTGCAGGAATTGGATCTCATCTTGTGTCCCCCACACTGTCTGGGCACACAGTAAGCTCTCATGAATACTGAATGTGAATGAATAGAACTTAGGTTTTCTTTTTTTTCTTTTTTTAAAAAAAATATTTATTGATTTATTTGGCTGCACTGGGTCTCAGTTGTGGCCCTTGGGACTCTTTAGTTGCGGAATGCAGGATGGGCATGGTAACTCTTAGTTGTAGGATCTAGTTCCCTGACTAGGGATCAAACCTGGAAAGTCCTGAACTCAGGATTTCTGACCACAGTTTAAGGAAAGAGGAAGAGATGGCTTGGCTGTCATAGAGAGCCTCCTGAAGTTAGCTGAGTGAGGGTGTAAAGGTCTTTACCCTTTGTAATTAAGAAGTCTTGGTCTCTCCATGTTTCCTACGAGGCACAAAACAGTCATGGATATTGAAAGTTAAGACCCCCAAAAGAAAAGTATTAGAACACAGAGTCATTATTTAGCAGAAATCCTAGATCTCCTGCTTCCCTGTTTTGGGCAAAGGAGTCTCTCCTTTAGACCTAGGTCCTACAGAGTTGTCTGCAGATTGAGTTCCTGATAATTACAGAGAAGGGAGCCAGTGTATGTATCTGGTACCTGGCATAGAATTGGTGGCAATGAATGGTAGCTGCTCTTACTAAACTGAATGCAAGTGTAAAGGAGGACAGACAGCAGGCTAGAAGGAGTGGAAGTGAAGTCTTAAGTGCACAAAGAGTCATAAAGTGTGTTGTCTCTGCTACTTTCTTCCACTGGAGTCATAATAGAGGAAATGGACTCAGAGGACAGTGGGCGGGATTTATTGGTTAGAAGGAAGTTCTCTAAAACCAAGTTTGTTAAAACTGAGTCAATGACTGAGGGAAATTGTGGAATCTACTCACCCATATACCTTTAGAAATGGATTTCAAGAGGCCTGAGACTCAAAACATATCACTGTATTTCACCCTCCTTACCATTTTTTGTGTGTGGCTACTGTGGAACTTCCCTGACTTGGGATCGAACCTGTGTCCCATGCAGTAGAAGTGCAGAGTCTTAACCACTGGATCACCAGGGAAGTCCTTCACATTTTTAAAATTGCAGTATAGTTGATTTACAATATTGTGTTCATTTCAGGTGTACAGCATAGTTTTCTTCACCATTTTTGTTACATAGTATGATAATTAAGAGTGTGGACCTTGGAATCGGACACAATTGGGTTCAAATTATGCCTCTGCTAGATACTAGTTGTATGATTTTGGTGAAATTATTTGTCTCTCTTAGCTTCATTTTCCTCATCTGTAAAGAGTATGATAATGACAGTGTCTGCTCATAGTGTTGGCATGGGAATTAAATGAGATAGCATATACAGAGTCCTTAGGGTTATACAAAGCACACATAGTAAGCCTCAAGTAAATGTTAGCTGCTATTAATAATCATCATCATAACAGTAATAATAACATGAGCCCTCAGGGCTGCCTTAAAAAAGAAGAGGTTTATAAAAGAACAACTTGCTGCCTGAAGCGCCTGTGTAGAGGGGTGATTGTTACCATGACTTTCTGTGCTGGTCGTAGGCTTATGAGCAATGAAATCTTTTTTCAGCATCAGCCTCACAGAGGCAGCTCCTGTTGCCTGAGTGGGAGGTGAAGCTGGAGCAAGGCAGGGGCCCTGAACCATCAACTGGGATGTAGAGTGAGGATGTGGGGGCTCAGGAATAGTGTTCATGATACAAAAGTCAGCGTGACTCTGAGGGAATGGCTGACTCTTCCATGAAAGAGCACCCTCATTGGCCTATGTCAGGTGTTTAGATTCCTGGGTCCCATTATTTTAGATCTTGGTATTTCAGCATCCTCCATTTCCTGGGCCACTCTTTTCACTTAGTCATATCTCCTTTAAATGTCTGCCTCTGTTTCAGAATGTACTGTATTAAGGTCCAGAGTTGCAATGTCTATAAATCTGTCTGCTATGCCTTTTCCAACATCTGTTGCAAATATAGGTTGAGTACTAATAAAGCTTTTGGATAATGAAAGGACATGGGGAGCATTTGGAAAGAGTTCTACAAATGTTTGAGGGCTTTGTCTTATAGTCTGGGAAAGAACTGACTGAGGTAGGGATTCTACAAAGGTGTTAGAGATTTGTCATGGACATCTGTAAAGGACCTGCTGCATCAGATGGACCAGAAAAAGAAATGGCTCAAGATATCAGGGATCCACAGTTATCACCATATTCCTGAAGAAAGTTGAAATGACTGGGCGTGGCAGATTTTAGTTCCTCGACAACCAGGGATTGAGCCCAGGCCCTTGGCATTGAAATTGCGGTGTCCTAACCACTGGACTGCCAGGGAATTCCCATAGCTTGTCCTTTAGGAGCTTAAACACAAGCATGTCAAGCATGAATGTTTAAATTTCAACATGATTTAGGATGCAGAAGAACATAAGCTTTCTGTTGGAGTGGTTTAATTCTTCATCCTCCCCTTTTTGAAAAAAAGGAATCTAACCCTACCTTATATAAAATGTTATTTGAAGTCTAATAGATAAAATGGATAAAAGCAGTGCGGCTGTGGTAGTGGTGGAGAGTGGCAGACCATAATCAGAACCTCTCCCTTTCCCTTTCTCCTAGGCAGGCTCTGAATCCCATCCAAGGAACCTTAGGGCTCTGAGAACATGGAAGCCACTTTTCTAGTTTGTCAGTTACAGGAAAAGGATTGGAGATCACATGTAGAATACTGTCTTCCTCAACCTCACAAGCGTTTGCCACCATCAGTAGAACTGAGTTCAGCAACAAGTATATCAGTCACTAGGTACAGATCAGTCATGGAGCTGGATGCTGGGAGAGCATGAAACATGAATAAGGCACAGTCCCAGCTGTCAAGGGACTGAGAGTCTAGTGTTGTTTTCCCACCGTGGTGTCCTGAGAAAATGGTAATAGTGAAACACGCATAGCTGCTTGCAACCCGAGATGACTGGCCCATGGGCTCTAGCCACTCTAAGCCCTAGCTATCCAGTATTGATGGGATCAGCATCTTCAGCTGACCTGTATTACATTAAAGGCACATTATTTGGGAAGTTCCAGCTCTGGAAAGCAAAACACACCAAGGTAAATAAAACATTCTGTGGTAAGTCCTAGAGAAGTGTGTTTGAGGTGCTGATGGATCACAGAAGGCTCTTATCCCCCAAGGTAGGACATTCCTTGTCTTCTGTATCCTTAGGCTGCTCTGTTAGGGGTGGCCTTGTCCAAATCATGGCCTCCTGTTTCATCTTTTCACTGGCAGCTCCATCTTAACCTGCACAGTGGGACCAGATTGGGGCAAAGGTTTACTAGGGCTTTAGGCTGATTACTCATGGGATTTCAGTGATTTTGTAATTAGGAAGGTACGGTGTACTGGATATCCAAGGCTAGAGATGTGGGCATTGGAGCAGCCATCAAATATCAGGATATGGTACAGTTTTAAGCTGGTCAAATTCTAAGAATAGGGTACACTGAAAGCTTTGATTAGAGGGCAGTGCCACGGAATGTTCCAGGGGAATAAATGAGTCTAGTTTTTATTTGGTCACTGTCTTATCTAGCTAGGTCATGCATTCTGAAACAGACTTGAGGTTCTGTTCTGACTCACTTGCTGAGGTTTGTCTTTGGGAAAAGCCATACCCTTCCCTGATATTTGGGTCTATCAGGGCAATTTAGACTCCTTCGCTTGACTTTGTGGCTTCCTTCAAGTTATCCTGAACTGGAGTCTTCCTCTCGGACTAGAAGGGAAACTGGTGTTTAACGATTCTGACTCAAACCTAAATGCTGTTAGTTAAGTAGAGACTAATTTTAGTCATATGTTCTAATTTATAACAAGGCCATTCATTGATTGCCTAGTAGCTAAGTTCAGTAGGTATCTTTCAGGCCTTATCTTAATTTGACTTTTTCATAGCCTTTGACCCTTCTTTTTTTTTTTTCTTTCCTCATTGGTATCTATGATGCCTTATTCTTTTGATTTCCTTTTTACCCTTTTGGTTGCTTCCTACTCTCTCTGCTGGCCTTTTTTGGCTTTAAATGTTGATGTGCCCCAGGTTTTTAATCTTTGGGCTTTTTCTCCTGTTTGAGCATGCACACTCTCTCTAGATATATAGATTAGGATGTATTAGTTGCAAAAGATAGAAAACACACCTGTGAAGGACTTCCCTGGTGATCCACTGGTTAAGAATCCGCCTTCCAATGCAAAGAACTTGGGTTCTATCCCTGGTCCCAGGATGATCCCACATGCCTCAGGGCAACTAAGCCTGTGTGCTGCAACTAGTGAGCCCACCCTCTAGAGCCTGAGCATGGCAGCTAGCGAAAGCTTATGTGCAACGAAGACTCAGTGCAGCCAACATAAGAAAGAAAAGAGAAAACACACCGTGGCTCAAATAATCAGAGGATTTATTAAACATCTAGCAGAAAATCTAGGTGAAATAAGCCAGACACAAAAGAACAAATATTGTTTGATTCCACATTAACGTGGTACCTAGAATAGTCAGATTCAGAAACAGCATAGTGGTTGTTTCCAGGGGTAGGGGAGGGGCATTATTGTTTAACAAGTAAGAGTTTCAGTTTGGGAAGATGAAAAAGTTCTGGAGATGCATGGTAGTGATGGTTGCACAACAGTGTAACTGTATTTAATGCCACTGAACTGTACACTTAAAAATGGTTAAAATGGTAAATTTTATTCATATTTTACCACAAGGCTTCCCAGGTGACACAGTGGGTAAAGAATACACCTGCAGTCCAGGAGACTCAGGTTCGATTCCTGGGTCAGGAGGATACCCTGAAGGAGGGCATGGCAACCCACTCCAGTATTCTTGCCTGGAGAATCTCATGGACAGAGGAGCCTGGTGGGCTATGGGCTGTGGGGTTGCAGAATCAGACACAGCTGAAGCAACTGAGCACACACACACATAGTCTACCACATGCAGAAGTAGTTCAGGGGTAGAACGTTTCTTCTTACAATTGTTTTTGATCTACCAACTAAACACTGGTAGGATCCAAGTTTTTCTGCTCTGATATCCTAGTGTTCCTGTGTCTGTCCCATCATATACTCAAGATTACGCCAGCATCTTGCCCTTCTACATTAACATCCAAAGGCTAGAGAAGAGAACATTGATATATGTTCTTTTTTAAGATTGAGGAAATCTTTCCCAGATATTCCCAGTAGACTTTTCTTACATCTTATTGCCCAGAATTAGTGCTTGACCATTTGTGACTCAAATCATGGTGAGAGAAATGAAATGCCCACAGCCTTTGCTGATCAGCTTTTATACCCTAGGGTTGGGGAGGGGTAGCTCGTAACCACTGCCTGCCAACGTCTGAACAAATTAAGGGTTCTGTTAGAAGAAAGAAGGGAAGATGGCTGTTGGCAGGCAACCAATAACTGCTGCCACTCTGAATCTTCCTGGTTCCTCTTGGGGCTTCATTTACTATCTATGTAGGTGATTCTGAATACCCTGACCAGACTTTTCTCCCGATTTTCAGACCTTAGCACTTCAACATTAATCTAAAAACAAACATCTTTGCTGCCAGATCTGTTTCTGTAGTGTTTCCAGTCTAAAGAAGTGCCACTGACTCACACAGGCCAGAAACCTGGGAGTCATCTTTGACTCTCCTCTCCCCACTATAATCAGCTATCAAACCCTATGGAGTCTACTATTTTGGTGTTTCAAATCTGTCGTGTCCTCTCTATTGCCACCTCTGTTTCAGAACTTTTGATTTCTTTCTTTTTTTCTCTTTTTAAATTTTATTTATTTAAAATTTTAAATTTATTTTTTCATTGAAGGATAATTGCTGTACACAATTTTTTTGTTTTGTTTTCTGTCAAACATCAACATGAATCAGCCATAGGTATACATATGTCCTCTTCGTCTTGACCCTCCTTCTTCTCTCCCTCCCCATCCCACCCCTCTAAGAACTTTGGACTTCTTATCTGTATTACTGGACCTCGCAAGTGGTCTCTTTCCCTCCGTCTTTCCCCCCTTTAACTTATTCCCTAAACTGCTGTCAGAACAACCTTTCTAAAGCACATATCTGATCATGTTACTCAGTGTTACCTTTAGGGCCCTTCATGATCCAGCTCCTGCTTCCCTCCAGCCTCATCCCTTCTTTTTACTCACAATGCTGCATCCACGTAGATGACCTCCTGGTTGCACCTGGCTTTGGCTAATCACTGTTCTAACTCATCTTTATGCCTGTGCATACACTCTTCCCTCTTCCACCTTCCCTATTCTTTAGTGTCTGACTGAGTCATATTCTTCCTTTAAGAGTCAGCTCAGGTGTGACCAGAGAGTCATGTCTTGGAATTGGCCTTCATCCTCCAGTCTTGACTAACTGCTCTAGCTTTCTGTCCCCATAATACCATGTGCTTATCCCACTCTTAGCCTCACACTATAATCCTCTGTTTCCTAGTCTTTCTCTCCCATTGAGTTTCATGAAGGCAGAAACTGTCTTCCTCTGTATTCCTAGTTCATTATACTTAATAAACATTTAACGAATGAATGGAAACTGACATCAGAAGCTGTTTCTTGGCTTTGGGAAATCTTTGAGTTTAATAGAAGCCATTGGGATACTAATCTACGAGTTCTTGTGTGCTGATTACAGTGCTCTTGAGACAAAAATTTGGAAAGTTTACATAGGTCACAAGCCAGCTGCATTAAGGAAACCAAATACAGGCAGACCCTACTTTGGTTTCCCTAAATTTTTTGGTCTATTCCATTGGCTGTGCTAAAAATAGCATCTTTATTAGTGATGTCTCAATTTGAAAATCGTCTGGGAATATAGCTGCTTTTTGTGCACTCTGCCTGGCAGCAGAGGGTTTGGTAGACTCTGGTCTTCTTTTCCCTGAGCCCAGCAGCCTGAAAAGGAGGTGCTGGATCAGGAGTCCCCTCAGGGGTGTCTCAGGACACATGCCTGTGACGAAGAATGGGGAGTGTGTGTGGCAGGCTGAGCTGTGACTCTTAGAATCGAGGCAGACAGGCCTCGAGTCAAAAGGACTGAACAGTCAGTGACAGCACAAGCCTGCCTCTCCTGGGGGAGGGGGTGCGGTGGGAGTGGGAGGGAGGGATTGGGGGCCATAAGTGATCATCAGTGAGGCTTACATCAGTCAGTGTGCCTGATTGAACTGCACCGTCCAACACAGATTGTACTAAAACACATTTTTAGAGTTCCTCTTGCTACTTTTACCACTGATAACAAAGTTTGTAACTGTACAATAGAATGTTGAGACATCCTTTTTGTTAATAGAGATATTAACATCCTTTTTGTTAATAGAGATATTGCTGTATTCCATTTTTTATCTTGAGCCACTCACCTTCAGTCTTACCTGCTTCCTGTTTCTCCCAGCCCATGGAACCCTGGTATTTTGCCCTATTGACACAGGAGTGCCATCTGTGGCAAAAGAGAATGACTATAGGCTATACAGTATGTAGACAATCCGAGGTTGGTTGGTTTGCCATTCTGCTTCCCAGAGCTGCTTCTAGCGATGCAGTGTGGTGAAAGTGAGAGCTGACTATATAGCCGTAGGTGTATGTTCATGGCACAGAGCTGAAAGTTGCCACCATCCTGGTGGTCGGGGCAGCATGCCATCTGGAAACAGACAGGAACAAGGAAAGCCAAGATAAGAAAGCCAACATTTGCTTTGGACTGTTCATCTGAGTCAAGCTCCTGATTATATTAAAGAAGAGTCATAATGTTCATTAATTTCAAGGCCCTGGGGCGCCATGGCGGACACATGATAACTACTTGAATATTTCATTAGTTATCTGCCAGCCCCATTGAGTTTTAAATGCCAAGAGAAAATTTTACCACTTTTAGTCTTCTTGTCCTTTCATGGCTTTCCCAAACCAGTCTTAAGGTCAGTGTATGTGGAAAATGGCCAGGAATTGACAGGAAAGCTGAGCAGCCATCTGTGCACCACATGGAGATACCAAGTACTGCTAGGACAGAAGAAATGATATAAGCCTTAGATGAGGCTTAAATCAGCCAATGTGCTTGCTTGAACTCCTACAGCGGGGCTTGGCACTGGGAGCAAGGAAAGATCCAAAATAAATAGAAGGCATAGTCTTTGCACATGGTGAGCACATGGTTAAATTGGGGAGACAGTAAATGCACAGATTTAGAAGGAAAAACTCCACAACGTAGTGCCACTTGAATGGTTCAGATAATTCAGGGGCCTTTATGTAGCTTGCCAGGAAATAGAAATCAGTGTAACACTGGGATCCGCTTTTGAACCAAGACTTCAGTGTGATAGCTTAGCAAAGAAGCAAACCAAAGGACAGTGTGTGCATATTCTGGGGCAAGGGCTTGCTTTCAGCCACTGGTCTACTCACAGTTGGTAATCATTTAATCAGCAATACTTCTAGTCAGAAGGATGGCAAGATAAACGTGTGGTATAAATTCAGTTCAGAATCTGGGCCAAAGCCTATTACCTAAGCTTTAAAGCAAAGTGTCATCTGGAGCTAAAAGAAAGAACACGTGAGCAGGAAACAAGATAAAAACTAGGAGGCCTTGGGGAAGGTGTAAATTTCTGGAAGTGAAGGCATCAGAACCAGAAATCTGACTACCACGGATTACCAGAGTTGGTAGGATCTGATCTTACTAGCTGGGTAGGTTTCCCCTCCTGCCTCAGGAATCCTCAGGAATCTGTCTGCCTGGGTGGTTGAGGCAGGAGGGGCCGGGTGGATGGCTAGTGGGTGACTTGGCTGAAGTTGCGCCCTAAAGTTGAGCCAGGCCCTCCCCCTGGGGTGTGAGCCCTCTGGGTCAGGGGCTGGGCTCATCTGTGGAACCTACCCAGAGTACCACGCCTGGCTTATTAGTGAATGTCTGCGGAGGCCTTTGAAGATGAAACACTCCATAAGCACTCATTGTTTCTGTTTTTTGGACAAACTAGTACTTTGGTCTCCAGGGGCCGTTGATCTGCCTCCTTTTTACTAGTCTGGAATTCACTGCAAACTGAGGAGAGTAGGAAACAAATAAACAAAATAGTTTTTGAAAAAAACAACTAAACTCCCACCAAACCCTTGTGCTTTATCTCGAAAATAGGATTCCTCCCTATCCACCTTTCACATTCTTGGGTTTGGGTGCACTCTGTCTTGACCTGTTCCTTTGCCTGCCGGGTTTGTGGTGTGCATATGTGTACCTCTGGTTCCCAGACTGTGGAGAACGCCAGCAGCTGGCATATGGTGATTGCTGAATAAGCTGCTGACGCATTGGCTCCCGCAGGCACAGAGAACTGGCTGGCATGGGTGATTCTGAACCCCTGTTTCATTGTTGTTTCAAAGATTCATTTCTGTGGCTGTCCGGAGCCATCCAGATGGGAGAGAAGAGAAGAAATGAATGACTCTATGATTCTGTCAGTCTGGGGCAGTGGGCAAAGTGGGCAGATAGGCATTTTGTACTTTTGTAATGTTCTAACTGCTCCCTTCATTTCTGCCAATGATGTATCAGGCGGAAGCGGTCTAACCTGAATGAGGTGCTAGCAAGGTCAGTAGAGACCTTGTGAGCTAATTCAGTTACCCAGTTGCCGTGTGCCAGGCACTAGTCAAGGCACCAGGAACACAGCAGGAAACAAAATAGATAAGGAGCTGACATTATAGTAGGAGGAGAAAAACAGTCCAGAAGGAAACAAATACGGAACGTGTCAGATGGTGATAAATTCTGTGAGGAAAAAGTGGAATAATGGGTTAGAGGTGTGTGTGTGTGTGTGTGTGTGTGTGTGTGTGAAATATAGGTGGTTGTGGAAGGCCTCTTTGATAAAGGGACGGTCGAACAGACGCCTGAAGGAAGCGAGGGAGGGCTCCATGAAGGCTGTCTGGGAGATGAGCCTCCCAGGCAGAGTGAAGACAGGGACAAATGCTTTGAGAGAGGAGAGCGTTGGGGACCTGAAGTGGAGTACGCACAGGGGAGAGTAGTAGGAAAGCTGGTGAGAGAAGCGGGGTGCAGACTGCGCCAGGCTTTGTAAGCCATGTATGGCTTTGGGTTTTACAGAAAAGGAGATACGGAGCCCAGAGAGGGTTTTGAACAGAGGAGCAACATGACCTGGTTTTGGTTTTAAAATCAGTCTGGCTGCTCTGTGGAGAATAGGCTGAAGAGGGTTGGAGCCGAAGCAGAGAATGAGCTGACTGCCTCATTGCAGGTGACCATGTGGAGCAGCTGTCCTGGGAGGGACCACGGGAACCCAGGACCTGCCTGGCTGAGGAATGAGGGGGAGCCTCTCCACACCCCGCCTCCCAGCTCTCAGCTCACTGTTGTATGCACAGAGTATGGCTTTAGCAGCTGGTAGTTCACAGAGTGGAAAGGATCAGCTTTTCTTAGGAGTGCTGTTTCTTAATTCTTTCTGGCTAATTTTGGTGTGTAGAAGGAAAGTGTAGAAACACAGGAAGGGAAGAAGCAGAATCTCTTGATTAGGGCTGAGAGCATAAACCTTGGGAACCTGACAAGCCTGAACCTTGTCAGGAGTCACA
Source organism: Dama dama (assembly GCF_033118175.1). Lineage (NCBI taxonomy): Eukaryota > Metazoa > Chordata > Mammalia > Artiodactyla > Cervidae > Dama > Dama dama. The sequence continues at coordinate 47,133,457 of NC_083683.1, forward strand.
AAGAGCCACTCCTTATTCCACTCCCTCCTCTCCCACCCTTTCCAGAAGTCTCAGGGCAAGGTTGGGGCAAGGAGGGGCATTAATGATCTCTCTATGCTTTGGGATATACTATAGAATGTCAGGACTGAAGGGACTTTAGAAATCATCTAGTTCAGCCTCCTCATTTACAGGTGCAGATAAGAACAGGTGAAATAACCCATCCAGAGTCCCCTGGGTAGATTACTGGCAGAAGCAGGGGTCCTGAGTGTTCAGTGCTTTGTCTCTCCTCCCAGAGGCTCAGGATCTAAGTGGGCCTTGATCTTCATGGTACGCTCAGGCCCTCAGTTTGTCAGAAAAGAACTCCAGCCATGTCTTTGGCCAGTCCCATTAGCATGAAATCCTGACAAGCAGATGGTGGTAGTGAGTTTGCATTTCTTTGCCTAGGATCAAGTCCTCCATACCAGGGTCCAGGGCCTGAACCAGACTGCCACTGCCCCCACTGCACCCTACTGTCCTCAGAAAGCAACTGCTGTGATCATGGGTAACATCTTTGGAAACCTTCTCAAGAGCCTGATTGGGAAGAAGGAGATGCGCATTCTGATGGTGGGCCTGGATGCCGCAGGAAAGACCACCATTCTGTACAAGCTGAAACTGGGCGAGATCGTCACCACCATCCCCACCATTGGTAAGGGCAAAGCTCAGATGGAGGCTCTCATGCCCACCACTGAGCCAGATAGGGGGCCTGTTCCTGCATCTCTCACCTGGCCACCAGGCAAGTCCTTACGGTCTGTGGGGTTCAGGGAGGAGTGGTTATTTACCTTCCTAGCAGGTGCTGGGCCTGCCGTTTGCAGACTTACCCTGGCCCTCTCTGATGCGGGAACTTCCGCAGCCTGGCACCCAACAGTGGCCCTCAGGCACTGAGCTGGTTTGTTCTCTGTTGTTTGAAAAGCAGGTGAAGAGCTTTGATGTTCCTGCCAGAGGCCTGGAATTGCTTCAGTTTAGATCCTCGGTGGCCCTGATCCCAGTTAAGACCTGCCTCTGGGAGGGAGAGCATTTGCCTTGTGGAAGCAGCTCTAGATCACCATCATCAGCTGGTTCTGCTTTTGGGGCTCCGGGACTGTCACTCCCTTCTTGTTGTCCATTCTGCCTCACAGGCCCCACTTCTCAGCTGAGGCTGAGGCAGGAGTGGGGCTGAGTCATTTCTTTTGCAGGAGAGAGAGTCAAAGACTGAGAGTGAGTGGAGAAGGTTGTCTCACCGAGGCAGTTGGGAACCTCCTGACTGGCCCTCTTCGTCCTCTTCTGCTGCCTCTCTTAGGTTTTCTTTTTGGCCTTAGTGCTGCTAAGTCAGGGAACACCAGGTCTGTCTGAGGAAGCCTTACTTTCTTTTCTTGGCTAGGCCTGGGGGAAACAGAAATAACCCAATGGGGCATCGTTTGCAGGCCTGGTATTTCTGGCCAAGTGACCACTGTCTGTTTTTTCCCCAAAGGGTTCAATGTGGAGACAGTGGAGTACAAGAACATCAGCTTCACAGTTTGGGATGTGGGTGGCCAGGACAAGATTCGGCCTCTCTGGAGACACTACTTCCAGAACACCCAAGGTAGGGCGTGTGAATTGCCCCCGGACGGGCAGGGGTTGGTTGGGTGTGAGCAGAGGGTGGCTATTGTTCTCGGTTATCAGGCACCAGCTCTTGCCCTGCCGCAGTTCCTAGGGGTGGGAGGCGGGAGAAGAGGGAGCAGATACTTGAAGGGTATAAGGAGGGTGTGTTCTCTTTTCGGTGGGGGAGGGGAGTTGATCTGTCGTCTCTGTGCAGCCCATGCTCTGCCTCCCCAGGGTTGATATTTGTGGTCGACAGCAATGATCGAGAGCGAGTAAATGAGGCCCGGGAGGAGCTGATGAGGATGCTGGCAGAGGATGAGCTCCGGGATGCTGTGCTCCTTGTCTTTGCAAACAAACAGGTGTGACATCTCCCTGCCTCTGCGTTTAAGAGAGGGCAGCCTGGCCATGGAAGTCACGGGATCTTGGAGCCCATTGTGTGGTAAACCCTATGACTAGGCTCTCAATTTGGAAAGTAAGAAACATGATTAGCTGGCTTCTTTACGCTCCTCTTCTTGTTCCTGCCCCCATCCCGGCTTTACTGAGCAGTGTTTCTGTCCAGAGGGACAGGTGTGGTAGATCCTTTACCTCCAGCCCCTTTGTAACCTCACCTGTTGTCTGCTTTAGTGGAGCAGCCCTCTTTCTTACGGTCAGACAGACCTGGCTGTCGGCCCATCTGAATCACTTCTCCACTTCCCTACCAACCCTATACTTGGTTTCCAACTCCTCAGTGGAGTGACCTTTAGTGCCTTGGATCTGGAGTTCTAGGATGATTAAATCCAAAGTGGCTCTTTAGGATCTTGCTCTGGGTTCCTCCACTGAAGAAGGAGGAGAGGGTGCTGGTATACCTGCCTTTGCTAGGTGGGTGCTCTAGAAGCTTCTGCAAGATCTGAGGCTCCTTTTTGTGTCTCCCTTGTGCTCCAGGATTTGCCTAATGCCATGAATGCTGCTGAGATCACAGACAAGTTGGGTCTGCATTCCCTGCGCCACCGCAACTGGTACATTCAGGCCACCTGTGCCACCAGCGGGGACGGGCTGTACGAAGGCCTGGACTGGCTGGCCAATCAGCTCAAAAACAAGAAGTGAGAGCCAGACAGCCCTATCCGACCACCCCATCCACCCCTACCGTCCCCCTGACCCAGCCCTCCCCTTTTCCTTCCTGTTGCCAGTGCGGCCAGAGCCCTGGGTATCATGTCCGCATGCCCAGCAACAGCCTTGCTTCCCCTGTCCTCCCCTCCCCCCTCCATGACCAGTCCCCAGTTGCTGTCCTGATGATGAATCATTCCAATTTACCGGATTTAAAACAAAAAACAAGGTTGTTATGGTTTCATGGGGTGGGCCCCCCTCAAGCCCTGGGGCTTGGGAGGTGGGATGGGGTGTTCCCTCCGGTTTGCTTCGTTTGGCCCTAGTTGCTGTGCTCTTGGCATCTGAGCCCCTTCCCTCTCCCCACAGGTCCCTCTCCCCTTCCCCATCTTCCGTTCCTTTGCCGCTCTCCCCCTGTTCTACATGGAAATTGCACGGGCCTCTCTGTGTGTGCGTGCATGTGTGCGCGTGTATATACCTGTATAGAGAGATATATATGGGGGCCAAGGAGCGGGTAGAGGAGGTGGGTGCAGCTCAGGGCTGGGAGCCAGGACACTGCCCACTCTCGTCTATCAGCTGCTCCTCCCATGCTGGTGAGATAAAGGGAAGGAGGTGGAGGGGAGGCTGCCCCAGTCCCGTGCAGGTGCCTCTCCACTGCAGGTAGGTTTTCCTGGATGACAGGGCAGATGATGGCTTCTCTGCCACCATCTTTCTCTATCCCTCTCTCCACCCCACTCAGGTCAGGGGGGTGGCATTTGTCTCTAGATGACTGTTCCCAAGGAGATGCCATTCTGCCCTGCCTTTTTGTGGAAGGAGAGAGGAACCCACTCACTCTTTATCAGCTCAGAGTGTTCAGCTGATCCTCCCCCTCATCCTTAGATCTGTTCCTCGGAGCTGGAGCAGGGAGGTAGGGATAGCAAGTCCATGGGTTGTATTTGGGACCCAGGGCACTGGGGAGAGGGGCTCAGGTTTTCCGTCTTCATCCTCTTGTTATTAGGAGAAGGTGAAACACAGATCAGTTTCCCTATTCCTGCCTTCCTGCCCCTTCCGTCTTCTGATCTTGGGCCTGGGTGGTTCACCTGTCCTTTGTCAGAAATTTCCTCACCCTGGTAGTTCTGCTGGCCTCACCAGAGCCGGCTGGCTGGTTTACTGAGGAGCAAGGGAGTGGGGGTGGCACAACAGACCTCAGCATCAAGCCACCTCTTCTCCATTTTTATCTAGTCCAGGGTGTGCTGAAAGATGAAAATTTTCTGTTTCCAGACCCTTAGACCATCCTGCTGTCCCTCCCCACTCCATCCCAACAGCCTTTCCCTGCCCTCTCCACCCGCTTCCCATAAATGGATCTGGGCATTGGAATGGAGGAAATCGGGCTCCGAAATGATTGTTGGTGCTGATGGGATGCAGCGGTCTTCCGAGTCCTCCCTCCATTATTATGTAGTTGTTCAGAAGCTGCTGCTACTGTGTCTCTGTCTATAGGAGGCACTTGTCCCTGAGATCCTGGCCTGGGTTCCTGACTTCCGCGGTTTCTGTGAAGCCGTGGCTTTTCTGTGGGCTCCTGTGTGTGCTGGCTGCGCCCTGAGCTCCAAGACGGCCGCCCATAGCCTTTTTGCTAATGTCAGGGCCCAGGGCCTCCATAGCATGGCTGAGGGACCCCTTCCCAGAGGGGTTGTCCCAAGCCCCACCCCATGGGGCCAGGCTTCCTGCCACCTTTGTCTACAACAGGCGGATCAGTACCCCCTACCCACGTCAGATTGAACTGTGAAAGAGAGGTTCCAGGGGTGTCTCCCTCAGTGCCAGCTCCTCAGTGATGTGTTAATTATCCAGGATGCAGTGGGTGTATGCAGGTCTCGCGCTCTAGGCCTTGGTGTGTATGTGTGCGTCTGTGTGGTTGGTGGCAGGGTAGGGGGCGGAGTTGCTGGAGCTTCTGATTCACTTTAACATGAATTCACTCCTCTGACCCCACAGAAGCTTCCCTCATACTTCTGCTTTGCCTTTGTCTGTGTTTTGTCAGATTTTTTTTTGTTCCTGCTCTTGTCGCCTCTGCCTCCCTGAACTCTTCCTTTGCCTTCTCACCTGCTTCACTGCTGATGCCTGTTTGTCTCCCTTTTCCTGGGAAAATTTCCTTAGAATTGCTCACTCTGTATCGTTGTGGTTGGTGAGGACTTTGCCTCCTCTCCCGTCTCACTCCCTCTCTGACCCTGCCTACTTAGATGTCAGTCCCAAATGGGTTTTTCTCATTTTAGACCTACCCCCCACCTTGGTTTGGGGGCCTTCAGGGACTGGTGGGGCTGAGGGTGTTAGGAAACAGTCTTGGAGGTTGCCTGGGTGCTGCTCAAGGATCTGTCCAGCAGGGGGCAGTAAATGATCTTGTTAGTATCCCAGGCTGCTAGGCCCCCTCGGCAGGGGCGGTCCTTTCTACATTCCCATTCACCCAAAAGCGCTTTTGGAATTGGGTGTTTCATTCCGCTTCTACCCACTCCCTCCCCTACTTTCCTCTGGTAGGTTTAATTTTTTGCTTTCCTTTGTTCCAGCCTTTCTTCTCCCTGGGAATTTCCCCTGTCCCCCCTTAAAAGTTTGTTTGTGGTGTTATAGTGGTAACTGCAGTTCTGAACTGGTTTTTCTCTTCTTTTTTTCTCCTCTGGAATGTAGACTGTATATGTTAAATAACTCACCTTCTCTCTCCTTGCTCAAAATGTGGGATACGCGATGACTGTGACCCTGGTTGGAAATTAAACTTGTTTTATGCAGCTTTGGAGCAGACCTTCATCCTTGATGTGCAGCAGCCGCGGCACATCAGTTTATTGGTGTGGCACAGAAACCGTGGCACAGAGTGTATTGGTGAGGGTAATTCTGCTTCTGGTCCCACTCTCCAGACTGCTGTTTGTTTCAGCAGAGGGATAAAGGGTTCTCTGGATTGGGGAGAGTGAAGTGATGGAGGTTCATCTCCACACTGCTTACTGTTTCCCATCATACCCCAAAGGGGAGCTGAAATGAATTGCGGCCCAGAGTTTGAGGGCTTCATGACTTTGCCCCTCAAGTTGTAAAGGGTTTAACCCTGAACTTAGCCATGTTGATCATCTTCTAGTAGATGTTAGGGACTCCCAACAGAGGGCCCTAATGCCTCACACAGCCCCCACTCTCAGATCTGCCCAGCCCTGTGCCTCAGGTGCTTCTAGTTGGAACAGGGTCCCCTCATCCATAGGTTGGCGTCTGCTCACCCATCTGGTTTAGGACTTTGGCACTGAGTCTGGTGAAGGGTAAAGGTCTGAGTGGTATAATGAACTTGATCCTTCTTACAGCTCATGGCCCTGCATCGCCTCTGCTTTAGTGTCCGGTTCCCCATCGTCAGGAGGCCAGACCTCATCCAGAGATAATGTTTTGAGGAAAAAGACAAACCTTGTCCTTCCACCCAATTCCCACCACTACTCTTTTCCTCTCCTGCTGTTACTCAGGCAAAGAAAGGGATGGTGCTACCCTTTCTTGGTGAGGTCTGGGTGAGTCAGGCAGGCCTTCCCCGCTCTCACCACTTTGCTAAGCTTTAAGGACAGAGGCCTTCCCAACTTGATGCTATGGAAAAGGCACAGGATTTAGGCATGTAATAAGTTTGAGAGCCCCAAATACCAGTGCGAAATTATCCTTTGTATTCAGCTAACTCCCTGCTGCCTCCCCTGGCAATTTTCCTTTTCAGCCCCTCTCTTGCTATTAAAATAAGCCATCGTGGTTAAGGACCAGTGCATCTGCCCTTATGAAACCCTTAAACTACTTAAATCAGACATTGCTTTATTAACCCCATAAGCTTTGAACACTACCCACATAACCTCAAAACCAGGTAATGCTTTCCTCCTCCTAGGCTCCTCAGAAGTCCTGCTTGGTGACTGCGGTTGCTAATAAGTTAGGAGCACTTGCCCAAGTCCATTATTTGTATACTAACAAATAGATAACTTCTAGAGCTACAGCCCTGCATAAGATAACGATAATGGAGAAGACTTTAGCTGGACGGCAGGCCAGTGGGGTTCTTTTGACCTCTGACAACTTGGGGAGAGGATGGTCTAGTCCCTCTGTCCCTTAGTAGTCCACGATACCAGGAAAGGGGGGGAAGCTCTCTTGTGACAGTTGCTTGAAACTTCTAGCTTTTGGGGGGATGGAGGAGGACATGGGGAGATGAAAGGGAGACTTAACCTGGAAGGTGAATGTTTAGCATCCAGCTGTTAAGCTCTTATCTTCCCAGAACATGAATAGCTCCTCATTCATGGCTTGGCCTAGGATATACTTCAGGATAATCTGGGCAAGGGAGCTTCTGAAGTGAGCTTAGAGAAAGCTAGTGGAAAGCTTTGGATTGGGCCAGGTGGGATATAGTCAGTGACAGGCAGGATCAGTGTGAGTGGGTATGACTTTCTCAGACTGGAGGTATAAGGTCTGAAAGCTCTGGGAAGTCACCACATTGTCTCCAGTACTTAGATTGGTCAGAGCAGACAACTGACAGGTATTTATTCTGTACCTTCTTGTTTCCAGATCTGTGCTAAGAGTGGAGTTAAACCATGGTACTGAGGGAGAGACCAGGAAGTCTGTTCCTAGGCTGCTCTGGAATGCTTTGGGATAACCACAGAGTACCATACGGGGTAGTGAGTGTTGGGGAGTCACTGTATAGAAGGGATACCCCCTTGCCGCTGCTTGGAGCGGGAAGCGGTGTCTCTGTGCAGGCAGTCATAATATTAAGAACAGTCTGTTTTCCAGCTCTGAAGGGTGTGGAGGTAGAAGGGTCAAAGTCCAATTCTCTACTTTTTTTTTTTTTTTTTTAACCTGGTAACTGGAGGTTTAGAGAATCAAGCTGGTCACTGGGGAGTCATGGGATCCAAGTGCCTTTTTTCCTCTGCAGGCTTTTCATTTCAAATGAGGTTTCCTGGCCTTGATTACTGGGAAGGGTAAGGATGACCCTGAGTTCCTGAGCAAGGGAAGAAAGGGTTAGGTGTGAGGAAATTTGAGCCTTGACTGATAGAGGGCGCAGTGCTGCCAAAAGGCCACAGTGGAGACCTGGAAGTGAGGGACTTGGGCCAGAACTATTCACCATCAAGGCTTGAAGGTAAGTGTCTCCTTGTTTGTGTCACTGTGGCCATGAGCCACAGAAGAGAGTATCTGGGCTCTAGTTTAGCAGCAGATCTGACTTCTGAGCTGAATGTGGTAGAGAGGGCAACATACAATCCAGAACTCTGCTATCTCTGCCCAGAGCTGACAGCTCGGCCCATACCTGCTTCCTGCCTGACCCTTCCTTCAAAGCAGGTGCATTGAGAGCTGCCTCTGAGGAGGTCTGAACGGTTAGGCTAGGCCAGGCAGGAGGTTTGAGAATGAATGGTCCACCACGGTCCACCCAACACTCCCTCCCACATGTTGTCAAGAACTCTCTCAGAACAGAATTGAGTACGAGGCCTTCTGAGGGTTGGAGGGCTTAGCTTGGGGTTTTGAACTACAGGGATTTGGATGCTAGCTTTTTTCCAAGTTCTGAATATAGGACTCCTACCTTTAGGTAATAGATAGGAGATGGAGAATCTGTTTTTGCCTATGCCAAATCTTGTATTGACAGCACGATACATCCGTGGCTAGAACAGCCAAAGGGGATAGTGGGGCGAGACAGTAACGTATCATTCCTGGTTATGAGCGCATAACCAGATGCAAAAGAAAACATCTAGTCAGCCTGGGTATGCATGCTCCTGAAAATATGGCATTCAATTTTGAACCCAGATTTTATATGCTAAGTTTTTATTTATTAGCAATATGTTAAACAAAAAGCAGTGCCTTGCTTGCTATCTGGCACATAATAGGCACTCAGCTTTGACAAAGGAATCAACGTCATTGTCTTTGACCAAGCTGGGCATGGTGGGTGCCCTGTGAAGCTTGGAAGCCAGGAGTATGTGGTAGTTTCTCCTACTTACTGACACAGACACCTCTGAAGATAGAAGCCTCTCCAGGGGTGGCCCCCTGATTAATTTGTGCCTTGAGTCAGGGTTGAGCCAGTCTCCCCTACCTTTCCCAAGGCCATGTCACCTTTCTCTGCCTGTCCAGGTGGCTCACTGGTAAAGAATCCACCTGCCAATGCAGGAGACGTAGGAGACCCAGGCTTGATTCCTGGGTCAGGAAGATCCCTTGGAATAGTAAATGGAAACCCTCTCCAGTATTCATGCCTGGAAAATTCCATGGACAGAGGAGCCTGGTGGGCTGCAGTCCATGGGGTCACAAAGACACGACTCAGACACAACTGAGCGACTGAGCCTGCACATGCAGGCTCCTAACTTGGCCTAAGGAGAAAACTACCTCCCTGGTCCCTCCTGGGTCCAAGAGGGCTTGTGCTGCCCTCTGTGGGTGATACTGTTGACTTAGTTTTACTCTTTTCTACTATTACCCTCTCACCCGTTCCCATTCAGATTACCAAAGCCTCAGAGCTGGACAAGACAGTAGCTTTCCACCTCCAATACCGCATCAGTGCGGTATTCAACGTCACCCCTTTGCCCAGAAACTTTGAGTGGATTCTCACTACCATTCAAGTCTCTCCACACCAACTCTTACTTGTCTCTCCAGTTACCTCTGTCTACTCTCCTGGCTAAATCCTTTACTTTAGCCAAACTGGTCTGTTCATTTTCCCCAAATATCTGACCTTCTTGCCTTTATACCCTTTATCACTTGTTTAAAAATACCGCTTTCAAAAAAAAAAAAAAAACACTTCTAGGATCTGCAGAGTTACCCAAGCTTCCCTGGTGGCTCAGACGGTAAAAATTCTGCCTGCAATGTGGAAAACCTGGGTTTGATCCCTGGGTTGGGAAGTTCCCCTGAAGAAGGAAATGGCAACCCCCTCCAGTTTTCTTGCCTGCAGAAGCCCCATGGACAGTGGAGCTGGTGGGCCACAGTCCATGGGGTCACAAAGAGTCAGACACGACTGAGTGACTAAGCACAAAGTTACCCATGACCTCTCTAATCACAGGAAATGTTTCTCAGGAATTCCCTGGTGGTCCAGTGGTTAGGACTCAGCGCTGTCACTGCCAGGTCCCCGGGTTCGATCCCTGGTAGGGGAACTAAAATCCCATAAGTCATGCAGTGCGGACAAAACAATAACACAAGGATGCTTCTCAGTTTGGCTCCTTTAGCTCTGTTAGCCCAACTCCTTCAACACTTCCCACACATCATCTTGGATGGCTGGATATCATGATCATTCATTCAAGATTTTACAATTTATTTTTGTAACCCAAATAATTCCTATTGCAAAAGATCCAAATAATACATTAAATGTTTAGAACAACATGTAATACTTATTCCCCTCTGCTCATTCTGTTCCCAAAGGTAACCACCCTCAGTTGTTTGGTGTGCATCCTCTAGTTCCTTTTCTAAATATATGTATCTATCCGTATTTGGGAAGGGGTTAAAATACAAAGGGGCTCATATCACATGTATTAGTCTAGTTTTTTTTTTTTTTTTAACTTAAAGGTATATATGCTTGTCTTGGAGGTTTTTTGTATTAGTATAGTTAGGTTTTCCCTCTAATGGTATCTCAGTTTTGCATAGTATATTTACTCAAAGCATATTTGTCTAGAATCTTGTATGGAGGGTATTGTGCAGGTGGCACCTAAGGGACTCCAGATATGATCACAGCCTTGTCCTTGCCATCGGTGAGTTCACTCTTGAGAGGGGGAGGGAGGAGCAGGAATACACAAATAACTACAACACAAGGGAGAATACAATAAAGTCCCCAAGCATTTGCCTGAAGTTCAGAAATAAGTCACCTCCAGCTAGGGGAACAGAACTTCACAGAGGAGGTGATCTTTGAGTTTGGCTTGGAGGGAGCTTGACAGGTGAGGGAAGAGCATGAGCTGTGCACAGAGATGAAGAGAACGCAGGTTCATCCGATGCCAAGAGCATCATGAGGCCAAGAGGATTTGATTCAATTTATATGTAAACATTTATTGAACATCTAATGTGTCAGGCACCATACTAGGCAATGAGAATGTAAAAATGGGAAAGGTGAAGTTCCTGTTTTTAAGGCTTTTATTTTAATGGAATCAAAGCAAAATTTGGAAAGGCAGATTAAGACCAGATAATGAAAGCTTTCAATTGGTATGTCAGGTTGTCTGAATTTAATTCACTGGGCAATGTGGAGCCATGCAGGCTTTTTCGTGGGCAGGTAGGTGACATGACTGAAGCTGAACAGACAGCAGCAGTGTACAGAATGGGCTAGAGCAGAAAGAAGCTGAGGGCTTATTACCCTTTGTTGTTTTAACAAGATAGAAGTTAATTTCTACCTCAGTTAAAAGGTACCTGGTGTAGGCTTGGAATGGTGGCGCTATAGTTATCACTGTCCTAGCATGTAGCTTATATTCTCATGCTCACCTTATGATCTCATATGGCTGCTAGAGTGTAGTTCATCTCATCTACATTCCAGGCAACAGGAAGAAGGAAGGGAAGGAGACTGGAGGGGAGAAGGTGGAGCACTATGACACATTTCTTAGCTAAATTAGCTCCTTTTAAGCAGCCTCCCTGAAAGTCCAGGACAATATTATGTCTTATTGACCATATCAGACTTGAAGGGAGACTTGGAAATAATAGTTTGGGTTTTTTGTTTTTTTTTTTTAATATAGTATTTTTGTGTTTGATTTTGTTTCCTTTTTAAAAAAATTTGAGGTATAATTTGCATACAGTGCACACATACAGTTTGACAAGCATACACCCATGTAACCCACATCCCTATCAAGATATAGAGTGTTCCATCACCTCTAGAAGGGGGCTTTAAAGAAAAAAAAGATAAGCCAAAAGAGGGACTTCCCTGGTGGTCCAGTGGTTAAGAATCTGCCTGCCAAGCTTTGCGCAGTGGCAGTATCGTAGCCAATGAGGTTTATCCGAGGCGCGATTATTGCTAATTGAAAAAAAAAAAAAGAATCTGCCTGCCAATTCGGGGGACATGGGTTAGATCCTTGGTCCAGGAAGATCCACATGCTTCGGGGCAACTAAGCCCATGCACCACAACTAGTCAGCCTGTGTTGTAGGGCCTGCAAGCTGCAGCTCCCGAAGCCCCGGCAGCCTAGAGCCTATGCCCCAAAATAAGAGAAACTATCGCAATGAGAAGGCTGCTCTCCACAACTAGAGAGTAGCCACTGCTCACTGCAACCAGAGAGAAAGCCCCAGCACAGCAACAAAGACCTAGCGCAGCCTAAACAACCCCAAAGAAAGAAAGAATGAAGGGTTAATTAGGGTGGTAGCTGTGGGAATGGAAAGAGCTGGAGAGGCTGTGGAGGGAGAATCCAGAGGAGATTGGTTGGATGTGGGGTGGGTGAAAGAAGAATCAAAGAGAAGGCTGATAGCAGAACAAATGGAAACAGGATGCTGGGTGTAAAATCCAGATTGTTACAGGTGGGATGGAGGAGAAAGAGGAATGAGTAGGGTAGTGTGTGTGTTGATTTGAGGTACTGATCAGACATCCAGGTGGAGGCATGCAGTACACAGTTGTGTCTAAAGCTTGGGAGGGCAGTCAGAGCTCAGGCATCATGGACCGGAGAGATGCTAAGGAGGACAAGGCCTAAGAGGTGACCCCAAAAAATGATGACTGTCAGCTCACTGATGGGCAGAATCCAGATAGCCAAGGCCTAAGTGGGCAGTGAGGGCTTGAATCATGCAGAAGGGGATTGGTAGGGTCACCTGAGACAATAGAAAACTTCTAAAAACTGAAGTCCTTGCACAAACAAAAGGAGTGTATGTAGCTGCCCTTTTGACAGGTTTGTTGAAATAAATGGTACTCTCACAGGAAACGACCAGGGATCCACCTCCTCCTTACAGTAAACAGCTCTGTGCTCTTTTCAACTACCATCCCTAAGGGTGGGTTGATGGGACAGCACCCTCCCTGCCTCCTTTTGGGTATATGACCTCCAGGAATGCAAGCTGAATGGCTGGATGTGGGAGGGGGCTGCCATCTTTGACAACTGCTGGGCTGGGGTGGGCCAGCCAGATCCTGCCAGGATAGGTGTGAGGAGACAAGAGGAAAGAGCATGGAGCAACCGGACTAGACTCAGGTAGTCCTAGGATTGAATCCTGTCTCTGTTACCACCTAGCTAGTTAAGCTAGTTTAACCTAGCTAGTTAAGCTAAACTAGCTAGTTTAACTTAAGTAAGTTAAAGTTACTTAACCCGAACACCCAGTTCCTCATCTGTAAGATAGAAACAGTTATGTCTACCTTTCAAGGTGGTTTTGAGGATTACAGACCAGTGTCTGGAACACAATAGGTAATCGTAAATAGATGCTAGATGTGACTCAGCCGCTCACTGTGGGACTCAACGAACGGCTAACCGACAGGTCGGAGTCTCACCCTCGGGATCTCAGAGGGCCGGGAGAGCGCCCGTGGCCTCCTCCCTCCAGGAGGTGGGGACTAGGTGGAGGAAGGGCTGCGGGAGGAGGAGCTGGCGCGTCGCGACCCGCCCCGTCCCATCCAGTCTGGCCTGGGCGCCGAAGGAACTGCGGTCCTAGCCCCTGTCATCCAGCGGCTTGTCCTGCGTGCCCCGAGCCCTGCCCGCACCCAGTTATGACTCTGCGCCCCTCACTTCTCCCGCTCCGAGTGCTGCTGCTGCTGCTGCTCAGGGGGGCGGTGTGCCGGGCGGAGGCTGGGTCCGAAACCGAAAGTCCCGTCCGGACCCTCCAAGTGGAGACCCTGGTGAGGAGGAGAGAATCCCGGGCGGGCGCTGTGGATGGAGGTCGGGCCCGGTTGCGGGGAAGGTCGGGGTCTAAAGGATCCTGGGAGCGGGGAGGAGGGAGTGCGGGCACCGAACTGGGGGGCGCTGGGTCGAGGGGCAGGAACCTCCCTGACTTGTGCGATCATAGGTGGAGCCCCCCGAGCCGTGTGCTGAGCCTGCTGCCTTTGGAGACACGCTTCACATACACTACTCGGTGAGGGGCCTGGGGGGCCGCGGCGGGGCCCCGGGGGCGGCGCCCAGCTGAAACACGTCAGCTTTGGCTTGGACACGTGGCAAGCGGTCCGGGAGTAACTCCGGCTCTGGGGTCCTCCGGCACGTGGCGGGGGGGAGGGGCGCGCCTCTTCCCTACCTTTTTCCCCTTCCCCGCTCTTCCGCAGTGAAGTGAAGGGTGGAGGGATCTCCGAGAAGTGCCAGCCCTGTTGGGGCTTCCTGTTCCTTTTTGCCCGAAAGGGAACGTTAGACTGCAACTGCGAGGGGGTTGCGGCCCGAGGCCAGGTGTGTGCGCACCCTGCTGGGAGGGAGAGGTATAGGTGAGCGCTCTAGATGCTCTCCCTCCCACCCCCAGGGCAGCCTGGTAGATGGACGCATCTTTGACACGTCTCTGAGCAGAGACCCTCTGGTTATAGAACTTGGCCAAAAGCAGGTGATACCAGGTATGTGAGCTGAACCTCCCATTCCATTTCTTCCCAACCTAAGCCCTTTCTTAGTCTTTTAAACCCCTCAGCTACCTTGGAAATGCGCCCCCCTCCCCACCCCCACCCCGGGTTCTACCACTCACCTCCTGAGGTTCAAATCACACGCCTAGTACTCCTCTTGCCGCATACCACATTGGAAGCCAGAGATTCCACAAGTGGGGAGCTCAGTTGAGGTTCATGGGGAGCCTTTGATCTTCCTCTCCCAGGATTTGGGGAATGTAGATAGCTTCCTATTCATTTGTGTCTTCTTCCTCAAGGTCTGGAGCAGAGCCTTCTAGACATGTGTGTGGGGTGAGTATCTGAGCAGGGGTGGTTTTGGGTGTACCCCTTCTGCATGGGTGGAGGCTGTCTCTGCTCCTAGAGGAGGCAGGATAATGGGCTCTGGCTTGGTACTGGGTAGGTCCTGCTCTCTGGGCCTGGGGGCTCTGGATGAAGCCTCAGGCTTTTTCTGGCTGGGGGTTCTTTTGGTGGAGTTGAGACACCTGGGGGGATGGACACCTTGACCAGCAACCTGTTTGGTGCTCAGGTGGGAAAGTTCATGTTTTGAGTGTGAATATCCAGAGGGTTTTGTTGGTGGGACTTCAGATGGACTGAGGTGGTTGGCCCACCAGGTTCTACCCCAGGCTATGATTCACATTCCTTTCCTCAGAGAGAAGCGAAGGGTAATCATTCCTTCTCACCTGGCCTATGGAAAACGGGGATTTCCACCATCTATCCCAGGTAATCTGACGAGGCGTCTCTCTGGCTATCAAGATACCCAGTCCCTGGGACTTCCCTGGCGATCCAAAGGTTAAGACTCTTGTGCTTCCAACGCAGAGAGCGCAGGTGTGAGCCCTGGTTGGGGAACTAAGATCCCATATGCCAGAGAGCGCAGCCAAAAAACAAACAAAAAAAAACAGTCCCTAAGAGCTACAAGGAGCTATGCACTTTGAAGTCTGAGAAGGTCTAAACCCAGTTTGCTAAATGGTATAGGATTGGCTTATGCCTCCTTCTGCAGGGCCACCCTTTTCCTCCTCCGATCACCAGCAGGGACTAGAGACATATAACCTGTTAAAGCCCCCTGGCTTGTCTTCTGGCAGCTGGCAACTTTCTAGGGAGGTGACCCTTGCTTGAGCCACATGAGTCTGCTGCCTGTGCCACCTCTCTGAGAACTCTGGCCTTCTTTCCTGTGCTTTTCCTATAAATCCAGACTGTCATTTGTGCAGCTGACATGGCTTCTCACCACATCTCCACAGTTCCTTTCAGCCTCTACCAGAGATGAGATACTGAAAATGGTCACAGTCAAGTAATTCAAAACAAAATAAAAACAATATTTAAAAGCCAAGCCTGGGGGCCTCCCTGGGGTTCTAGGTAACACTTCCCCTTCCAATGTTGGGGGTGTGAGTTCCATGCCTCTGGGCCAAAAAACCAAAACAAAACAGAAGCAATATTGTTACAAATTCAATAAAGACTTTAAAAATGATCCACATCAAAAAAAAAAAAAAAAAAAACCTTAACGTCAAGCCCTCACAGGTCACTGCTAATACCTATTTTTTAAGGCCTGAGCCTAGACAGATTTTCCAAGATGCAGATATCTTGCTTTTGGTTATAAGAAATGTTCCATTAGCTAAAATGAATTGTACTGGGATAAAAATTCTTATCCTAAGTTCTATCTTAGAGGTAGACCCAGAGAGAGGGTCAGGGGACTAAAGCGAAATTCTTTTACCCAAAGCTCCTTTGCCTCCTCATCTCCAGTACTGCTTGTTTACATTTCTCCCCCATCTCACTCCTGTTCATTTCTCCATTCCGAACGTCTTAAACCACATCCTGCCTCTCTAGCCATGTTGAAACACCTGTTGTTGTTGTTTTTTTTAAAGAATCACAGTGAGTGTGCTTATTGGTTGGTGACATTTTAAAAAGTCTAGTTTAAGTCCAATTAATTTCAGCCTTGCAAAGATTCTATCCATGTGGCTGTTTAGAGATACAGTTAGTACAGAGGTTCTCTAACTTATAAATGGAGAACAGCCTGTACTTTTCACAAAGGTTCTCCTGTTGCGTCAAAGACCTGTCAGTGAAGACAAGCCACACTTGTATATTTGGGATAAACATGACTATCACTTAAGAGCCTCATAACCCTCCTCTGCCTCTCGAATTAAGAGAACTCAGCCCCACATTTAAATCTTGCCAACTTCACAGATGTTGCTGCGGTGTGGTCTGCCCTCCCTATTTGCATTCAGATTCTGAGCCCTGGATACAGTGCACAGGGATTCTAACCCTCACCTCCTCTCTGCCTCCAGCGGATGCAGAGCTGCATTTTGACGTGGAACTGATTGCACTGATCCGAGCCAACTACTGGCAGAAGCTGGTGAAGGGCATTTTGCCTCTGGTAGGCATGGCCATGGTGCCAGCCCTCCTGGGCCTTATTGGCTATCATCTATACAGAAAGGCCAGCAGTCCTAAAATCTCCAAAAAGAAGCTCAAGGAAGAGAAACGAAACAAGAGCAAAAAGAAATAATAAACAATTTTTAAAAAACTTTGCATTCTTCACTTGATACATTCTGTGGCTGCCTTTGTAAGTGGGAATGAGATAAAGGGCTAAGGAAAAAGGCATTTTTAGTTGGGTTCTGCTTGGCAAGGGGTGGTTGGAGGCTTTGGATCAGTTCTCCTGGCCTCCTCTTCCTGTCCTAACTTACACCAAGGACCATAGGATCTCTGGGTCCTGGAAGCATGGTTTTTGGCTCCCAGGATGTCCTGACACCGAGGAGCAATACCTCACTGAGAAGTAAGCGTCGGGGTGGTCGCCTGGCTGCCCTCTACTCCCGGTGCTGTGTGTATGCCAAGCCGCTTCAGTCGTGTCCAACTCTTTGTGACCCCATGGACTGTAGGCCCCCAGGCTCCTCTGTCCATGGGGATTCTCCAGGCAAGAATACTGGAGTGGGTTGCTGTACCCTCCTCCAGGCGATCTTCCCAACCTAGGGATTGAAACCCGCATCTCTTTCATCTCTTGTATTGGCAGGTGGGTTTTTTTTCTTACCACTAGTACCACCTGGGAAACCCTCTCTACTCCCTAGGGCTGCTGTATTCCTAGTATCCTCCAAGTAGACTGTTTTATCCAACATGGAAAAGATACAGAGAACTTATAAACTCCATGGTAATTTTTAATAGCAAAGTCCTTGGGTTCCTCAAAACATTCTCTGGGAATTGAAAAGAGGTTTTCCCCTTGTATCACAGGGTGTGGGAGACCACATGGGCTGCTTCAATGATGGTGTAAGTGGCTGGAGGTTTTTTGTCACCTGGCTGGGCTGTGGGCGCAGGCAAGAGCTGGGGTAAGTTGCTGCGGTGATTGACAATGAAGAGTGGGTTGAGCTGGCTCAGCACTTCATCACTCACGGAGATGCCATCCAAGTACTGCCTAAGCATCTCCCGCAGCTTCTCATTGATTTCCAACAACTGAACACGTCTGTGCCGAAGGCTCAGTTGCTCCAGTTTCACTTTGTTGTACCTTTTCCAGAAATTCTCCATCCCTTTGTAGTCCATTATCACCTGGGAGTGAGTTACAGGGAGAAGGTGTGTGATAGGATCTGTTAGCAAGTGTAGCCCAGGACTCTGTCACCCCAGCCTCAGGTGCTGGCCTTGAGCCCATGGAACCTTACCTTTCCAAGTTCTTCCTTAAACTCTGGGTCCATTGTCTCTATCTCTTCCTGCTCTGCGGGAGTCAATGCCGATGAATAAAAAGGCAGCACCTTTTCTTCTTCTGTTTCAAATTTCCTACATATTTCAGCAAGTTTAAGAATCTTTTCACCCTGTTGGAAGCAAGCAGAAACCTTCTATTAGGAAAGGGATTGGGAAGGGGAAATAGTGGAGTTGGTTCCCCTGCTTCAATCCAGGGAAGCTACTTAGCCAAATGGGATACAAAAGTAATACATCCAACACAAAGGGCTTACAAGCACTATTCTAAAAATTTTATATTCTTCTAAAACCCATTCACTGTTAACTCATTAAATTGAAGAGGTGAGAGGTGAGGGACTTCCTGGTGGTCCAGTGGTTAAGGATCTGCCTTCCAATGCAGGAGACATGGGTTCCATCACTGGTTGGGGAACTAAGATCCCACATACCATGGAACAACTAAGCCCGAGTGCCTCAACTAGAGAGCGCGTGTGCTGCAACTACTGAGCTTGTACGCCACAAGTAGAGAGAAACCCGCATGCCACAACTAAGACCCGACGCAGCCCAGAAATAAAAGAAATAAATATTAAATAAATAAAATAATATGTGAGAGGCAAGGGAACATGAAATAAAATAGGTGTTCCAAGTGTGCACTCAGGTAGGAAGCTGGGGGAAGCCCTCTATGTTTTGCCAGCCCCTTTCACTCTGCAGGGAGCCAGGTTCCCTGGTTCTGTTCTGGCTACCCTCTTCCCTTTGTTACCTTGTCGACAATCTCCCTCAGGGCCTTGAGGGTAGCATTGCTTTCCAGGGTGAGTTTGACTAAGTTCTCCTGCGCTATTCCCCGGGCTTGAGTCCTCTGGGCCTTAAGTTTCCGCAGTTGTACCAGGACCAACTCCTTGTCTTCACGAATGTCCTGATTCTGTTCTTCACTCTCTCGGCTGTGCACCAGGATCTTGCCTTTTAAAATGATGATGGCATCCTAGAGGAACAGGGCAGATTAGAGGAAACACTTGACTACGTGAGGGTCTTCAGTGAGCAGATAGAAGGACTGTCTGGGGACTGAAATCAGAGCATACCATCTCTCCCCCAACAGTGATGAAGCCCAGGGGAAACGGGAAGAACAACAGAGGATAATGGAGCAGTTAAAGCAGCGAGTCGCTCAGGTTAGCTGCACTAACCTGTAGTTTCTGTATTTTTTTCATCTGTACTTCAATCTCTTTGGAGCTTTTCTCGTCCTTCACCTTGAGAGTCTCGAAGGCAATCTTTCGATCCTCTGTGGCATCAGTGTAATTCTTGAGTGCATCCTGGAACCTTCTCCACAGATCTTCTACTATGTTCTCCAGTTGCAGTCTTAGAAAGTGCTTCTCTTCTAAATTCTGGGAAGTGATCCCAAAATAGCCAGTGCTTGAACTTAACCTATTAGTGCCCTTTCACTGGCACCAACACCTCCCCCTCTTGAACTGTTTGTAGCACAGCATGGTGCAGAGGTTGCCAGTGAAAATGCCTACAAAGACCAGGCAGATGATATAAATAAGTGCTGTGGGCTACGTGGGGCTGGTGGTGAACCCCAGAGGAAATGCCCCATGGTGGTGGGGGTGAGGGCACAGCTGCTCAGCTCCATAGGAATGTCCCCATTTGAAAACGTGCCCCAGTGTTACCAGATCTTTAAATTGTTTAGGGGAAGTTGCAATTTTGGATTTTTTTTTTTTTTTGGTGAAATCTCCCAATTTTTAAATGTAGAAAGCTTATCAAAATTTGTATGAAACATTATAGGACAAAATGAAAACAAAGCACTCTACCCTCCCAACCCAGGTCTGCAGACTGGCTAAGTTGGCAGCCTCCAAGGTGGCGGAAGCCCTTGTGGCCAAGTGGCAGGAGAACTGGACTCCCCCCTGGCTTGATCACAGATCAGCAGCCTGACTTTGGCAGGTCATTAAGGTGCTCTTTGGACCTTAATTTCTTCTTCTACAGATCACAGGGGTGAAGCGAGAGGACCTCCTTGGTGTGTGTTAGCTCTAAAATGCATTTTCTTGGTATTTCAGGATGATCTTTCCTCCTCACCAATTTTCACGAAATTATAAAAAGCTGCAGGGGTATACCTACAGTGGCAACAGGCGTTTTATTGACTGTGTTGGTTAAAGGGATCTCTTCTAGCTCTACTACCTTCAGAACTTTTTTCTCTCTTCTTCCCACCTAATGCCCATCTGCTCTCCCTCCGTACCTTGTTTTTCAGATCGTCCCACATGCTCTGGAACTCCAGCTTGCTTTCATATTCAGAATCTATGTAATTCTGCTCCATGGCCATGAAAACATCTTGTAGGTAGTGAATCTCTTTTTCATGTTGATCAATAATTGTTTTCCTGTAGAAGATAAGATACTGTTCCCGCTCTGAGGCATAAAGCATATAGACCAATAATGACAATGCAAAGCAGTATGTAATAAAACTATATGAATGGTACAAACTCTTAGGTACTGAAGAATAGAAGGAGGGCAGGTTCTGTCCTTTGCAGGACCAGAAAAAATGAATAATGTTAGTTTGATTTTTCAATAGGTAATATATTCATACAATAAAAAAAAAAATAAAAAAGTACAAAAGGTTGCAGTGAAAAGTCTCTTTCCCATCTGTATTGCTGATCCTGTTCTGGATGCCAATTTTCTTCTGTTCACACTGTCCGCACTGTTCGCTGAACCCAGGATAGGTAAGCCGAGAGCTCAGAGGTTGGAAGAAGACGCCAGACACTGTAGGAATTGTAGCCAGGTTTATTCTCTCCTGGCTGGCATGGCAGCCATAACACAGCCTCTCTCCCGGCTGACGCTGCAGCCGTAGCAGTAGACATAACACAACACAACATAACTGCACACAACCCTTCTGGGCTTTTCCAGGTGATGCTCATGTAGGCATACCGCACAAAGGAGTCCGGAACCCAGCGAGTACCTCCTGACGCGCATGCGCAATGCTACAAGTGACCTCAGCAATTACATAATCATTGTTTACAGAACATGGGGCAGAGGGCACGAGAGGGTAGGGCGAGAGGGCCTGAGTGGTGCCATCTCATTAATTTCCCCACACTATCACTGTCCTCCAGGTAGGCAGATGGATAGGATTTTGAT
The DNA here is from genome assembly GCF_033118175.1 of Dama dama. Taxonomy (NCBI): domain Eukaryota; kingdom Metazoa; phylum Chordata; class Mammalia; order Artiodactyla; family Cervidae; genus Dama; species Dama dama. Next base: position 47,154,281 of record NC_083683.1, read on the forward strand.
CGCTGAAAGTGGGTGCTGCTTACAAGTAGCATCTTGACATAGGCTCTGGATACACCCCTGGGCCCAACTCCACCACGCCCCCCTCCCGCCCCCGCGACCATAGCTCCTCTTAGGCCCCCACACCTTTCAGTCTCAAACTCCTTGGTTAGGGCCTCCAGCTCCATGTTGTAATTTTCCTCTAGGAGGTTGAGCCGGCATCTCTGCAGGGCCAAGAGCTGGTCGATGCTATGCAAGTGGCTGCGCAGGGCGTGGGCATACTGCTCCTCAGCTTCCGACAGGTCCTTTGCTAAAGACTGGGTGGGAAACACAGAGTTACCACTTTGGCTGAATGGCAGCCATGTGAGAAAATAAAAATGTATTCAACTAGCTAGTTCCTATTTTCCCCAGGTCCTAATGCCAATTCTTTGGCTCTGGGAGCTCCAGTTGTCCCGCTTTGGAATGTGAGAAGCCAGTGCCGGTGGAGGAGCCCCGTGAAAGCGTTCATTCCAGCCAGCAGCCCCGCGGAGCTCCCAGTGGGCAGTCACCTTACACATGCAGCTCAGTCAAGCCCCCAGGTGACTGCCGTCCCAAGTGACATCTCACTGAAAACCGTGTCAGAGGTGCCAGGCAAGAACCTCCCTGCTAAGCTAAGTCAACCTACAGAACCCTGAGAGAGAGAGAAATAAATTGCTGTTGTAAGTCGCTAATTTAAGGTTTGTGATGTAGCCATAGATAATGAGAAGACATCCACTGGCAAAAAAAAAAAGCGACAGTTTGAACATCAATAAGGATAAGAATGGCAATGGATTAAAAAATATAAAATATATTTGATTATGAGTTTATCAGGATACTTAAAAAAAAATCAGTTACCATTAGAGGATGCCAGACAATGAATTTTTTTAAAAAACTGGTTTATAAAAGGGAAGAGAAAGAATCAGGCATTTTTTATATAAATTATACCTCTGGGATAACTGAATGGTAAATGATAGTAAGTATTTCTTTATAGAAGTATTTGAACTAATAAATGAAAAAAAAATGATACTATTAGAAAATCAGCATTAAAAAAAAGAAAATCAGCATTTTGCAACCCCCAATTAATTAACAATTAATTAGTTAATTAATTAATCAACAGCTGCTATAAAAGAATACAGCACCTGCAAGCTTCTAGTTGGAATTACCAAGACACAGGAAATACTGAGGACCAAGTAACATGTTAAACTACAGTACAGAATACTACGCAGTTGTAAAACAAAGTGAGAAGCATGGGCTAATGTAAATAGTCCCCAGGATATATCATTAAATGAAAAAGGCAAAAAAAAAAAAAAAAACAAAAACAAAAAAAAAAGAAAAAGGCAAGAGGCAGAACACTATGTAATACTGCCATTTGTGTAAAAAAAAAAGCTTTATTCATGCAACTAAAATTATCAGGAGGGGCACTGGGTGGTTGAAAGGCACGAGCGGAAGGGAACTTTTCTGTACATAACTTTTTTATCTCTTGAAGTTTGAATAATGTGAGTGAACTACTTATTCAAAAAAGCAAAACAAATTAAAATTAAAATGAATAAAGCAAAAAAGCCTTTGCCAAATGTCCAGATGATCCACTCACTGTAAACTACCACATTGCTAACTTTTACTTATATGTTTAGTATGGGGCTTCCCTGGTAGCTCAGACAATAAAGAATCTGCCGGTGATGTAGGAGACCCAGGTTTGATCCCTGGGTCGGGAAGATCCCCTGGAGTAGAGAATGGCAACCCATTCCACTATTCTTGCCTAGAGAATTCTATAGACAGAGGAGCCTGGTGGGTTATAGCCCCGCCAGGGAGTTGCAAAGAATTACGTGGGGTTGCAAAGAGTTAGACACGACTGAGCAACTTTAGTATGGGAAAGATCTTATGAAATCGGTGCTGATAATGGAAGACTGTTCACTCACTCAGCTAAGGTATACTAAATCTGCTCTGTACCAGCACTGTGCCGGATGCTGAGGATTTCAGAGATGAAAAGACATTTTCACTGTCTCCAAAGGAGTCTGAAGTCTTTCAGTAGGAAAAGTTATATAAATTGAAAATTACAAATAAATTCTGAGAAAAAAAAAAACAGGTACAGATTAAATTCCCATTTTATAAAATTTGAAAAAATGTTATAGCACAACATGGAAAATGCTATGAAGTTAATGATTCCCCAGTGACAAGGGGATATAAAAGACAGAGTGAACTGGGGAAGGCTTCATAGCAGAGATGTCATTTGTGTCACTCTTGGAGGAGGAGTAAGAATTTGCCAGGAAAAATGAGGAGATAAGGAAAAGAGAATTCCAGATAGAGGGAACAGCATGTGCAAAGGCACAGGAAAGAAGGCTGGCTATGTGAAAGGTACAGGTAGAGGCCAGATCATGAAAGGCTTTGCTGTTCCTTCTGTGGAGGAGGGGAGCCACTAAGGAGATTTACACAGTGGAGTAACAGGAACAGATTTTTGTTTTAGAAAGATAATCCTGGTCATTGTGTAGACAACCAAGCCCTGGAAGATAAGAAGCTATTGCAGTAGAGATAATACCTGGGTCTCAACTACAGCAGGATAGCGGGGTGGGGTGGCGGGGGAATAGCAGGGTGTGACTTATTTAAGCAGAAGATTTACATAAGACTTAGTACCAGAAGTCAGGGATGGAGGCCAAAGCTAGAATGAGTCCCAGATTCCCGGGTTGGGTGATGGTGAGTGGCACCAGCCACCCAAACAGAGAGTATGAGGAAGACCAGATTGTGGAGTATGGGAAAGGGGACTGAAGAGAGGAGGAACTCATGAGTTCAGTTGTGAGAACAGTGAAAAAAACAGGAACAGATATTGAGGGATCCTAAATATAGGGACTTGAAACTCAAGAGAAAAAAATCCCTTAGGGAAAAAGATGGTATGTACTCAACTCAAGAACCTCCCAAGGGCATAAAGTTAGCTGATTGAATTGGTTAGAGATCCAGAACCGTTCTTACCGATGGAGATCTTCACAACCTCATCCATGGCCAATGAAGTTGAATCCAAGAGGCCACATGGAATTTGGCTGCATAAAGCACTGGAGTGGGAATCAAGAAATCCGTGCTGTAGTCACAGCTCTCTCACTGACTAGCTGTGTGACCTTGGGAAAACTTCTTCTTCTCTCTGGAACTAAGCCTTCTCACATTGAAATGAATGTTTAGGACTAAGTTCAAGTCATTGGGTGATGTCTACTGTGCCTTTCAACTCTAATACTGTATAGTACTGGTTTGAGCCAGTAGATGATCAAGGAGAATGGCTCCTCTAACAGACAGGGAGGGATGACAGCTCAGTACTCTATTTTTCACTTCAGTGAAATGAATGATAGCCTAGCTGCATCACAGCATGTGTCTTGGGAGCACTTTAACATGAATTAATTCACTGGGCCCATTCTATTAAGAGATCAAAGGCAGTCATAATCAAGTGTTTCTTTGGAAAGAGAGCTTGCCTTGATGACACTGTCCTTGCAGTCCACCACTCGTTCAAATGTTTGGCTGAGGATCTCAATGTCCTTATGAAGCTCTCTGGTCTTGACTTCCCGAAGGACCGTTCTCCACTGTGTATTAATCTTATTAAGGTTCAGAGCACTATTGTGCTCCTCCTTGGCCAGCTTGTCCTGTGGGAAGGAAAGGAATAAACATACCCCTGCCACACACACAAACCAGAGGTCAAAGGATGAGATGGTTAGATAGCATCACTGATTCAATGGACAAATGAATTTGAGCAAACTCTGGGAGATAATAGAGGACAGAGGAGCCTGGAGTGCTACAGTCCATGGGGTTGCAAAGAGTCAGATATGACTTAGAGACTGAACAACAAGCCCAGAGGTCCGGGCTAAAAGCCCTGATACAGTACAACAAACAAGATCAAACTTAGTTTGTCAACTGTCATCTTACCCTTTGTCTTTTCTGAGGGACCTGATGGCTAACATTCAGGAGTTTTTATTCTTGTTTTGGGAGGGTCTTAAGTTAAGACAGGATCTGCCCAGTGGCATTTTAGGGAGGGCTATGGTGAGTTTCCTTCTGGATGGAGGCATCAGAGCAGGACATTGTTTGTAATGGCTCATCTCAAGGGAGAATATCAGACTTTCAGATAGCTCAGACAGATGATAGCACCTACTATCCCAGTACTGGGGCTCAGTAGTGATTGTCAAGCTCTATACCATCTCCCTGCCTCCGTGCTCCACAAAGAACTGCTCCTTCTCCCATACAATATTGCCTGAAATCTAAGTCTATCTGGGTCTTAAGATTTCCAGGGGGAGGGGAGGCTACCATGAAAATGAGGCTGCCACAAAGACAGGGTCAAGGTGACAGGACCAGGGCACGGGGTGGGTGGGGTTGGGCAGAAAGTAATGCAAAAACCCATCACCTTCAAGAACTGGTTCAGGAGCCTCTCTTTCCTCTTGGACATCTCCTCCTCTGCCAGCAACTTCTGCTGAAACAGAAGCAGCTGCTCCTCATCCGACAGCGGCACCTTGGCTTTTTTCCCTTTCTTAGACATAGCTGAATCTGGGCGAGGGTCCTCCGCCTGCCACGGCCAGCATTAAAAGGGCAGGAGGTAAACGTCCCCAGAAAAGGGTCTTCTGGAACTGCCCCTGCAAGGCAGTGGGACCTCAGATCTCAGACCTCAGGCTAGAGAAAACCTGGGAGAACGGTGTGGCAGGGTTCCCAAACCAAAGGACGCGTCTCCGTCTCCTAGCAACGGAGATCTCGCTAAGATGGCGCAGTAACAGCTAAGAGAAGGCGCCCTGTCTTGGAGCGCCCTCTGCTCGCTGGAGGACCTCAGTCAGTTTCTGAGAGAAGGTCGTTTCCTCCTCAATGAATATTCTAAAAATCTTCTGGGGGGAATTATTTTTCACGTAGTGGCCATATCTTAAAATACAAGTAATAACTAACTTTTGAGAGATATGGAGAAACAGGAATCTTCACAAACTGTTGGTGGCAAAGGTAAAATGGCAGAGCAATTTTGGCAGTTTCTTAAAATGTTAAACATAAATTTACCTTGTGATTCAGTCATTTCACGCTTAGATATCAATCTAAGAGAAGTGAGAGTGTATCCACATAAAGATTCTCACAGGAACGTTCTTAGCGGCATTAGTCATAGTAGTCCAATTGAAAACAACCTAAATTCCGAAAACAAGTGAATGATGGGCAAAATATGCTCTCTCCATACAGTGAAATACTATTCAACAATAAAAAAGGAACAGACTATGCATGCATGCTACACTGTGGATAAGCCAGAAAAACATGCTCAAAGAAGCCAGATAAAAGAGGCCACATAAATTTCCATTTATGTAAACTATCCAGAAAAGGAAAAGCTATTAAGATGGGAGGTAGACTACAAATTACTAGGGGCAGGGGGTGAGGGAGATGAGAGATCATATTGGGTTGATCAAAATGTTCTAAAACTGATTTATGCTGGAGAATTTAATGAATCTGGGATAAAAGCATCATTGGGTTATATCCTTGAAAAGGGTGAATTATGATATGCAAAATGTGCCTCAATAAAGTTGTTTTAAATAGGAGATGTAATGCCTGAATTGGAGTTTTTCAGAGAAACAGAGCCAATATTTTAAGTATATAATAGATAATATTTAAAATATAAATATTTAAGATATAGAATATATATCTTCATCCATTTGATGTTTCAATCTGAGTCTAGAGGCCAGAAAGACCAATGTCCCAACCAAGCCGTCAGGCAGAAGAGTTCCGTCTTACTCAGCCCTTTTTTTCTACTCAGGCCTTCAACTAATTGGATAAGACTCCCCACATAAGGGAGAACAACCTGCTTTACTCAGTCTACTGATTCAAATGTTAATCTCATGAAGAAATACCTTCACAGACTTACTCAGAATAATGTTTGACCAAGTGTCTGGACACTCTGGCTCAGTTAAGTTGGCACATAAATTTTATAATCACAGGTCCACCTCTTGTTAATACCCATGTTCTAAACCATACCTAATCTCCAAATAAAGACAATGACAAGGTCATAATACTTAAATATTATAATATAAAGCCAATACATCTTATGTTACATGATAGGGAATAAGAAAGGGGAAAAATGATTTTATTTTTATACACACACAAACATATTCATAACAAAATGAGGAAATATAATAATTATAGTTCTGCAATTACAGAAATTACATTTCTATAACTGGTCATGTTGTTGTACTGGGAATTTATAACTACCTTCTCCCACTACTCATTTTGTATTCTTTCTGCCTTCAGCAAGCACCTCAGCTAGTCATGGCTCTTTACTTGGTGGGTTGACCCAAACTCATTCCTGAAGGGTCTGGGCTGTTAGTAGTCCTGCCTGGATTGCCACTGTTGCTGGTACTGAAACCAAGTCTTCAAAAGGCCTTTCCACCATTTTATCAAACCAGTAGCTTCAGGATAACAGACAACATGGTAAAACCAGTGAATTCCACGAGCATGGGCCCATTGACACACTTCATTTGCTGATAAGTAGCTTCCATGATTAAAAACAATGTTGTGTGGAATACCATGATGGTGGATTAGGCATTCTGTAAACCCACAGAATGGTAATTTGGGCAGAAGACTTGCATGCAGAGAAGGCAAATGTATGTCCAGAGTAAATATTTATTCTATTAAGAATAAAACACTGCCCCTTCCATGATGGAAGTGGTCAAATGTAATCAACAGTTCACGCGGGAATGGTACCATGCAAGGGGCCCAGTGTTCGTCTCTGCTGTTGCCAGTTTGGGCACTCTGTGATTGCCTTAGCCAGGTTGGCCTTGGTAAGTGAAGGGCCATGTAGCTGAGTCCATGCATAACCTCTGTCCTGGCTACAATGGCTGCTTTGTTCATGGGCCTGTTGTGCATTGACATGGGTGGCTGGGAAAAAAGACTGACTGGTATTCACATAATAGGTCATCCTATCCACTTGAGTATTAAAATCTTCCTCTACTGAGGTCACTCTTTGTGAACTTTTCCTTGGAACACAAATACCTTCATATTTTTTGCCCATCTGGAGAGTTCTATCCTATAGATCTTCCCCAAGTTTCTGTGTTACAAATTTTCCAATCATGTTCCATCCAAGTCCCTGACGATTCAGCCAAGCCATTGGCCACAGCCTAGGAGTTGATATACAGTCACATGTCTGATCATTTTTCCTTTCAAACAAAGTGAACAGCCAACGGCACTGTGCAACGTTCTGCCCACAGGGAGCATTCCCCTTTACAATGCCCTTCAGGATGTCCCCCAAATGGGCTACAGTATTGCAGCTGTTCACTTGTGGGTGGTGCCTGCGTATTGCACAGAATTATCTGTAAACCGGACCTGAGTCTTCTCTTCTTCCATCAACTGACCATAGGGAACTCCTTCTAAGGCTATGGGTGGAGGCTAGAAGAGACAAATTTGTGGAGGCTGTAAGAATTTGGACCATTTCTTCATGTAACTTACTTGTACCTTCAGGGTCTATTCAGGCCTGATCTGTTTTACACCACTTAATTTGGAAGGAAGGTTATGACCAACCTAGACAGCATATTAAAAAGCAGAGACGTTACTTTGCCAACAAAGGTCCGTCTAGTCAAGGCTATAGTTTTTTCCAGTTGTCATGTATGGATGTGAGAGTTGGACTATAAAGAAAGCTGAGCACAGAAGAATTAATTCTTTTGAACTGTGGTGTTGGAGAAGACTCTTGAGAGTCCCTTGGACTGCAAGGAGATCCAACCAGTCCATCCTAAAGGAGATCAGTCCTGAGTGTTCATTGGAAGGACTGATGTTGAAGCTGAAACTCCAATATTTTGGACACCTGATGCAAAGAGGTGACTAATTTGAAAAGACCCTGATGCTGGGAAAGATTGAGGGCAGGAAGAGAAGGGGATGACAGAGAATGAGATGGCTGGATGGCATCACTGACTTAATGGACATGAGTTTGGGTAAACTCCAGGAGTTGGTGATGGACAGGGAGGCCTGGCGTGCTGTGGTTCATGGGGTCGTGAAGAGTGGGACACGACTGAGCGACTGAACCGAACTGAATTTGATGATGGAGTGCAGCTTTGCACACCCAACTTTATGGCTTGGTGGGTCAGTTCATGATGGGCAGCTCAGGTCACATAGCGATTTGGAGGCCCATGGTTAAGCATTCAGTCACTACTAAGACCCAGTAGCAGCCAAGAGCTGTTTCTCAAAAGAGGAGTAGGGGCTTCTCTGGTGGCTCAGTGGTAAAGAATCCACCTGCCAACGCAGGAGACAGGGGTTTGATCCCTGGTCTGGGAAGATCCTACATGCTGAGGAGCAACTAAGCTCGTGCACCACAACTATTGAGCTTGTGCTCTAGAGCCCAGGAACTTCAACTACTGAGTCCACATGCTGCAGTTACTGAAGCCCATGCACCCTAGAGCTTGTGATCCACCACAAGAGAAGCCACCGTGATAAGAAGCCTGTACAATGCAACAAAGAGTAGCCCCCTCTCACCACAACTGGAGAAAAGCCCATGCAGTAAGAAGACCCAGCGTAGCCGTAAACAAACATTTTTTTTTTTAAATAAGAAAGAGGAGTAGTTATCTGTGGAGGATGGCAGGACTTTGCTCCAATATTCTAAGGGCCTATGTGGCAATTCACCTCTTGGGGCTGCCAAATACTCCAAACAGCATCCCAGTCTGGTGGTTCAGTGGTTGAGAATCTGCCTTCCAATTCAGGGCACACGTTCAGTCCCTGGTTGGGGAACTGAAATTCTGATCACCTCTGGGCAACTAAGCCAGTGCCCGGAAACTAGAGAAGCCTGATCGTAGCAGCCTCTACTGCAACGCAGACCCAGTGCAGCCAAAAAAAAAAAAAAGAAGAAGTTGAAAAAAACAATACAACGTCTGGGGAATTCACTGGTGTTCCAATGCTTAGGATTCTGCACTTTCATTGCTGAGGGCACAGGTTTGATCCCCTGGTTGGGGAACTAAGATCTCACAAGTTGTGTGGTGCATCAGACAAAACAAAACGAATATCTGCAATAGTTACTACTTCTTGCTCACTAAGTCCAATCTGCATAATGTCATCAATGTAATGGATAAGTACAATATCTTCTGGTTTTGAAAGGTGTCAACCAGAACATCATGCACTGATGACCAGTGTCAGGGGAGGACTCCAACTACATGGAGGAAGTGCTAAGATCATCACAGTGCTGACCACCAGGAATAGAAGTCTAAGCATTTCTGCCCACTGCATCTTGGTATCAGAGTTGCCAAGGAAAACAATGTAGTCAAGCACTGGGTGGAACAGTGCTTCACTCACATAGAGAAGAGACAGAGCAAGATCACTTCAATAATGGGGACTTCCCTGGTGGTCCAATGGTTAAGAATCTGCCTGCCAATGCAGAGGACATGGGTTCAATCTCTGGTCCAGGAAGATTCCACATGTCACGAGCAACTAAGCCCCTATGCCACAACTACTGAGCCCATCCTCCAGAGCCCACATGCCACAACTACTGAAGCCTGCATGCTCTAGGACCTGTGTTCCACAACAAGAGAAGACACTGCAATGAGAAGCCTGAACACCATAACAAAGAGTAGCCCCTGCTCACCGCAACTAGAGGAAGTCCATGCACATCAATGAAGACCCAGCACAGCCAAAAATAAACAAAAATAAATAAGATAAATAGAATTTAAAAATAGTGAGTGTTTGTCTCCAGTGGCCAGTGGGTCCCCTCCTGGAAGCCGATGGTGGGCAATTAGCCTACATGCACCCACTCTGGTGTCAAGTGAAAAGACCCCTGCCCCTCCCCATAAAATCTGAAATAGCTGGGGGCAAGCCTGAGGACTAGTGGTGCATTTGCCTAAGCAGAACACAGGAGTACATTGAGCAGGATACAGAGAGAGATTCCCACTGAATGAAGTAATAAGCTCATTCAGGCTGTGTGGGCTCTTTACCTCCTGCCAGGCTGGATGAATCACAAGCTGGAATCAAGATTGCCAGGAGAAATATCAATAACCTCAGATATGCAGATGATGCCAAACATGGCGGAAAGTGAACAGGAACTAAAGAGCCTCTTGATGAAGGTGAAAAAGGAGAGTGGAAAGCTGGCTTAAAACTCAACATTCAAAAAACTAAGATCAAGGCATCTGGTTGCATCACTGCATGGCAAATAGAAGGGGGAAAAGTGAAAACAGTGACAGACTTTATTTTCTTGTGCTCCAAAATCACTGAGGATGGTGACTGCAGGCATGAAATTAAAAGATGCTTGCTCCTTAGAAGAAAAGCTATGACAAACCTAGACATCATATTAAAAAGCAGAGACACCACTTTGCTAACAAAAGTCCATCTAGTCAAAGCTATGGTTTTTCCAGTAGTCATGTATGGATGTGAGAGTTGGACCATAAAGAAGACCGAGCGCAGAAGAATTGATGCTTCTGAACTGTGGTGTTGGGGAAGACTCTTGAGAGTCCCTTGGACTACAAGGAGATCAAACCAATCCATCCTAAAGGAAATCAGTCCTGAATATTCATTGGAAGGACTGATGCACTCAACCTTCTTTATAGTCCAACTCTCACATCCATACATGACTACTAGAAAAACCATAGCTTTGACTAGATGGACCTTTGTCAGCAAAGTAATGAATTATCCTCCAATTAAAAATAAAACTTAAAGTAAAAAAATGAATTGGGAAGAACAGTTTTTCTTTCTATTATTTGGAAGGATTTGTGTCCATTTGGCTTTATCACTTCCTTAAATGTTTGGCAGAATTTATTAGTGCCACATCTGAGCCTAGTATTTGATTTGTGGGAGTTTTTAAAACAAGAGCTTTACTGAGACATAATTCATACCATACATTCATCCACTTAAAATGTACAATTCAGTGGTGTTTAGTACATTCACAGAGTTGTGCAATCATTGCCACAATCAATTTTAGAACACTTTCACCACTCCAGAGAGAAACTCCAAACCATTAGGAGTCAGTCCCCTTTTGTGGCAATGTTTTTCATTATAGATTCAATTAAGAGTTTTATGCTTCCTTCATGGTCAAATCCAAGGCCCACACTTCAGGACTAGCTTTTCCCCGAGACTCCTGCTCCAAGATCAATGTCAGCAAATGATGAGGCACTGACCATTTGTGGCACTGGGCTGGGATGCAGAGAAGACATGAATGAACAGGGCAATGAACCCAGGTTCTATAGAAACCTGAGTTTTAGCACTAGGTTAGAGCTCAGCCTTTGAACAAGCTTCAATTCTCCCCCACCCGCTTTGGTTGCATCGTGAGGCATGTAGGATCTTAGTTCCTCAATCAAGGATCAAACTCACACTCCCTGCATTGGAATCATGGAGTCTTAACCAATAGATTGCCATGGAAGTCTGGACCTCTAGGGAAGTCTAGACAACTAGGAAAGTCCCAAGCTTAAATTCTGAATCTGCATCTTTGCCTATCAAGTAGGGAGAGTAATCTCCTTTCTATTTTTCATGATTGGGGTGGGACAAATAAGAGAAACCCACTCCAGTATTCTTGGGCTTCCTTTGTGGCTCAGCTGGTAAAGAATCTGCCTGCAATGTGGGAGACTTGGGTTTGGGTTGGGAAGGTGCCCTGGAGAAAGGAAAGGCTACCCACTCCAGTATTCTGGCCTGGAGAATTCCATGGACTCTATAGTCCGTGGGGTTGCAAAGAGTTGGACATGACTGAGTGATTTAAAAGAAAAGAAACGAGAGAAATGTGTGTGAAATCACTTTGAAAATTGTGAGGTATTCCAGTATTATTGAGGGCTTCTCTGGTGGTTCAGATGTAAAGAATCTGCCTGCAATGCAGGAGACCCGGGTTCAATTCCCTGGGTGGGGAAGATCCCCTGTAGAAAGGAATGGCTACCCACTCCAGTATTCTTGCCTGGAGAAGTCTATGGACAGAGGAGCCTGGTGGGCCATAGTCCATCAGGTCACATAGAGTCAGACATGACTGAGTGACTAACATTTTCACTTTTCGCTTACTTCAGGTATTATTGATGGGCTGGCAATTTAGCTAAGGAGACATAAATAATAAATATAGAAATATAAGCATGGACAACAATACATTTTTGAGCACTCACTGTGTGCTAAGCCCTATATTAAGTGCTGTGTATGCATTACCTCATTGGATTCTTACAATAATCCTGTGAAGTAAGTGTTGTTATTATTTTTATTTTACAGATGAGAAAAGTGATGCTTGGAGGGATTAAACAACTCACTCAAGGTTATACAGTTAAAAGGACAACGCGTGGGGAGGGGCTGGTCTGTCTGAGCTGACCAGTAAGCCCATGAGAGGACGGCCTTTATGGTCTGTCCAGGAAGCTGCTCCTCTTCACAGGGTGCAGGTTACTCCCGTAACCCTTATAAAGCAATCTCTCCCCCACCCTGACGTCTCTGGCCCTCTCCCCGAAATTTCTGTGAATGTCTCCTCTTTGCCCTTCCTATGCACCCCACCCTGAAATTCAGATTCTTCTCATAGCTTCACAAATCAGTTCTGGGATGGATGCAGAGGCTCCTGTTTCCATGGTGATGTGCGGAGGCTGGTACCACACACGCCAAGGGTAGGCGATGCAGAGAATTGGCTCAGGATCCAAAGGAGTCGGCAGTAGCCAGGCTCCGGGAAAAGAGATCGATGAAAAAGCCGAGTCTGAGTGGCTGGACCTCCCTTGGAGCTCCAGAAGGACTTCCACCCCCACCACACCCCTGCCCTCCTCAAACTCCTAATTTGGGAGTAGACGGTAGGAGCCCAGGGGAACGGAAGCGGTGGGGGCTTCAAAGCAGAAGCTACCGCCTGTGACTTGTTTGAAAACAAAGCGTAATCTTGACGGGAGAGGCTGCCCAGTTGGGGGGCCGCCTCCTCCCCTGGCCCCTCTGCCTCACTCTCCTCTGCCTGCTCTGACCTCATTCTTTGAACCGCGGCCGGGTCGCTGAAGGGGAGCCGGGCGGCCAGCAGGGGGCAGAGTGTCCCTCCGTCAAAGCTTCTGCCGGCCTCCTTCCTCTCTGCTCCCGCCACCCCTGTTCTCACCAGGATTATTTTCAGCTGACAGGCTGCAAAGGCGCAGTAGGTGGATTTCAGGACAGAAGAAGGGTTCTGGCAGGGGCTATGAGCTGCTGATGCTTTAGTCCTTAGACTGTGCGCTCGGTTGGGGAGAGGGAGTGCTTAGGGCCCCGAGTCAGGGGCCGAAGCAAGGACACTTTAACCTGCTGGCAAAGGTTTCCTCTGACGTTTATCTTGATCCGTTGAAGCACCCTAACCCTGAGGAGGAGGCTTAGTCATCCACTCAATAACTGTTTATCGAGTATCAACGATTATATTCACGGATGGATGCATCCAGTCAAATCGAGTGTTTACGGAATGCCTACACAGCGGTCCTTAACCTTTCCCGGGGGCAGAGGAGGGGAAGTTACATATCCTTTGAGATTATGATAAAAAAAAAATACATACTCTCTCCCGGAAAGAATGCACTGCAAATCTAGAAATGCTATTGTGTGGTTTGGGGAATCTCATGAACTCCTGGGAGTTCACCCATGGGCCTCAGGACTTAAACTCCTGGTTTACTGTGAGCCCTGTGCTGGGCTTTGAGGGTACAATACGAATGAGACACACATAATCCCCACCCTGTCTGAGCTTGAGAGGCTAGTGGGAGACACAGATGATTAAAGACACTTTTACGTGTTGAGGTATGGGGAAGTCATTATGGTTTATGCGTGAGTTAACTTGAATTTGATGCTAATTAGAACAGTGTGTTTGTGGCCTATCAAACATACATTGTACATCTGCTTTAATTATTAAGGAAAAGGGCACATTGACCAGAAGTAAAGAATGTCCATGTTAAAAATAAAGATTAAATACCTCCCTTCCTGGGAAGCCAATGCTGAGTACTCCTTCAATGATAAGACTCCCTTCCCAGGTGCCAAGGCCATACTGACTCACCATGTACAGTGTCGGTCTGGGTTTTCTTTTGAAACCTTGAAGGAAGGTATCCCTGACTTTTTCAGTGTTCTTTGTTCTGTGCTGAAAACCGTGCTTTTCCTGAACAGCTCCTCATAGTTACCTGAGAGGCTGTCTTCCTGGCTATAATCCTCGGGTTGGCTCAGAGAAACCCTTTTTTCTATTCCTATTATAGATCGTTTATTGATTATTTTTCACTGGCACAGGACAGTAAAGAAATGTTTAAAATACAGTGGGGAAATTCAGGAGACCCACCAGGACCTAGACCAGGGCCCTTACGGAAAGCTGAGACCTAAAGACGGAACAGGAGCTGGTCAGGCAAAGGCTTGAGGGAGAACACGCTGGGCAGGGAGAAAAGCGGAGGGAAAACCTCTGAGAAGAGGGAACAGCAGACCCAAGAAGCCAACAGGAGGCCCGTGCAGCTGGCTCAGAAGTTCCAGGTGGAGGACGCATGAGAAATGAGGCTAGAGGGTAAGTGCCATATGCAGCCCCTGGGATGTGATAGGGAACAGGGAGACAGCTGCCGGCCTCAAGGACACTGGCAAGAAAGCTGGTGGTTCTGCTATAGAAGGGTAAGTTCAACACCAGGAGCAAGCAGAGCACGGTGTGGGAGTGTGCAGGAGGAGTTGTATACCCAGGCTTGGGGATCAGCCCAGGGCTCAGGATGCGAGGCTCAGTGATACACTCGGTATATATCAGAATACCCTCAGCCTCTGAAAACAGCCAGAGGATGAATGGGGAGGGAGCAATCACAAGTGCACCTCGGTTTGATTGCATCCTACCATTGGGAACACCTTTTACGCTGGGGTTGCAAAGGGCTCGGCTGGAGTGAGCTCAGCTCTGCCTACTTTTTAACTTCAGAGTTGAGGCCAGAAGCAGCCTTGGCTAGAAAAGTGGGTGAGGAGAGAGAGCAATAGACCGGCCGCCCCCGCCCCCTGCTGTAGGGTTAGGGGTGGAATTGGAAGAGCAGAGGATGAGACAGACAAGCAGGTGTTGCAATGATTTATTGTCTGTGATTTTATTTATTTATTTTTTTTCTGTGATTTATTTTAACATACACTCGTCTAGGACTTACTGCATGCCAGGCACTGTCCTAAACACTTAATCAATTTTCATTCATAACACTTCTAGGAAATAGGCATGATCTTCAGTGTCACTTAACACCTGGGGAAAATGAGGCACAGAGCAGTTAAGTGCCTTGGCAAAATCAAATAGCAAGGGACAAAGCCACCATCGGGACCCAGGCCGTCTGGGCTCTTCACCACTGAGCAAGGCTATCTCTGGAAAGGAAGGCAGTTGCAAGAGCTAAGGATTGAGCCTGGGCCTCCCACACGAGAGGTGAGAATTCTACCAGCCCACCTCCCAAGACACTGATACAGCACTTGGAGACTTGCTCTGCAGGAGGTCCCAGGGCAGTGGGAGGAGCACAGGGAATGGTGAGGCCTTGGACATCTGCTAGACTGAGGCTGAGGATCCAGGACTGGAGAGGGGCAAGGAGCTAAGTAGGAAGGTCAGGGGCAGAGTAAAGTGGACTCTCCTACTGTGGTCCCTGAGCGCCAGCCCCTTCCTCCCTTAGCATTGTCATCTCTAGCCATTCTCCCCTCACGCAAGATGTTTTCATCTTGCTGTTCTTTCCTGCCCCCAGGGTCTTCTTACTTGCTGTGTCCTCTGCCCTGAACCACCCCACCCTCTGCACACAGATACACCCTCCTCACGCTTTCTCAGGCTGATCCCCACTCATCCTTCAGATCTCAGCCTCACTGTGGGTTTTTCAGAGAGACCATCTGGGATCCCATCTCTGGATTAGATTATCCTGTTATACTTTCATAGTAGTAACCTATTACTTCCCTTTACAACCTATATTATAATTTGAAGTTATAGATCCAATTAGCAATAATCGCGCCTCGGATAAACCTCATTGGCTACGATACTGCCACTGCGCAAAGCTTGAAGTTATAGATCCAGCTGTGCTTGATGCTTGATTCTCCTGTTAGACCACAAGCTTCCTGAGGACAAGGGCCCCACCCTATTCTCCACTTTGAACTTTGCTTATGGACTTCCCTGTTGGCGCAGTGGATAAGAATCTGCCTGCTGATGCAGGGGACATGGGTTCGATCCTGGTCTGGGAAGGTTCCACATGCAACTAAGCAACTAAGCCTGTGCACCACTTCTACTGAAGCTTAAGTGCCCTATAGCCCATGCTCCACCACAAGAGAAGCCCCGCAAAGAGAAGCCCATGCATTGCAATGAAGAGTAGAACCTGCTCTCCACAACTAGAGAAAGCCCACACAAAGCAATGAAGACCCAGAGCAGCCAAAAAAACAAACAAAATGAAACCTTGCTCTTGGCATAGTGCTAGACACATATACACACACCGTAACGTTTTGCTAAATGAGTATATGAATTTAGAAGGTTTCAGAGATCTACTGGTCCACTGCTTGTTTCCCTCTATCATATGCCCAGTAGGCAGTCATTTACTTTCTCTTTGAATATTCCTAGTGTCAGGGAATTCACTACTTCACAAGATGCCCATTCTATTTTTGAAGAGATTTAATAGAAA
Source organism: Dama dama (assembly GCF_033118175.1). Lineage (NCBI taxonomy): Eukaryota > Metazoa > Chordata > Mammalia > Artiodactyla > Cervidae > Dama > Dama dama. Next base: position 47,170,732 of record NC_083683.1, read on the forward strand.
AAAAAGGAAAAAAAAAAAATAGAATCATGATGGTTCAGCAGGTAAAGAATCTGCCTGCAATGTAAGTGGCACAGGAGACTTGGATTCAATCCCTGGGTCAGAAAGATCTCCTGGAGGAGGAAATGGCAACCCACTCCAGTATTCTTGCCTGGAGAATCTCATGGACAGAGGAGCCTGGTGGGCTACAGTTCATGGGGTCACAAAGAGTTGGACACGGCTAAGCGCGAGCATAGGTAAAAGAATAGTTCTTTCTTATTGGGAAAAAAACTGGCTCTCTGTTATTTCTTTGTCCTAGTTTGGCCCTCTGGAGCTACATGCAATCAAGACAGTCCTTAAGCACTTACAGACAGCCATCCTGCTCGCCCCCTCCGCCCTCAAGCCTTTGCTGTGCCACCTAAACAGTTCTTTCAGCTTTGGAAGCCTTGGTTTCTTTTTTTTTTTTTGGAAGCCTTGGTTTCTTAACCTGCTCCACCCTGGGCTCTTTTCTCAAGAAACACCCACTTTGGTCAGCACTCAGAACGTTGCCTCATTTATGAATTATTACCCCTTACTCTCAGTCATTTGGCATAGGTGCAGCGGGATGATGGAGAAGAAAGTGAGAAAAGAAAGCTGTTCCTTTCTCTCCAGTGTAAGCAGGGATGTGATTCTCCAGGAAACAATATTATTAATGATGGTTGGGGCCCCGGGCTAGTTCTGAACCCGATGTACCGTTGTCAGCTGCATTCTGGGTCAAGTGGCCTTTCTGGACCCTTTTCTTTGGGGAAAATGTGTTTGGGTTCCAAACAACCAAGTTATATATAAACCCTTTAGATAACCAGCTTACAAATTGGGAACTGCTTCTAGAGAAGTATTTAGGTAACACCGAGTGGGAGAGTGAAGGGACAAGAACAGAGTGGGCTTGTTCAGAAAAGTTTCCAAGAGGTTTTCAAAGCAAAGGCAGGGAGAGTGGAAAGGCACACAGGCTTCAGAGCCAGACAAACTTGGGTTCAAGTCCTAGAGTTGCCATTCCTACGGGGGGAGGCCCAGCTGTTGTCACCTAACTTTCCTTCGGGTTCCTGTGTCTAGAAAGACAGTCATTGCAGAGCTGCCTGACAAGTGCCGATGAATGGTAGGTATTGTCATGTTTTCAAAATGTAAGTCTTTTCCCTTGAGGTGAGGTGTCACGATCGATGACTTACTAAGACCCTGACCCCAACACGCAGCTGGCTCACATGCAGGAACACGAGCTGATTACAGGGCACTGTCCGAAGGAGACGTTCCAAAGCCTGGTGGGGGAAAAGGGGTGCTTCAGAAAGAAGTTGGGGTGACAAAGGCATTGGGGGTCTGAGTGTCCCCCAAAACAGGTGCTTCAGTGCACACCGTTTCTGTAGAGGTGTGTGTCTACGTGGGCCCTGTGAGGTCTGGTGACTGTGCATGCCAGCGTTCTGCCTGTCAATGGGACTCAGGAGATTCCCCTCCATCTCTCAGGCTCCATTACTCAGCTCTCGGCAGCCCAGCTCTTATCGCTTAGCTGTCTGCCCTCTGGCCTCTTCCCTTTGTTTACCAACTTGGCTGGCTTTCTCCTCTGGGAACAAAGGAGGTGTTCAGTTCTGGGCAGTGCCTGGCTCCAGCTCCCCGCCCCCACTCCCTTCCCCTCTCCCCCAGAGCGTTGCCCCCCACTCCCCCTTTCCCGTCTCAAGCAGACCCCTTGGTTCTGAGAGGCCCCTTCCCACAGTTCCATGGAGAGACGAGGCTGGACTCCTTGGTCAGCATCCCCCTTTTCCTCACCCTCTAGCCCCCATTCCTGTCCCTGATGAGGCCTCTGAAGCTTCACTTGTCTGGGCTGGAGGCAGCTCCTCTCCCCATTGTCTGACCAGGATTTGGAAGCTCTGGTTTCCATAGCAACCCCTGGGCATTTAATTAAGGGAGGAGGCCTTCATCTCTTCTAGTCCGGGCAGTTCCAAATCTCTGCCCGAAAAAGATACCCTCCCTGAGGGGGTGAGGGAAAAGCATTGTCCTCCAGTATAGCACAATTCTGGCTTCTCCATAGCACCCAGTATAGCTTTCCCAGCCCGTCCCCTCCCACCTGCCAGCCGTCTCCCCACCTCACACCAGAGCAGACTGGGGAAACCTCACAGACCAGCCAGGGCAAACCCCAGGTCCCAGAATAGCAGGGTTCTGGGTCGAAGGAGCAGGTAATTTCTGTAAGCCACCCCCTCTTCTGGCTTTGTTTACTGTACCGGTGGATTGGAGATGGGATGGGGTGGTGAAAAAAGTGTTGCTAGTCAGTGTGTCTGACTTTGTGACCCCATGCCCTGTAGCCTGCCAGGCTCCACTGTCCATGGAATTCTCCAGGCAAGAACACTGGAGTGGGTAGCCGTTCCCTTCTCTAGGGCATCTTCCCGACCCAGGGACTGACCACAAGTTTCCTGTATCACAGACAGATTCTTTACTGTCTGAGCCACGGGGGAAGCCCCTGGTGGGATGGGATCGGGGTGGGAGCTAATTCAACACTGGCCCTACCATCTAATTGCTCTTTGAAACCCCTGGAATTTAATGTAAAATGTTGTATATAAATTCTTATAAGCTCCAACTCTTGTTGTCTAGTCATTAAGTTGTGACCAACTCTTTGGTGACCCCGTGGACTATAGCCTGCCAGTCTCCTCTGTCCATGGGGTTTCCCAGATGAGAATACTGGAGTAAGTTGCAATTTCCTTCTCCAGAGGATCTTCCCAACCCAGGGACTGAACTCGCATCTCCTGTGTGCTTTTTTCAGATCCACAAAGGAATCTGTGAGCTCAAAAATTTCCCTAGATCTGTCATTTGCTAGCTGTGAGACCTTTGGCAAATTACTTAACCTCTCTGTGCCTCTGAGTCCTTGTCTGTAGAGTAGGGTTCATAATTCTTACTTTGAAAGATGGTGAACACTTGGTAAGGAGTTATTCTTGTTACAGCTATTATTACTATGAGAGGGGGCTAAATGGAGGACCCTACCCCTTATTCGTTCCACACCCACAGCCCCTCAAGATGACAGGTCTGCCCTCAGGGAAAGGCCTTCACCTCCTCCTCCCTCCTCCCTCTCTGCCCCACCCCAGACTGCTGGAAAGTGCTCCAGACTCTGATCGGAAGCTGGCAGCTTTCAAGAGCTCGTCATGAGGTGGAATTTCCAAGCTCCAGTAACCAAGCTATCCGGGTTCCTGAAATTCCTGACTCCGATTTCTCAGCTGTTGCTGTGACCACTTTTTCCCATTTCTGGTTAGGTTAGTTTGTGTGTGTGTGTGTGTGTGTTTCCTTTTCACTGTATTTTTAGACTTCGGAAAAAATAAACACAGCTCACACACTAGCACCTTCCTGATCTTTCGGTTCTTCATAGGCGTGGGGGTGAGGGCAATTCTTTCCATGACCGTGGTCATTCTTCAACCCTACCCCACCCCACCCACCCTTACCTTCTGTTGAAAATTTCCAGCCTTATCCCACCCATCTCGCATTACCACCTCTCCCAACCCCTCAACATTGGTAAATGTTGATTGTAATGTGAACCTTCTGGCTCTTACATCCTTTCTATACTTCTGTCTGGTTTCCCTCTTGTTTTCCCACAGTGGGAAACTTCCCCCACTGTGGCATTCTTTTCCCTCCCTTCAGAAGAGCCACTCTATTTCTGCGGTTCGGGGCTCGTCCCACTGGGACAGCACCTGATTCGAAGGAGGAGCTGGGGAGTCCGATGAATCTAGGAACCCACACCCCACCAATTAGGTTTAGGCTTCATCATCAATAACATAGCACTTACCTAAGGCTCAGTGGGCTTCTGAGGTGGCACTAGTGGTAAAGAACCTGTCTGCCAATGCAGTAGACATTAGAGACACGGGTTCGATCCCTGGGTTGGGAAGATCCTTTTGAGAAGGGAATGGCAATCCACTCCAGTATTCTTGCCTGGAGAATTCCATGGACAGAGGAGCCTGGCGGGCTACAGTCCATGGTGTCACAAAAGAGTCGGACACAACTGAAAGACTAAACAACCAGAGTTGTAGCGAGGTTGAAGTGAAATAATGCAAGGAGTGTACTGAGGTCAGATGCCTTGCAGCTGGCAAAGGCCTTGATAATGGAGCTGTTATTCACTGGACCTGAGGGTCCTCCAGGACGCAGGACTGTTTCTCAGACCTCTTTCATTCGACCCTGTCCACATGCCAGTCAGAGTCCTGGAGCTGGACTGGGTGCCGCCCGTTGTCTGAAGACACAGATGATGTCCAGAGGTGGCATGGGAGAGGTGAAGGGGGAGGGCTCAGGGTTTTCTCTTGTGAAGGCGAGAGACAAGGATTTGCATTATTCAGTCTGGAGGAAACTGGAAGAGGGAAGGAAAGGCTTTTAATAATAATAACAGACTTCAGGGCTCTCTGTGTCACATTCTGTTTTCTCTCCCTCAGGGAAGAGGAAGTGTTGGCGTTGGAGAGTCTAGGAACTGGTGAGCAGAAGAATGTCCCAGCTGTGGATGAAACCCTGGCTCAGGAAATTTGAAATTTCTGCCAAGGCTCACAGAGTTTGCCTAAGGTCACAAGGTAGTCGGTGCTGGGCCCTGGATGTGGACACAGACCACAGCCCACTGAACGCGGGCCAAGGCTTTCAACCCACACGCTGTGGCCAGAGGCTGGGAGCTCCAGGGGGTCAGATGGGTTGGCAAACCCAGTGGAGACTCCTGGTTTGCTTCAGAGTCCCATCCCCAGGAAGTGGTGAAAAGAATACAAGGTAACGCAATATTGCCACCCCCATTTCAGAAAAAGCAAAGCTCAGTAAAAGATAAAGTAATTCACCCAGTTCACAAAACTGGGAACTGCTGAGACCAGGATTCGAACCCGGGCTGCATGATGTGAGCCTGGGTTCTCTACCTGTGCGGCCTCTGGATGTGTTGAGTCTGGTTTTCAAGCTAGTGGGGCTGACTCTGGAGCAGAGATGCTAATGAAGTCCTGTAGCACCTCTTGGACCCTCAGAGGACCGAGGGCTGAGTGAGACAGTGCAGGTGGAGCCCAGCACACAGGAAGAGCCGACCCGGCTGTCATTGTGTCTGGCTGGCTTCGGTTCTGCCTTTCCGCTATTTGCTCTGTGCCTGGGTTTATGCCCTTGGCCTTCACTAACCTGGAAGCAAATATCTGTCCTTCCTCCGTGTTTGTCCTCAGTCAGTAAACAGGATTGTGGGTCAAGGGGTGACTGCCTGACCCTCACAGTCCCACCCACTGCCAGACTCTGGTTGTCTGGGGCGCATCCCCCGGCATGCCCTGGAAGGCTGGACTGGGGGTGAGCCGGAAGGCTCCCAGAGAGCAAGTCCAGCCTCACATTTTGTATAAGGATGCTGAGGCCCAAAGAGACAGAGTCTGGGTCAGGGTCATTCCTTCAGTCTGTCCACATTCACTGAGCCCCTGCTGTGTTCCAGATACCATTCTAGACATTGGGGATATGGCAGGAAATGGGACTGGAAAGACCCCACCAAGAGGCAACGTAAGAGACGCAGGTTCGATTCCCGGGTCAGGAAGATCCCCTGGAGGAGGGCATGGCAACCCACTCCGGTATTCTTGCCTGGAGAATCCCATGGACAGAGGAGCCTGGCGGGCTACAGCCCATAGGGTCTTGCAAAGAGTTGGGTATAACTGAAGCGACTCAGCAAGCACACATGCAAGTCTGCCTTATCAGAGTGGAGGAGAAAGACGACAAAAAATAGGTATACAAAAAACACATGCCAGAAAAAGGTCATGGTGACCAATGCCGGAGAACATGAAAGGGAATCGTCAAGTGGTTACTTCAGTTAAGGTGAGTTCTCTGGGCAGATGACACTAAAACTCCAGATCTAAGGAATGAAAAGATACCAGTGGGGACCGTCAAGGAGCAGGGTGCTCCTGGAAGAGGAAATGCAGCGAAAAGCTCCCAGGTACAAGCAGAGCACGTGGAACTTAGTAAAGGTGACTGTTTTGGGAACTTTAGTGTTCTTTTTTTTTCCCCCAGGAACTTTAATTTCATAGGGAGCTGTCATGCTGGGGGAAGTCTAAGAGAGGAAAGGCTCTCAGGAACATGGGAGTGAGCTTGGACATGATGTGAAGGCTGAGCCACACACACTCCCTTTCCAGTTTCCCAGGTCCGGCCACTTCATCCACTAGTGTGGTATGAATGTGTGTGTGTGTGTGTGCTACAAATATATATTTATATGTAAATGTATATGTAGATAAAGTGTGAACGTGTCTATGTTTTGGGCTGTGATGTAACGTGTTTCTTTTTAAAAAGTGTTTATTATTATTATTTATTTTTATTTATTTGGCTGTGCTGGATTTTAGTTGGGGCTTCCCTGGTGGCTCAGGTGGTAAAGAATCTGCCTGCAACGCAGGAGACCCTGGTTCGATCTCTGAGTTGGGAAGATCCCGTTAGTTGTGGTACATGGTGTTTTCAATTTTTGCTGCAGCAGGCAAACTCTTAGTTGCAGCAAGTGGGATCTAGTTCCCTGACCAGGGATTGAACCTATGTCCCCTGCATTGGGAGCGTGGATTCTTAGCCACTGGACCACCAGAAAAGTCCCCGTAACAAATTTCTAACCATGACTTGTGATAGAAAATTTGAGAGTCATGATTGGAGGAAGCAAAAGTTCAGCATGGCTGGAACACAGTGGGAGAGGGAAAGAATACAAGGGCAAGACAGTTCATGTATGGTTCTAAAAGAAACTGGATTTTATTCAAAATGAACCTGACCCCATAAGAAGACTTAAGCAGAGAATGGACATGACCCATGTAGTTTCTTGGTTTTATTTTTAATCTTGCCATTTAGAAATAGATAAACTGAGTCTCCTTACAGTTACTTTTCCACCAAAACAGATTTGACTTGCTTTCTCTGGCAAGAAATTGGGTTAGAGGGAGGCAGAGGAGTTATACTTCTGTCCACCTTGCCAGATCAAGAAGGACCTCCTGGAGGGACCCAGGAGAGGGGCCACACAAAGATCCCCGGGAGGCTGTAGTGAAGGGTGGCAGAAGGAGGCCCAGAGAGGGTAGAGGAGGGCGGGGCAGTTGCTACACTAGCGGATGAGGAAGTGGCTGGACCTGGGAAACTGGAAGGGGAGTATGTGTGGCTCAGCGTTCGCATCGCTTCCCGGCTCACTCCCATGTTCCTGAGTGCCTCTCTTTCCTTAGACTTCCCCCAGCGTGAGGGCCCCCTAGCACCCTGGTCCTGACCAAGCCTTGGTGGTGGCAAGAGGAGGCAGGAAGCCCTACCTGCTGCAGTCTTACCAGGGTCCTCTGCTCCTGTTTCAGGAATGGTGGCTACATTCACTCTGGCCACATACTGCTCCTGTCCCCGACTCCCACCCCCCAGCTCAGTCCAAACCAGGCAGAACAAGGTGTCCCTAGGACCACTGTCTTTACTGTGTCTCTGTTTCCCGTCCTGCCCCATCCTCAGCCATCTTTTTCCTCCTAATTCTTAGTCTGATTCAAGTAGCTTTTTTTTCTTTCTCCTCCTGTATAGGCCTTTACACACACACACACACACACACACACACACACACACACACACACACACACACACACACACATGCATTCACTGGTCCTCTTTTTGCATCTCTTGCTTCCATGCCATCCCATTCCCTAGACCATTCCCTATACACTACCCACCTCTCAGCATCTTATTCTTATTTGAACCATAGCTCAATGCTACTTCCTCTAGGAAGTTTCCAAGAAAATTCTCCTTCTTCCTTTTGTTTCTGCTTCTAGTCGCTCACCAGACTCACACAACCCCCAGCTCTCAGGATGAGGAGCAGAAGAGCACAAGAAAGAGAAAAACCCCAGGAATGGGCCTGGCCTTCATAGCTAACCTTTGGTTTTCTCCTATGGAATATAACACTTTCACAGAATATCAACATCAAGCAAGGCCACCCAATGACTGAAATAGATCAAGAACAAGACCTCACTGTAGTCACATCCAAACACAGACAGAAACGAGAAATTGTCCAAGCCGTAAAAATGAACAAACATCCCCCTGTTCTATCTCGTATGAGTGGCTGCTGCTCCCTTACCAATCATAGTGTTAGTCTTGCTTCATTCTTATTTACTAAGGTACCACTGTGGTTTAGAACTGAGAAGGTGGGGGACTTCCCTGCTGGTCTGGAGGTTAAGACTCTGTGCTTCCACTGCAGGGGGTATGAGTTAGGTCCCCGGTTTGGGAACTAAGATCCTCCATGCCAGTGCAGCACAGCCAAAAAAATAGAACAACAACAACAACAAAAAGGAACCCAACTGTAGAATCCTCCAGCTTCCTGACAACCTCTAACCCAGGGCAACCTTGCTTCCCTGACTTCTCCCCAAATCTGCAAATTTAAGCCCAAATCCTAAGCCTTTTCCCGGATGCCCCACAGCTGGTGTGTGTCGTTCTCCTTGATGAAATGAGTTCACAAACCCAATTTTGTTCGACTACAAGTGTCTGCTGGTAGTCTTTGGCTGGAGGGCACTGACAATCAAGAAAAAAAATACAAGTATACTTGTGCGTATTTTTTAAAACTCTGAACTCCTACGTTTTGGTTTTTAAGTGTATTTTATGATATTTTAGTACCACATTCCCTTTCCTAATTATGTTCTCAGGCAAACTGCCCCACCCCCTGAATCATCTGCTTCAGCTGGTTACATTGATTCTTCAGTCCTTGGGCAAGCTGAGCATTTTCATGCATCTCTCCTCTCCAGTCTTTCTTTAAATAATGTTTGTCTGTTTATGTATTTGACTACCTTGGGTCTTAGTTGCAGCTCTCTGTAGCACTTGCCTCAGCAGTTACAGAGATCTGGTTTAGTTGCTTCACAGCATATGGGTAAGTTAGTTTCCAGAGTAGGGATCGAACCCACGTCCCCTGCATTGTCAGGAGGATTCTTAACCACTGGAGCAGGGAAGTCTTGCTGTCGCCAGTCTTGTATTAAAATTGAGGCCCAGGAGAAACCACTCTCTTAGATGAGACTTCCAGGATCACCTAACCAGATCTGACCTCTCCCTTCTCAGCACTTCTACGGCACTTGTTTCAGTTACCCTCCAGGCTCTTGTTTTATCTCCTCCTCATAAGCTGTAAACTCCGTGAAGATGGGGACTGAGTCTTAAAATCTTGTTTAGCACTCTAGTGAGTGCTCCAGCTAAAAGGCCCTGTCAAAGGGTCAGGTGTTCCCATGGCTAGGAGCCAGGGATCCCTGAGATCATGAGAAGTTATGGTTTAGAACTGAGAAGTGGAGCGCCTGAGTCATATTAAGGAGGGGTGAATGGGCCTTGCCTTCTAGACTCCTTGGGGACACGGGTGGCAGTGTCCCTGGGAGCTCTTTGTAAGGATCCCTAGGGCAGAGAAAGTCCTGGGTTTGTGTACTCTGTGCTAAGAGTCAGAGTGGATTTGAATTTGCTACCGCCCTGAACACCTTGGTGTATTACGTCACTGTCCTAGATAAGGAGCTGATCACAGTAATCAGAGTCAAAAAAGATAGGACAGCCCTGAGCTTTGAAGGTGTGGTACATACACACACACTCTCTTTCTCTCTCTCTCTCTCACACACACAAACATGCATGCACACGATATCCAGGCTAGTGGCTTTTAAATTGTGTTCCCTGGAATTTGTCCCCTAGAAGTACCGTGGGAGGCTGAGTGAGTGCCATCCCAAGTCCCTAATTCTGATTTAACCACTGAAGTTTTGTTTTTCATCTTTTTGTGTTTTGCGATACTGCATGAGATGTAATTTGTAAAAGTGTTTAATACATGTTAACAACACCATGGAGATGCAATCAGCAAAATCCAGAATATGGAAGACACTGTAGAATAAACAACGTGGTTTCTTCATCAGGTAAACTATACGGGGAAAAAAGGAAATGGAACCTATGAAATAAAAGATGCTTAAGAGCCATATCAATGAAATTCAATGAGTAGACTTTGTTTAGATTCCAATTTAAGTAAATCAATGAATGACACAATTGGGGAAATTTTAGCACTAACTGACTATTTGGTGATTTTTAAGGAGTTATTTATTTTTAGTGGGGATAATGGTATTTTGATTATGTTAAAGAAGAATCTTTTTATTTTTCAGATGAGTAATGAAATCTCTATGGATTAAATGATATGATGTCCAAAATTTATCTTATAATCATCCAGTGAGGAGGTGTAGTGGGGAGAAGCTGGGTGGAGGTATAGATGCAGTAGGATTGTGTGGATGATTGTTGAAGTTGGGTGATGGTTACAAATGGGTTCATTGTATTTTTCTATTTCTTTAGATGTTTGAACATCTCCACACAATAAGTTTTTTTTAAAGAAAAAAACAAGTTACAGGAGATTCAGTAAAGAAAATTTGAAATTATAAACTTATTTATTTATTTATTTTTTAAGTAACCTGCTTTGGACTTCCCTGGTGGCTTAGTGGTAAAGAATCTACCTGCCAATGCAGGAGACATGGGTTCCATCCCTGGTCCGGGAAGATCCTACATGCTGAGGAGCAGCTGAGCCCGTGACCACAACTACTGAGCCTGTGCTCAGAAACAAGAGAAGCCACTGCAATAAGAAGCCCGCTCACTGCAACTAGAGAGTAGCCTGCACAGCAACAAAGACCCAGCACAGCCAAAAATCAATCAATAAATAAAATTTCAGAAAAAGTAACAGCTTTATCAAGATATAATTCACATGCCATACAACTCACCAATTTAAACAATTCAGTGGTTTTTAGTATATTCACAGAGTTGCACAACCATCACCACAATCAAGTTTAGAAGAGTTTTTTGTCACCTCAAAAAGAAACCTCGCACCTATTAGCAGACATTCTACATTCCCCCACAACCCTTACAGCCCTAGACAACTACTAATCCCCTTTCTGTGTCTTTGGATTTGTTCTGGATGCTTCATACAAGTGAAATCATATAATATATGGCCTTTTGTGACTAGCTTCTTTCACCTTAGGATAATGTTTTCAAGTATAACCTTGTTTTAAATTTTCCTGGTCATATAGGAGGGCTCCCTTGGTGGCTCAGTGGTAAAGAATCTGCCTGCCATGCAGGAGACCTGGATTTGAGTCTTGGGTCAGGAAGATCCCCTGGAGAAGGGAATGGCAACCCGCTCCAGTATTATTGCCTGGAGAGTTCCACGGACAGAGGAGCCTGGCAGGCTACAGTCCACGTGGTTGCACAGAGTCAGTCTTATAGGAAAAAAACAACCTTATAAATTTATTACTCTGGCTTTGGATTTTTAAATAAAGATACATGGAAGAGGTTTAAACAACTTGGGGGAGGAAGTCTAACTGCTAAAAAAAAAAAAAAATGAAAGACTAAAAACCCCTTTGTTAGTCCAAACCCCTCACCTTACATTCAAGGAACTAGGGGCCCAGAGAGATTAACCCAAACACACAGCTTGTTGAGGACAGAGCTGGTCCAACACCCAGACCAGCTGAATTTTGGCTCCATCGTCCTTTCATGTTGCCACACTGCCTTCTGAACACACACATGTGCACACACACACACACACACCCCCACATTTCCCACCATAATTCATAAACATGTGACCCACAAAATATCTTCAGAGACACATCTTGACAAGGTGAAGGGACCTAGAGAAGAAGTCTGGAGAGCTCTCCCTTCTGCTCAAGGTCAGTTTTACTTCAGCCCTGATCCCCAGGAGGCCCAGTGATGGGGGCTGATCCGTCTCACAGCTCAGGATTTCTGCTTTCCTCCCCTAAAATGCAACCACTCAGGGAAGAAGCAGTGTTAGCACCAGTTCCCAGAATTTCTATCTCAGTGGACCTCAGGAGTGGCAATCTTGTTAGAAGTTAGAGGAAGTTGTTTGCATAACAAGAACAGTTTTTACTTATTTGAATATTATTTGGAGTGCCTCAGGAAGGGGTGCATGTAGGGGGAGGCTGGGAGAGAACATGGGGGAGAGAGAGGGCTAAAGCCTTTGGGGCTGCCATTGGAGGGAACCCAGTTAAGGGTTAAGAGGCTGTATGGGAACCCCACTGGTGCTTCCAACTGAGTTGGGATGAGATGGAGGGAGGGAGACACCAGGAAAAAGTCATGCTGAGGGAGAGGATTCCAGGCTGAGGCAGTCTGTGATCTTACAGTTGTTCCTGGAACACTCCCAAACCATGTTTATGGGCAGCTCAGAGAGGCTGTCAGGCTGCTGCAAAAGGGCAGGAAGAGGACAAATTCTATAGACAGAACATTATCTTAGGGCTGAGGATGAGACCTGGGGAATAGTAGGGGAAAGAAGCTGCCAGAGAGCCTGCCTGGGAGAAGAGAGTAACCAGCCAATGGTATCACCTGGTAACTGTCTTTCTACCCTGGAGATTCCCTGAAGTGATCCCTGATCCCTGGAAGGGTGGCCTTAGGGCAGAGGACAGTGCAGGAGTTAGCCCCAGGACCCTCAGCTGGCAACCTGGACTAGACGCAGGAGACCTAGGTTCCATCCCTAGGTGGGGCAGGTCCCCTGCAGAAGGGAATACTACCCACCCCAGTATTCTTACCTGGAGAATTCCATGGACAGAAGAGCCTGTCTGGCTATAGTCTGTGGGATCCATGGGGTCCCAAAGAGTTGGACACGACTGATTGACAAACACTATTGGAGCTTCCCAGGTGGTGCTAGTGATAAAGAACCCACCTGCCAATGCAGGAGACATAAGAGATGCAGTTTCAATCCCTAGGTCAGGAAGATCCCCTGGAGGAAGGCATGGCAGCCCACTCCAGTATTCTTGCCTGGAGAATGCTATGGACAGAGGAGTCTGGTGGGCTACAGTCCATAGTGTTGCAAAGAGTCAGACACTGAAGACTGAAGAGACTTAGCATGAACGCATACTGGTTAGGCAACATTCTCAAAATATTCTCCATTCTCCTGTCTGTAGAGGGCATTGGCAATCTTACCCTTAGAAATCTGTCCGTTTGGGACCAGGGAAAAATTTAAACATCCTATGTAGGGACTTCCCTGGTGGTCCAGTGGCTAAGACTCCACGTTCCCAGTGCAGGGGACCCAGGTTCGATCCCTGGTCAGGGAACTAGATCCCACATGCCACAACTAAAGAGTTTGCATGCCGCAAGTAAAGACCTGGTGCAAATAAATAAATAAATATTAAAAATAAATAAATAAACATCCTATGTAACAGGGAACACACCCCCCTCCCCGGCCCCAGTGGGGCCGCAGTGATGGCAAGTCAGAGTAAAGCTCAAGGGGAATAGGGCTCAGGCCGTGCTCCAGAGGCACTGGGCTTGACAAGGTGAAGGGACCTAGAGAAGAAGTCTGGAGTGCTCTGCTTTTGCCCAGGGTCAATCGCACTTCAATCCCTGATCCCCCAGGAGGCCTCATCTAGACTGTTTTGGTTCCTGAATAATCAGTGGGTTATTCAAGCTGGTTCTGTCTAGTGGAGAGGCGGTAACATGAAGGGCTCTGAGGGCCAAGGGCTGGCGGGCAGTTACGTAGCTCATCTCAACCTCATTTTGCCCTTCAGCTTCCGAATCCCAAAGTCCCAGGCCCATTCTTCCAGTCTGGACTTCAACCAGCTGACACATGCAGTACGGCAGCGTCAGTAGGTGTCAACCTGAAACTGGACCTGTGCCTGATTCATCCAGGAAGCTGAACCCAAGAGGCAGAACAATCACCCCTAGAGCAGCTCCTGCCAGGCCTGGGGTGAGAGGTTGTCTGGCCAAACAGACAGCAACTTTGTTTGTTTTGCCCTCTTCATGCCCTCCCCACTTGCCAGACTCCCTCATTCCTTTCTCTGGGCCCATCTCTAGGTCAGAAGCTCTGTGGGTTTTTTCCAGATGACGCAACAAGGTTGTTCAATTTATGTACTTTTTAGTGAAGGTGATTTCTGAGGAAGAGACTTGTGTGTTGACAGGGGTCAAACCGAGTTGATAAGGGGGTCCAGCAGGAGCTTCTGTGAAGAGAAGCCAGAAGTGGGAAGTGGTTCCACTGGGGATTAGATGGAACAAAGGGGCCAGAGATTTATCGGACCACTCCTTCCCCAAGGAAGTGCCACCAGTCTACAATTTAGGCAAGTCCTGTTCTCCTGGGACAACTCCAACTTGACTTCACTATCCACATTCTTGGCTAGTTTATTATTTTGACACTAACTGGTGGACACTCAAGACCATTAAATTTTGGTTCATTTCCCCCCACCCCAATCCCAATACAAACGCAAAACAACGTGGGAATTCCCTTTCAGAGGAAGCAAGAAACGGTGCAGCTTTAAGAGAAAGGGAAGGGAAGAAGAGGGTTCTGACTCAGATCCTCCTGCCATTGGCTGCTAGAGGGGATCCCACTTCAGGGATTGGCTGTGACAGAGTCCGCCTCCTCTTGTGATTGGCTCAGCCAGGGCAATATAAGGTGGCCGTACCGGCCTCTTTCTCAGTTGGAGAGAGGCAGGGAATCCGGCTGGGTAGCGTGCTGAGACGCACCTGGCGTAACACTCTCCTTTCTGAATCCGAGTCCAGGTCCCGCGGAAGCTGCAGCCATGAAGGAGAGACGGGCTCCCCAGCCAGTCGTGGCCAGATGTAAGCTCGTTCTGGTGGGGGATGTGCAGTGTGGGAAGACAGCAATGTTACAGGTGTTGGCGAAGGACTGCTATCCCGAGGTGAGTTGCTCGCCCGCCCGCTGGCCACCTTTCCTCTTTGACCGCCTGCTGCTGCGGGTAGATTCCCACCTGCCCAGGGAAGCTGTTTCATCCCACCCCACCCCTCCCCATCCTCAGCAGCTTTCTGGCTGGAGGACCGCCCTGCCTTGGCTTCCCCTGAGACCTGTTCCACTTCTGCCGCCCAGCTGGCTCCTCCTCACCTCTTCACCCATAGGTCCCTGATCAAATCCCCTCCTACCTCTCTTCATCCTGGAGTCTGCTTTTGGGAGAGGGAACTGGAGGCATTTGAGAGTCAGGGGTTTCTTCTTGACGTAATACCTGCCGGTCCCGTCACCTATTCTATGTGCTTGTCCCTAGGCAGGCTTCTGCTGCCCTGCTGGTCCAAGGGACTTGTGGGGAGAAAAAGAGCTAGAATTGATTTGTGGCTCTGAAATTTGGAGACAGGCAAATCTGGGGACAAGAGGAATCCGTGTGTGTGTGTGTGTGTGTCTGTGTGTGGTGTCTCCCTGACCATCTAGGATATGGGGAGATTGTCCCTGGCAGGGAGTCTTTTACATTTCTCACTTTGATGGGGCAAAGTGCCTGAGCCTCTACACCCCTCCCTCCTGTCCCATGTGGTCCCTCCTGCCCCAGGTATCCTCTCCTTTCCTGCCACTTTAGTGTCTCACTCGAGTGAGTGGCTTCTTGTGTAGCCAGCACTAGCTGGAGGGTTCTGAGGGTTGGTACGTCCAAGGTGTGAATAGTTCCTCTCTTTTCACAGACGTATGTGCCCACTGTGTTTGAGAATTATACAGCCTGCTTGGAGACAGAGGAACAGAGAGTGGAGCTCAGTCTCTGGGACACTTCAGGTAAGACTGCTGGCCCCAAGTGCCGCTTTCCCACCCTCATTGGTCTGTTGCAGTTGCTGTCTCTTAGAAATTGTTTTTCTCTTTGACGGGGAGAAGGAGTATGATGCTTGCCCGGAAACTGAAAGAAAGGGACCTGAAGATTCTTTGGTGGGGGTGGGGCTTGGCTAACTCAGTTGGCTCATCCAGGGGTGCAGAGTGGATGAACCCCAGAAGCTATCACTTCTCTTGGTCTGGGTCTGGCTCCATCCTTTAGAGAGCTGGAATGGGGAGGTGACTGGACCCCAGAAGACTACTGGAGGAAGCAGTTAGGGCTTCTCCATTTCCACTCTCTGCCACCCAACACATGCACTCACAGCCTTTATGGCCCCAGAGCAAAGCCAAATAAAAGGCAGGAGGCAGTGCTGGTTGTGGCAGGAGGCAGTTGTGGTTGAGGCAGGGAGACAAGTCTGTTTTGGGGGAAATGTTGCTCCTGACTCAATTTTCTCTTCTGCATTTCATCTCTGGCCACTGCTGCCTGCCTGCCTGCCGCAGCTCATCCCCACTGTCATACCTCTGCGGCTGAGGGATGAAGCGATGCATCGTCAGTGTTTTGGAGGGTGGGGGCTCAATATGGGTCATGGTCATGTTGTGCATAGCTGGGGGGTGTTGGCTCTGACTAGGCTGAGGTAGAAGATGCTCTATCTTTCTGGAACGTGGAAAGCAATGTTTTAAGTCTCTCATCCCTAGACCTTCAGTGCTAGGCTATCCTTTGCTTTTCACTCTGACCCCCTTTCCATTATCTCTTTACCCCAGCCCTTTTAAAATAGACTGAGCTCAGAATCATAATTCAGGACTGAAAGCCAGAAATATGAGAAAGAAAATAAAATCCATTTCTCTTCAAATATGCTGAGTTTAAGGAGGAACTATAAATCACTAGGGGTTTCCTGTTACATATAAATATGCCATCCTACTCCTCCAAAGAGCTATTATTCCCGTCATCCAATTTTGAGGATTGGAAAGATTGGAGATAGGAGATGGGTAATCAGAAAATGAGACGTCCCCCTTGCTCCCCACTCCCCAAAACAGAACAGAAATTCCTCCACCTGGTATGCTTCCCTCTGTTGCAGTTCCAGGGGTGGGGAGCCAGGATTCTGATTATCCGGACTGTGCTATGCTGGCTGGATTGAGCTGGAATGCAGCTTGGCTGCATGATATATGGTTTTTCATCTGCTGTACTCTGCCCACCTCTCAATCTTCCCAGAATCTTACTGCAGCTCATCTCTTTTCACTACCACCACCCCCAAAGAGCCCCTCCCCCTCCTCCCACAGTCAGAATGCAGTCCTTGAATCCCAATCCAGATAATGGAAAATCAGCAAGGTGGTC